>NC_092769.1:56244731-56852231 GCF_047496795.1 Chiloscyllium punctatum
GGGAACATTGACTCTCCTGTCCAGCAAAGATCAGTCGCTAACAGGAAATAGAGAGTAGAGACAAATGTTTATTTTTAGGCTGCAAAGCTGTAACTGATGGAGTGCCTCAGAGATCACTGTAGGGTCATCAATGATCAACAATTTGTATCCAAGATCTGGAGGAAGGGGAGGGAATTGTTTGGAGCTCAATTAGCTCGTAATCCAAGATGGTTATTTAATGTGTCATCAAATGAAGGTAGTGAGTCTGCAATGTGTAACAGACAGGGAAGGTTAGTGAGCAAACCTTCAGCAAAATAGCATAAGGTAGGTTGAGTATTTTGGCATGAAGAATAAAACAATGGTAAACAATGTAAATGCAGAGAGCTTGCAGAACTCTGTGATTCAGGCGGTTTCCATGTTCCTGGGACATGAATCATATGAATTCAGTCTGCAGATGCAGCAAGTGATTTGGAAGGTAAGTGGAATGATGCTGTTTTTGGGAAAAGGTATCAGGGTTAATCGCAGGAATGTTTAACTCCATCGGTACGAGGGCATTGCTGTGACCACATTTGATGCACTGTGTGCTGTTTTGATCCCCGAAACTAAAATGAAAGGATTTAATTCTTTTCGAAGATTTTCAAAGAGGTTTCCCTTTACTCATTCCTAGAATGCCGGCCTTTTGTTATCGGGGATTATCAGTTTTGATCTTAGCTGAGAAATAGAATTCAACCATCCATGACGTTCTGAAGAGTGTATCAACTGGATGCACATTATCTCTTGTCAGGGAGACTAAAGCTAGAGAATAAATTTTAAGAAAAAGATGCATTTATATTAACACACATACTATGAAGACACCTACCAATATTTACAAATTACACAGACACATGTAACCATGTCTTCAAATTATAAAGTGGGGACTTTTTTGCGATTGAAACAAATGCACTTGCATATAATCTATAATCGGGTTTTCCAGAGAATGTTCCAGAAGAGCACACCTGGTCCAGTTTGGTGTTCAGTTGACATAATCGTATGTTTCAACACAGAGAGGGAGAAAAATGTCCCCCGCCTGAGAAGCAGCAGCCTATTGATCTCTCTCTCTTACGTTGTTCCATCCGATAGCAAAGTGTGAGACCATAAAATCCCTGTGTTATCTTTACCACTTGTGAAGGATTTCTGGTGAGAATTCACTAGAATCTCTCCACTGCCTGAAACAAAGGGAATTCAGCCAAATTCAACTGTTCCAGAGTGAAACCCCACTACCAGTAACTTGTGTGAGCAGAATAACTTCAAAGGCAGAATAACGTTTGGGGCACTCTATCATTTTACCATTTGTTATGAGTCCAACGTTCTGTGTCTCACACTTTTCTAGTAAATGACCTACTCTGAGACCTACATCATTGGTCACATCACAAAAATGGTTCCATTTAATATTGGTGTAACCAGTGGAGGAGTGGGACTGGAAAAGGACGGAGTGACCTTCCAACATTGGTTGAAACACAAATGAGAAATTTTCAAAGGGCTGTTCAAGTGGAAATTCCCTTCCCCAGAAGTTTGTGGTGCTGGATGCTTGCATTTATTCAAAATTATATTTGGTGACATTTGACAGACAAGTGAATGCAGACAAATGGCATACAGACAGAAAAATGCTTTTGAGACCACATGCACATCACCCATGGAATTTGTGAGTGGTGAAGCGGTGACAAAGTGTCTAATAGCCACTCCTGCTGCTCACTCCTATGTGCCTATGTTCTATTCAGCTCCTCACAGCTCCTGATATTAGCAGATGGAGGCCACCTGCTCCAAATACCTGGTCCACCGGAACACAGGATGTCATCCTCAAGACTGTCACACACGGTTTGGTGTGGGTTGGAAAATGTTATTTGGAAAACTAGGCTGGTTTCGAAAGACAGCTCTGGTCTCTTTACAGAGTATCTCCTCTCTGCAACTTGTGCTTCATTTGTTGGTGATGTTGGAGACTCAGATTCACTGTGAATACAGCCCCCATACCTCAACCTGAGATGACTCACAAAATACTTTACTCTCTGTGACTGCAACATTCAATAACAGAACGTTCAGGAAAATTACAATTATTAACTTTATAATTACAGAATATGAGAACATAAGAAGCAAGATTAGGTGACTCGGATGATCAACCTATTGTATACCATCATGGCTGACTTACTGTTATCAATAACTGGTCTTTAATGTCCAATTCTTCACACCCTTTAGCACTCTGACAGGCCAAAAAATTCATGTACCACCTCTTTGAATACTTTCCATGATGTAACTCCCCTCACTATCTAGCCCAGATAATTCCTGGCATTGATTACCCTCTATGAGAGGAAAACACTCCCAACACAGACACCATCATCTATTGATGTGAACAAGAGGTGAAGACAGGGGCTCAGGAAAGAGTGAATGGCCTTGATGACAAGGTAGCATTTTACTGTGGATGACATCAGGACCACCTACTTATTTGAGATTAATGGGAATTAGGTATACCCACCCCACTGGTTTGGGGTCTTTCAGAGCACAAAGAAAGATGTTTATGGTCGGTGACCGACAATCCTTTCAGTCCTGGGACATCTCTGCAGGAGATCCTCAGGGTAGCTGCCTGAAAACAAACACCTTCATAAGATCAGAAATGGGGATGATCACTGAAGACCACCCAATGTTCAGAACAATGTGCCACATCTCAGCTCCTGAAACAGTCTGTGTCCATGTGCAGTAAGGCCTGGACAGCATTCAGGTTTGTGCTGTTAAAGTGTCGGTAACATTCATGTAACAGCAAGGCCAGACACTCTACATTTCCACAGTTAAATGAAGAGCTCAGTCAGCATCTCAGGCACATTAGAAACAGATATGTGGAAGCCATTCAGCCCATCGAAACTACTGAACAAAGAGAGGAATAGCCGATTCAATCCTCCTGCCTGTTCCACAGGAAGAGAAGAGGTCTGATTACCACATCAAGCTGTTAAACAGGAACAGGCAGGGCGAAGTCCGACCCATGAACTTGTTCCATGGGACATGGAGGAGGCCATTCAGCCCCTCGGGACACTTATACAGGAACAGGAGGGTGCCATTGATGCTCCAACCTGACAAATCAATGGAGTAGAGAATGCACTCTGAGACGGATCCACGATGTTCTTCATGGCTCCATTACCTGTGGGACACTTGAAACTTTAATATGGTTTGCTGCCAGTGAGGAAGGTAGCCAGATGCTTTGTCTGAAATCTCAGAGAGGCATCTTCCATCTCTGAGAAGACAGACCCATGTCCTCCATGGATGTCAGAAGCTGGTGGGAATAGTTAACTGTTTTAGAATGAAGGTATTGTGGCTGTTGTCGGGATTGTGGATAACATGACGTTTAATGCAGGATCACACCCTAAATGCACTGTATTAATGTGGGGAGAATTAATTCAAAGACTGACTCTCTGTCTCTCTCAATCAGCAAATGGAGTCGGGGTGGGATGAGGGGATTGTCCTCGGAGGCTCTTAACCTATTGAGAATCACTTAACCTGAGTTAATAAAACCCATGGAATTTATCATCGTAGCAGTGCCTGTTTAGAACATCATGAGTGACTGTCCATCCCCCTTCAGGTTCAATACAATCATCTCTTATTCTCTCACTGAGCTTCACTCTCTGCTCATGGTGCCATCATCCCAGGGATTAGTCTGTTGAAACTTGAGAGAAAGTCTATCCAGAGTACCCCAAATACTGCCTCAATAACACTCTCAGGGATGATCGCAATAATCCTTTTCTCTCACTTAGACATCACCGTTTCTTTCCTGTGCCACAAAAAGCCATTCTTTCTCTATGCACTACGACTGACATGGAATGTATAAGTTCCTTACATCTGTCCGTCAGCATCAATAAAGCCAACACCAGAGATGCGTAGGAGATGTGCATCACTCTCGGGGAGAATTTCAATGAGATTGAATACACCTAAAATAGGGAATGACACCGACCTGAATAGAAATAAGCTGTACAAATACGGGAAACAGGCAGAGGAAGGGAGCTATCTTTACTTCTGTTCTTCTCTCACAGGATGTATGCAGCCCTAGTCACGGCAGCATGTTATGCCGATCTTGAACTGAATGTTTGGTTCAGCTGTTCCACAGGACAGTAAAGAGAAAAGCACATTCCTGTGGGATTGTAGTGTTACAACACAGGATACATTCTCCAGCTTAATGTAAAACCAACAACAGGGAAATGATTTATCCACTGCAGTAATCCATGATAATTCTCGAGTCCATAACTATTTGAAGTAAAAATTAACAACTTTATTTCTTAAAGCATAATAGGGAATAATAGATGAATGAATATTTACAGTTTCTTCCTCTAAGCAATATTTTATCTCTCCCCCCCCCCACTATATTAGTTCGATTAGACTCCTAATTAAGATTTACAAAACAAAACTTCTTATCTCAAAACCGAGAAGCTGTCGGTTCTTCTCCATATTCCGTTCTTCTTTTCTTCTTTGAGATTCTGCTTTTCCAAGTTACTAATCAATAAAGTTACCGAGAGGAAAACTATTTTTCAGGCAGTCTTTGCATGCTGGTAACTTGGCAGATCTCCTCTCAACTGTCAATTTCCCGCGGTCTTGTACCCCCAAACCATTGGACTGTGTCATTGGCTTTTAAGATTATCAATATACTAAATTCACACTTGATTGGAGGTGGGCACTTTGGGTTATTACTTAAACAGTTTGGCTGAATTTGTTTTTGTCTTGAGAAAATAAACTAATCGACCAAATGTTACATTAAATCTATTTTTCGACGACTTGGTGCTGTCAGATAGTTATTGCTGGCTTTTAATTCTGTTAAAGGTGCAGAACACCCACATGTTCCTCACAGAAGTCACACTGAAACCTGACTAGAGAAGAATGACCCATTGACTTCGCTTAAGGACATGGGGCAAGCAGATGGGCTTAAATGGCAAATGAAAATTGTTGCTTTTAATTTCCCTCATGAGATTTCAACAGACTATTATTCTGTGGCTCTAGAGTATGAGTCTTGAACACCATAAACTGCCGTCCCGTATGTACAGAGAACAAGTTAAACATCCTCAGAGCAATTTTTTTAGTGATGGACATATGGTTAGAAGGAACTTGAAACTGTTAATCAAAGGCACAAATTCTGATTTATTCAGAAGTTGCAATGAGACTGAGACGGGACTGGAGTATCGTGACGGCGATATTGGACAGGATTCGTGCGTGGGGAGGAGATGGAGATGTAAATTTGTGAAGGACAAAATGGGTTATGGAATTTGAGAACAGTCTAGTTCCTTCTTGCATATCAGTGAGTAATTTAGAAATAGTAGTTTGACACTGATTAATATAAGGAAAGGAGGTTTTGTTTGTAACTGAAGACATTGTCTTGCAATTTTCAAATTTTATATATCATGAGCAGAAATTCAGTTCAACCCAGTTTAGTAGACAAATATAATGACTTACCAGGTACACCAACTATAGCGAGGATGGGATAGTAACCACCTTGAATAATCCAAAGGATATCCTGGATCCGTGATGCTAATGATATCCAAGGCTGAGAAAGGTAGGAAAGACCCAAGGATAAACTCCTGACTGTTATTGTAATATTCCAGTCTAATATTCTCAGATTCTGATCCATTGTTGTACCATTCCAGTTTACCATTCTTAGATTCTGATCCACTATTAGAACATTTCAATCCAAGGTCCTCACATTCTGAACCATTATTCTAACGCTCCAGTCTAATGTTCTCAGATTCTGATCTCTACTGCCCCTCTCTCTCGAGCTGATGATCCCTGTTAGTGCTGTCAGTGATGCTCCAACTCATACTATGGGATAACACGCTGAAAAGAGCCCATTTATCATTCAATGATGGAAACGCTCCACTGGGATAATTAGGATCCACGGAGATTGACATTAATCACAGTCACTGCACAAATAGCTCCAGTTAACCCCTTTCAATTTAATATTGATTTTATTAAAATTCTAAAGAACGTATAAAATTTATACATTTGGCATGAGATATGTGGGAGTGACTGAGGAACGGAATATTGGAGATGGTAGATTGATTGCGTGCAATCATTCAATCTGCCTTGGATATGGTAATAATGACAAAGGATTGTCAGAACATAAACAAGTTTCTACGTTTATAAATGGAAACATACAATCTGTAACTACTGATCAGTGATTATAATGTCAGTAAAATATGGAGAGAACTTTTCTCGTCCAGAATCTGACAGGAAAATGTGCCTACGATAACATGAGTGATAACGGACAATTGACATGGATATGGTAACAGAGAATATGACGTGACACACAATTCAGATGAGTATTCGAGAATCAGAGAGGGCAGGTGAGGGTCATGCTGTTAATGTTATCGATGTCAACCAACTGTGATTATTTACCATTGGATTTCAATTGCAGTGTGATTATGATATTGGGGACATGGCTGCTGAGACTGGAGTGAGGAAACATGATATTTCCCACTCATCACTAGTGAAACGTTACTCTTTGTAAATCATATGAAGATCAAATTTCAGGATACAGCTCCAATGAGGAATGAGGAGAGCCAATATTAACCATACAACCAGAAGATATTGGAGCAGAAATTTGGACATTAGTCCCCTTGAGCCTGCTTCACCATTCAATGATGGCTGTTTAGCTTCTCAACCCCATTCTCCCGCTTTCTACCTGTAATCCTTGATCCCCTTTACAGTCAAGAACCTATCTGTCTCACTCTTAAATGTACGCAATGATCTGGACTCGACAGCCCTCGGTGGCCTCTGTGGCAGTGAATTCCATAGATTCACCACTGTCTGGCTGGAGATGTTTCTCTTTATCTCTGTTTGAAAAGATCTTCTCTTTACTCTGTCCCTTTGGGTACTCGTCTCTCCTACCATTGGATATCTCTTCCCAAAATCCACTCTGTCCCACGGCATGCAGTATTCTGTAAGTTTCAATTAGACCTCCTAACATCTTTCTGAACTCTATCAAATACAGACCCAGAGCCCTCAAATATTCTTCATATGTTAAGCTTTTCATTCCTGGCACCATTCTTGTGAATCTCGTCTGAAAACGCTCCAGGACCAGTACATCCTTCCTGAGATATGGGACCCAAAGCTGCGCAAAATAATCCAAATGTAGCCTGACCAAAGCCTTGTAGAGCCTTAGAAGTACATCCCTGGTTTTATATTGAAGCCTTCTTGAAATAAATGCCATCATTGTATTTGCCTGCCTAACTACTGACAAACTGCAAATTTACCTTTCAAGACTCCTGGACTAGAACGCCCTAGTCTTTTTGCACTTCAGATTTCTGAATTTGCTTGCTATTTATAAAATAGTCTATGCCTCTATTCATCCTGGTAAAATGCTTTTCCACACTTTTCCACATTGTACTACCTCTGCCACTTCTTTGTTCACTCTCTGAACCTGTGAAAATCCTTCAGCCGGTGAAAGTGAGGACCGCAGATGCTGGAGATCAGAGTCAAAAAGTGTGGTCATAGAAAAGTACAGCCTGGCAGGAAGCATCCGAGGAGCAGGAGATTTGACGTTTCAGGCATAAAGCCTTCATCAGGAATGTGGGGTGGGCGGAAGGTGCCAGAGAGATAAATGGGAGGGGCTGGTGCTGGGAGGAAGGTCGCTTGGAAGGTGACAGCTAGATGAAGGTGGGTTGTGATAGTGATAGTTCAGAGTGGAAGGTGGAGTGACTAGATGGGAAGGAAGATGGACAGGTAGGACAGTTCAAGAGGGCGGTTCTGAGTTGGAGGGTTTGATCTGGGATAAGGTGGAGGGGAGATGAGGAAACTGGTAAGATTGTCCTTGATACCGTGTGTTGGAAGGGTCCCAAGGCAGAAGATGATGCGTTCTTCCTTCAGACGTCAGGTGGCTAGAATTTGACAGTGGATGAGGCCACAAACCTGCAAAGCCTTGGCGGAGACGGAGGGGGAGTTGAAGTATTCAGCCACAGGTCAGGAGGGTTGTTGGGTGTGTGTGTCTGAGAGTGTTCCCTGAACTGTTCTGCAAGTTGACGTCTTCTCTCGCCAATGTAGTGGAGACCAGGAGCAATGGACACACTAGAAGAGGTATTTGCATGCACAGGATGTTATCTGACTGATGTGGAAGGATCCTTTGGGGCCTTGGGTGGAGGTGAGGAGGGAGGTGTTGGCACAGGTTTCATACCTGTTGTAGTGGCAAGGGAAAGTGCCGGGAGTGGAAGGTGGCTTGTTGGGGTTGCGTGGACCTGATGAGGGAGCTGTGAGGGAATGGTCTCAGCAGTATGATGATAGGGGTAGGGAGGGAAGTATATCTCTGTTGGTGAGGTCTGACTGTTGGTGGCAGAAATGGCGGAGGATGATGCGTTGTATCCTGAGGTTGGTGGGATGGAAGGCATGCACCAGAGAGGTTCTAACTTGTTGTAGTTGGAAGGGTGAAGCTCAAGGCTGAAGTTTTGGGCAGTTGAGGAGATGCGCCAGAGCACCCTCCTGCAGCCAAACCACCTCTTCAATGCTACCTGTCCCTATATCTATTTTTGCACAGTTTGAAAGCTTAACCCAAATGCCCTCAGTTCCATCATATAGATAATGAATGCACAAAGTGAAAAGTTGTGGTCCCAAAACTGAGTCTTGAGGAACACCACTTGTCACTGGCTGCCATCCTGAGAAGGACACTTTAATCCACACTCTCTGCTTTCTGTCAGACAGCCAAACTTCAACTTCCACCATGCCTCTAACACCATGGACGCATATCATTCTCAATAGCCTCATGCATGACACCTTGTCAAAGGATTCTTGAGGTGCAGATGGATAACATCTATTGGTTCTCCTTCATCAAATCTGCACATTACTCCCTCAATGTATTCTAGCAGGTTTGTCAGGCATGACCTCCCCTTGATGAAACCATGCTGACTCTGTCCTATTTTACCAAAGACCTCCAAGAATTCAAAAATCCCATTCTTCACGATGAATTCCATGATGTTACCCACAACCAAGTCTGCAAATCAGTCTGCAGTTTTCCATCTTCTGCCTAACTCCCTTATTAAACCGGGTGTCATGTTAGCAATTATACAGCCACTTGGCCCTTTCCTGATTTTAGTCATTCCTGAAAGATTACCACTTTCGGTTGTACTAACTCTTCAGCGATCTCCCTTACAAGGCTGGGGTGTAATCCATCTGGTCCAGGTGAGTTATCCACATTCAGGCCATTCCGTTTTCAAACATGTTCTTCTTGGTGATGGCCACTGTATTTAGGACTGCCCTCTCACTCTCTTCAAACCTTGGGTAATTACTCGTGTATGCCACCGTCAAGACTGATGCAAAATTCCTCAGCCATTTCTTTGCTTCCCACTACTGTCTCTCCAGCATCATTTCCAGTGGTCCATATTCACATTTACGTCTCTTTTGCATTTTATATATCTAAAGAATCTCTTACAGTTTCCTTTATATTACTGGTTAGCTTAGCCCCATACTTAATGTTCTCCCTCCTTATTTATTTTTTCTTGCCTTCTGTTGGCCTTAATTCTCCAGTTCCCAACTGCTCTTCACTCTGCTTGCTCTTTTGCTTATATGCAATCCCTGACTTCCCTTGTCAGCCCTGGTTGCCTCATCCTCCCTGTACCATACCTCTATTACTCAGCACGCATCACTGCAGTGTCTTTTAAATTATCATGGAATCTCCAGCCATTGCTGTTACCCTGTCTTTCCGGCTAGACGCCTGTCCCGGTCAATTCTACCCAGCTTCTCCCTTATGCCTCTCCAGTTGCCTTTATTCAGCTGAAATACTGTTATCTCTGATTCTATCTTCTCTCTCAAATTTCAGAATAAATTCAACCATGTTCTGATCAATGCTTCTGAAGTTTTCCTTCACCTTAAGCTCCCTTGTCTAGCCTGCGTCATTAAATCCAGTGTCATCTGTTCCCGAGTGGGCTCCACCACATGATGCTCCAAAAAGCCATCCCGTAGATATTCCTCAAATTCCTTTTCTTGCGATTCACTACCAAACTGGTTTCCCATTTCACTTGCATATTGAAATCCCCCATGATCACTGTAACGTTGTCTTTCCTACAGATCTTTTCTATCTCCTGGTGTATCTTGTGCCCCAGCTCCTGACTACTCTTTGGAGGCCTGTGCAAGTCTCCAACTGTGGTTGTCTTACCTTTGTGGTTCCTCAATTCTACCATGCAGATTCTAAACCATCTGACCTTATTTCCTTTCTTTTGTTGATTAAATTTCATTTTTTATTAATAATGTAAATCCACTCTCTCTATCTTTTCGATACGATATGTGTCCTTGAATATCCTGATCCCCTTGCAGCCACTTCTCTGTGATGCCCATTACGTCATACCTCCCAATTTCAATCTATGCCACAAGCTCATATACCCTATTCCTTATACTGCTCGCATTCAGATATAACCCTTCAATCTTGTGTTAACGTTCCCTCTTCTATTGCCATTTGTTTGTCCAGTGTGATTGAAGTTTGATTGCTTACATTTTCCATACACTCTGTTCTATTTGCGTCTATGCTGAAGATTTTAAAAACCTCTCTTGAGCTCTGTGCTCTTACCTCCTCTTTTCTTATTAAACCCGATAAGGAAACCCCGACCCCGCGCACACACACACTCCTAATCATTTTAAAGCTCTGTCGACATCCTTGGTTAGGATTCACTTGGACTCTGGTCTCAGCACGGTTCAGACGAAGACTGTCCCATCAGAACAGGTTATTTCTTCCTCAGTAATAAAATGTGTTTAAAGTTTGTGAGAAGATTTGTAGCTCGGGTGCTCATTGTTGTATTTCTGTTCGCCGAGCTGGGAATTTGTGTTGCAGACGTTTCATCGCCTCTCTAGGTGACATTCTCAGTGCTTTGGAGCCTCCTGTGAAGCGCTTCTGTGATGTTTCCTTCGACATTTATAGTGGTTTGAATCTGTCGCTTCCGGTTGTCAGTTCCAGCTGTCCATTGCAGTGGTCGGTATATTGGGTCCAGGTCGATGTGCTTATTGATTGAATCTGTGGATGAGTGCCATGCCTCTAGGAATTCCCTGGCTGCTCTCTGTTTGGTCTGTCCTATAATAGTAGTGTTCTCCCAGTCGAATTCATGTTGCTTGTCATCTGTGTGTGTGGCTACTCAGGATAGCTGGTCGTGTCGTTTCATGGCTAGTTGGTGTTCATGGATGCGGATCATTAGCTGTCTTCCTCTTTGTCCTATGTAGTGTTTTGTGCAGTCTTTGCATGGGGTTTTGTACACTACATTGGTTTTGCTCATGCTGGGTATGGGGTCCTTCGTTCTGGTGAGTTGTTGTCTGAGAGTGGCTGTTGGTTTGTGTGCTGTTATGAGTCCTAATGTTCGCAGTAGTCTGGTTGTCAGTTCGGAAATACTCTTGATGTATGGTAGTGTGGCTAGTCCTTTGGGTCGTGACATGTCGTCGTTCCATTGTCTTTCCCTTAGACATCTGTTGATGAAATTGCGGGGGCATCCGTTTTTGGCGAATACCTTGTCTAAGTGTTCCTCTTCCTCTTTTTGCAGTTCTGGTGTACTGCAGTGTGTTCTGGCCCTTTTGAATAGTGTCTTGATGCAACTTATATTGTGTGTGTTGGGGTGGTTGCTTTCGTAGTTCAGGATTTGGTCTGTGTTTTTGGCTTTCCTGTAAACCTTTGTGGTGAATTCTCCGTTCGGTGTTCTCTGTACCATCACGTCTAGGAATGGGAGTTGGTTGCCCTTTTCTTCCTCTCTAGTGAATCAGATTCCTGCGAGTGTGGCGTTGATGATCCAGTGCAATTTCAACAACAGATGCCTAGGGGAAAGACAATGGAACGAGGACATTCCGCAACCCAAAGGACTAGCCACACTACCATACATAAAAAAACATTTCTGAACTGACAGCCAGACTACTGCGACCACTCGGACTCATAACAGCACACAAACCAACAGCCACTCTCAGACAACTCACCAGGACGAAGGACCCGATACCCAGCATGAGCAAAACCAATGTAGTGTACAAAACCCCATGGAAAGACTGCACAAAACACTACATAGGACAAACAGGAAGACAGCTAACGATCCGCATGCATGAACACCAACTCGCCACGAAACGACACGACCAGCTATCCTTCGTGGCCACATACGCAGATAACAAGCAACATGAATTCGACTGGGAGAACACTACTATTATAGGTCAAGCCAAACAGAGAACAGCCAGGGAATTCCTAGAGGAATGGCACTCATCCACAGATTCAAACAATAAGCACATCGACCTGGACCCAATATACTGACCACTGCAATGGACAACTGGAACTGACAACCGGAAGCGGCAGATTCAAACCACGATAAATGCCGGAGGAAAGATCACAGATGCGCTTCACAGGAGGCTCCCAAGCACTGAGGATATCACTTCGACAGGGGACAAAACGTCTGCAACATAAATTCCCAGCTCGGCGAACAGAACCACAACAATAAAATGTGTTTATTCAACACAAAATACTGGGACAAAAAACAAGCGTTTCAGCACATACCAAAACATGAAAAATACAAAGAGACAAATCTGTTAAAATTCACTTACGATGTGGAGCTATATGAATTGAAATGTGAATTACAAAACCACGGACGAGGTATTCAAGCTTTATTGGTCATTATCTGACCCACAGCTGAGGTACTGATTTCCCCCCAGTCAGTGATCCACCTCACTGAGACTCTCTCGCCCTGTCTCACACATTGTCTAGTTGGCCCAAAATTTTTAAATTAATTCACCTTCTCCCTGGAACCAATCTATTGTTATTTTGGAACTTGTTCAGCGTCAGCAACCCGGCTCTGTGAAATTATTGGCGATAAATGATCTGGGATGACAGCATAGTGCTCACAGGGTACGGCACCAGACAAAGGGCTTGCAGTCTGTGGGAATTTCTAAATAAAATTTCTGTATGTTTGTCCTCATGCTGTCTTCTGATCTAACTTCATACTCGTCTGACACCCCTTGCTCTCACTCACTCTGTCGCTTCATTTTCCCTCCATTCCTTTTATCTCTCTGCACTTCCTTTTTCTCTGTTAATTTTTCTCTCTCTCACGCACACACAGTTCACTCTGTTTTCAAATTGTACAATTGGCTAAACGGCCTCGTTCAGTGCTCTATTAATTCTGAAGCTCTCTGAACCACTATGAAGACTTCAGCACAATAAAGACATCAGGTGCCTGGAGAGACAAGCTGGTCCTGCGAAGGACACAGTGCAGAATCATCCTTTATCTCTTCCTGTTGCCTGTTGTGCAGTGGCCTTGTGCAGTGCCACTTTTACAATAAACCCGTCATATTTGCAGCAATTCTCCATCAAATACAAGTAAATATACTGCAGATGGCAGAAACCTGAAACAAACATAGAAACATACTATGAAGAGAGAAACGAGTTAATTCTCCCAATGCAGACACGGGGAGATTGTAAAAAACTCCCCAAAACAGGGTCCAGAGATTGGAATTATTCTTATTTGAATGAAAATAGTCTTATCAGTGATAGGCAACATGGTTTTGTGCAGAGAAGGTCATGTCTTACCAAATCAATAGATTGTTTGAGGAAGTGACAAAGTTGATTGATGAAGGAGGCACTGTAGATGTCATGTACGTGGACTTCAGGAAGGCGTTTGGTATATTTCCCCATGGTTAGGGTATGTCAAAAGTGAAGTCACATGATGCACGAGCTGGTGGATAAAGAACTGGCTGGGCAACAGGAGGAAGAGAATAGTAAGGGGAGGGAGTTTCGCAAAATTGAGAACTGTGACCAGTGGTTTATTTTAAGATGTTTCTGGAAAGATACATGAATGGCTGGGAACAAAGGGATACAGAACCTTAGAAAATAGGCGACAGGTTTAGATAGAAGATTTGGATCGGCGCAGGCTCGGACCACCGAATGGCCTGTTTCTGTGCTGGAATGTTCTTTGTTATAAGATTAGCAATGACCCATCAGACCCCAGTGATGGTCTCCTCCAACCTCTTCCCTCAGACTAAAAGGTACAGAAGCTTGAAAACACTGATCAGCTGGTTCAGGAACAGCTTCTTCCTGACTGTTATTAGACTGATGAGTGGACTCCCTAATCTCAGATAATGCTGATCTTGTTCCTGCTGATCTCGCCTCGCACACGCCCTGTGCATCGTAACCTGCATGGCTCTCAAACATATTTTATAGCCATTGTTCTGTACATCATTGTTTACTATGCTTTGTCTGCATTTCTTGGTAAAGGTCAAAGTAAATCCTCACCTCCCTTCCCCCAGTTACTACAGTGCTCACTTCCACCTGTCTCTGGTCCACAGCCCCAGAACCTCCCATTCACCACCCCCAGCACACTGTGACCCCATCCCCACTCCCTGTGTGCTTTGTATCTCACTATTTCTCTCACACTGTCTGTTTCCTTGTATTTGCCTTTTATCTGTCTTCTGTTTCTTTCCCATAACTTACTGTCTCCCCTTCTCCCTGTTCTTGTGAATGTCTGTTTCTTATTTTGTTTCCTTTCTCTGTTTTACTGACTGTCCTTCTGTTTGCCTCGCTGTGTTCTCTCTCTCCTTCTACGTGTCCATCTCTTTCTCTCTCGTTGTGATGGTGATGGCTTCTCTATTCTTTTGAAGCATGTGATGGCTCTTTGGTTGGATGTTGGCAATACAATAAATTCAATTATGTTTTGGTATCTTAAACATAATTTAAATTTATTGGTTAAATTTCAATTGTTGTCAAAACAGCAACCAGAATGTAGATATCCATTTAACAACCAATTGTTACATCTAAATATTTTGGAACTGCCTTCTCCCAGTGCTCTGCATACTGGCAACTGAAAGCATTCTATTCACGTGCATAATAGTGTGACGGTAACTGCTCTTCCCAGGACCATAAGAAACTACAGACGGTTTTGTGCACAGCCCATACTATCATGGAGGACAACCTTCCATCCATTTATACTTCTCATTGTCAGCGAAAGTCTGGCAACATCAAATATCTCTCCCAAACTGGTAATGATCTCCTACAACCTCTTCCAAAAGGGAGGAGATACAGAGACTTGAAAACATGGACCAGTATGCTCAGGAACACCTTCTTCCCCACCCTAATTAGACTGACGAATTGAAATCTCTAACTTTTCAAATAATATTAATCTTGCTAAATTCGATCTTGAATCGCACTGCTCCTGTGTTGCTGTCACCTTGTCCGCCTCACTCTGTGTAAGTGCCTTGTGAGGCTCAAGGTCTTCTCAAGGGCAATCAAAAAAGTGACCTAATGCTGGCCCACCCAGCGATACCTATATCCCATTAATAAATATAAGAACATGACGACACTCAGGGAACACAGACAGGTGGGATCAAATCGCTTTAAACATGATCTTAGATAGATAGAGATTACCCTCGGTATCTGAAAGTAGAGTGTTCTGACAAAGCCTTTCATAAGCTGATATGGCATAAAGTGAGGTATCATTAATTTATGTGGGGAAAATTTACGTGTCTTGTTAAAAGTGAAAATCCTCTACGGATTTCTTTTGATTAGTGAAAACAGGACGTAATGGAGGTTTTTCGGAAAGGGAAATGGCAAAATGCGAATTTTTTAAAAGCGGGGGATACGTGTAGCAGCATGGGCGTGATATTCAGGAAGATTTGAAAAGTTAAAAATAAATGAGGTGATTCTCACATTTTATTTCCACCCCAGCTGATCATCATTCCCTTTGTTTGCTCTTTGTCTTCTATCTCTCTCTTTCTCTATCGATTCAACTCACTCCTCCTGCCCTTCAAAGCTGACCTCCCTGTCACCAGCATTGTTCACACTATTTTCCAGCTGCTTTCAGTTCAGAAAAGCTTCCCAGAACTTTCTGATCTTTTCCTTGCATTATTTATGCAATTTCAGATCTCCAGCATCTTTCAAATTTGTTTAACCTTCAAAATTTTTATTCCATGGGAAGTCGGCATCTCTGCCCAGGGCAACATTTGTTAAGCATCACTAATTGTCCTGACTCTGACGACATTCCACAAGCCAATAGAAAGTCAAGCACATTGATATGGGTCTGAAGTCACACTTAACCCAGATGGGTAGTAACATTAGATTTCTTTACCGAAGGTCATCAGTGAAACAGGAAGATGTTCAGACAAAATGTGGTTTTATAGTTGTTTTTCGTGAAATTCACTTTTATTCCAATTCTTATTATTTTTATTTAGTTCTGCCATCAGCTGTGGTAGGACTTGAAACAAATCGCTTGAAACAATGTCTTTCGTTTAATAAGCTTTGCTCCTGAATTATGTCCAGCGACATTCCTACTCTGATACATTGTCCTAATCATGAAGTAACGTTCGGGACAAGAACAATTTTGTGATTGAAATACTTGTAACTGGAAAAGTGGCCAGAAGAGAGCTTGAAACATAAAGTCTGAATTTTACCAACGAGCAGACAATGGTTTGTTCAGCCACAGCACTGACGCAGAGATGAAGACTGGGGATATTATGAGCTGGTAGTGGACAGGGTTCGTGACAGAGAGAACAAGATACATAAATCAGTTCAGGGCAATAAGAGATCTCGAGGCTGTGCACAGTTTTGTTCTCAGATGTTTGTAAGGGAGTGGTCTGCAATTCAGATGAATGGAAACTGCAATTGAAATTGAAGATAAAAGTTTTTTTCATTGGCAAATATAGATAATAGAAATTGCAATGAAGTTCAAAATTGTTTATGGGCTTAATGAATGGACAGAGGTAGAGAACACCAACAATAGCGAGAATAGGTTATGATTTGGAGATGCCGCTGTTAGACCGGGGTGTACAAAGTTAAAAATCACACAACACCAGGTTATAGTCCAACAGGTTTAATTGGAAGCGCACTAGATTTCGGAGCGTCGTTCCTCCACCAGGAATAACACACTCTCCACTCCGCCCAATCAGCACCACTAATATCCGATAAGGTAAACATTTCCGACAGAGGGAAATGTTGTAAAGACCCAAGGAAAGCCTCCCCTCCATTTGTGTAATTATCCAGTCCATTATTCGCAGATTCAGATCTGTCCTCTCCACGTCTCTCCAGCTGCTGATCTCTGTTACTGTTGAAGCTGATGCATTGTCTCCTCGGCTGGGACAGCGCACTGAGTGAAGCCTCTCACCAATAGGGCACAGTTACAATGCATGGAGACTGACATCAATCGCGGTCACTGAGCAAACAGGTCTAGCTTTCAATACAGCACATTCAGTTCACAATATAACTGGACTGGACTGGACTGGATTCTGACATTGCTGGCTATTGGTCACATCTCCCATCGCCAATTCCTCGAGTGAAGTCAGTTGTGAGGGAGAATGATGGAAGTTTTCTGATCGCAGGCTAGAATACTCTGCCTTGATGTACGTTTGCAATGCTGTCGTCATCGTACCCGGAATCTCTGCCCCTCCACAAAATAAAGAAACACAGTCAGGATGTTGTTACTGTGCTGATCTCTCCTTCACAGGAACAAACCCCAGCCAACAGACTGTCACTGGGCACAATTGCCCTGAACATAGACAGGAAGTGTGGACTTCTCTGAATGGTCCTCTCACTGCTCTAATAAAGAAACGTTGGACCTTCCATATAGAATATGCTTCAGTAATTAATTTATACAAATTGACAAACATCTTAATGCAGTTTTATTTGCTGTAAAGCAATAATTTTTCACCTTTTTTCCCCTCAGCCCAAAACCAAAAGTGAACTTATTCATTAAGACTTATGAATTAATAAGTCAGACTTACCGAGTAGATCGGGCGGAATGGGGATAGTGGCTGTGGAGACTGCATGGGGAGTACAATGATATTCCCCAGTCATCATCACTCTTAACGTCAGATAGAATTAAATATAGTTCACAACAAGGAACGAGCCAACGCTTGGGATATGTAATGCTCAATGACAATGTGAACTGAACCGGATAATTTTAAATGTGATAAAGTGAACTATATTATATATACACACCATTTCATCATTGGGAATACAGATTGAGTAGTGTCACCGCATCTGAAGCATTAACATTGATGTCTCTTCACAGATACGGCTAGACCTGCTGAGCTTTCCCTCCAACGTCTGTTTTTGTTTGAGATTGATCATGTTGTTCATATCTGGCAGGATGCTTACAATTAAAAGCAGATGCTAATAACAAACTGTACAGGGGTGTGGTGACAATACAAGAGAATGACTGTAGAAATATCGCTCATTCCAAACTGGAAAAGACAATGGGCTGAGTTTTCACCACCTTTGCTGTAATAATTCTATGTTATGCATTGAAAGCTTTTGGAGATTGGGGAGACAAGCTTGTTCAATGAAGGACACAAGTGTTCCATCATCAAAAATCTATTGCTATTATTTCATGAAGTTCAGCTGCCTCTAAAATGTATTGTCAAACAAAATAGATTTCCTGAGATTTACAAGATGTTGAGATTTTCTTTTTACTTTTGATCTTAAAGAAGAGACAGATTTCGGCTGTAATTCAGGTATCACAGACACACCAACAGTAATAGAAACATGAAAGTACCACATTGTCCAAACATTACCAAGGTCAACATGTAGACCTGTCAAGAAACATGCAATAAAGTGATAATGGAAACATGAAATGCAAACAGAAAATGCTGGATAAACAAAAAACGTGAGGATGTGTCTGCAGAGAGCAGCACAATTAACATATGTAATATGATGTGACACTGTTCTGAAAAGTCCTATTAGAATCAAAGGTTAATTTTTTGCATCTCTGTTCAGATGTTGCCAGATTTACTGAGTTTCGCTCCAGCTCTTTTGATTTCTTTCTTCTTTCTGAACTGTGACAAAGTGTCTGATCTGAATGATAGCAGCAAAGCTGTTATCTTAGTTGAATCTCGAATAATTTGTTATTGATTTTAAATGAGAAATTACAAAGTTCCTATGTTTGACAGGCTCTAAATATCGATGACGTATTGCATTGTGTGAACTTGCCATGAAAATTTTGAAACAAAACAGAAGTTGCTGTAAACGCTCAGCAGGTCTGGCATCATCTGTGCAAAGAAATCAGAGTTAACGTTTCAGGTCCAGTGCCCCTTCCTCAGAACTGATCGTAACACGGAAAATGTTGGTTTATATGCAGAAGAGACTGGATAGCTCTTAATGGAGACTGTTAGTAGCTAACAATAGGGTGTGAGTAATGGAAGGCTATGTGACAACTCGGCCTGGTGTATGGATAGGGGGCTAGGACTTTGGGGATTTCAGGCCCAAAAATTATTGAACTTGATTTTGAGTCTAAAGGACTGCAGAGTCCGCACATGGAAAATGAGGTGTAGTTCTTTTAGCTTGCGTTGAATTTGCCTGGAACACTGCAGCAAGCCTGACACAGCGATATTGGTCAGGAAACAGGATGGGCTGTTAAACTGGCAGGCAACTGAAAGCTCAGAGTCATCTGCAGCGGTCCAACTTGGATGTTCTGTGAAGCGGTCACCCAGTCTGCCCTTCATTTCCCCAATGTAGAGGAGACCACATTGTGAGCAGCGCATGAGGTAGACTGGATTGTGGGAAATGTTGGTAAGGTGCTGCTTCACCTCGAAGGTATAGTTGGGCCCTTTGATACTGATGAGGAGGGAGGTAAATGGGCGGCACGGTGGCACAGTGGTTAGCACTGCTGCCTCACAGCACCAGAGACCCGGGTTCAATTCCCGCCTCAGGCGACTGACTGTGTGGAGTTTGCACGTTCTCCCCGTGTCTGCGTGGGTTTCCTCCGGGTGCTCCGGTTTCCTCCCACAGTCCAAAGATGTGCAGGTCAGGTGAATTGGCCATGCTAAATTGCCCGTAGTGTTAGGTTAGGGGTAGATGTAGATCTAGGGGTATGGGTGGGTTACGCTTCGGCGGGGCGGTGTGGACTTGTTGGCCCGAAGGGCCTGTTTCCACACTGTAAGTAATCTAATCTAATCTAATCTAAATGGGAATGTGTCATACCTCCGGCAGGGGAAAGTGAAGTGGACCTGTGGTGGGAGTGAATAAAGAGTAGACCAGTGTATCCTGGAGGGAATAATCCCTCTAGAAGGTGGACAAGGAAGGAGAGGTGAATATGTGCAGGTGGGGCATCTCGCTGGAGGTGGGGGAAATGTGGGCTGATGATCCTCTGCATGTGAATGCTGCTGGGATAGTAGGAAAGTGCAAGGGAAACTCCGTTGCGAGAGGGAAGGGGAGGGGCAGGCTAGAAGTGCAGGAGATGGATCAGACTCAGTTGAGGACCCTGTTGTCAACAGTGATGGGGAATCCCTTGATTGAGGAACAAGGTGGACATTTCAAAGGCTTCCTTGTTGAATTTAGTATCATCAGAAGCAATGCGGTGGAGATTGAGGAACTGGGGGAATGGAATTGAGTCTACAACAGGAAAGCAGATGTGAGGATGAATACTCCAGGAACCTGTGGGAGTCGGTGGGTTAATACTGGATATCAGTTGCCTGGCTATCCCCAGAAATGGAAGCAAGAATGTTGAGGAAAGGAAGTAAGGAGCCAGAGATCGACCAGGTGAAAGTGATGGAGAGTTTCAAATTCCAAGTGAAATCGGTGAACTTTTCCAATTCCGGACAAGAGAGAGATGCAGCAGCGATGATATCATCTGTGTATCGGACAAAGATTTGTGGATGGGTGCTGGAGTAGAACTGGAACAGGGAATGGTCGATGTTCCCCAGGAAGAAACAGGCATAACTGGGGCCCAAGTGTGTATCCGTGCACTTCCGCCGTGTGGCAGGAGCAGGCTGAAGCAATGGGTCTGCCTGGGCTGTTCTGTTTGTGAACTTTTGAGAGGAGATAGAAGCGAGCTCTGCTATCAGAGGATCATCAGCTCGGGGGCAGTTAGGGGCGTGGGGCGAGTGGGGCAGAAATCTCCAGATGAAATGTGGTCAGTTATCATAGTTGATACAATTGCCTGATGTGCCATGGTAGGGTCATGGTCCAGGGGGAGATTAGAGGCAGTACCTGAGAGTGGGCGTTCAACCTTTGCAATGTCGAGGTCAGTCCACCAGACTATAGCAGCACCACCCTTGTCAGCACAGGCTGAATAACACAGTCAGAGTTGGACCTAAGCACATGGAGTATAGGCTGTTCGGACATTGATAGTATGGATTTAGTGAGGCAAGTGCAGAGAAATTACGACAACCAATGTCAAGTTGAGATTTATCAACGAACCGATTTAGTTCAGGTAAAGGCCAGAGGGAGGAGTCCAGGTGGAGGGAGAGTGTTGGAGTTGGGTAACGGCGTATTTGGAACAGGGAGAGGAATATTGCTGAAAGAAATGGGCACTGAGGCGAACGCAGCGGAAGAGCTCAACTAAATGTCATGCCTAAAATTCCTTAAAGTGGGGGCACAGAGAGGTAATGTTCAGATATTTGCTGAGTACAGAACATTCAGCATCAGAGAGTGGAAGTTAAGGAGGGACGGTGAATAAACGATAGGAGGTGGAGCTGGGGGAGGGCATGGAGTCAGTGGGCAGGTATGAGAGGGGAGGAAGGTTCCAGAGGGTCAAGGGCATCTCTCCCTTGTTGCAAATTGTGTGCCCAGTGCATCTGTTTAGCATGACGAATGAGCCGGTGAATAAATTAGAATTGTAGAGTGGTGCAGTCTTTAGACAATATAATGCGATTCTGCTGGACAGAGAAAACGTTGATCTCAGTGGTACTGATATCGCACGATCAGACCTCAGAAAGTAAATGATTGAATATAATTGGGAAGGTATACTTATTGTAACATCCTGATTTCAATGGAGTGACGCTCAAGCAGCAAGGTCTTATTTTTTTCGGACACTTTAGACCAAACTTTAAAATATAATATGTCTTGATGTTATTAACAAGAAAAAAATATCCATGGTTTTGGACGGCACTAGCAAGGGCAGAATTTATTTGTCATTCCCAATAGCTCTGGGGAAAGTGTCATTGTTCAGTGAGGAAATTACCAGCGCAGAATTTCCTGCGATTCCCAGTGACCCACAGTTTACTCAGGATCTCTGATGTCACGTGAGTCAAATACTACTTTGATGCAATGCAAGTTACTCTGATCTCACCTCAACTGACATTGGAAGATCAGGAAAATGAATAAAGAATAAAAGGCCAGTACACAGCATGTTAGAACAATGTGCTCACTCTACTCACAATGTTTAAGGTAAAACTGATGCATGGATTTCTGACTGTGAGGAGAGGTTTGTCCTATTTGTGATGAGGCTGTTTGGTTAAGCGCTGTGACAGAGAGACAGAAAGACACTCAACTCTGTACCATGGGGAACAAAACCATCCTGTTCACGGTGCATCAGATATTGACAGAAACAACTATTGCCAGTTCCTATTGGACATTGATCATCTCAATCTCATCATTCACTGATGCTCAATAGCAGCCCAGAAGCCAGCGGCTCCCATCATCCCAGTTGGAAAGCAAAATGGGGAAGGAATGGCCAGAGAAAGTGGGAGTAACTGGGGAATTGGTGTAACTTACAGGGGAGTGGCAGAAGAAGAGTGTGAAGGGAGATCATCAGTGGAAGAGGATGTAGCAGCAGAAGGGGTAGTGCAAGGGAGGTAGGAGTGTAAGAAAAGAGTAGGACAGAGGAGGAAGAAAGGCAGATGAAGTTTTAGTGACAGGGAAAAGCTTGCTTTTGAGGAAGTGAGTTTGGATGAGAAAACATCACTGTACAAGAAAATCGGGATCTGGTTTCCATTCAAAATTAAGAAAGGATTTCTTGTACTTTCTCTTCTATCACTTGATTCTTGTTCAGGTTGTACTTGTACTATATATTTCTATATCTCCATCAAGTACAGACGACATGTTTCTTTCTCCCCTACGGTGGTGTTTCAATATTTTTGATTTTATTTTTACAGTATATATTTCCTTCCAATTCAAGGTGGATGTGAGAATATGATTTGATCTTCTGCAGTTTGCCCATAATATAGAATTTATTTGAATATTTATCCTCATCACACTCGCTGATTAAAACAAACAATGAATGAGTGCATGTCCATCCTGCAGATGAAAAATTTCTTCAGCTCTGGGTATTGCAGGGAATGTTACAAAGAACAGTGCCACGCAAAATGCTAATGTTCTACCGCAAAATGCCAAATCCTAGTTTATCCTAAATTATTTACAATGTTTATAAACAAAACATGCAGAGGGGCGGAGTGTAAAAGGTGAATTCAAATCTGTGTCGAAAATGTTAATAGTGGATCCCTCATAAAATGCGTTAACTACATCACTCATAAATTCACCAAAATAGGAAAAGCAAGAGACTGTAATTGTCCAATCATCATCTAAATAATATCTGGCGAACAGGAAGGAAATCACTGGTTGTTTGTGATATTCAGAAATGACGATTGTGAGAATGTGGAGGTGGGGAGCAGTGAAATGGTGATCAATGTTGTGGATGACACAAAGATGGGCTGGGTGGATCACAGTCAGGAGGGAGGTGTTAGGCTACAGAAGAACAGAAACAGATTATTCAGATAGCCAGATCAATGGCCTGATGAAATTTAACACCGATAATTTGGGAAGATGCAAGTCAGAAGTAACCAGACAAGTGAGTACTCAAAAGTGAGTATGAAAGAGGAGGGCTAAATTTGCTCCTTTCTTCTTTGCAGCAGGGAAAGTTAAGGAGGGAATATGGTACAGGTGTACATGAGCAAATGGGGTATGGAGGGGATGAACAGACAGCAGCTGTTTTCCTTCGTCAAAGGATCAAAAACAAAGAGACACACTTTTAAAGTGAATGTCAGGGGATTGAGAGAGGATTTGTGGAATGTGTTTCGAACTGAGAGGATGGTATGAATCTGGAATGCTTTGTCTCGATGGGTGGTTGAGGCAGGTAACCTCACAAACGGTTAAAATGTGTTTGGATATGCACAGACGTGATAGGCCTGTTTTTCATTGCATGATTCTTTGCAGTGGCAGCCATGAATACTCTGGAATATTCTGAAACAATTAACAATGGCAGTTGCTGCTTTGTTCCTTTGACTGTACTCAGTAAGTGGTTATATTACAAACCAGCATCATCTCATGCATCTTCAGCACTCACTCAACCAAAGGCAGCCCAGCCATCTCTGGGACCATCCAGTGGAATTCATATTCTCAGTGGATGCTGTCTAACAACAACACTGACACTATTCTATCTGTATGCAACCATTAGTAAAGCTACAGTCATAATATGAAGACAGCTTTTCCTCCATTATAATACAGACCTCTAGCAATAAGGGTGTTCTTTATCTGAAGCATAATAAATTCTTTCCCAGGTATTCACTTTTACAAGCAGCAAGATTTCCTGTGTTTTGCTGCCAGTCGTTTATCATGGAATTTCCCAGCCCAACCTCTTTCCCATTTAACATTTTCTTGTGCACTGTCTCCCTGATCCCACACACCTCACTCCCTCACATCCCCCACACTCTCCATCCTTACTTGTTAATCTCTGAAAAACCTGCGCCTCCTCTCGATAATTTATTCCAACTCCCAACTCACTGTTTTGATTCCTTCTCTCGGCATGGTCATTAGACTGGCCGTGCCTGATGTCCTATTCACCTCAACCTTCTGCTCAGTTCCTGATATTCTGCTTTGGTTCTCACTCTCCTGGTTTATTCAAATCCATCTGACTTGTACTAGAAAACATCCCCACAAGGATGATGGTGCTTGTACAGTTAAGATACAATCTGTCTTTTTTGTGCAGGTCCCCACCTGTCCTGGAAGAGATCCCAATGATACAACAATCTGGAACTCTCACCCCTGAACTAGATTTTTAACAACATGTTAAGCTTTAGTGTCTTCCTCATCCGTCTCTCTTTTCCACATGGCACGGGGAGTAATCCAGGGATTACAGAGGATTATTCTTTCTCTTTCTCGCTCGCTGTCTCTCTCTCTCTATCATATACACACACACATTCAAACACACACAGAAAGACACTATATTACTTTGCAAAAGAATGCAAATAACCTTAAAATAATCGGAATGACAAGTGGAATGAAGTATTTAGTTAAAGGGAGGATGAGAGAAATTGTGCTTCTTCTGGATGTCAGTTTGCTCGCTGAGTTGGAGAGTTCATTTTCAGATGGTTCATCACTGTACTAGGGAACATTATCAGTGAGCCTTCGGTGAAGTGCTGGTATTATGTCCCATTTGCTATTTATGTGTTAAGGTTTCCTTGAGTCAGTGATGTAATTTCCAGTATTGGTGATTTTATGGCCAGTTCTTTTTGTCAGAGAGTGTTCGATGGAATCAAAATCGATATGTTTGTTGATAGAGTTCAGGTTGGAATGCTATTTTTCTAGGAATTCTCGTGCGTGTCTCTGTTTGGCTTGTCCTAGATGGATATGCAGACCCAGTCTAAATCGTGTACTTCCTCATCTATAAGTAAGGATACTAGTGATAGTGGGTCATGTCTTTTTCTTCTGGCCAGTTGTTGTTCATGTATCCAGGTGGCTAGTTTTCTGACTGTTTTTCCGATGTAGTGCTTGTAACAGTTCTTGCAAGGATTATTTTTGCTTGAGCAGAACAGACAAATATGTGAACTTATTGCAGTGCTCAAAAGTATGAAAAAACGTTGTAGAGTAAAACAGGAATACTCTGTTTCCGTTAGTTGGCATTACAGCATCAAGGAGTTCTAATTTCAAGCTTGTCAGCAAAAGAGCCAGGAATGAAATAAGGAAACACTTTATTGAGAGAGTTGTTAGGATTTGGAATGGAACTGCCTGGGAGAGTTGTGGATGAACATTAAAAAATAGAACTGGATATGCATTTGGAAATATGAATTTAACAGGATGCAGAGATAGGGCTGGCAAATGGGAGGGGCTTGGGAGACATTCCTGGAACTGATGCACACACAGTGGCCAATGGCCTCTTCCTGTACTTTAAGGTTTTGCACTCTATCATGTGTCTGATGCGAATAAAAGTCAGGATCCAATTATTTCCCATTGTAAATACTCACGAATATCTGATTATTTAGTGCAGCATAAGCATTTAAAATGCAACTACTGCAAGGTCAGCTTCATTAAATAATCTAATTATTACTCAGAATATGAATATTTGAAATGTTGAATTCCAATTACGAAAACAAATCTGTCATTGCTTTGGCACAAATCTCTTTGAAAAGGTTTGACTTTTCACTTACACAATAATATGCTCATCGTTTTTGTTCACTGCATTTCAAATCAAATGACATTCTTTCTAAAAGTTAAACGTTTTCAAATTGTCGTTCACTAAAATTTGATAGCACAAATCATTTAGTTAGTTTAATATTCACAGAGCATTTTGAACTATAGCCATTTCTAATTCGCTGACAAATAGCTGAAGCTTGTACATTTTAGTGAGAAATTGAACTGATTGATTATATATAAATATATAAGAATGCTAATTCTATTTGATTATTCAATCGTTTGCTCACCCTGAACATGTAATCATTCAGAAGCCAACCGCTTTCAAACTGTTGGAGTGACAATGCATTGTTTTGAATCCTGACATTGTGTGTGTAATTCTGATCACCAAAAGAGTTACGTCCATGTTGTTTGTTTGATACAAAATAAAATGTACATTCTTTATTTCTGTGTTAGAAAATCTTGACAGGAGTTTATAGTTTTGTTCCATAAATATAGAATCAGCCTAATTCTTTTCAGAGATTATAGTTCAGTCGAATAATCATAGTTGACGTCTTATTTTTGCGCAATTCACGAAACATAGCAAACATCGGATTAATACATGGGTCACCCAACAGATTGTATCTGAAGAAAACAGCAGCAAATGACAAGTCAAGAATTACGTTAATAACTGAACTTGACGGAGCCTGTCTGGTGTAGGACACGTCACATATTGCACTGGCATTCAGGTGAATGGAACAATGACCAACATAACTGGAAGTTTTGGGCTAACGCCCCTCCCCAGCTTCCTAATCTCACTCAGATCACTCCCTCACACATTCAACAATTGAAAAGAATCCAGAGGCTGGGTGAAACATAAAACACAGAACAGTACAGCTTAGTGCAAACCCTTCAAGCCTTGACGTCCTGCCGAACTTTTATCCTACTCGAAGTTCAGACTAACTGACATACCCTTCATTGTACTATCATTCATGTGTCTATCCAATAGTCACTTAAATATCCGTAATGCAGCTGACTCCACTAACGCTGCTGGCAGTGCATTCCAAGCACCCACCACTCTCTGTTTAAAGAACCTACCTCTGACATCTCCTCAAACCTTCTTCTAATCATACTAAACTTATGCCCGCTCGAGATAGCCATTTCCACCCTGCGAAAAAGTCTCTGGCTCGAACTCTGCCTATATCTCTCATCATCTTAAACACGTCTATGAAGTCAACTCCCATTCTTTATTGCTCCAAGGAGGAAAGCCCTAGCTCCCTCAACGCTTCTTTGTAAGACATGCCATCCAGTCTCGTAAGCATCCTGGTAAATCTCCCCGGCACCCTCTCCGAAGTCTCAACATCTTTGCAGTAATGAGGCGACTAGAACTGAATACAATATTCCAAGTGTAGTCCCAAGAGAGATTCTTGGCGCTGCAGCGTAACCTTGCGGCTCTTAAACGCAATCCCTGGCTAATTTAAACGCCAGACATCTTAACAACCTTATCAGCTTGGGTGACAACATTGAGCATCCTATGATATGGACCACACGATCCCTAGGGTCCTCCAGTCTGCCAATAATCCTGCCTTTAAACCTGTATGCTGCATTCGAATTCGACCTTAAAAAATGAATCGCTTTCCACTTGTCCACGTTGAACTCCATCTTCCATTTACCAGCCAATCCTGTCAATGTCCAATTACAACCTAAGACAGCCCTTAACAATATCCATAACTCTAACATCTTTATTACATTGTAAAACTTACTAAAGCACCCTTTCACTTTATCATCCAAGTCATTTGTAAAAATCACAAAGAAGAGCAGTCCCAGAACCGATTCCTGAAGAACGCTACTGGTCACCAACCTCCAGGATGAATCCTTTCCATGTTCTACCACCATCAGTCTTCTACAGGTCAGACAATTTGTATCCACACACACAGGTTTCCGTTTCCTTGTACCCCATGCCTACTTACTTTCTGAATGAGCCGATCTTATGGTAACTTTATCAACCACCTTGCTCAAATCCATGTACATCACATCCACTGCTCTACCTTCATCAATGTGGTTGATCCCATCCTGAAAGAATCCAATAAGTTACTTGAGGCATGATTGTCCCTCAAAACGCCATGCTGACTATCTCTAATCAAACTATCACTTTCCAAGTAATCATAAATTCTGTTTCTCAGAATCCTCTCCAATACTTTTCCCAATACAGAAGTAAGACTGACTGGCCAGTATTTCGCAGGATTATCCCTATTGCCTTTCCTGAACACGGGAATAACTTTTGCCACCCTCCAATCATCAGGCAATACTTCAGTGGACAGTGGGGACGCAAGGATCATCTCCAAAGGCGCAGCAATCTCTTCCCTCACTTCCTCTGGTAACCTCGGGTGCCTCCTGCCTGGTCCAGGGGACTTATCTATCCTTATGTTTGTACTTCAATCAGTCTGTACTCACCTTACTTTGTCTACCCCCTGTCCAAACAACTGATTGACTGCTTTCCATTTCAGGGCGATATACAGTGCTGCCCTCCTGAGCAAGTACAGTTCCAAATTTCCCATGGAATGGAAAAAATGTGAATGCACCAATGTCTTCCTGATGAAGGGTCTGTGCTCAAAGTTTTCACTCTCCTGCTCCTCGGATGCTGCCTGACTCGCTGCGCTTTACCAGCACCATACTTTTCGACTCTGATCTCCAGTCCTCACTTTTTCCATTACTGACCCCTCTGCACACGAAGCAAAGTAAGGTATTTGGAGCTGACTGTTCAGTTCTGGAACATTGCATTTGATTAACACATAAATTAAAAAAGAAATTACAATTCAACAATTATTCATTCAGTCCCAGAGTTACAGTTTTAGTTCATGGAAAGGCAGTTTGATAACAAACAGTAAATGACTGAAGAATGCGAGGTACAGAGTATTCCGTGTGCTATATTCCAGGCTGGATGTCCTTTACCTTAATGTTGGGAATATTATCAGACCGACAGGTGTGATAAGCGAATGAGATGACATTTTTTCAGTGTGACATTTTTGCCATCACAGAGATGTGTTTGAGGGTGGTCAGTGCTGACAACTCAATATTCTGTGGTACAAGAACTATGGACAGCACAGGAGAAGGGTAAAAGAGAAGGTGGCGTTGCCTTATGAATTATGGAGTCAATGACTGAAGTTAGCTAGCATCATATCTTGGAAGGGTATTCAAATGACGCTTTGTGGGTTGAGGTTAGGATCAAAACGATGACAAATGCACTGCTGGGGATATATTACCGACTCTCAGATAAAAGAAAATACAGCAGCAGATATATAACCAATTCACTGAGGTGTGTAAAAACAATAATAGGATTTTTATATTTAGACATTTCAATTCCAAATATTCATTAGGACTGTGATTTTTTTTAAAGAGGGGAAGATGACTTGACATTTATTCCAGAGAGACTCTTATATCAACATGGAGCAGATACAACGATGGGCGGGGCAGTGCATAGGCGTGACTGTGGGGAGCGAAGCCAGTCAGGTGCCAGGCAGGTTTGGGAGAGCATTGCAGGACCAGTGACCGTGACTCAAGCATTTTTAGCTTGTTAAGGAAAAGACCAAAATAAAAAGGCTTGAAAATTAAAAATAATTTGGATGATGGAGGCAGATCTTACCAAGAGAAAGACAGGATCTGGCCACAGTACAGTTACTTCTGGGTGAAACTGTAACAGAACAGCGTATAGGTGGGGGGTGGGGATCACATGCTCACAATGGAATTGATGAGCGTGTCACCACAACATGTTACACCAAAGATGAAATGTAGGAAAACCAGCCCGGAGAGCCTGGGATATCTACACATATTCAGAATGGAATTAATAATGAAAGAGAAGCTTAAAACAGGCAGAAAGGGAGCAGGTCAATGGAGGTCCCAGAAGAGGAGAGAACGTGAAGGTCTAAACTCAAGAAAGTAAGTAAAAGAGCAAAAAGAGGGTGGGGGTGCAGCGGTGATAAAAATATTAGTGGGCAGTATTTTCAAGACTCCAAAGACATTTTATCGGTTTATTAAGGGTAAGAGGGATAACAAGAGAAAGAATAGGGAGCATTAGGATCCGAGGAGGCAACCTGTGCATCGAGCCAGAGAATATGTCAAAGACCTATTACATATTGGTCTTCAATTTGGAGGAGCAGTTACTGTATTCAATGTCTGTTCCTGACAGTGTGACCTTGAGCAAATTGACACAGAAGCTGAGGAAGAATTGGAAGTTGGTGTATGATAAAATGTGGCCAAATCCCTTGATCCGGATGAACTGTATCTTAGACTGATGTGGAAGATGAGGGAGGAGATTACAGGTTCTTAAACGTTGTGTTTCGTTTTTTTTTTAGTTTTGCCTGTGGCCACAAAGTTGGTATGATCGAACATGATAACATCTAATGTAGGTTTAACTTCCACACAGAGTGCTGGAAAAAAAAGCCATGGGATTTAAGACCACCAAGTCTCACATCAGTGGGAGGGAAACAATTGTAGAAAATTGAGATAGCTGTTGAGGAATGATCACTAAATATGTTCAAGGCTGAGATGGACAGAGTTTTAAACAAGGGTTGCAGGGAAAATGCTGGAAAATGGAATTGAAGGTTATCAGAATAAATGTACCCTAATTGAAGGTTATCAGAGTCAGCGAGCGGATGGGCATTATATCGCTCATATGTCTAATGGCAAACTTTTTCAAATAGCCTGTATTCACTGGAACACCAGCATCTCTCCCTCCAGAATGAGACACAGTTTGGAAAGCAATCAATAGATTCAAAGAATTCACAAATGCAGTACTAATAGACAGAAAAGATCAGAGGACTGCGACAACGTGGATTGGCTGTCAGGGTGAATATTTGCATCTGTGCAGTCACCACGACGAGAAAGAAAACCTCAGCAAGACACTCTCCAAGTCCAAGTATGGGTCTGGTGTCAAGGGGTGCTTAAGTCCCAAACAATGCATCACTGTCGTGTTTCCCTCCTGCCTTAACCAAAACTAAATGTGGAGTGGTCTATTGACGTGCTGTTAGTGGCAGAATAGGTCGTAATGCTTTGGTTCCAGAGGCTTTGGTGAGCAGAGGCTCAGCAAAAGGTACAGGTTAGCTCACGTAAAGTCTTTTTAATGATAGTTTGACAACAGTTGAGATGGCAGTTAGGGCAGTTGCACGTTCCACCTGCGGGATGTGGAGCTCAGGAAGATTTCCACTGTCCCTGATGACTACACATGTGGGCAGTGCAACCAGCTGCAGCTCCTGGGAGACAGTGTTCAGGATCTGGAGTTGGCTGTTCTCCGGATCATCCAGATACAGAGTACTTCAGAGGTAAGAGCTTTAGTGAGGTGGTCACACCCAAGTCCCTCCCTTAGCCGTGTTTCTTTAAAGACTGTCATATCCCAGTCCCATGTAAAGATCTAATTCATGAGTTCGTCATCGCTACCTGTCAGCCGTGTTGCATTTAAATAAATGCAATTTAATCCAACAGGCGTTCCTTGCTTCCTGTCGTGTTCCAGGCAGAGAGTAGCTGGATGACAACCAGGAATGGGGAAGGGAGTAGGCAGAGAGTGCAGGAATCCCCTGTGGCATTCCTCTCGAAAACAAGTATACCATTTTTGATACTGACTTTGTGGTGTTGAGAAATGGGTGTTAGGAAATGACCGTTTAGGGGAAAGCAGCAGTAGCCAGCTTAGTTGCATTACGACTGGGGCTGGGGAGCAATGGGAAAGGATAAACAGTGTCTTAGAGATAGGAGATTCTGTGGCCTCAAACGGCAAACCAGGATGGTGTGTTGCCTCTCAGTTGTCAGTGTCCAGGATGTCTCTGAGTGTCTGTTGGAGTTGGGGGTGGGGGGTGTGGGGAGGTGTGAACTGTTAGAAGTCATTGTGCACGTTGGCACAAATGACACAGGTAGACATAGGAATGTGGTCCTTCAGAGTAATTACTGAGAGCTCGAAGAAAAGTTAAAAAATAGGACCTTGACAGTCACCTGATGACTTCCATTGTCATGAGCTAGTGTAGGTAAGAACAGGAAGATATGGCGGATAAGTATGTGACTAAAGAATTGGTGCAGGGGGTGGGATTCATATTTTTAGATCATTGGGAGGTTTTCTGTGACAGAGCTGACCTGTTCAAGAGGGACTGGTTGCACATGCACTGGACGGGGGACCAATATCTTCGCAGCCAGTTTTGATCGTGCTACAAGGGCGTGTTTAAACGAGATTGGCAGGAGGTGGTATCCTCAAGAGCAGGGAGGCAAATGTGAGGCTGGAAGGAAATACAGTATTCAGAAATAGTACGCTGAAAAGACAGACCAGGCTGGAACATGATAGGGAGGAAGGAATTTCCTGTTGATTAAATTGCATTTATTTCAATGTGAAAGGGTTGACAGGTAAGGCCAATGAATTCAGGGTGTGGATAGATAATCGGCACTGGATAGTCGAGCAATTACAGAAACATAGCTGAGGGATGGATAGGACTGACCTTTAATGTAAAAGGATAAATGCATTAGGAGAGAGATGGTGGAAAGTGGGAGGGGAGTAGCATTTCTAATCAAGGGGAGTAGAAAGCACTGATCAGAGATAAAATAGCTGATGAATCATCCTGTCAGGCTTTGTGGGTGGAACTAAGAAATAAGAAGCGGATGGTAACGTTATTGGGGTGGTAATATAGACCCCCTAACAGTCAATAGGAATTACAGGAACAAAAATATCTAGAGAGTTTGGGGAGACTTGCAGGGAACATTCGGGTTGTCATAATAGGGGTTTTAACTTTTATAACACAGACTGGAACTGCCAGAGCATTAAGGGATTTGATGGGATGGAATCAATTAAGTGTGTCAGGAAAGTTTCCTCCAGCAGTATATAGAGGGTCCTAATCAGGAAGGGGCAATATTTGACCTACTCTTACGAAATATATCAGGATAGGTGAGTGAGGTGACAGTAGATGTGCACTTTGGGACCAGTGACCATAGTTCTGTTAATTTGAAAATAGTTATGGAGAGGGAAGAAATTGGTCCACAGATTCAAGTTCTAAATTGGGGCAAGGTTAATTTTGATAGACTCAGAGAGGCGTTTGCAGGGGTTGATCGAAGTAGTCTGTTTGCAAGCAAAGGGACCTCCAGCAAGTGAGAGCTTAAGATCTATATGTTCCTGTGAGGATGAAAGGAACGTTGACAGGATTGAGGAACACTGGATAACAAGAAATATTTAGGCTTTGACCAAACAAAATGTGGAGGCGTGGCTCAGGTAGAGGCAGCTTGGATCACGGAAATCCCTGGAGGTGTACAGGGGATATCGGAGTTTACTGAACAAGGAAATCAGGAGGGCGAAAAGGGGGTATGAGATAACCTTGACTGAGAAAATCAGGGTGAATCCAAAGAGTCACTTTAAGTATATTAAAGGAAAATCATTAACTAAAGAGAGAATAAGACCCCTCAAAGACCAAAGTGGACATGCATGTGTAGTAGTACCATAAGAGATAGGCAATGTTCTAAACAAATATTTCTCCTCTATATTTACAGTGGAGAAAGATATGAATATATGGGAATTTGGGGAAATTAATGGTGATATCTTAGGGACAGTCTGTATCACAGTAGAGGAGGAAATTGATGTACTAGAATCTTTGAAGTTGGAGAAATCTCATGGTCCTTACCAGATATATCCAAGAACACTGAAAGGGGCTAGAGAAGAATTTGCCGGGGCCGTGGCTGATAATTTTGATCATCAGTTACCACAGGTGAGATCCCAGAAGACTGAAGTTTAACAAATGTGCACTTAATCAAGAAGGACTGAAAAAATAAAGCCTGGGAAATACAGACCAGTCAGCTTAACAACTGTGGTAGGTAAATTACTTGAGAAGATTCTGAAGCATAAGTTTTACATGCATTCGGAAAACAGGGTTTGATTAGGAATAGTAAGCATGGCTTTTTGAGTGGAAGTTCATGCCTGAAGAATTTGTTAAATTACTTTGATGATGTGACCAGGAAGGTTGACTAGGGCGGGCCAGTAGACGTCCAAATGTGTGGTGCTGGACAAGAACAGCGGGTCAGGCAGCATTGGAGGGGAAGGAAAATCAACGTTTTGGGCATATGTCTATCATCAGGAATGTCCAAGGTTTCGATACTCCTGCTTCTTGAATGCTGCCTGACCAGCTAGGCATTTCCAGGGCCACACTTTGCAACTCTGATCTCCAGCATCTGCAGTGACCACTTTCTCCGAGGGTGGTAGATCTGGACTATATGGATTTCAGTTACACCAGAACAGGATAAGGCTTTTCAGCCCCTGGAGTATGATATACAGTTACAGGAGGAGGCCAATCAGCCCTCAAGGCAATAGAACTAGACCCATTCTAGATCATGTGCTGATCAGGGTATTCAGCTACTTGAAGTCAATAACACAGGAAATGGAAGAGGCAACAAAATGACTGGCCTATGGGGTACATTGGAATAACACCAGGCTATATAGCCTGTAAAGCCTGCCCTTCCCTTCAATAAGGTCAGGGCTGATCTCTTCCGGCATTAATTTCTCTTCTCTGCCCAATTCTTTGTAGCCCTCAACTCCCTGATGTGTCAAGATCCACTAACACCACCCTGCTCCCCCAAACAGTTCAGAGATGTAGCTGTCTGAGATAGAGAGGCCAGAATAGTCACTACCCTCTGAGAGAAGGAAACAGTCCCCACGGATTTACCTTGACCTTTGACATGAACAAAATATATGAGCATAGTATCAGAGTGACTGACCCTGACATCACGGCAGGGCGTGACTGAGGAATGTGTCAAGTAAACTGAATAATTTTGAACCTAATGGGAATCAGTTGTAAATTCCCAAGTGGTTGGGCCATTCAGGACACCATGTGGCTGGTGCAGATCAATCCTCTCAGTCCCTAGATATCTATGTTGGCGACCTTTAGGGTAGCTTCCTCGGTACAAACATCTTCAGCTGGTTCATCAACGTCTTACCCTCCATCATTAGATCAGAAGTGAGGATGCTCAGAAAATATCGCATAAAGCATCAAAACATGGTCGACATTCCAGCTCATGCGGTTAACATCTAGGTAACATTCATGTAACAGTACTACTGGACCCTGAACATTTCCAAAGAACTAAAAAAGAGCAGCTCATTCTGTATCCCAAGGTGGTGTCACAGAAATGTGAAAACGCCATTCAGCCCATTGAAGCTATTGGATAAGAAGAGGCACAGCCCATTTACTATCTCTTACTTATTGCACAAGAAGAGTTTTTTAAAAAATACAAATGTTGGAATGCAGGAGATTGGAAGAACACAACAGGCCAGGCAGCATCAAGAGAAGAAGTCCACTCCTTGGGCATAAGCTTTCTTCATGACTGGGGGTGGGGTAACGGTGTGTACAGATAAAGAGTCGAGGTGCAAGAGTAGGAGGAGGCGGTGTGGTGAGGTGGGGAACACAGGTAGAGGGTACCACCGGGTTGGTCAATGGGAGGAATGAATCCAGTTGACAGGTGGAAGATGGGTTGATCAGAGGAAAGGAAGGAGGCGAGGCTGGGAAGGGAGTCGGTGTATTGGAAGGGAGGTTACTAGAAATTGGAAAACTCAATGTTGAGTCTCCCGGGCTGTAGGCTGCACCGGTGGAATATGAAGTGTTGTTCCTCCAGTTTGTGCTTTGGTTCGTTGTGGCATTGGAGGAGGTCAAGGATGACCATGTCGGAAATGGAGTGGGAGGGGGAACTGAAATCGGAGGTGATTGGGAGGTCAAATCAGCCCTTTCAGGTCCAGCTGAGATGCTCAGCAAAGCATTCCATTTAGTTTACATTTGGTCTCCCTGATATAGAGAAGACCACATCAGTGGCACCAGATACAGTTAACGAGGTTGGATCCCATCACCTGACACATCTTCCACAAGGACCAATCACTTCACTAATTTTGGTTCGTGCCACACTCCCCACCAAACCCGCCAATCCCCACTGGCAACTGACCCTGCAGATGAAAAAAAATGCATCACCTGCTGGCACACCACCTTCCTCATCTCATCCAAGGCCCCAAACAGTCCTTCCACGTGAAACAGAGGTCACATGCCTCTCCATCAACCTAGTTTACTGCATCAGGTGCACCTGGTGTGGTCTTCTCTACATCGGGGAGAGCAACGTAAACTAAGGGCTCATTTCGCCGAGCATCAAGTCCGGGCCCACAGCGGCCGACCTGAACTCCCAGTCACCACCCATTTCAATTCCCCTTCCCAAATCCTTTCCAACATGACCTCCTTGGCCTCCTCTGTCGCCACAGTGAGTCAGACCGCAAATTGGACGAACAACATCTTACCTTCTGCCTGGTTAGCCTACAACCTGGAGGACTCAACATTGAGTTCTCCAGTTTTAAATAACCTTCCCAGCCATGGCCCTACTCCCTTTCCAGCCCCACCTCCTCCCTCCCATTCCACCAAATGACCCCGCCTTCTAGCTCCCAACCGGATTCATCCCTCCCATCGACCAACCAGGTTGCACCCACCACTTGTGTCCACCTATCTGCTACCTCACCATCCTGCTGCTCTCCCCACCCCAACCCTCTTTATCTGCAGTTCCCCCGACCCCCACCCGCAGTCCTGAAGAACGGGTATACTTGAAGTGTTGACTTCTCCACCTCCTGATGCTGCCTGACTTGCTGTTTCTTCCATCCTCCTGTTTGTCTAATGTTACACAGGAAGATAAGGAATCTAGTCAGCACAACACGCAGGTAAGCAGCTACCACCGGTCACCCAATAATGAACCTCTTCCCTGGAACGAGGAAGAGGACATTCCGCCACCCGAGACATTGACACATGAACAGAAGAGGCCATTCAGACCGTCCAAACAGTTACACTGAAATTGGAGGATGTAATTGATGCTGCAACACTACAAACTAATGAAGCAGAGGCTGCACAGACAGATTGCTCCATGTTGTGCCTCCTGGCTCCTTTGCTAATGTTCCACACGTGTTACATTAACATGGTTTGCTGATGGTAAGGAGGCACACCGGATGGTTTGTGGCACATCTCAAGGAGGCATCTTCCATCTCCGAGAAGACAGGGCTAGTCTTCTGTATGGATGTCAGAAGCTTTTGAGAATGACCAAACCTGTCAGAATGTGGCTGCTGACAAGTTTGTGAACAACATGATGCTCAGTGCAGGGTCTCACTCCAACTGTGCGTTGAGACGGAGAGAGTTTGGTCAGAGCCTGGAGCTGTCTCTCAACCAACATGGGGGCTCCACGGAGACATGTAAACTATCACAGAGTCATAGAGTTCAACAGGCCCTTTAGCCCAAACTGGTCCATTCAGACTAAAATGTCCATCCATGCTAACTCCATTTTCCTGTACTTGGCCCATGTCCTTCTTAACATTCCCTATCATATATTTGTCCAAATGAGAAAACATAAATTGCGGGAAACACGTAATATTTAACGGTATCAATGCTTATTTTTGAAAATAATGAATATTGGTCTATAACGCTCAAGTTTTATTGCAATCACTTTTTATTCTTTTTACGCATTACAGATTAAGCACTTATTTCCTTCACACTCTCCTCGTGGTACCTTCAACGCAGGGATTACTCTGGCGCATTGCCTGTATTCTGTCTCATTGTGGCAAGGAGATCATTCCTCATAAAGGAGAGAAAATCTGTTCACAGCGTCCCAAGTACTGTTTCAATAACACTTTACAAATTCAGTAAGGTGTCTTCATACTTATACTTCCATCATTTTGCAATGAAGGACACTATACATTTACTGGGCTGATTACCTACTGCTCCGTATGAATTCTATCAGTGGCTCATGACCAAGGACATCCACCTCCTTTTCACCAAGAACACTTCCCATCATCTCACCTTCGCATAAATACAAACTGGGAAGGATGGTATGTTTTGCCAAATCATTTTGTTGCCTTGAAAAACGCTATGCTTTAAGCACAGCCACGCCAACAACAACACCACTATTGCCATTGGAGATGATTGGAGATGGTTGCAGATGCTGCGGAGGTGATGGCCTAGCTGTATTTTCTCTGGAATAATAACGCAGAGACCCAGGTGATAACCGAGACCCCGGTTTCGAATCCCACCACGGCAAATGTTGGAATTTGCAATCAATCAAATATCAGGAATTGAGAATCTAATGAAACCATTGTGTTTGTCCTACCTGGAACACTAATGCACTTCAGAGAAGGAAATCTACTGTCTTCACCCGGTCGGACTTACATGTGACTCCAGACCACAGCACTGTGGTTAACACACAGTTGTAGTTTGAAATGGCCAAGCCAGCCGCTCCGTTATATCACTCACTAAAATTTTCAAATAAATGAAACCGGGCAGACCACAACACTGACTACTTACAGCCCACAGGCTGCAGTGGGTCAGGGAGGCGGCTCACCAACACCTTCTCAAGGACAATGAGGAAAGGGAATTATATACTGGCCCAACATCCCATCACTGAATAAAAGAAGATGATCACACTCAAGGAAGAGAGACAAAGGGACATAACTCACTTCAAACTGGGACTTTGATGTACACCTCACATGGGCATGCATTTCAGTAATATGGGAACAGGAGAAAAACAAATAAGATTAGTCTGGACTATTATTTCCACTCCAGCTAATCATCAACAGTCCCTCTGTTTGTTTCTTTCTCTCTACCTCTCTCTTTCTCTATCTATTCAACTCACTCCTTCTCCCTTTCACAACAGCCATCCCTGTCATCAACATCAAACAGAGCTGCATTCAGTTCTGCTGTATGGTGATTGGACGCAAAACTTCACTTCTATTTTTCTCTCGACCTGAGGCTGCCAAATCTGTTCAGTTTCTCTGGGACTTACTCGTTCCTTTTGTTTCTGATCTCTCGAGGCATTTATTTTCCTCTACCTTTCATGGGATGTCTGCATCATTGACAGGGCAGCATTTGTGGACCTCACTAAATGCCTTTTACTGTGAGGCCATACCTTAAGGTATTGGGTCTGACGTCAGTCTTAATTCAGATCAGGCAATAACGTGAGATTTAATCACCAAAAGACAACAATGAAATAGATAAACTTATTGACAAAGTGCTGGTGGAATTATACTAGTAAAATTCACTTTTATTTCCAGTTCCTGTCATTTGAATTTAAGTTCTGTCATCATCTGTGATAGGATTTAAAACAGTGTCCACAGTGTAGTTACCTGGGCCACTGAATTACGTGGCCAGCGACATTACTACTCTGACACCGTGTCCCTGTCATGAATTTACTTTACAGACAAGAACAAGATTTTGATGGAAACATTTGTAACGGAAAGAGTGATTAGAAGAGAACAGGAACCATAAAGTCTGACTTTTACCAAGGTATAGATAATGGTTTATTTAGCACTCGCACTGACGTCAAGATGGGGTCTGGCGATACCATGGAGCTGGGAGTGGGTAGCTTTGGTGATGGAGAGAATACCAAGACATAAATCAATTCGGGGAAAATAGGTACTTTGTTATTGTGAACAGTCTTGTTTTCACATGTTTGTGTGTGCGGGGGTGTGGGCGGTTCTGAAATGTGTGGGTAATGAATGCATTTGCATTTGAAACTGAAGACAATAGTTTCAGTATTTACTAAATATAGATAACAGAAATAGCACTGAAGTTCACCATGGGATTAATAAATCGATAGTGATGGGGAGACTTACCAGGAACACCAACAATAGCGAGCATGGGATAGTAACCAGCCTGAATAATCAGCAGTACACCGTATATCCTCTCTGGTAATATGTGCCAATACCAGGAAAGATACAAAAGACCCCAAGATAAACTCCTGTCCATTGTTGCAGCATTCCAGTCTATTGTTCTTAGATTCTGAACCATTGATGCGTCATTCCAGTCGACTGTTCTCAGATTCTGATCCATTGTTGGCATATTCCAGTCTAACGCTCTCAGATTCTGATCCACTGTTGAAACATTCCATCTACTGTTCTCAGATTCTGGCCCATTGTTGGAACATTCCAGCCTATGGTTCTCAGATTCTGATCTCTCCTTTCCCTGTCGCTGCAACTGATGATCCTTGTCAGTGTTGCTGGTGATTCATCTGCATCAATAATGGGATAAAGCATTGGAAGAAGCCCCGTACAAATAGAAGAGCAAAACCATCCAGTGACATAATTAGGATCCATGGAGAGTGACATCAATCACAGTCACTGAACAAACAGATCCAGATAACTCCTTTTGGAATACGACCTTCAGTTCAAAATAACAACTGGATCGAATTGAATGTTGACATCGCTGGCTAATGGTCACATCTCCCATTTCCATTTGTTCTCGTGAAGTTAATTGTGAGGGAGAATTATTGACGTTTTCTTAATGCGGGTTAGATGATTCTGCTGTGTTATTCATTTGCAATACTGTAACCACCTGAACGCTCCACCATGACCATCCACAACAAAAAAATCACAATGTAGATGTGGTTTCCATGCTGGTCTCTACTTGACTAGAACAGGCGACAAGCAACAGATTCTCAGTGGATATATTTGCCCTGACCATACACAGGAAGTATGGATATGTCTGGACATTCCACTCGTGACAATGCTGAATCTTCGACACACAATATGATTGAGCACTGTTTTATGTAAACTAACAAACACCTTAATACATTGTATTGGCTTCAAATCGGTAAGACTTACATTTTTGGCATTCAGTCCAAAGCCAAATGTGGCATGTTCTCACAAAGCCAGTCCTTTTACAGGGTTATGTTGTCCTTGGTTTTTTTGAAAGAGGGTCTAAAGGACCCAAGATTCCAATATGTCAGAATTTTGACAGGTTCGTTGGGGTCCTTTTGTTTATACCTAACAGAGCATGCCTCATCCAAGAAGCCTTGTAAGTCTCTAAAAAGTACCCTGTATAATCAAGAGGACCTGTCCAGCTCCCTAGCTGTACAGGTTGGATCAGTTCGGGGTTAGTTGAGTCAGAGTCACTGGACGCTCTCTGCCTCCTTCTGCCCTTCCGACATTATAACCAGTAAGCAGTTGTGTCAGTTTTATTCTTGGTGCTTAGGGGTTTTGTTTATTGGGATTGTTGCAAGTATATTGGAACATCATCTTTAAATCGGTATAGCCTGTCAGGTTCGGATACGATACGTTATTCAGGTATTCTGTTTTCGGTTCCTTATGTTTAATTTGGTAATTTGGCAAATAAATGTCATTTGTTTAAAACTCGGCAGTCTGACCAGCTAATTCACTCTGGGAATATCAGCTATACACTAACCTTCAACAAGTAGCAAATTTATCGTCCGTCTACCTGCTTAAAATGTTTTGAGTGTTCGGGTCTGGTCCATAACAGATGAGGGGCCTTCGCGGAATTTAGACTGCGAGTGGCAGGTGATATTGTCTCTTATTTCGTGTGTTGATTTGGTGAGTAAATAGAGCTTCAGATAGCAATGGTTCCTGCAGGAACAAAGCTTGTTTTGGAGGTGGAGAAAGTGACCTTGGGGGTTTTACAAAATGCACATAAGTCCAAGCTGCAGGAATTAGTAGACAAAGGGAGTTAAAGCTACCGTCTGATGTGAGGAAAGATGAGATGATTACAGCAGTAGCTCAGCATTCCAATTTGCTGGAAACTCCATCAGGATCTGTGGAGATGACTAAACTTCAATCGCAAAAGAGGCAGCTTGAGTTGGAACCAGAGGTGAAGCAGTTTGAGCTACGACTACAAAAAGAAGAGGAAGAAAGATAACGAATAGGTTTAACAGAGGAAAGAGAAAAAAATAAATAGCTTCAGCAGGAGAGAAAGAAAAAGAGGGAGCATTTGAGCTTCAGAGGTGGACACTTAGAATGGAAAGTCAGCTGAAAAGGATGAGGATGAAGACTGAAGGTCAGCTTAGTGAGGTACATAGTGAAGATGGGTAAACCCATGGTGAGTCCAAAGCCTGGTGAGAAATGTGTTTCAGTATATTCACAGCTTGCCCAGATTAATGAGGAGGAAAGTGGCTAAAGAATTTCAGTGGGCAGTGACCATGTAGGTTTTGTTGACCCAAACAGAACTTGTAGGTAGAGCTAGTGAGGTATGTACAACACTATCAGAGGAGGGATCTGGGGAGTATGAGGAGAGGAAAATATACATATGAGCATGTGCCAAAAGCCGACAGACAACGTGAGGAATTTAAGGAAGGATCCTGGTCGAACGCATATTGAGTTGGAAAGAATCAAACAAAGTAATTTTGATGGATGGATAAGAGCTTTAAAAAGAGAGCAAACCTACGATGCTCTGAGAGAGACAATTACTTTGGAGGAGTTTCAGCATTCACATAGTGCAAACTCATTTGGAAGATACTAGAGTAATAAAGGCAAGGCTGGCAGCTGAAGAGGCTGATGATTATGACTGGTGATTATTGTTATAAAACTTGTTTTGGCTTCCAGAGTCAATTTCAGTCCATGATGGATAGAAATTGGGGCAAAGAGAAATCCCCACGTAGAAAGGGAGACGTAGATCTTGGTGAAGGCAATACTTGAAGGAGGCAGAGAAGATTTTTTTTTAAACTCCAGTGTTTTCATTGTAACAAATTAGGGCACATGAAATCATTGATTTGGTGGATTCAGAAAAAAACACAGACGTAGGAAAAAGGAATAAATCTGGGAGTTTTGATGGAGTGGTAACAGAACGCACAGTGGAAACTAGAAAGCTGCATCAGAGCGTATAATCTGATTGGAGGTTTGTTACGGAGGGAGTACCAGATCTGCTTATAAAATATACCTGCAAAGGGAAAGTTTATTCACATAGGGCAGGTAAAGAGAATGCAATATTAAGAGACACCGGATCCTCTGTGAATAGATAAGGAGATATGTACTCCTGAAGGTATATTTCCAGAAAACGTACAGCGAAAGGCAATTCACCATGAGACAAAAGGTGCAAAATCATGTAATGTGAGCATAGCGTGTCCAGAAAAGTGTGGGGAAACTGTGGTAGAGGTATTGGACAAACTCTCAGCTCCAGGAATACAATTTGTTCTTGCGGAAAATATAGCTGATTCAGTGGTAGGATTACTGCTACTCTAGTTGAAAAGCCAGTGGATATGCAGGCAACTGAATCAATGTAGGAGTCTTATCCTTGAAATTTTCCTGATTGTGGGTAACAAAGTCCCAATGTCACGAGTTGAAACAGAAAATACCAAAAGTGTAAAGATAAGGAAGCTTCAGTGGCATGAACAGATACTTTGTTCCATCAGAAAGTTGAGACAAAACAGGAGCAAATAGGTGATCATGTAAATATTTTTTGCTCAGCTAAACTAATTGAGTCACAGCAGAAAGATAAAAGTTTAAAGCAGTTGTATCAAAAAGCACATACGTTAGGAATTTTGAATGTATCCCTGAGCTTTATTACCTTAAAAATGATGTCCAAATGAGGAAATGGAGACTATCATATATTCAAGGAGATGAGAAATGAGAAGAGATTAATCAAATCATATTGCCAATGTGGTACAGAAACGAGGTGATGCGAATGGTGGATGATTTACCACCGAGAAGTCAGTTCGGAGTGAGGAAAAAAAACAGACTGAATACAGAGACATTTTACTGGCCTGGACTGCAACAGGATGTAGTTGAATTTTGCCAGATGCATCATACATGTCAGGTAGTTGGAAAAACACAAGCGATAATAAAACCTGCACCTTTCATAACTACTCCGGCATTTGAGGAACCTTTTACAGGAGTCTTAATTGATTGGCTAGGTCCCAGACCACAATCAAAAGAGTGGGCATCAGTATTTTTTTTGACAATAATGGATGCATCGACTAGATTTCCAGAGGCCATCCCAAGGTGCAGTATCACAGCTAAAAGAATTGCAAAGGAATTACTCTTTCTTAAAAAAAATAGATACGGACTACCAATGAAGATACAGTGAGATAAAGGTTCAAAGTTCACATCTAATTAATCACGATAATGTCTTAGGAATGAAGCAATTCAAATCTACTGCAAACCATCCACAATTGCAGGGAGCCCTAGAAATGTGACATTAAACATTAAAGACCATGTTGAGGGCTTATAATCAGGATTATCCAGATGATTAGGGTTAGGGAATTCCATTTGTATTTTTTGTGATCAGGGATGCCCCAAATTAACAGAGCAAATTCGTTCCATTGGAATTATTTTTGGAGCATTAAGTGAGAGGACCATTAAAATTGATTAAGGAGAAAATAGTAAATCAGAGTTCAAAGGCCACACATTTGGACTCGGTCTCAAAATTTAAGGAACGATTAATAGCGATGGGGAGTTGGCTAGACAGCATTTAAAAGAAATGCAACATGCAATAAAACAGGAAGCAGATAGGAAATTTATAAAAATGCAATTTTGTTATCGGGGATAAGATATTACTGTTAGTTCCAGTTATAGGTGAAACTTGAAAAGCAAGGTTTAGTAGACCTTATCAAACACAACGGATATTGAGTGAGAGTAACTACTTGATAGGGACTCCAGAAAGAAAGAAATCTCACAGCGTATGTCATGTGAATATGCTCAAAATGTACTTTGACAGGTAAGGACAGCCAGAGAACAAGGTGTTAATGATTACGGCACAGAAGGAAAAAACAACTTCAGAGGATTCTGATTCGGACATTCCTCAAATTAAAGTGGACAATGAGGTAGTTGTTTAAAAATGTGTTGCTGGAAAAGCGCAGCAGGTCAGGCAGCATCAAAGGAGAAGAAGAATCAACGTTCCGGGCATAATCCCTTGTTCAGGATTGAGGAGGGTGTGCCAAGCAGGCTAAGATAAAAGGTAGGGAGGAGGGACTTGGGAGAGGGGCATTGGGAATGCGATAGGTGGAAGGAGGTTCAGGTGAGGGTGATAGGCCGGAGAGGGGGTGGGGGGGGAGAGGTCGAGAAGAAGATTGCAAGTCAAGAAAGCGGTGCTGACTCTGAGGGTTTGGACTGAGAAAAGGTTGGTGGAGGGGAAATGAGGAAGCTGGAGAAATCTGCATTCATCCCTTGTGGTTGGAGGGTTCCTAGGCAGAAGGTGAGTCGCTCTTCCTCCAGGCGTCGTGTTGCCATGGTCTGGTGATGGAGGAGTCCAAGGACCTGCATGTCCTTGGCGGAGTGGGAGGGGGAGTTAAAGTGTTCAGCCACGGTGCAGTTCGGTTGGTTGGTGCTGGTGTCCCAGAGGTGATGTCTGAAACGTTCTGCAAGTAGGCGGCCTGTCTCCCCAATGTATAGGAGGCCACATCGGGTGCAGTGGATGCACTAAATGATGTGTGTGGAGGTGCAGGTGAATTTCTGATGGATATTGAAGGATCCCTTGGGGCCTTGGAGGGAAGTGAGGGGGGAGGTGTGGGCGCAAGTGTTTCATTTTTTGCAGTTGCAGGGGAAGGTGCCGGGAGCGGAGGTTGCATTGGTGGAGTGTGTGGATCTGACAAGGGAGTCATGGAAGGAGTGGTCTTTCCGAAACGCTGATAGGGGTGGGGAGAGAAATATATCCTTGGTGGTGGGGTCCGTTTGGAGGTGGCAGAAATGACGAAGGATGAACCGATGTTACTGGAGGTTGAAGGGTGGTAGGTGAGGACTAGTGGGGTTCTGTCCTGGTGGTGATTGGAGGGGCGGGAAGTTTAGGAGATGCGGTGGAGAGCATCGTCAACCACGAATGGGGGGAAATTGCGGTGTTTGAAGAAGGAGGCCAGTGGATTGTTCGGTATTGGAATTGGTCCTCCTGGGAGCAGATGCGGTGAAGGCGAAGGAATTGGGAATATAACCCCACCTTTTCCTCCACTACATTGATGACTGTATCGGCGCTACCTCGTGCTCCCACGAGGAGATTGAACAGTTCATCCACTTTACGAACACCTTCCACCCAGACCTCATATTTACCTGGAGAGTCTCAGACTCCTCCCTCCCCTTCCGAGACCTCTCCATCTCTATCTCGGGCGACCGACTCAATACGGACGTATACTATAAACCGACTGACTCCCACAGCTACCTAGATTAAACCTCTTCCCACCCTGCCCCCTGTGAAAAAGCCATCCCACGTTTCATTCCAGCTCCAACTCTGACATGTCCCTGTAGATGAGGAAAATTACTGAACTATATCCAGTCCCTGAATAGGAGAATAATTACAATCTGATCAATTACCACACCCTCAGTCCCATCTCGACAGACAAATTGGTGGGAATACGTTTCGATAAAGCTGTCAAGTAGCAACGAAATAATCAGGTCAGTGTGGTTTCTGATAGGTCCCCATGTGGAGATGGTGCTGCAGTGGGCATATCATTGGTTTACGAATCCAGTCCAGGCCAATGATCTGGCAGCTGTTGGAAGTTAAAAATAATTAATAAAATATCGATATCTAAAATCTGGTGTCGGTAATAGTGTCCAATATTGATTGTAAACATCAGTCTCCTTCCCCAAGTGATCTCCCGTGCCTTCTTGGCCTAAAAGTGACTCCAGACACACAAACATGGTCTCTGAATCGGCCAAGTGAGACACTCAATTGTATCAAACTACTCTGAGGTCTTAAAGGATAAAACCTGACAGAACATCTAGCATCAACCTCGTTATCAGAAAAGGGAGTGAGAAACACAGTTCTGTCGACCCTGCATAGACATCCTTCCTAACATTTGAGAGCTTATGACAACATTTACAGAGCTTTCCCACAGACTGAACAGAAACATCGGGAGAGTAGGAGGTCATTCAGCACATTGAGCTTTCCGCATACTATTTCATGGCCGAACATCTCCTCAAAGCAGTTTTCCCCACACAATGTTCATATCCCAAAATATGTTTAAACATTGTGAAATATAGTGCCTTCGGCCCATCAATATATAGGGAGTTCTCAGATAACACATGTTTAGTAAGTATGATTTGACTGCAATGTGATTCGTGAACCATTTTCTAGAAAGTGAACTAACATCCCTGCTTCCAATCTGTCACACCCTGTCAGAGTTTATATATCTCACTGATATCTCCACTCATTTTCCTAAAGCCCATGGAATATAGGCCCAGTCACCCCAAACTCTGCTCCCACAACTAACTGTCATCCCAGAGATCAGTCTGTCATCCTTCACTGCACTCCCTCAATGTCAGATTTGCCCTTTATTAGGTAAGGACTCCAAAACTGCACACAATACTGCACAATGTTCGAGATGGGGTCCCACCAAGGCCCTGTACAGTTGCAGTAAATGACCCTTACTCCTGTATTCTAAATCACCCTGAAATGAAGGTGAATAAACCATTTATCTTGCTACCTGCTTTCTGCTCCTGCAATATTGCTTTCAGTGACTAGTGTACAGGGAGATCCAGATTCTTTTCAATGTTACATCTCCCTACTTGCTGAGTCTACGTACACTGTATACAGCGCGCCAATGCAATTCCCAGTATTGACTTCCGTGTTCAGAACTCACTGCCCTACATGGACTCGGAATGCTGCGCAGAAATAAACAAAAATGCAACTTAAGAATATTTATATATCAACAAATTTCAACCAATCCCTTTTCAAATGATAGGCTGCCATTCAATTGATCCCATCAATGTACACAACCTCTCATCTCTGCCATTGCTCTCCATCTGCCAGGTATTTGCCCAGTCACTCCACTTGTCTCAATCAATTTGGAGCCTTTTTTACATCCTCCTCATCCACTCACAAGCTGACATCGTTTAGAGCTGTCAGCAGTCTTGGGAATATTGCAATTGAGCCCCTCAACCAAAGAAATGATGTGTATTTGGAATAGTTGTATGCCAAATCTCGATCCTTGTTATATCCTCCAAGCCTTCCATTGAAAAAACATGGTTTTATTCCTACTCACTGTTTCCTGCCAACTCTCCCATTCTAAAACCATGACCATATATTAGCCCCAGTCCCATAGGATTCGAATTTGCACAATAGGCTTGGGGCTTTATCAAAAAATCTTTCTGAAAATCCAATCGTATTGCGTTGATACCTTCTCCATAATTTTGCTAAAAGCCATTTTCCCAAACATGATTCCTATTTCATAAACCTCTGTTGACTTTGCCTATGCCCATTAATTTCAGTCCAATATTTTCTCTAAAACATTTTAGTTACTAATTTCATTCTATTCCCTTTTTCTCACCAGACTAAAGTTCCCGAGTATTGCGAGGAAATGTTATTTTTGTTTTTTCTTCTTCTGTGAAGGCATAACCGAAGTATTTGCTCCATTGATCTGCTATTTACCTGTCCTCAATTAGCTGGTATCAGACGGTAAGGAAGCTGCACCTTTTTCTCTTAATTTTGCCATTGGCGTATTTTCAGAAGATATTACAAGTTCACTCATATACACTGTGATAAGATATTCTTCAGAAAACCATCAATTCCTATCTTAAGCTGCTGAATGATTGACCTTCCACAGCCATATAATCACAGAAGCACAGACTCTGTACTATCAGAAATACAGCACGGTCGACATTAGTCCCACTTTCCAACACAAAACCTGTCGCCGTGAATCTTATGGCATTTGAAGTGCACAACCATGTATTTTCTAATGGTTTTGAGGTTACCATGACAATTCCATCTCACGAAGTGCATCCCAGACCCAAACACACTTTGCATCAAAAACAGTCCTCAAATCCTCACTAAGCTTCAAACGCTTCACTTCAAAAGTGTGTCCTTTTGATTAAAAGGACCAGCTGCTGTCTATCCACCCCATCCATATCCCTCGTAATCTTATCCTCCTGATTCAGGTCCCCCTTAGCCTTCTCTGCACCAAAGTAAACAATTCGAGCTTATCCAGGCTCTATCCATAGCTGATACGCTCCATCCCAGGGAGCATCCTGGTGAATCTCCTCTGAACCCCCTCCAGTACCATCACATCCTTCCTGTAATGTAGCTCCCAGAATTGCACACAGTATTCCATCTTGGCTAATGAAAGTTCCACATAGCTCTTATAATCTATGCTTCGATATGTGAAGGCTATGTTTACGCTCCCGTACGCTTTCTCAAATTGTGTGTTACCCTGTCCAGCCACATTCAGAGATGTGTGGAGAAGCACCCTCTCAGCTTCCTAGTGTGTTGCCATTCATTGAGTCCTTGCCTGTCTGGTTCCTTCTTCCAAAGTGCATCACCTCATATTTATCAGGGTTACATTCCATCTGCCATTGATCCACCCATCTGACCATTCCATCTGTATCTTCCTGCAACGTAAGCCCTTCCTCTTCACTGCCAACTACCCGGCCAATCTTTGTATCAAAGACAAACTTACTTAAGACACTCCCCACCCCTCGTCCATATTCACAGCTGCATCCTTCATGATAAAGTTTAAAATCAGAAAACATCAGGTTGTAGTCCAACAGGTTTATTTGGAGGCACGAGCTTTCAAAACGCTGCTTCTTCATCAGGTGGTTGTACGCTTTGATGAAGCACTTCAAAAGCTATTCCCACCGAATATACCTTTTGGAGTATAACCTGGTGTTATGCAATTTTTAGCTTTGTCCACCGCAATCCAACACCAACACCTCCGAATCACAAATATTAAGAGACACAGCACTGATCCCCGTGGTGCACCATTGGACACTAGCCTCCAATCACACAAACAGCCCTCTACCACCACCCTCTGTCTCCTAACAATTAGGTTAATTTGGTTGCAACTTGGCAAGTCACTAATGAGTCCTACCTGTTCCCTAGTTAGAACATAGAACATAGAACATAGAAGAATACAGCGCAGTACAGGCCCTTCGGCCCTCGATGTTGCGCCGATCAAAGCCCACCTAACCTACACTAACCCACTATCCTCCATATACCTATCCAATGCCCGCTTAAATACCCATAAAAAGGGAGAGTCCACCACTGCTACTGGCAGGGCATTCCATGAACTTATGACTCGCTGAGTGAAGAACCTACCCCTAACATCAGTCCTATATCTACCCCCCCTTAATTTAAAGCTTTGCCCCCTTGTAATAGCTGACTCCATACGTGGAAAAAGTTCTCACTGTCAACCCTATCTAACCCCCTAATCATCTTGTACACCTCTATCAAGTCACCCCTAAACCTTCTTTTCTCCAATTAAAACAACCCCAAGTGCCTCAGCCTTTCCTCATAGGATCTTCCTACCATACCAGGCAACATCCTGGTAAACTTCCTCTGCACCCGTTCCAGTGCCTCCACATCCTTCCTATAGTATGGCGACCAAAACTGCACACAATATTCCAGATGCGGCCGCACCAGAGTCTTATACAACTGCAGCATGACCTTAGGACTCCGGAACTAAATTCCTCTACCAATAAGAGCCAGTACGCCATATGCCTTCTTCACTGCACTATTTACCTGGGTGGCAACTTTCAGAGATCTGTGTACATGGACACCAAGATCCCTCTTCTCTTCTACACTACCAAGTATCCGACCATTAGCCCAGTACCCCATCTTTTTGTTACTCTTACCAAAGTGAATCACCTCACACTTAGCTACATTGAACTCCATTTGCCACCTTTCTGCCAAGCTCTGCAGCTTCTCTATATCCCGCTGTAGCCTGCCACATCCTTCCTCACTGTCTACAACTCCTCCGACTTTTGTATCATTCGCAAACTTGCTCACCCAACCTTCTAACCCTTCCTCCATTTAATTTATAAAAATGACAAACAGCAATGGTCCCAAAACAGATCCTTGCGGAACACCGCTAGTGACTGCATTCCAAGATGAACCTTTGCCATCAACTACTACCCTCTGTCTTCTTCCAGCCAGCCAATTCCTAATCCAAACCTCCAACTCACCCTCAATGCCATATCTCTGTATTTTCTGCAGTAGCCTACCATGGGGGACCTTATCAAACGCCTTACTAAAAGCCATATATACCACATCTACCGCTTTCCCCTCATCCACCTCCTTTGTCACCTTCTCAAAGAATTCAATAAGGTTTGTGAGGCAAAACCTGCCCTTCACAAAACCATGCTGACTATCCTTGATCACATTATTCTTATCTAGATGTGCATAAATCCTATCCCTTACAATTCTCTCTAAGACTTTGCCCACAACAGAAGTGAGACTCACTGGCCTATAGTTACTAGGATTATCCCTACTCCCCTTCTTGAACAAGGGAACCACGTTTGCTAGCCTCCAGTCCTCTGGCACTACTCCTGTAGACAAAGAAGACACAAAAATCAAGGCCAATGGCTCTGCAATCTCCTCCCTTGCTTCCCAGAGAATCCTAGGATAAATGCCATCAGGCCCAGGGGACTTATCTATTTTCACCCTTGCCAGAATTTCCAACACCTCTTCTCTACATATCTCAAAGCCATTCGTGCCTCAGTATTCATATCGACAACAATGTCCTGTTCCTGAGTGAATACTGACGAAATGTATTCATTCAGTGCCTCCCCAATCTCTTCAGCCTCCACACGGAACTTCACATTACTATCCTTGATTGGACCTATTCCTACCCTAGTCATTCTTTTATTCCTAACATACCTATAGAAAGCCTTAGGTTTTTCCCTAATCCTACCAACTAAGGACCTTTCATGTCCCCTCCTTGCTGCTCTTCGCTCTCTCTTCAGGTCCTTCCGGGCTACCTTATAACTCTCAATCGCCCCTATTGAACCTTCACGCCTCATCTTTACAAAGGCCGCCCTCTTCCATTGAACAAGGGATTCCAATTCCTTATTAAACCACGGCTCCCTCACACGACCCTTTCCTCCCTGCCTGATAGGTACGTACTTATCAAGGACACTCAATAGCTGCTCCTTGAACAAGTTCCACATATCAATTACGCTCTTGCCTTGCAATCTACTTTTCCAATCCACACATCCTAAGTCATGCCTCACCGCATCATAATTTCCCTGCCCCCAGCTATAACTCTTGCCCTGTAGTACACACTTATCCCTCTCCATCACTAGAGTAAAAATCACCGAATTGTGGTCACTGTCCCCAAAGTGCTCACCTACCTCTAGTTCTAATACCTGGCCTGGTTCGTTACCCAGAACCAAATCCAGTATGGCCTCACCTCTTGTTGGCTTATCTACATATTGTGTCAGGAAACTCTCCTGCACACATTGGACAAACACTGACCCATCTAACGAACTTGAGCTATAGCTTTCCCAATCAATATCAGGAAAGTTAAAGTCCCCCAGAACAACCACCCTATTACTGTCACTCTTCTCCTGAATCATCTTCGCAATCCTTTCTTCAACGATTCTAGGACTATTAGGAGGCCTGTAAAAGACTCCTAACATTGTGACCTTACCTCTCCTGTTCCTAACCAGTTATTCTGTTCTGCTGGAGACACTTGTAGAATATCTGGTGATTCTCCCGAATCTTTCCTACCAGTAGGTTTCCATGCCCCTGTATTAGTCACTCCCATCCAAATGATGAATTTCCTCCTTATTGCAGTCTTAACTGGCCTGTCCCAGATCCTGCCATTATTTGCCTTGAATGTGGAATAGACAGCGAGGGAAACGTTCTGTTAATTTCCAACTTGTCAAATGTTTTGTGAATTATCTAAATTTCACTGTGACCCACCTCTCATTCTTTGAAACTCTAGAGAACACAGGCCGAGTTTCCTCATCAGGCAATCTCACCATCTGAGGGATTAATCTGGAGAATGCCCACTGCACTTCCGCTCAGGTCAGTATATTCTTTCCGTGATTCGGTCACCAAAACTGTGCACAATACTCCAGCTACAGTCCCACCAACACGCTGTGAAACTGTTTCAACATGTCTTTACATCAATGTTCTGACTCCCTTAAATGAAGGCGAACCAAACTTTAACTTTCCACTTCCATATATTCCTCCAAATACCCTTCACATTCATTGCATTTACGAACTCACTGAGATCTTATAGAAACCCTTCCGAAAATCCAATATATGCCACTTCTACTCTTTCCCCATTATCTATGCTGTAAGAAACAACTTCAAGCAATTCCGAAGTTTATCAAGTATGATGTCTCTTTCAGAAATGCATGCTGATTCTCTCCATTGTTGCTGCTAATTTCTAAATAGCAAAAATGTCATCCTGTGTGATAGATTCCAACAGTTTCCCTACAAATGTCACGTTACCTGGTCTACAGTTCTCCACACTATGTCTTTTTCCCTTTGTAGCTGATTGGATCCCTTCCATTCACCTATAGTTTATCCACAATAGTTTCCGGTCTCTGCAGAATGTATAGGAAAATAAAACACAGTCATCGACAGTGCAATTAATACTACTATTGGTATTTATTTCTGGCATTTTGATATGAAGTACATCTGTTTCAGCAGACTTAGCAATGCTCAATCCAGCTACATGTTCAAGTACTACCTTGTTACTGATATGAATTGAGTTTGTCTTTAGCTCCAGGAGTCCGATACGATAACTTGGCATTACTGGGTGATTTTCTGAATCTTCCTCCATGAAGACAGATGCAATGTAACTGGTTATTTTGTTGGCCATTTCCCTGTTCTGCACAAGGACCTCTCCTCTCCCGATTACAAATTTCCACATTTGACTTTGCTTTTATTTTGTTTCTTTTGAAATGTAGATTGCAGATTGATGTAGTCTTTGTGGTCCTGTTTGTTAGCAGGTATGTTCTCTTTTTGATTTCCTTTTCAGTTTCATGGCCTTCCATTTTTGTAACGTTAATTGCTGAGAATTCTCAGGTTTTCACAATAGCTGGAATTCTTCTGAAGTCACTTCCTACGATTAATATATTTTCTAATTTGTTATGTTAACCATCACTGAGTCACTTTCTCACTCTTTGGTGTTTGCACCTGAAATAAATAGATGTAATTTTCAGACTTTGCAGTATTTCTAAAAACTCCTGGTCCTGACCAGTTATATTCAGGAACACAGCAGGAGGATAGGGGGATAGAGAAAATATTGCGGGAGCACTGTTTGACTCTTTTCTATCATCACTGGCCAACGAGTGCCGTCCTGAACAACTGGAGTATAGCGAATACTGAGCCCGTATTCAAGAAATGCTACAAAGATAAACCTGGGAACTAAAGACCAGTAATCCTAAAATCTAGTGGGTAGGTTACTTTAGAAGGTTTAGAGAGATTGGATATACATGCATTTGGAAAGGCAGGGTATGGTTCGGAGTAAGATTAGAATGGTGCTGGAAAAGCAGAGCAGGTCAGGAAACATCCGAGGAGCAAAAAAATCGATGTTTCTGGCAAAAGCCCTTCATCAAATTCAGCACAGGAGTTTGTGCAAGAGAGATCGTGACTCAAAATTTTGTGGAGTTCTTTGATAAAGTGCCCAGCAACGTTGAGGAGGTATGGGTGGTATACGTAGTATAGGTTGATTCCAGTAAGGCCTTCAGTAAGTTTCCACATGGTACTTTGCTCTGGAAGGTTAGATCGCATGGAATTGAGGGGGAGCTGGCAAATTAGCTACAAAATTGCCTTGATGGTAGGAAGGAGAGATTAATACTGGAAACATGCTGGTCAGACTGGCGGCCTGTGAATAGTGGAATGCCTCTGGGGTTGATGCTAGGACCATTACATATTACATATATCTATGATTTACATGAGAATGTACAGGCATGATTTGTAAGTTTGAAGACGGCACTAAAACAAGCGGCATCATGGAGAGTGAGGAAGGTTATCAGAAATTTCAGAAATTACAGCAGTACTTTGATCAGCTGGAGAAGTGGCTGAGAAATGGCAAATGGATTTTAATATAGATCAGTGTAAGTTCTTGCATTTTAGAAAGTCAAATCAAGTTTGGGGTTTCTTGGTGAATGGTTGGGTCCTAAGGAGTGTAGTGGAACAGAGGGACCTTGGAATTCAGGTACATGGTTCTCTGGAAGTTGATTCAGACGTAGACAGTGAAGAAAGCTTTTGGCACACTGGCCTTAATCGGTTTATATCACTGAGTATCGAAATTAGAGAGTTATGATGCAGTTATACAGAATGCTAGTGAGGCCATATTGGTAGCGTTATGTTCAGTTTTGTTCACATTGCTATAGGAAGGATGTTATTAAACTGGAAAGAGTGCAGAAAACTTTTACAAGGATATTGCCCAGATCTCAATGTTCTGCGTTATAGAAAGAGGTTGGACAAATTAGGACTTTTTACTTTTGTGTGCATGAGGCTGAGGGAGGATCATATTGAAGTTTATAAGATCATGACAGGCATGGATAGAGTGAATGCACACAGTCTTTTTTTCCCAGGGTTGGGCAATCACAGATTAGAGGGCATCAGTTTAAGGTCAGAGGGGAAAGAATTAAAGGGAACTTGAGGAATAACTTTTTAACACAGGGGCTGTTACACATATGGAATGAGAAGTGGTTGAGACGGATACATTAACAATATTTCAAAGGCATTTGAACAAATACACGGATTGTAAAGGATTAGAAAGATACGGGACAATGACAGGGAAATGGGTTTAGCGTGGATGGGCATTTTGGTTGCAATTGACCCATTTGGGCTGAAAGGCCTGTCTCCGTGCTGTCTGTCTCTATGACTCTAACAAACATTGCTTGTCTCCCACTGAATGTTATATTGTACGTTCCAAATTTATGAAGATATCTTGACATTCTAGCCTCCAGTCTTCCGCGATGTTTGACTAGAATATTCAAGCATTCTATATTGTATGCAGACCCCTTGTAAAGTGTACCTTATAAATGCCATTATTCCTTAAAGGCTGCTTCAGACCAAGGTTAATAATTCGTCTTTCTGACCACACCACATCAAATCCGAAATAACCTGCTCTTTAGTTTGCTTCACAACATACTCTTCAACCCACCTCATATACACTTACGGAACTTATTTTTCACAGCTTCAGCAGTCACTTAGTTAACACTGTTAACCATTCAATAAGACTGCGGTATCCAGAATACTTGCCTATCTAATTTCCAGAGCATATGTTGCTCCGATTTTCTGCTACCGTTTTGTTTTCGATATATAACACACCAATATTTGCTTCTCCTTGCTATCTGTAAACTCTACCTAAACTGATTCGGTGGAAGCTGAGGGACAGGTCTGTGTCGTTATTCGTGATAGACCTGGACAAGACATTTAGGGAAGCTCACCACGACGCTGAGATGATGTGAAGAAATGTCCCACAGTATTGGACAAGCAACAATATCCTCCTCGCTCTGTTACCATATACTCTTTGCTCCCTCACACTCACTGTATATCTGTTATAGCACCTAACCCCGAACAAGGTTCACGCTCTGTCTCCAAATAATGCTCAGGCAGTACCACTCTCACTATTGAAATCAGCAAATAATAACACTATATGGATTCAAAACTGTCGACTGACTCATTCCAGACACCTCACAACTCCCCCCACCTACACCAGCACAAACAGCAGGGTCACCCATTCACACTCTCCCTCCATCCCTTTCTCCCATTCCAGGAGAAACCGCCTGGAATAGTATAGAAAGGTCCAAGCCTAGTCGTGGAGTGCCTGATATCCGTTCCCTCACTCCCCTCACCCCGCCATGTGGGGAGGACTCTTAAGGAGCTGAAGTGGATCAGGACGCCTCGTGTGGAGAATCTGAAACATCCACGTCCTACTGACCAGTTTAGGAGCAATGTTCAGTGAAAGACAATTCTCAGTTTAAACCCACTGGCAGCTCCCACAACAGTCACAACAGTCCTTTCATTTCCATAAAAAACAGCCACAGATACCTCACTTCACAGAGACGCAGACACAGAAATACACAGACGAACACACACAATACTTACAAGGAGATAGGCATACACACACGTATAAACAGACTGAGACATATATAGTCACATACAAATAGACATAAATACAGATAGCAACACAGGCTGCAACACAGACAGACAGATGTAGACACGGAAACACACAGATAACAAGCACACAGACACACACCCACAGGCACACACACACACACACACACACACACACGCACGTACAGACACACAAACAGAGGCACAGACACACACACACATACAGATACACGCACAAACACTTACTCACATACAGACACACAGGGGCACAGACAATAGTGTCATTAAGACACAAATCGATATGTTTTTGATTTGTAAGGGGTTCAAGGATTCCAGGGAGAAGGCAGAAGAATGAGGTCGAGGTACTAATAAGACATTATTGAACGGAATTTCAGACTCGATGGGCTGAATAGCCTCAATCTGCTCATTTCCTTAATGCTCCTGCAGTATTATGCTATCAGGCATTCTCTTCCTGAGACAGCAGCAGAGGATCGGCGTGATAAATATTTCATTGGAAAGGGTCAGTGGGAATGTGGGATAGGTTTGGAGTCCATAGTGGTTCATCTTTATTCCTAATTATTCTGTACTTATGTCTGAAAAGAGGTGGTGATTTGATGTTCAGTTAACACAGTTTTAAAATAACAGTTGTCCCACAATGAAATAAGGATGTCCCTTTCACTTTAGTCTTGTGCTACCTGTGGTGTCCTCATCGTCAGGGAGCAGTGAAGACTCGGTTATGGAAGATATTCCAGACTGAGATCTTTACTGGACAGAAGGGTCAGTGTTTATTGGGAACAGACAGGAAATGGATGGTCAGGCACACTCGGACTAGCCATGAGCATTCTGAATGGTGCAGCGGAATGGGCAACTTCTGCCCCTACCCCATGTGTTCCCTCATTCCACCACTCGAGGCTGTTACAGAGATATACTGCTGTCCCTACCCCATGTGTTGTTCCCTCAATCCACCCCTCGATGCTGTTACAGGGTAGGGGACCACTCCATTAAGTCAGACAGGATCGTTTTAATGAGACAGGAGGAGGCCATTATGCGCCTCTAAGGAATTACACAGGAATATAGAATGAAGTAATTCAGCTCGTTCAGTGCACTACACAGTCTAGGAGGAGGCCTTTAAACCCACCTGAGCTGCTACACAGGAACAGGGAAGCTGTCGCCAACAGGAAAAAGAGAGTAGAGACAAATGTTTATTTTCAGGCTGCAAAGCTGTAACTGATGGAGTGCCTCAGAGATCACTGTGGGGTCATCAATGATCAATAATCTTTATCAAAGATCTGGAGGAAGGGGAGGGATTGGCTTGGAGCTCAATTAGCTCGTACACCAAGATGGCCATTCAATGTGTCGTCAAATGGAGGTATGAGAGCTGCAAAGTGATACAGGCAGGGACGGTTAGTGAGAAAACCTTCAGCAGAAATAACATAAGGTAAGTTATTTATTTTGGCATGAAAGATGAAACAATGGTAAACAATTTAAATGGAGAGAGATTGCAGAACTCTGTGATACAGGAGGTTTCCATGTTCTTGCGACATGAATCATATGAAGTCAGATGTAGCAAGTGATTTGGAAGGTAAGTGGAATAATGCTGTTTTTGTCAAAAAAAAAACATCGGGTTTAATTGCAGGAATGTTTTACTGCATCTGTACCTGGTATTTCTGAGACCACACCTAATACACTGTGTGCAGGTTTGATCCCCTAAACTAAAATAAAAAGATATAATTCTTTTCGAAGAATTACTCATTCCTGGAAAGCACATCTTTTGTTATGGGGGATTATCAGTTTTGATCTTAGCTGAGAAATAGTATTGAACCATCCATGTCTTTATGAAAAGTGTATAAACTGGATGCATATTATCTCCTGTCAGGGAGACTAAAGCTAGAGAATAAATTTTAAGGAAAAGATACATTGATATTAACACACATACTATGAAGACACCTACCAATATTTACAAATTACACAGACACATATAAGCATGCCATCAAATTATAAAGTGGGAAATTTTTGGGACTGGAAGGAATTGTGCACAACAAGAGCAATGACGCACTTGCATATAATCCATAATCAGGTTTTACAGAGAATGTTCCAGGAGATCGCACATGGTCCAGTTTGGTGGTCAGTTGACATAATTGTTTGTTCCAACACAGAAAGGGAGAAAAATGTTCCCTGCCTGAGAAGAAGCAGCCGATTGATCCCTCTCTCGTTTTTTTGTTCCGTCAGATAGCAAAGTGTGAGACCAGCCAATCCCTGAGTTATCTTTACCACATGTGAAGGATTCCTGGTGAGGATTCATTGGAATCTCTTCGCTGCCTGAAACGAAGGGAATTCAGCCAAATCCAACTGTTCCAGAAAGAAATCTCGCTAGCAGTAGCTTGTGTGAGCAGAGTAACTTCAAAGGCAGAATAACATTTGGGGCACTCTGTCATTTTACCATTTGTTATGAGTTCAACTTCCTGTGTCTCACATTTTTTCTCGAAAATGATCTACTCTGAGATCTATATCATTGGCCACATCACTGAACTGGTTGCATTTAAGATTGGTGCAACCAGTGGAGGAGTGGGACTGGAAAAGGACATAGTGACCTTTCAACATTTGTTGGAACACAAATGAGAAATTCTCAAAGAGCTGTTCAAGTGGAAATTCTCTTCCCCAGAGGATTCTGGTTTCTGGATGTTTGCATTTATTCAAAGTTGTTTTTTGTATGTAGTAAAATGGCATACAGACAGAAACGTGCTGCTGAGACCAAAAGCACATGGAACGGTGATAAAGTATCTAATGGATACACCTGCTGCTCAGTCCTATGTTTCTGTGTTCTATTCAACCCGTCACAGCTCCTGCAGGGAGCAGATGGAGGCCACTTGTCCCAGATACCTGGGCAACAGTAACACAGGATCTCATCCAGTCCCTCAAGACTGTCACACATGGTTTGGTGTAGGTTGGAAAATGTTATTTGGTTCAAAAGACGCCTCTGGTCCCATTACAGAGTGTTTCCTCTCTGCAACTTGTGATTTATTTGTTGGTCATATTATAGACCCAGATTCACTGTGAATACAGTCCCCATACCTCAACCAGAGATGAGTTACAAAATACTTCACTCTCTCTGATTGCAAAGTTCAATAAAAGAATATTCAGGAAAATTACAAAACATTAACTTTGCAATTACTGAATAGGAGGACAAAAGGAATAGGATCAGGTAATTCGGATGATCAAGCCATTGTATACCATCATGGCTGATCTACTGTTGGCATTAACTCCTCTTTAATGCCCAATTCTTCACCCCTTAGCTCTCTGACAGGTCAAAAATCCATCTACCTCCTCCTTAAATGCTTTCAGTAATGTAGCTCCCCTCGCTCTCTAGCCCAGATAATTTCTAACAGTGATTACCTTCTGTGAGAGGAAAACACTCCCTACACATACATTGTCACCTATTGATATGAACAAGAGGCGAACACAGGGTCTCAGGAAACAGTGAATGGCTATGATACCAATGCAGTATTTGACTGAGGATGCCATTGAGACCACCTATGTAATTGAGCTGAATGGGAATCAGGTGCAACTTTCCCACTGGACGGGGTCTTTCAGAACACAATAAGGTTTGGGGTCAGTCGCCAACAATCCTCTCAGTCCCGGGACATCTCTGCCGGAGATCCTCACGTTAGCATCCTCAGCATAAACATCTTCAGTTGCTCCATCAATGTATTTTCCCATCATAAGATCGGAAGTGGGACTGAAGATCACACGATGTTCAGAACATTTTGTCGCCCATCAGCTCCTGAACCTTTCTGTGCAGCAAGATCCGGTTTGTGCTGTTAAAGTGTCGGTAACATTTATGTACGGCCAGACACTGCCCATTTCGGCAGTTAAAAGAGGAGCTCATTCAGCATTTCAATGTGGTTGCACACGGGTATGAGCTAGCATTCAGGAACAGGAAAAGTGACAGCACATGCAATACTCCTGTCTGTTACACAGGAAGAAGATTGATCTGTTCAGTGCATCGAGCTGTTAGACAGGAGCAGGTAGAGCACAATCAGACCCTTAAATCTGTTCCATGAGATCAGGAGGAGGCTATTCATCCCCACGAGACAGTTATACAGGAACATGAGGGGGTCATTGATATTCCAACATGACAAACCAAAGAAACCGGGACTGCACTGATAGAGGATTCCATGATGTTAATCATGGTTCCATTGTTTGTAGAACGTGTGCTGCTTTAACAAAGTTTGCTGGCAATGAGGAGGGAAGCCCAATGATTTGTGCCAAGTCTCAAGGAGGCATTTTCCATCACCGAGAAGACACACCCATGTACTCCGTGGGGGTCAGAATCTGGTGGAGTAGTTAACAGTTTTAGCCTGAAGGTATTGTGGCTGCTGTAGGGATTGCGGATAACGAGACTTTCAGTGCAGGACTACACAACGAATGCACCGTCTTGATGTGGGGAGGGTTTATTCAAAGACTGGTCCTCTGTCTCTCTCATACAAAATGGGGATTGGGTGTGGCGTGAGGGGAATATTCTCAGATGCTCTTAAACTATTGACAGTCATGTAACCCGAGTAAAAAAGAAGCCATGGAATTTTCACCGTCTCAGTGTCTATTTAGAATATCGTGAGTGGCTGTCCCTTCCCCCAAGGTTCAATGCAATCGCCTCTCATTCTCTCACATAGCTGGAGATTAATTATCATTCTCTCCTCATGGCACCACCATCCCAGGGATTAATCTGGTGAAACCCAATTGCACTCTCTCTGTGGCAAGGCGATCATTCCTGAAAAAGGAGAGAAAGTCTGTCCACAATATCCCAAATGCTGCCTCAACAACACTCTCAGCAATGATCACAATAACTCTTTTTCATCTTAGATATCTCTGTTTCTTTCCTGTAGCGTAAAAAGACTTTCCTTCTCTCTACACTGCTGGAAAGAGTTAACTCTTTTATAATGACGGTATTGTTGTTGCAGTCGGGATTATGGATAACATGACGTTCATTGCAGGATCACGCATCAATTGAACTGTATTAATGTTGGGAGAGTTTATTCAAAAGCCTGAACCCCTCTCTCTCCCTCTCTCTCTCTCTCCTCTCTTTCTCCTCTCTTTCTCAGTCGAAATAGGGAGTGGGGGTGGTTAGGTGGAAATTTCTCAGAGGCTCTTAAACTATCGAGAATCATGTAATCTGACTGAAAAAAAGCCTTGGAACTTATCACCGCATCAGTGTCTGTATACGAGATCATGAGTGATTGTCCATCCCCCTTAAGGTTCAATGCAATCACCTCTTATTCTCTCACTGAGCTTCACTTACTGTTCATGGTGCCATCATCCCAGGGATTTGTCTGGTGAAACTTGGGAGAAAGTCTTTCCACAGTACCCCAAATACTGCCTCAACAGCACTCTCAGGGATGATCACAAAGCACCTTTTCTCTCACTTAGACATCACCATTTCTTTCCTGTGCCACAGAAAGCCATTCCTTCTCTATGCACTACGACTGACATGGAAAATTATAATTCCCTTACATCTGTACGTCAGCATCAATAAAGCTAGCACCAGAGATACCTATGGAGCTTTGCATCACATTCGGGGAGAATTTCAATGAGATTGAAAACACTTAAAATAGGGATGATCACGGACCTGAATGGAAATGAGATGGAGAAATACAGAAAACAGGCAGAGAAAGGGAGCTACCTTTACTTCTGTTCTTCTCTCACAGGATGTATGAAGCCCTGGTCAGGGCAGCATGTTATGCAGATCTTGAACTGAGTTCAGCTGTTCCACAGTACCATAAAGAGTAAATCGCATAGCTGTGGGTTTGTAGTGTTACAACACAGGATAAATCTTCCTGCTTAATTAAAACCAGCAACAGAGAAAAGATTTATCCAATGCAGTAATCTGTCATAATTCTCGAGACGAAATCTATTCAAAGTATTATTAACAACTTTATTTCTTAAAGTATAACAGAGAATAATAAACGAATGACGATTTACAACTTCTTCCTCTAACCTGTCATTTACCTTCCCCCTCCACAATACTAGTCCTATAAGACTCCTAATTAAGATTTACACATCAAAACGTCTTATCTCAAAATCAGGAAGCTTTCGGTTCTTCTCCATATTCCTGTCTTTTTTTCTTCTTGGGGACTCTGCTTCACCAGTTACTAATCAATAAAAGTGCCAAACGAGAGCTATTTTTCAGGAAGTCTTTGCATGCTGGTATCTTGGCAGTTCTCCTCTCAACTGTTCAATTTTCCATGGTCTTGTTCCGCCAAATTATTGGGGACTGTATCATTGGCTTTTAAGATTGTCAATATAATAAATTCATACTTGTTTGAAGGTGGGCATTTTGGTCTATGATTTTAAATGTTGTGCTGAATTTGTTTTTGTTTCGAGACAATGAGCTAATCGGGTTGTTCGACTAAATGTAACATTATATCAATTTTTCAGAACACTTGGTGCTGTCAGATAGTTATTGCTGGCTTTTAATTCTCTCAATGGTACAGTACACCCACGTGTTCATCACAGAAGTCACACCGAAAACTGACGAAGGAAGCATGACACATTGACTTCACTAAAGGTCTTGAGGCAAGCAGATTGGTTTTTATAACAAATGATAATGGTTGCTTTTAAACACCCCAATTTCCTTCATGAGATATCAACAGACCATTATACTGTGGCTCTAGATTATCAGTCAATGGCTTGACCACCATAAACTGTTTTCCCATACGTGCAGATAACAAGTTAAACATTCTCAAGAGCAATTATTTAGTGACGGACATGTGGTTAGAAGGAACGTGAAACTATGGCATTCGGATTGAACAAAGGCACAAATGGTTTATTCAGATATTGCACTGAGACTGAGGACGAGACTGGGATATCATGATGGTGGTATTGGACAGGATGGTGAGTAGGGAGGACATGGAGATGTAAATCTGTGAAGGACAAAATGGATTATGGAGTTTGAGAACAGTCTGGTTACTTTTCGCATATCAGTGAGTAATTTATAAATAATAGTTTGATATTTATAATATATAAGGAAAGGAATCTTTGTTTGGAACTGAAGGCGTTGACTTGCCCTTTCCAAAATTTATATATAATGAGCAGAAATTCAAGCCAACCCGGTTTAGTAGACAAATATAATGACTTGAAAGATGAAAAATGTGTTGCAGGAAAAGCGCAGCAGGTCAGGCAGCATCCAAGGACCAGGCCAATCGACTTTTCGGACAAAAGCCCTTCTTCAGGAATTTATGCCCCAAACATCGATTGTGCTGCTCCTTGGATGCTGCCTGACCTGCTGCGCTTTTCCAGCAACACATTTTTCAGCTCTGATCTCCAGCATCTGCAGTCCTCACTTTCTCCTATTAAATATAATGACTTACCAGGAACACCAACTATAGCGAGGATGGGATAGTAACCAACTTGAATAATCCAAAGGGTATCCTGGATCCGCCATGCTAATTGTATCCAAGTCCGAGAGAGCCAGTAAAGACCCGAGGATAAGCTCCTGTCCATTGTTGGAACATTCCAGTCTAATGTTCTCAGATTCTGATCTCTCCTCCCCGTCTCTCTCTCTTTCGATCTGCTGATCCCTGTTAGTGCTGTCAGTGATGCTCCTCCTCATACTATGGGATAGCACATTGAACAAAGCCCATTTAGCTTTCAACAATGAAAACTCTCCATTGTGATAATTAGGATCCGCGGAGATTGACATTAATCACAGTCACTGAACAAATAGCTTCAGTTAACCCCTTTGACTTCAATATTGATTTTATTAAAATTCAAAAAAAAGTTTAAAGTTACACATTTGGCATGGGATATGTGTGGGGTGGGGATGACCAGAGGGAAGAAATATTTGAGATGGTAGATTGATTGTATGTAATCATTCAATCTGCCTTAGATATGCGAGTAATGTCAAAGGATTGTCAGAACTTAAAAACGTTTCTCCGTTTATAAATCGAAACATGTAGTCTGTAACTACTGATCAGTGATTATAATGTCAGTAAAATATGGAGAGAAATTTCTAGTCCATAATCTGACAGGAAAATGTGCATACAACAACATGAGTGATAACAGACAAACGGCATGGATATGTTACCATAGAATATGATGTGACACACAATTCAGATGGTTATTCGAGGATCATAGAGGGCAGGTAAGGGTCATGCTGTTCATGTTATCGATGTCAATCAACTATGATGAAGTAAATTTCACTGGATTTCTATTGCAGTGTGATTATGATACTGGGGACATGGTTGCTGAGTCTGGAGGGAGGGAATATGATATTTCCCAGCCATCAGCATTGGAATTTTATTCTTCATATATCATATGAAGATCAAATTTCGGGATACAACTCCAATGAGGAATGAGAAGAGCCAATATTAACCATGCAACCAGAAGACATTAGAGCAGAAATTTGGCCATTAGGCCCATTTAGTCTGCTCCGCCATTCAATGATGGCTGTAAAGCTTCTCAACCGCATTCTCCCACTTTCTAAGTGTAACCCTTGATCCCCTTGACAATCAAGAACCTATCTGTCTCACTCTTAAATATACTCAATGACCTGGCTTCGACAGCCTTCTGTGGCGGTGAATTCCATAGATTCACCACTCTATGGCTGAAGAGGTTCGTGCATATCTCGTTCTGAAAGGTCTTCTCTTTACTCTGTCCTTTCGGGTCCTAGTCTCACCTACCATTAGTAATACCTACCCAAAATCCACTCTGTCCAGGCCATTCAGTATCCTATAAGTTTCGGGTAGACCTCCTAACATCTTCTGAATTCTATCATATATAGACCCAGAGCCCTCAAATGTTCTTCATATGTTAAGCTTTTCATTTCTGGGACCATTCTCGTGAATGTCCTTGGAAAACGCTCCAGGGCCAGTACATCCTTCCTGAGATATGGGACCCGAAACTATGCACAATAATCCAAATGTGGCCTGACCAAAGCCTTATACAGCCTCAGAAGTACATCCCTGCTTTTTTATTCAAGCCCTCTTGAAATAAATGCCATCATTGTATTTGCCTTCCTAAATATTGACAACCTGCAAGATTACCTTTTGAGACTCCTGGACTGGAACTCCCTCGGTTTTTTGCACTTTTGACTTCAGAACCTGCTCGCTATGTAGAAAATAGTCCATGTCTGTATTCTTCCTGGCAAAGTGCATGATGTCACACTTGGCCACGTTATACTCCATTTGCCACATCTTTGCTCACTCCCCTAACCTGTACAAATCCTTCAGTAGGAGAAAGTGAAGACAGCAGATGCTGGAGATCAGAGTCAAAACGTGTGATGCTAGAAAAGCACAGTCAGTCAGGCGGCATTCGAGGAGCCGGAGATACAATGTTTCAGGCATAAAGTTTCATCAGGAACGAGGGGGTTGGGCGGAAGGGGGCTGAGAGATAAATGGGAGGGGCTGGGGCTGGGAGGAAGCTAGCTTGGACAGTGATAGCTCGATGAAGGTGAGTGGTGATAGTGAAAGTTCAGAGTGGAAGGTGGAGTGGATACATGGGAAGGAAGATGGACAGGTTGGACAGTTCAAGAGGGCGGTACTGAACTAGAGGGTTGGATCTAGGATAAGGTGGTGGGAGGGGAGATGAGGAAATTGGCGAAATTGCCTTTGATACCGTTTGGTTGCAGGGTCCCTCGGTGGAAGATGATGCGTTCTTTCTCCAGACGACTGCTGGCTAGAAATTGGCCATGGAGGAGGCCAAAAACTTGCATGTCCTTGTTGTAGTGGGAGGGAGAGTTGAAATATTCAAGGATAGGGAAGTGGGGTTGTTGGGTGTGTGTGTCCGAGTGTGTTAACTGAGCCGTTCTGCAAGTTGATGTCCTTTCTTGCCAGTGGAGAGGAGATCCAGTGCAATGAACTGAGTAGATGTGGTGTTTGGATGCACAGGATGTTCTTTGCCTGATGTGGAAGGATCATTTGGGGTCTTGCATGGAGGTGAGGAGGGAGTGTTGACATAAGTTTCATTCCTCTTGTAGTGACAAAGAAGGTGTCAGGAGTGGAAAGTGGCTGGGTGGGGTTGGGGGGCTTGAACCTCACGAGGGAGATGTGAAGTGAATGCTCTCTGTTATTATGCGTGTGGAGGGAATTATACCTCAGGTGGTGGGGTCTGACTGTTGGTGGCTGAAATGGCGGAGGATGATGCATTGTATCCTGTGGTTGGTGGGATGGAAGGCTGAACCAGAGGGGTTCTCTCCTTGTTGTAGTTGGAAGGGTGGAGATCAAGGGCGGAGGTGCGGGAAATTGAGCAGCAGAGCTGGAGCACCCTCCTGCAGCCGAACCACCTCTTTAATGCTACCTGTCCCTCTATCTAGTTTTGCACTGTTTGAAAACCTAGCCAGAATCCCCTCAGTTCCTTCATGTAAATCATTAATGCATAAAGGGAAAGGTTGAGGTCCCAAAATTGAGTCTTGTGGAACACCACTTGTCCCTGGCTGCCATCTTGACTCTTTTATCCCAACTCTCTGCTTTCTGTCAGACAGCCATGCTACTATCAATGTTCGCACGTTGCTTCTAACACCATGGGCCCTTATCTTTCTCAATAGCTCCTGTGTGGCACCTTGTCAAAGGATTCTTGAGGAGCAAGCAGATAACATCTATTGTTCTTCTTGGTCTTATCTGCTCGTTACTCCCTCAATGAATTCTAACAGGTTTGTCAGGCCTGACCTCCTCTTGATGAAACCATGTTGACTCTATTCTATTTGACCAAAGACCTTCAAGTATTCAGAAATCCCATCCTTCACGATGGATTCCAGGTTGTTACCCACAACTAAGGTGAGGCTAATCAGTCTGTAATTTTCCATTTTCTGTTTAACTCCCTTATTAAACGGGGTGTGACATTAGCAATTTCCAGCCTCTTGTCCCTTTCCTGATTTTAGTCATTCCTGAAAGATTACTACTTATACCTGCACTACCTCTTCAGCTATCTCCATTCCAAGGCTGGGGGTGTAGTCCATCTGGTCCAGGTGATTTATCCACATTCAGGCCATTCAGTTTTCTAACATGTTATTCTTGATGATGGCCACCATACTCATCTCTGCCCTCTCACTCTCTTCAACATTTGTGAAATTATTCATGTCTTCCACCATGAAGACTGACACCAAGTTCCTCATTCATTTCTTTGTTTCCCATTACTGTCTCTCCAGCAGCATTTTCCAGTGTCCAATATTACTTTTACCTCTCTTTTGCACTTTATATATCTAAAGAACCTCTTACAGTCTCCTCTATATTGCTGGTTCGCTTACCCCTATATTTAATCTACTCCCTCCTTATTTTTTTGCCCTCTGTTGGTCTTTATAAGTTTTCCAATTCTCTCGTTTCCCACTGCCCTTCACCACATTATATGCTTGCTCATTTGCTTGTATGCAATCCCTGACTTCCCTCGTCAGCCCTGGTTGCCTTATCCTCCCTGTATCATGCCTCTATTCCTCAGCATGAATCTCTGCAGTGTCTCCTGAATTAATCTTGGAATCACCTGCCATTGCTGTTCCACTGTCTTTCCTGCTAAACCCCTCTCCACATATCAGAGATTGCCGCAAGTTCAGGTCCATCCAGTCCTCCTTGTTTAGGTCCTACCAACTCCGGAATCCCAATGATCCACATATCAGAAGTGCTGCCTCCCCTGCCAGCTATTTGGCCATGTATTTAACTGTGCTACCTTCCTAGTCCTAACCTCACTCGCACGTGACATATTCTAGTGTCTCCAAAATTCAAATATCCTTTCAACACAACTCCAGCAAGGCCTTTTCTTTAAAGTGGATAGTCTTGATAATAAAAACTTAAGTGTGACCTCAGGAAAGTGGAGTCCACTGAATCAGTCCAATGCCCAGAGGATCCGATATCTATCCCCGCCACTAAACCTGTTTGACAAGGTATACATATGGATTAGTGGTGCTGGAAGAACTGCTGTACTCTTCCAACACCACTAATCCAGAATCTGGTTTCCAGCATCTGCAGTCATTGTTTTTACCAAGGTATACATATGAACCATATATTTGCAGATGGACGAGGATAAACAGAAAACTAGAAAATGTCAGAGCAGATGGATGTCATGCAGCTTGTTTATTCTGCTTTGCTATTCAATTGGACTTCAGTTATTCTGTTCCTTTCAATGGCAGGATCTTTACCCAGCATCCCCAGTGGGTCAGAAAGTGCTCAGTGTCGTTGTGTGCACAGTCCTGCGAAGGGAGTGTCCAGTGCCAGGCAATGGGGTGTGGGGAGTCCCAGGGGTGGCACAAGAAAAGGCTGAATGTAGTGACGATTGACTGAGGGACTGAAAGGGATGGAATGGGTATCCAGGGACACTGCAAACACGGAAGGGGCCGGGCAAGATTCCTAAACAACCAGGGAACTCGCGATGCACGGCTGCTTTTACGAAAACCTGTCACATTGGCTAGATTTCTCTGTCTAACCAAAGCAAAAATACTCTAGATGGTAGAAACCCGAAGCAAACACAGAGACATACTGTGGAGAAATGAAAGAGTTAATGTTCCCAATGTAGACACAGGAAGAATTTACAAAGTCCACATACACAGGGTCCAGAGATTGGAATTGAACCCGAGTCCCTCGCACTTTGAAGCAGCAGTGTTGTGTCACCGTGCCGCCCAATGGTGGATACTTGGAGTTAGAGACATAGCGACTGTTCTCTGTGATTGGGATTGAGAGACCTGAATGATGTGTTGCCTACCTGGTGCTTGGGTTTGGGATATATCATCTGGGCTACAGAAGAACTTGGATTGGGCGGGGAATGATCCAGTGGTCAGGATCCATGTAGGTACCAACGGCTAGACAAACAAATGACAGTGAAAAGAGCAACGGGTAATACAGGACTAAACTATCATATCGAAATGCTTGCAGCAGAAGGAATAAGGTAAATACGCTTGTGACTCATTCACAAATTGGCAGGCACGACATGGGCATTACAGTGATATCACTGCAAGAGGATCAGGATTAGGAGCGGAATATTCAAGGATATTCATCCTGTCGAAAAGATAGGCAGGTGGGCAGAGAGATAGAGCTGTTTCATTATTAAGAATAGAATTGAATCAATAATCAATAATCAGAAATGAAGTAGGGTCAGATCGTGTCGAATCTGTGTCGGTAGAATTGAGGAATCAAAAAGGTGAAAAAATGCAGTTAGAGTTATGTACAGGGAGCTGGGGTGCAAGATACACCAGGAGCTAGAAAGTTCTGTAGGAAAGTCAAAATTACAATGATCATGTGGGATTTCATTCTGCAGGTGGACTGGGAATTCACGTTGGTAGTGGTTTGCAAGGAAAGGAATTTGTGGAAAGTCTATGAGATGGCTTTTTGGAGCAGCTTGTACAAGCGAAATAGATGAAGGAGCTTAAGGTGAAGGAATTCTTAGCAGGCAGTGATCATAATATGATTTAACTTACTCTGCAGTTTCAGATGGAGAAGGTAGAATCAGGAGTAACGGTATTACAGCTGAATAAAGGCAATTACAGATTCATGAGGGAGGAGCTGGTTGGAATTGACTGGGAGACGGGCCCAGCAGGAAAGACAGTGCAACAGCAATGGCAGGAGATTTTTGGAGTAATTCAGGATACAGCAGAGATTTATCCTGAGGAAAAAGAGGCTTGTATAGGGAGGATGAGGCAACCATAGCTGACTAGGGAAGTCAGGTATAGCATAAAAGCAAAAGAGAAAGGATATAATGTGGCAAAGTGCGGAGGGAAATCTGAGGATTGGGAAGCTTACCAAGATAAAACTGAGGGCAAACAAACTAAAATAAGGAGGGAGATGATTAAGTCTGGGGTAATGTAAAGGAAGACTGTTACAGTTTCTGTCGATATATAAAGTACAAATGAGCGGCAAATGTGAACATTGGATTGCTGGAAAATGATACTGGAGAGATAGTAGTGGGGAACGAGAAAATAGCCAAGGACCTGAAGAATTACTTCGCATCAACTTTAGCGATGGAAGACACGAGTCATACATTAAACATTCAAGCGACTGAGAGGCCAGAGCTGAGTATGTTGGCCACCACCATGGAGAACATGCTAGAAAAGAATTGAAGGTAGTTAAATAACCTTGACCAGATGAACTACATCCCAGCGTTATAAGGGAGATAGCGGAACAGAGAAGGGAGGCGATCGTGGTGATCTTTCAGGAATCACTAGAGTAATGAATAATCTCAGAACACTGGAAACCCACTAACGTGGCACCCCTTTTTAACGAGGGAGTAAGGAAAACGACAAAAGATCCACAATGAATAGCTTAAACTCGGTCGTGGGTAAGATCCTGGAATCCATTGTGAAGGATGAGATTTCTGAATACTTGGAAGTGTTTGGTAAAATAGGGCAAAGTCACTATGGTTTCATCAAGGGAAGGTAATGCTTGATAAATCTGTTGAAATCCTTTAAAGACGAAATGAGTAGGCTCGACCAAACACAGTTATCCACCTTGTCTTCAAGAAGGTCTTGGACAAGGTTTCACACAAGAGATGACTGAGTACGATAAGGATTCATGGTGTTCGAGGCAAAGTAATGGCATCGGTAGAAGTTTGGCTGTCTGGGAGAAAGCAGAGAGTGGGGATGAAATGGTCCTTATCAGGAAGGCAGTCAGTGACAAGTGGTGTTCCATGAAGCTCAGTTTTGGAATCATAATTTTTAATCGTAACGTTTACAGTCTAGATTTGGGAATTGACGGCACTATGGCTACGTTTGCAGACAATACAAAGATAGGCAAATGGACAGGACATATTGAGGAGGTGGAGAGGCTGAAGAAGGAGTTGGACAGGTAAAGAGATCGGCAGCTGCATTCCAACGTCGCAAAGTGTGAGGTCATGCACTTTGGCACGAAGAATAGAGGCATGGTCTATTTTTTTAAATCGGGAGAAAATTCAGAAATCTGAAGTGCAAAGGGAATTGGGAGTTCTAGTGCACGGTTCTGTCTAGGTAAGCTTGCAGGTTGAGGCAATTGTTAGGAGTACAATTGCATTTATTATTGATGGCATTTATTTAGAGAGGAATTGAATACGGTTGCATTCGGCTCTGAATAGACCACATTTTGGGTATTGTGCGTAATTTTGAGACCCATATCTCAGGTAGGATGTACTGGCCCTGGGGTATATTCACAAGATCTTCACAAGAATGGTCGTAGGAATGAAAAGCTTATCGTATGAGGCACGTTTGAGGACTCTGTGTCTATACATGATAAAGTTTAGAAGGATGAGAGGGATTGTAATGGAAGCATGCAGAATACTGAATGACCTGGACGGAGTGGATGTTGGTAAGATGTTTCCATTAGACTAGAAGCAGAGAGCACAGCCTTAGATGAAAGGGAGCACCTTTTAGAACAGTGATATGGAGAAATGTCTTTAACCAGAGAATGGCAAACCTTTGAAATTTGTTGCCACAGAAGGCTGTGGGGGCCACGTCATTGAGTATCTTTGGGACGGAGACAGATAAGCTTTTGATTATCCAGGGGATCAAGGGTTACAAGGAGAAGGTCGGAGAATGAGATTGAGAAACCTTTCAGCGATGATTGAATGGTGGTGCGGACTCAATGGGCTAAATGGCCCAATTTCTGCTCCTATGTCTTATCGTCTTATGGTTTAAACCTCAAGGAGGCAGCTTGCATCTCCGAGAAGATGGATTCACGTTCTTTATGAAGGTCAGAAGCTGGAGGGAATAGTTAACTGTTTTAGAATGAAGGCAGTGTGGTTGCTGTCAGGTTGGTAGATAATATGACATTCAGTGCAGGATCACACACTAATTTCACTGATTTAATGTGGGGAGAGTTTATTCAAAACCTGGACCTCTCCTTCTCTGTCAATTACTGTGGGGAGTTGGAGTTGGGGTGGGAGGACGTAACGTCCTCAGAGCACTTAAACTATCCAGAATTATGCAGCCTGAGTGAAACAACAGTCATGGAATCTATCATCTTCCCATTGTTTGTTTAGAATATAATGAGTGATTGCCCAACCACCCCACCACCACCTCCACACATCCCCCCCCACCAGGGTTCAATGTAATCACCTCGAATTCTCTCACAGCGCTACAGATCAACCTTCACTCACTGCTCATGGTGTCATTATCCCAGAGATTAATCTGGTGGAACTCCTTTTCACATTCTCTGTGGTAAGATCACTTCTTATAAAGGAGAGAAAATCTGTCCATAATGCCCCAAATACGGCCTTAACTACACTCTCAGGTTTGATCGCAAACATTCCTTTCCCTCACTTAGCTGGCTCCGTTCCTTTTGTGTGAAATAGGAAACTATTCATTTACGATGCACTGTCACTGATTTGGAATTTAAAACATCCTTACATCTGTAGGTCAGCATCAATAAAGCCAGCACCGGAGGTGCCTATTCAGATGGACATCACTCTAGGGGAGAGACTCAATCACAAAGAATCCATCTAAAACAGTGAATGGCCACCTACCTGAATGGAAATGAACTGCTGGAATATGGGATACAGGAAGAGGAAGGGAGCTATCTTTCCTTTTGATCTACCCTTGCGGGATCTGCGCAGACCTGGTCAGGCCAGCATCTTATGGCGACCGTGAACTGAGTGGCTAGTGCAGCCTTTCCACAGGACATAAAATGGTAAAACACAGTACTGTGGGTTTGCAGTCACACAGAAACCTGACTAGGGAAGGATGACCCACTGCTTTCTGTAATGGGCATGAGGCAAACCGATAACAATAAATTATAATTCTGTGGCTCTAGATTATGAACCAATGATGTGACCACCATACACTGTCATCCCATCTTTCAGATTCTGTGCAGAGAACAAGTTAAACATCTCAAGTGCAATTGTTTTGCAATGGACACGTGGTAGAAGGGACATGAAGCAGCTGTATCCGGAATTAACAAAGGCACAAACAAAGGTTTATTCAGGAATTGCATGAGGCTGAGGAGGACACTGGATGTCACAACGGTGGTACTGGAAAGGATTGGTGAGAGGGGAAGATATGGAGATGTAAACTGGGCAGGGGAAAATGAATCAAGGAGGTTGAGGACAGTCTGTTCCATCCTCGCATATTGGTGAGCAACTGGTATTGAGTAATTTGTTCGTTATAATTTCTAAGGAATGGAATCTTTGATTGAAAATGGAAACGTTGACTTGCACCTTTCCAAAATTTACATATAATGAGCATAAATTCAGTTCAGACTGTTTCACTAGACAGCTCGAGAGACTTACCAGGAGTACCAACTATAGCAAGGATAGGATAGTAACCAGATTGAATAACCATCAGTACATCTTCAATCCATGATACTGATGATATCCAAGGCTGGGAAAGCCAGTAAAGACCATAGGATAAATTCCTGTCCATTGTTGGAATATTCCAGTCTACTGCTATCTGTTTCTGATCTCTCCCCACCCTCGCTTTGAAGCTGCGGATACCTGTTACTGGTGCGGGTGATGCCCCTGATCATACGATGGGATACAATACTGAAAACATTCCCTTATTCATAGAAGAGGGAATTTCTCTCCGAACGCATAGGATCCATGGAGACTGACATAATCACAATCGCTGAATAAACAGCTCAGTTAATCCCTTTCAATTGAATACTATTTCATTAAAATTCAAAATAACTTTGCACATTCCTGCATTCTGGGTGTGATATGTGAGTGTGACTGAAGGAAGGAATGTTGAAGATGGAAGATTGATTGTGTGTAATCATTCAGTCTGCCTTCGGTATGGAAATAATGCCAGAGGTTTAACAGACTATAAACATGCTTCTCTGCTCATACATGGAGAAACAAATCCTGTAACTACAGATCAGTCATTGCAATATCAGTAAAACATTGAGAGAACATCTTTCATCCATGATCTGATGGCCAAATGTGCCAGAGAAAATGTGGTTTTATAACAAACAAACGGCAATGATATGTTAATGCAGAATTGTACATGGCAAACACAATTGAGATTGTTATTCCAGAATCAGAGAGGGCAGGTGTGGGTCATGTTGTTGATGTTATCGATGCTAAGGAACTGTGATGAAGTATCATTTACTGGACTTCATTTACATTGTGATTATGACATTGGGGAAAAGAGAGAAGATGGCGAGGACTCGGGGACATGACTGTTCAGTCTGGGTGGAGGGACAGTGATGTTCCCCAATCACTTGCATTGGAACGTTACTCTTTATAACTCATATGAAGAACAGATTCAAGGGTACATCTGCAATGAGGAGTTAGCAGAGACAATATTAATGAAATGCATTTATGCAATACAAAATACAGGGAAAAGTGATTTTCTGTACAGACGGAAATATGCAAACTACAAAGAGATAAGATTGTTAAAATGTGCTCCTGATATGGAGCTAAATAAATTGAAAAGTGGATTACAGACTATGGAAGTGGTGTGAGATATTTATCAATCATTATTTGATCCACAGCTGAGATCCTGATTTCTACTCTGTCAGTGTAATGGAAAATTAACAAACTTAACATTTTCTGTGAAACCTGAAAGAGAATGCTATGCTAATTCAAAAACTTTTCTGAACGTTGCAAACACTTTGCTGAATTCTGCAGTCGAAGAGACAGCTTGTCTTTACTGAACTTTGTATACATTCAACCTGACCTGGCGAGCAGGCGAATTCAGCAGAAAAGCTAAGGAAAACATAAAGACAGTTCTGTCCACGGCAAGGGGATCAGAAAATAAGAACTCAAATGTTTCCCAACTCTTGTCATTGAGCGTGTGATAAGAAGGACATAAAAGGAATATGTTAATAATGTTCAGGGCCCTTACACAAGGTGTGTTTGCCAAGTGTATTGGCTCCCTGCAGTGGTTAAAAATAAAGCTTTTCCTTTGCTCTTGCTCACATCTGAGTCCAGTCAGATTAATTTCCACGACAGTCAGCGATCCACCTGACTGAGATTCTCTGGACCAGTCTCTCACACAGTGGGGGTTATCATTTCCTGCTGTTCCTGGCATAGTCTATTTTTTTAAAAACCCACCTTCTCCATGGTACTAATCTATTGGCCGAATGGATTTTGTTAGCTGTCAGTAACCTAGCTCTATGACATTATTGGGAATAAGTGATCTGGGATGTCAGCCAGTATCAGCACACTGCTCACAGTGTATGACACCCAGACAAAGGGCTTGCAATCCAGAGGAATTTCTAAATAAAACTTCTTACTTCTGTTTGTCCATATCTATCCATCTCATTACAGCCTTGGTTCAAACATAGAAAAAGGAGCTGAATTCCAGCCCTTGACATCATGCTACATTCTTTCAAATGTGGCATCATGGAACCCGATCAAAAAGGGCATTGCGGGCAAATACTCCATTATTGATGTCATACCTGACAGATAGGTAGATGGTCATTGTTGTTGGAGGTCAGTCATCTCTGCTCCAGAACATTTCTGCAGCAGTCTGTCAGGATAATGTGAATGTAGTTTTGCTCGCTGAGTTGGAAAGTTCATTACCAGACGTTTCATCACCATACTAGGTAATATCTTCAGTGACACTTCAGATAAAGCCTCGATCGAAGCATCTTCAGCTGCTTCATCAATGCCCTTCCCTCCATCATAAGGTCAGACATGGGGATATTTGTCAATGACTGCACAATGTTCAGCACCAATCGCAAATGCTCAGATATGGAAGTAGTCCATGCCCAAATGCAACAAGATCTGGACCCTCACCAGGTTTGGGCTGATAAGTGGCAAGTAACATTCAAACCACACAGATGCCAGACAATGACCATCACCAATAAGAAACAATATAACAACTTGGTATTCAGCAGCATTACCATTACTAAATTCCCCACTATCAATATCCTGGGAGTTATCATTGACCAGAAACTCAACTGGACTCGCAACTAAATATAAGCAGATCAGAGTCTAGGAATATTGGGCGAGTAACTCATCTCCTGACTAACCAAAGCCTGTTGATCATCTACTCGGCACAAGTCAGGAATGAGATGGAATTCTCTCACTTGCCTGAATGAGTGCAGGCCCAACAACACCAAGAAGTTTGATACCATCCTGGACAAAACAGTCCATTTGATTGGCATCACATCCACAAGCATTCACTCCCTCCACCACCGTCTCTCAGTAGTTGAAGAGTGTACTATCTACTAGACACAATGCAGAAATTCCCCAAAGATCCTCAGACAGCATCTTCCAATCCCACGAACACTTTCGTCTAGAATGACAAGGGCTGCAGACTTATGGGAATACCACCACTTACAAATTCCCTTCCAAACCAGTCAACATCCTGATGTGGAAATATATCGCCGTTCCTTCACTGTTGCTATGTAAAAATGCTGGAATAATCTCCTTAATAGCATTGCGGGCCAACACACAGCAGGTTGACTGCAGCGGTTCACGAAGGCAGCTCAGCGTCACTTTCTCAAGGGGGCAACGAGGGACGGACAAGAAATGGTGGGCCCATCCAGCAATGCCCGCATCCAAAAAAAGATTTTTAAAAAATAGTTCCAAGTTGAGCATCTCAATGGGAAAGGTTATCTGATTTGAACATGAACAGGAAAGCAGTGTTTCTTATACAGAACATTGCAGACTTTTTGTTATTAGAAGGGTGTTCAGTGTTCGATGACTTATTGTTGCTGAGTGCTGTGATAAATTGCATCTGTTTTGTTTAATTCAACAATACTGGCGTAACAGGATCAATCCTTCGAAAATACCAAACTGAAAATGACAATCATCGGAGAGACAATGTACTCCCGCCAGATGAGACTCACAGATCACTGTTTATATTCAACGTTTAATGGACTACTGGCTGACACTGAATACTCCAACCATCCATATCATAGGGGTTACCATTGAACAGAACGTGAAGTAAAATCACCATACAAATACAAGGCTTACAAAAGCAGGTCACAGACTTACAATTCTGCACTGAATAATAGACCCTACTACCTAAAGAGCATGAGATATAGTAATAGATTTAGGCCATTCCGCCTATTCTTTCACTCTGAAACTGTCATTTTGTCATTGTCTGTATGACTAGTGGAACTATCCTCTACACACTGACTGTATCAATCTTTGCAGTGATCAATGAGTTTCTATCGCATATCTCACCTCCCATTCTTCTAAATTCCATCGAGTACACATACGGCCGCCCATAAGACAAATCACCATCCCCAGGATGGATCACCTCCAACACCAGCAGATCTTCCCCCAGAGATAGCGCCCAAAACAACTTCCAAATGCTGTCTGAACATAGCCCATTACATTCTCAGCAGTATGTATCCTCTCTTGTATTCTAGATCCCTTGAAATGAATGCTAACATTGCATTTGGTTTCCTACCTGTCAACTGAACCTGCACATTATCCAAAAAGAGAGGATGAGTGCTTCAAAATCCTTTTGTGCTTCAGATTCAATGGATCCTATTAGAACATAGTGTCTGCCTCTATTCCGCCTATCAAAGTGCATAATCTCACACGATCCTATATTGTGTTCCATCAGCCACGTGTTTGCCCACAGCCCTAAACTTTCCAAGCTTTAATGCAGCCTCCCCACTTCATGAATATCCCCTGCCAATCCAACGATCACTGTATCATCTCCAAACTGAGCAAAACTGCCCTCAGGTCCTTTGTTCAGGTGATTCATGTAAATGGCACTTCCTGACTCCCTAAGAACTGCCCACCATTGAAAAGACACAGCACTCAAGGTGGTTGACTACATTCAGGTTAAAGCAGTGGCTTGACTGGAATTATACCGGTAACATCTTCACTCCCTAGACCACTGACGCCCAGTAGGAGCACACCCTGCCCCCGAATTGTTATGAATTTACCCCGTTATGGTGACACAAGACTTGATGCTGCACAATCCCAATCTAATGATATCACTCTGTCTCAACACTAACTGTGTGTTGCTCACAACAACCAATGTCACTGTGTGTTGATGATGATGGAGAGAGCTGGGGGAGGGAATGTCTATGATGAATGACTGTGTGACTGTCAGTGTGAAACCTGCTCTGATAGCATCAGATGTACCTGTGCCTGATGTCACCACAGCAGACAGGATCAGTCTTCCTGCAGGTCAAATCAAAGAAAATGACAGGCCTGCAGAGTATTCCTGGCTGAGCACTCAGATCCTGTGAGGACCAACTGACAGAGGTATTTAAAAACAACTTCAACTTCTCCCTCCTGAAGCCGAAATCCCAACCCACTTCAAGAAGACCACAATCATCCTTGTAAGTGAGAAATCACATGCAACATTCCTTAATGACTCCCCCACAGTGGCTCTGACTTAAATCAACATAAAGTGCTTTGAGACGCTGGTTATGGCCCACAACACCTTCAGTCTCCCAGCCTGACTTGCTGTCCTATAATGTGCCGACTGTTGTAACGGGTCCACAACAGATGCCATATATCTGCCCTGCCCTCATCCATGGAACACCTGGACTACAAGGACGCCTACACCAGCCTCCTGGTCATTGACTACAACTCCACCTTCAATATCGTTATCCCCTCCAGACTCATCTCAATACTCTGTGACCTTGATCACGGCTCCACCCTCTGCAACTGGATAACCTGGTTTTGGACACACAGACCACAATCTGTGAAGATAGGTGTCTGCACATTCTCCACAATAGAACTCAACACTGGAACTCCTGGAGGATGAGTTCTCAGCCCCCTGTTGTACTCTCCGTGCACCCACAGCAATGTCCTCAGCCCCCTACTGTACTCCCTGTATATCCACAGCTGTGCCCTCAGCCCCCTACTGTACACCTTGTACACACCTGGCTGCGCCCTCAGCCCCCAACTGGACTCCCTGCACTCCCATGGCTGTGTCCTCATCCCAGACTCTGCTCCCTCTACTCCCAAGGCTGTGTCCTCAGCCCCATATCCTACTCCCTCTACTCCCATATCTCTGTCTTCACCCCCTACTGTACGCCCTGTACACACGCGGCTGTGTTGACAAATTCCAAACAACGCCAGCTACAAGTTCGGTTATAACATTACCAAATAAGGAGGGAAATCAAACAACGATGAGTCAGCATATAGAAAGGAGATTGAGGGCTTAGTGGCATGGTGTAATGATAATAACCTCTCTCAAATTCGGCAATAGTAAGGAACTGATCATTGAGTTCAGAAAGAAAGGAGAGGAACACACCGTCATCTACATCAGTGGTTGAGGAAGTACAGAGCATCAACTCCCTTGGAGTGACGATAACTGACAACCTACCCTGGTCTTCTTGCATAGGTGTGACAGTCCAGAAGGTTCAATAACGCCTCTTCTTCCTCAGGAGGCTCAGTAAATTCAGCATGTACTACTTCGACAGATACACCACTGAGAGCATACTGTCTGGGTGTGTCACGGCTTCATACAGCAACGCTCTGCCCAGGAACATAGGAAACTACAGAAGGTTAGGTTCACAGCCAATCTCCCATCCATTGACTCTACTTACACGGCTCGCTGCCGCAGAAAGGCTACCATCATCTAGAGCAAAGAACATAGAACAGTACAGCACAGAACAGGCCCTTCAGGCCACGATGTTGTGCCGACCATTGATCCTCATGTATGGACCCTCAAATTTCTGTGACCATATGCATGTCCAGCAGTCTCTTAAATGTCCCCAATGACCTTGCTTCCACAACTGTTGCTGGCAACGCATTCCATGCTCTCACAACTCTCTGTGTAAAGAACCCGCCTCTGACATCCCCTCTATAGTTTCCTCCTACCAGCTTAAAACTATGACCCCTCGTGTTAGCCATCTCTGCCCTGGGAAATAGTCTCTGGTTATCGACTCTATCTTTGCCTCTTATTATCTTGTATAATCAGTCAGGTCCCATCTCCTCCTCCTTTTCTCCAATGAACAAAGTCGAGCTCAGTCAACCTCTCTTCATAAGATAAGCCCTCCAGTCCAGGCAGCATCCTGGTAAACGTCCTCTGAACCCTCTCCAAAACACTAACATATTTCCTATAATAGGGCGACCAGAACTGGACGCAGTATTCCAAGTGCAGTCAAACCAAAGTTTTATAGAGCTGCAACAAGATCTCAGGACTCTTAAACTCAATCCCCCTGTTAATGAAAGCCAAAACACTATATGCTTTCTAAACAACTCTGTCCACTTCAGTGGCCATGTTAAGGGGACTATATACCTGCACACCAACATCCCTCTGTTGCTCCACACGGCCAAGAATCCTATCCTTAATCCTGTACTCAGTTTTCAAATTCGACCTTCCAAAATTCATCGCCTCGCATTTGTCCAGGTTGAACTCCATCTGCCACCTCTCAGCCCATCTCTGCATCCTGTCAATGTCCCGCTGCAGGCTACAACAGCCCTCTATACTGTCAACGACACCTTCAACCTTTGTGTCATCTGCAAACTTCCTGACCAATCCTTCAATCCCCTCATCCAAGTCATTAATAAAAATTGCAAACAGTTGAGGCCCAAGGAGAAAGCCCTGTGGAACACCAATCACCACTGACTTCTAGGCAGAATATTTTAATTCTACTGCCACTCGCTGTCTTCTGTTGGCCAGCTAATTCTGTATCCAGACAGCTAAGTTCCCCTGTATCCCATTCCTCCGGATCTTCTGAATGAGCCGACCATGGGGAACCTTATCAAATGCCTTGCTGAAGTCGATATACACCATATCCACAGCTCGATCCACATCAAAGTTTATAGTCACATCCTCAAAGAACTCGATAAGGTTTGTGAGGCATGACCTGCCTCTCACAAAGCCGTGTTGACTGCATTTAATCAAGCCATGCTCTTCCAGATGGTCATAAATCCTATCCCTCAGATTCCTTTCTGACACCTTGCAGAAGACAGACATGAGACTTACTGGTACACAATTGCAGAGGATTTCCCTATTTCCTTTCTTGAAGAGAGGAATTACATTTGCCTCTCTCCAGTCCTCAGGTACGACTCTGGTGGAGAGCGAGGATGAAAAGATCTTCGCAAGTGGCGAAGCAATTGCATTTCTCGTTTCCCAAAGCAGCCGTAGACAAATCTGGTCTGGGCCTGACGACTTGTCAATCTTAATGGTTGACAAAATTTTAAGCACATCAGCTTCCTCTATGTCTATCCATTCCAATATACACACCTGCTCTTCAATGGTTTCATTCACTACAAAGTTCGTTTCTTTCGTAAAGACAGAAGCAAAAAACACATTTAGGGCTTCGCTTATCTCCTCAGACTCCATTCAGAAGTTTCCTATGCTATCCCTGATCGGCGCTACTCTTTCTTTGACCATTCTCTTATTCCTCACAGAAGTGTAAAATGCCTTTGTGTTCTCCCTAATCCATTCTGCCAAGCCTTTCTCGTGCCCCTTCCAGGCTCTCATAAGACAATTTTTGAGCTCCTTCCTCGCCTGCCTGTAATCCTCAAGAGCTGAGCTTGACCCTAGCTTCCTCCACCTTATGTAAGCTGCCTTCTTCCTTTTGACGAGAAGCTCCACCGCTATCGCAGATTCCTGAGGGAAGGGAGACAGGAAATAGCTGGGGCAGTAATAGATATCTTTGTAGCATCCTTGAACACAACTGAGGTCCCGGAGGACTGGAAAGTTGTTGTTTAAGAAGGGTAGCATGAATAATCCACTTAATTATAGACCAGTGAGCCTGTCATCAGGGGTAGGGGAGCTGCTAGAAAAGATTTTGAGGGATAGGGTCTTTTCTCATTTGGATGAAAATGGTCTTATCAGTGATAGACAAGATGGTTATGTGCAGGGAAGGTCATGTCTTACCAACTTAATAGAATTCTTTGAGAAAGTGACAAAGTTCATTGATGAGGGAGGGACTGTAGATGTCATGTACATGGACTTCAGGAAGGCGTTTGGTAAGTTTTTCCATGATCGGATTATGGAGAAAGTGAAGTCACATGGTGTCCAGGGTGTGCTAGCGACATGGATAAAGAACTGGCTGGGCAACAGGGTACAGAGCGTAGTAGACGAAGGCAGTTTCTCAAAATGGAGAACTTTGACCAGTGGTGCTCCATTTAAGATGTTTCCAGAAAGGTGCATGAATGGACAGGAAGCAAATGGATAAAGACCCTGAGAAAATATACGACGGAATTAGATAGAGGATATGGATCGGCGCAGAATTTGACCGACGAATGGCCTGTTGTACTGGAATTTTCTTAGTTCTAACATTACCAAAGACCCATCACATGCCTGTAAAGATCTCCCACAATCTTTTCCATCAGGCTAAAACATACAGAAGCTTGAAAACACACATCAGCTGGTTCAGTAACGGCTTCTTCCTGACTGTTATTAGACTGATGAATGGACTCTCTAATCTCAGATAATGCTGATCTTGTTCAGGTTGATCTCACCTAGGGCATGCTCTGTGCAGCGTAACCTATATGCCTCTCAGACATGTTTTACAGCCATCGTTCTGTACATCCTTGCATACTATGATCTGCCGGGACATCTTGGTACAGGTCAAAATAAATCCTCACCCCCACCCCCTCCCATCTCCCTCCAGTGCTCACTCCAAGCTCTCTCCGGTCCTCACCCCCAGCTTCTCCCATACACCACAGCTCTCTGTAACCCCATCCCCAGCGCCCCGTTCCCTTTGTCTCTCACTGAGTCTCTCACACTGTCTGTTTCCCTCTGTTTTCCTTTTCCCTGCCTTCTGTTTCTTTCCCTGAACTTATTATCTTCCCTGCTCCCTCTCCTTGTTTCCTTGTTTTGTTTCCGTTCTCTCTTTGACTGACTGTCCATCTCGTTCCCACGCTGTAATCTCTCTCTTCTTCCCTTCGTATCTGTCTCTTTCTCCCTCGTTGTGATGGTGATGCCTTCTCTATTCGTTTGAAGCCGGTGATGGCTCATTGCTTCGATGCTGGCAATATAATTAACTCAACTGGGTTTTGATATCGAAGACATAATTTAAATTATCGGTTAAATTTCAATTGTTGTCAAAACAGCAACCAGAACATGGGTACCCATTTCACAGCCAATTGTTACATCTAACTATTATAGAACAACCCGTCTCCCAATGTTCCGTACACTGGCAACTGAAAACATTCTAGTCACGTACATAATGGTCTGACATGGTAGCTGCTCTGCCCAGGACCATAAGAAACTACAGACGGCTGTGCCGCAGAAAGGCTGGCAACATCAAAGATCACTCCCAAACCAGTCATGATATCCTACAACCTCTTCCAACAGGGAGGAGACACAGAGGCTTGAAAACATGGACCAGCATGCTCAGGAACACTTCCTTCCCTACTATTATTAGATTGATGAATTGACATCTCTATCTTTTCAAATAATATTAATCTTGCTAATTTCGATTTTGCTTTGCTCACCTCTTGTGAAGCTGTAACCATGTATGCCTCACTCTGTGTAAGCACCCCATGATCTCTGTTTTCTTGTTTACTATGATGTGCCTGCACTACTCGCAAACCAAACCTTTCCATTGTTCATTTGACTAAAATAAATCAAATCAATTCAGATAAATCACGTGAACTGCATTGGCTAAAGGTCTTCTCAAGGGCAACTGTGAAAGTGAACTAATGCTGGCCCAGTGAGAGATACCCATATCCCGTTAACAAATATAAGAAGATGACCACACTCAGGGAATACTGTTAAGGGGAATCAGATCGCTTAAAACATGGTCGTGGAAAAATACAGGTTTTCCTCGCTATCTGAAAGAAACCGTCGGCTAGCTGATATGTTGTAAAGTGCAGTAGCACTAATTTATATGGGAAAAGCTTCGCCTTTCTTCGTAAAAGTGAAAATCCTCTTCGGATTTCTTTTGGTTAGCGAAACAAGGCCCTAATGTAAGTCATTCAGGAAGGGAAGTGGCGAAAAGCGAACTTTTGAAAAGCGGGGAATACCTGCATGTACATGGGCATGATATTCAGGAAGATGGGAATGGCGCAAAACAAAAATGAGGTGAATCTCACATTTGATTTCCAGCCCAGCTAATCATCATTCTCTTTGTTTCCTCTTTTTCTTCTATATCCCTCTTTCTCTATTGTTTGCTCCTTCTCTTCAAAGCAAACCTCCCTGTCAATGGTATTAATCACACTCCTTTCCAGATGCTTTCAGTTCAGGAAAGTTCCCCAGCACTTTCTGTTCGTTTCTTTGCATTGCCTTGTATAATTTCAGATTTTCAGCATCCTCCTTTATTTGATTTCACCTTCAATTTTGTTAGTTCGTGGGACGTTGGCATCTCTGCCAAGGGCAGCATTTGGTGACCATCACTAATTGCCCTGACTCTGAGGCCATTCCACTAGCCAATATAAAGTAAAGCACATTGTCATGGGTGTGAAGTCTCACTTAACCCAGACCGGGTAATAACATTAGCTTTCTTTACCGAAGGTGATCAGTGAAACAGGAAGGCTTTCAGACAAAATGTTGCTTTTATGGTTGTCATTGTGAAATTCACTTCTATTCCAATTCTTATCAGTTTTATTGAAGTTCTGTCATCAGCTGTGGTGGAACTGAAACAAATTACTTGAAACAATATCTTTCATTCAATAAGCTTTGCTTCTGAATAACATCCAGCGACATTCCTATATTCATATATTGTGCTATTCATGAAGTAACGTCTGAGACAAGAACATTTTTCTGTTTGAAATATTTGTAATCGGAAAAGTGGTCAGATGAGAGCTTGAAACATTAAGTCTGAATTTTACCAATGTGTAGGCAATGGATTGTTCAGCAACAACACTGATGCAGAGATGAAGATTGCGGATATTAGGAGCTGGTAGTGGACAGGTTTGGTGACAGAGATAACAGGAGACATAAATCAGTTCAGGGCAAAAATGGGATCCCGGGGTTGTGCACAGTCTTGTTCACAGATGTTGTGAGTGAGTGGTCTTCAATTCACGGATAATGAATGGAGACTGCAAGCGAAACTGAAGACAATAGTTTCTTTCTCTAACAAATATAGACAACTGAAATTGCAACGAAGTTCAAACTTGTTTATGGGATTAATGAATGGTCAGATGCAGAGAACACCAACAATAGCGAGAATATTTAGTAGCACACCCTCCACCCCGCCCAGAATAATCATCAGCACTGCTGATATCTGATATGGTAGAAATTCCCAGCGGGGGAAATCATGAAAAGACGCAAGAGAAACCTCCTCTCCATTGTTGTAATGTTCGAGTCCACTATTCTCAGATTCAGATCTGCCCTCTCTCTGTCTACACAGCTGTTGATCCCTGTTACTGTTGGAATTGATGCATCTGCTCTTACACTGGGATAGCGCACTGAATGAAGCCCTTCACCAATAGGAGAGGGACACCTTCCAGTGACACAGTTGCATTGCATGGAGACTGACATTAATCATAGTCACTGAGCAACCAATCCCAGCTTTCAATACAGCACATTTAGTTCACAATATAACTCGAATGGACTACGTGTTGACATCGCTGGCTATTGGTCAAATCTCCCATCACCAATTCTCTAGTGAAGTCAGTTGTGAGGGAGAATGATGGATGTTATCTTTTCGTAGGCTAGATGATCCTGCTCGGTTGTCCGTTTACTATGCTGTAACCATCTCTCCCCGAATCCCTCCACCCCCACAAAAGAATCACAATCAGGATGTTGTTACTCTGCTAATCTCTCCTCCACGGGAACAAACGCTAGCAAACAGACTGTCATTGGGCACAGTTGCCCTGAACATAGACAGGAAGTGTGGACTTCTCTAAATGTAACTCTCACTGCTGTAATAAGGCAACTTTGGAACTTCCATAGGGAATATGCTTCTTTAATTTATTTATACAAATTGACAAACTTCTAAATGCAGTTTTATTTTCTGTAAAACCGTATTTTTTACGCAATTTGGCCTCAGTCCAAAACCAACAGTGATATTTACAATGAACTTATTCATTAAGACTAATGAATTAATGAGTCAGGTCCGAATGAACATGACATTGGCTGGGAGATAGGACAGAATGGGGATAGTGGCTGTGGAGACTGCAATGTTATTCCCCAGTCATCATCACTCTTTCTGACAAACAGAATTAAATCTAATGCACAACAAGGAAACAGCCAACAATCGGGAGATGCAATGCTGAATGACAATGTGAACTAAACAGGATAATTTTTAATGTGATAAAGTGAACTATATTTTATATACACACCATTTAATCATTGGGAATACAGTTCGATTAGGATCACTGGACCAGAACATTAACTTTGATTTCTCTTCACAGATACTGCCAGACCTGCTGAGCTTGCCCTCTAAGTTCTGTTGTTTTTTTTTGTTTGAGATTGATTATATTGTTCAAATCTGCCAGGATACTTAAAATTAAAAGCAGATACTAATAACAAAATATGAGGCTATGGAGACAGTACAGCAGACTAAAGTAGAGAGACAGTCGTTCCAAGCTGGAAGAGAAAATGGGCTGAGTTGCCCACACTTTTGCTGTAAATAATTCTGTGATATGTAATCACAGCCTTTGGAGAGGGGGTAGACATGCTAGTTCAACGAAGGACATGTCGTGCTCCACCATCAATAATTTATTCCTGTTATCTCATGAAATTTCAGCTGCCTCTGAAATGTCTTTTCAAACAAAGTGGAGTTCCTGACATTTACAGGATATTCAGAAAAATATTCTTTTTTCCTTTGAATCTTAAAGAAGAAACAGATTTCGGCCGTAACACAGGTGTCACAGACACACCAACTATAATAGGAACAGGAAAGGACTCCATTGTCCATATATAACCAAATTCAGCATGGAACCCTATTAAGAAACATGAAATATAGTGAGGTGGAAACATGAAATACAAATAAAAATGATGGAGAAGCACAACAGATGAGGAAGTAAACGCAGAGAGAAACAGAGTTAACATATCGAATATGATGTGATACTGTTCTGAAAAAGTCATATTGGAATCAAATGTTAATTCGGTGTATCTTTGCTCAGAGGGTGCCAGACCTGCTGAGGTTCCCTCTATCGATTTTTTTTTCGTTCTGAACTGTGACAAATTGACTGGTCTGAACGATATAAGCAACGCTGCTGTCTGAGTTGAATCTCGAGTAATTTATAACCAAAAGAGAAAGTGCTGGAAAATCTCAGTAGGTCTGGCAGCATCTGTAAGGAGAGAAAAGAGCTGACGTTTTGAGTCTAAATGTCTCTGTGCAGAGAAATCAGAATTAAAGTTTCTAGTTCAATGGCCCTTCCTCAGAACGGATGGTAGCCCTTAAAATGTTGATTTCTATACAGAAGACGCTGAATTGCTTTTAATGTAGACTAATAGTAGCTAACAATAGAGGGTGAGTAATGGAAGGCTAAGTGATTACTAGGCCTGGTGGTATGGGTAGGCGGCATTGAGGAGTTCAGTCCCGAAAATTATTGAATTTTTTTTGAGTGTGAAGAGCTACAGGGTCCGCCCACGGAAAATGGGGTGTTGTTCTTCCAGCTTGCGTTGAAATGTCCTGGAACACTGCAGCAAGCCTGACACAGAGATATTGGGCAGGGAGCAGGATGGGGTATTAAACTGGCAGGCAAATGGAAACTCAGGGTCTTTTGCATAGTTACAGCTTGTCTATACTGTGAAGTGTTCACCCAGTCTACCTTTAGTTTCCCCAATGTAGAGCAGACCACAATGTGAGCAGCGAATGTAGTAGACCGGATTGTGGGAAATGTTGATAGGATGCTACTTCACCTGGGAGGTATGTTTGGCCCTTGGATAGTGAGGAGAGACGAGATAAATGGGAAAGTGCTACACCTCCGGCAGGACAAAGTGTAGTGGACCCGTGGTGGGGGGTGGGGGAGGTGGGGGAGGTGTGGGCAATGAATAACGCGCGGACCAGGGTGTCCTGGAGGAAATGGTCACTTCAGAAGGCGGAAAAGGGAGAGGAGGCAAATATGTCTCTGGTGGTGGCATCTCGCAGGAGATGGGGGAATGCAGACGGATGATCTTCTGCATGTGAATGTTGGTGGGATGGTAGGTAAGGACAGGGAGAACTCTAACCCTTTTGCACGAGGTAGGAGAGAGAGTGAGGATAGAAGCGCAGCAGTTGGTTCAGAACTGGTTGAGAGCCCTGTCGACAAAAGTGCTGGGAAATTCTCCGTTGAGGAAGAAGGTGGACATTTCAGAGGAAACATTTTTGAAGTTGACATCATCAGAAACAATGCAGTTGAGAGGGTGGAACTGAGGGAATGTAATGGAGTCTTTGCAGGAAACAGGGTGAGAGGGTGCATACTCCAGGTAGCTGTGGGAGTCGGTGCTTTAATAGTGGATATCAGTGACCCGTCCATAGCCAGAAATAGAAACAGAGGTGCCGAGGAAAGAAAGGGAGGAGTCAGAGATAGACCAGGTGAAAGTGAGGGAGGAATGCAAATTGGAAACGATGAACTTTTCCAATTCTGGACAAGAGAGAGGAGGAGCAGCTATGATATCATCTATGTATTGGATAAACAGTTGTGGATGGGCGCTGGAATAGAACTGGAACAAGGAATGGTCTACACATCCCATGAAGGAACAGGTATAACTTGGGCCCACGTGTGCATCCATGCACCCCCTCTGTATGGCAGGAGCAGACTGAAACAATGGGTCTGCCCGGGCAGTTCTGTTTGTGGATTTTCAGGAGGACATAAAAGCGAGCTCTGCTTTCAGAGGGCGATCAGCTTCGGGACTGTTACGTAGGGGTGAGTGGGTGGGAATCTCCAGATGAAATGTTGTCAGATTTAGTTAATAACATGGACATGGCCTGATGTGCCATGGCAGGGTTATGGAACAGCATGTGATATATGAAGGTATCTGAGAGCTGGCACTCAGCCTCTGAAATGGAGAGGTGAGTCCACCAGACTACAGCAGCAACACCCTTATCGGCACAGACTGAATACCACAGTCAGGGTTGGATCCATGCGTACAGCGTACAGTCTGCTTAGAGGGTGATAGGTTGGATAGGGTGACAGGGATGCAGAGAAATTACAACAACCAGTATCACATTGAAAGTTCTCAAAGAACAAATTGAGTAAACGCCAGAGGAATGGGTCTAGGTGGAGGGAGAGTGTGGGAGCTGGGGGAAGGGTATATGGGATGAGGAATGGACTCTTGCCCAAAGAAATGGACACTGAGGGGTAGACGGTGGAAGAGGAATTCAACATTATGTCGTTCCTGAAATTCATTAAAGTGGGGCACAGAGGGATAAAGCTGAGACCTTTGCTGAGTACAGAACATTCAGTATTAGAGCGTGGAAGTTTCAGGAGACTCAACCAGCAAGGTCTTACTTTTCTGAGACTTTAGACCAAATGGTGAAAACAAATGATGTTATTAATAAGACAAGTCCATCCATAGTTTTGGAAGGTACTAGCAAAGGCAGAGTTTAGTTGTCATTCCCAATAACTGTAGGGAAGATGTTCATTGAGGAAATTACCAGCCCAGAATTTTACCTGATTCCCGTTAACCACAGTTTGCTGAGGGTTAATGATGCTACATGAGTCAAATATTACCTTGATGCAAGGGAAGTTACTCTGATCTCATCTCTAATGACATTGGAAAATCAGTTAAAATGGTAAAGAGCAAAATGATAGAACACGGCTTATTTGAACAATGTGGTCACTGTCCTCACAATGTTTCAGGAAAAACTGATGCATGGACGTCTGATTCTGAGGAGAGGTTTGTCCTATTTGTGATGAGGCTGTTTGGTTAAGCGTTGAGACACAGAGACAGAAAAATGTTCCACTCTCTATGGGGAACAAAACCACCCTGTTCACGGTGCATTGGATAGTGACACACACACACACACACACAATTGTCTGTTCCGATTGGACATTGATCATCTCAATGTCATCATTCAACGATGACCAATCGCAGCACAGAAGCCAGCAGTTTTCATCACCCCAGTTGGAAAGCAAACAGGGAAAGGAATGGCCAGTGGAAGTGGGGGTAACTAGGGAACTGGTGTAACTTACAGTGGGAGTGGGAGAAGAAAGATGCGAAGAGCTATCATCAGTGGAAGAGTATGTAGCAGCTGAAAGGGTAGTGCAAGGTAAGTAGGAGTGTAAAAAAAGAGTAGGAAGGCGGAGGAAGAATGGCTAATGAAGTTTTAGTGACTGGGAAAAACTTGCTTTAGCAAAAGTGAGATTGGGTGAAAAACATGACTATTGAGGAAAATTGGGATCTGGTTCCACTGAAAATTAAAATTTGATGTACTTCATTTTCCAGCATCTGATTCTTGTTCAGATTGCACATTCACTCTGTATTTCTGTATGTCCATCAATTGCGGATGACTTTTTTTTAGCCGGTATGGTGTCTCAACATTTTTGAATTTTTTAACATGCTAAATTGCCCGTAGTATTAGGTAAGGGGTAGATGTAGATGTAGGGGTATGAGTGGGTTACGCTTCGGCGGGGCGGTGTGGACTTGTTGGGCCGAAGGGCCTGTTTCCACACTGTAAGTAATCTAATCTAATCTAATCTATTCTAATCTAAATCTAATCTAAGTAATCTAATCTAATCTAATGTATTTGCTTCGAATTCAATGTAGACATGAGCAGTAGATTTGATCGCCGGCAGTTTGTCCATAACGTAGAATTTAATTGAGTATTCATCCTCATCACATTTACTGCTTCAAGCAATGAGTCTGTGTCCATCCTGCAGATGAAAAATTTCTTCAGCACTGACTATTGTTACGAAGAACAGTGCCAGACAAAAGGTTCCAGTGCAATGTGCCAAACCCTAGTTCATCCTAAATTAGGTACAGGCTTTATGAATAAGACATGCTGAGTGGTAAAGTGTAAAAGGTGAATTCATTTCTCTGTCGAAAATGCTATTTGCAGCCCCCTCATAATAGGTGTGAACTACATCACTCTGTAAATGCCCCAAAATAACAAAAGCAAGAGCCTGGAATTCTTAATTCCTCTTCTCTGAATAACATCGGGAGAACAGGAAGGAAATCAAGGTTTGTTTGTGATATTCATAAATGATGATGGTGAGAATGTGGAAGATGGACGGCAGTGGAATGGTAACTAATATTGGGGATGACACAAAGATTAAATGGGTGGTTCACGATGAGGAGGAAATTGTTAGCCTAAGGACGATATTAACAGATGATTTCTATACCCAGATTATTGGCCGATGAAGTTTAACACATAAATGTGAGATGATGCACATCTGAATTAACAAGACAAGTGAGTACTCAAACTGTGAAGTGTGAGGGCTAAATTTGCTCCTTTTTTCATTGCAGCAGGAAAGGTTGAGGAGGAAACCTGGTCCAGTTCTACAAAAGCATCAGGGGAATGGAGAGGATGAACAGACGGCAGCTGTTTACCTTACTCAAAGGATCAAAAACAAAGGGATACATACTTTAAGTGAAAAGCAGGGGATTGAGAGAGGATTTGTGAGTAAATTTTGAACTGAGAGGGTGGCACAGACATGGAATATAAAATTCCTACAGTGTGGAAATAGGCTCTTTGGCCCAACAAATCCACACTGACCCTCCAAAGAATAACCCACACAAACAAGTTCCTCCTATATTTACCCCTGACTAATGCACCTAACCTACACATCCCTCAACACCAGGGGGAATTAAGCATGGCCAATTCACCTAACCTGCACATCTTTGGATTGTGGGAGGAAACCGGAATACCTAGCATAAACCACGCAGACACGGAGAGAATGTGCAAAATGCATACAGGCAGTTATCCAAGGCTGGAATCAATCCTGGGTTCCCGCGCTCTAGGGCAGGAGTTCTAACCACTGAGCCACCGTTCTGCCCCTGGTGACATGTGGCTGGAGTGCATTCCCTCGGCTGGTGATTGAGCAGATAATCTCACAAACTTTTAAAAAAGCCTTTGGATATGCAATTGGTGGTGCAGGCTCGCACTTACATTCAATGATTCTATGTGGTGGCAGCCATGAACACTGATATATTCTGAAGCAATAGCTAATGGCAGTTCCTGGTTTGTTCCATTGACTGTGTCAGTAAGTGAGCCTCCAGTGAAGTGCTGGCGTTATCTCCCACTTTCTACTGAAGTGTTTAGGTTTCCTCGCGTTGGTAATGTAATTTTCTGTGTCGTTGATGTCATTTCCGGCCCTTTTTCTCAGAGGGTGGTAGATGGAGTCAAAATTGAATTGTTTGTTGATGGAGTTCCGGTTAGAATGCCATACTTCTAGGAATTCTTGTGCTTGTCTCTGTTTGGCCTGTCCTAGAATGGATATGCAGACCGAGTCAAAGTGACGTACTTCCTCATCAGTACGTAAGAAATTAGCGTTTGTGTCAAGTATTTTGTGGCTAATTGATGTTCATATATCCTGGTGACTAGTTTTCTGCTTGTTTTTCCGTTGTAGGGTTTGTTACAGTTCTTGCAAGGCTTATTGTTCCTGAAGCAGAACGGAGAAAGATTTGAATTTATTGTGGTGCTCAATAGTATGAATAAACAGTCAGAGTGAAAAATAATGTTCTATTAGTTGGCATTACAGCATCAAAGAATTCTAATTTCAAGGTTGTCAGCAAAAGAGCTAGGAGTGAAATAAGGAAAAACGTCTTTATTTAGCGAGTTGTTACGAACTGGAATTGACTGGCTGGGGAAGTTGTGGATGAAGAGTCAAAAGAGAACTGTGTATATATTTGGAAATTATTAATTTAACGGGCAACAGAGAGAGGGCTGGCAAATGGGAGGTGCTTAGGAGACAGTTTTGGAACTGATTCATACATAATGGCCAATGGCCTACTCCTGTACTTTAAAGTCTTTTACTCTATCATGTGTCAGCTGTGAATAAAAGTCAGTGTCCAATTATTTCACAGTGTAAATGCTCGCAAATACCTGATTATTTGGTGCAGCATAAGCATTTAAAATGCAAGTATTGCAAGGTCAGCTTCATTATGAAGTCTAATTATTACTCAAAACATGACTATTTTACATTTTGTATTCCAATTGCTAAAGCAAATATATCATTGCTTTGGCACAAAACCCTTTGGAAAGCTCTGACTTCTCACTAACGCGATATTATGTTCGTTGTTTTTTTTCACTATCCACATTTCATATTAAATATCATTCATTCTAAAAATTGGAAGTTTTCAAGTTATTGTTCATTGAAATTTGATAACAAAAATAATTTCTTTAGTTTAATATTCACAGTCCATGTTGAATTATTGCCATTTTAAAATTGTGGCAAATAGCTGAAGATCGTACATTTCAGTGAGAAATTAAACTGATTGATATATATAAATGTATAAGAACGCTAATTCTATTTGTATGTTCAATTTTCTGCTCACTCTGAATATGCAATCACTCAGAAGCCAATCACTTCAAAAATATTGGAGTGGCAAAACATTGCTTTGAATCCTGACATTGAATATCTAATTTTGATAACTACAAGAGTTATGTTCTTTCTTCGATAAAATAAAATGTACATGCTTTATTTCTGTGTTAGAAAATATTGACAGGAGTTTATATTTTCGTTCCATAAATATAGAATCAACAGAATTGATTGAAGAGATTATAATTCAGTTGAATGGTTATCGTTCACATCTTATTGTGGCCCAATTCATGATATATAGCAAACATCCGATTATTGTTCTGGTCAGTAAAGTCAACACCTTGCAATGAGCAACGCTGAAAATTGCTTCCAATTTATCTGAAATCATTTACCGTGTTATTGGACCTCACAGCTGCCTGAGACACAGAGAGACTCAGTGGCCTGTTCCAAAATCTGTGCATTGGGCTTCTAACGTGGTTCAGGGCAGTCAGTCAAACATTACTTCAAAACAAATAATTTGGAATCCTCCTTGGGCAGGGGGATAACCCGCCAACAGACTATCACTGGTCTCAGTGTAGGTACAAATATTGTCCAGGTTAAATACTAATGGCTGACCAGCAACTAGGTTTTGAAATTCATCTTCAGTCAGAGCCTGGACCAGAGAGCAGACGTGTTGACATGGAGAGCCAGAATCACTCCATACAAGTTACCTGTGGTGATGAAATCTGACCTGTCTCCCAGACTCCATATACCTGCACCCCGGACCAGACATGGGTGAAGACGTTAACAAGTTGACAATCTATTGCAGTGCCTTGTGTCTCACAAAGAAACCTCTAAAGCCATGTTCAATACATGTCACCTTCACATTCTCCAGTATCAAAGTAAAATTGTACATCTCTATGAATGGTCAGAGATTACTACATGGATCACACAGTAGAACGTAAGTAAAGTAACCAGCAGCAAACGGCAATCCACAAATCACATTAATAACTGAACTTGGCGGATTCTGTCTGGTCGAAGTAACCACACAGATTATACTGGCTTTCAGTAACTGTGACAATGCACACCAAAACTGGATGTTTTGTCCTTACACCTCTCCAAAGCATCGTGATCTCACACACATCACTCCCTCACACATTCAACAGTTGATGAAAATCCACAAGCTGGGTGAAACTGGAAACAGAGAACAGTGCAGCACTGTACAGGCCCTTCGGCCTTTGACGTTCTGTCGACCTTTTATCCTATTCTAAAATCAGACTAAACTACATAACTTTCATTATACTATCATTCATGTGCCTATCCATTTAAATATCCATAATATAGCTGATTTTACTACAACTATTGGCTGTTCATTGCACACACCCACGACTGTCTGTGTAAGGAACTTACCTCTGACATCTCCCCTAAACCTTCCTCCAATTACCTTAAAATCATACCCCATCGAGATAGCCATTTCCACCCTGGGAGAAAGTCTCTGGCTATCCACTCTATCTATGCCTCTCATCATCTTGCATACCACTGTCAAGTCAAGTTCCATTCTTCTTCGTTCCAAAGAGGAAAACAACCTAGCTCCCTCACATTTTCTTTGCACGACATGTCCTTCAGTCCAGGCAGCATCTTGATAAATTTCCTCAGCATTCTCATCAAAGCTTCCACATGTTTTCCATAACGAGGCAACCAGAATTGATCACAATATTCTAAGTGTGGTCTCACAAGAGCTCCATATAGTTGGAGCATAACGTTCCAGCTCTTAAACTCAATCCCTCGGCTAATGAACACATCAAACACCTTCTTAACAACCGTATTAACCTGGGTAGAAACTTTGTGGGAGCTTTGCTATGGCCCATATGATCCTCCATTCCTCCACAATGTAAGAATCCTGCCTCTAACCCTGTATTCTGCATTCAAATTCGACCTTCCAAAATGAATCGTATCCCGCTTTTCCATCTTGAGCACCATCTGCCAGTTAGCAGCCGAGTCCTGCATCCTGTCAATGTCCTGTTGCAAACGACAACAGCCTTCCACACTATCCACAATTCCACCAACCTGTGTTACATCATCAAACTTACTAACCTACCCTTCCACTTCGTCATCCAAGTCATTTATCAAAATCACAAACAGCAGAGGTCCCAGAACCGATCCTTACAGAACACCACTGGTCACCAAGTTCCACACTAAATACTACCCATTTACCACCACCCGCTGTCTTCTATGGGCTTGCCAATTCTGTATCCAGACGGATATGACTCCCTGTATGTCAGGGCTCCTTACTTTCTGAATGAAACTACCACGGGGAAGTTTATCAAACACCTTGTAAAAATGCATGCACTCCGCATTCACTGCTCTACCTTCTTAAGTGCGATTAATCCAATCCTCAAAGAATCCAATAAGAGTTGTGAGGTATGACCTGCCCCTCACAAAGCCATGCTGACTATTTTAAATCAAACTATGATTTTTCAGAATCCTCTCCAATACTTTGGTCAATACTGATGCAAGACTGACTGGTCTGTCATTCTCAGGACCATCCCTGTTCCCTTGCCTGAACAAGGGAGTAACGTTTGCCACCCTCCAATCAACCGACGCTACTCAAATGGAGAGTGAAGACGCAAAGACCATCGCCAAAAGCACAGAAAGCTCTTCCCTCTCTTCCTGTAGTAACCTAGGGTGTTTCCTGTCTGGCCGAGGGATTTATCTATCCTTATGTTTGTACTTCAATCAGTCTGTATTTCACCTCAACTTGTTTACTCCCTGTCCAACCAACTGATTGACTGCTTTCCATTTCAGGGCTCTGTACAGTGCTGCCTTCCTGAGCAAGTATGGTTCCCAATATTCTGTGTATTATGGAATGGAAAACATGGGAATGCCTTTCTCATGAAGGACAGATGCCAAAACTTTGACTCTGCTGTTCTTCTGATGCTGCCTGAATGGCTGTGCTTTGCCAGTGCCACACTTTTCGACTCTGATCACCAGGATCTGCAGTACTCACGATCTCCATTACTGAGGGCTGTCCTCTCTGCACACTGAGAAGGCAATTAATCAACAGAAACCAGTTGTATTTAGAACTGACTGTTCAGTTCTGGAAAGCTGCATTTGACGAACACTTTTACTAAAAACGAAATTACAATTCAAAAAATTTTCATTCAGTCCCAGAGTTACAGTTTTGGTTCATGAATTGGACAGCTTGATAACGAGCAGTGAATGACTGAAGAACTCCGAGGTACAGAGTATTCCAGGCGATATATTTCATGTTGGATGTGCTTTACTTTAATGCTGCTAATATTATCAGGCAGACGAATAAGACAAGGAAACGAGGTGACATGTGGAAGTGTGGCACTTTTGCCATTACAGAGATGTGTTTGAGGGAGGTCATGGCTAACAACTCAATATTCTGTGGTACCAGAACTTTTGTCAGGACACGAAAGGGGGTAAAAGAGGAGGTAGTGGTGCCTTATTAATTATGGAGTCAGTTACTGGCGTAAGAAGGGACGATATCTTGAAAGGATCTTCTACTGAGGCTTGGTGGTTAAAGGTCAGTCTCAAAACCATGACAGAAACACTGTTTGGGATATATTGTAGACCCCCAGATAAAGGAAAGTACGGGAGCAGGTATATAACCAAGTTATTTGGATGTGTAAAAACAATAATACGATCATTATATTCAGGTATTTTAATTCCAAACATTAGTTCGGTCAGTGATAACTTCTTAAGCGGGGGCAGGTGCTTTGAAATTTATTCCAAACAGCTTCTTATATCAACATAGAGCAGATACAACAATGGGCAGTGCAGTGCTCGGCCTCACTGTGGGGAACGAAGCCACTCAGGTGTTTCAGGCAGAAGTGGGAGACCATTATAGGACCAGTGACCGTGATATCGCACATTTTGACTTTGCTAAGCAAAAGACCCCAAAACTGTTTGAAATATAAAAGCTTTTTGGATTGGGTATACAGATTTTATGAAAAAAAATGACAGGATCTGGGCAAAGTGCAGTTGCTTCTGGGTGAAATCGTAGCAGAACAAGGTGGGGCGAAGGTTGAGGGATCACTTGATTAAAATGGAATTGATGACAGTGTCGGCCCCGCATGTTACACCGAAGATAACATTTAGGAAAACAAGCCCAGAGAACCTCAGATATCGACGCAAATTCCGAACAGGATGAAAAAAGGAAGAGAAGCTTAACGCAGATACCAAGTGAGCGGGCCAATGACGGTCCTAAAAGAATATAGCAAGTGGAGGGCTAATCTTAAAAACTCAGTAGAAGAGCAGAAGAAGGGTTGATAAAACTTTAGCATGTAAGATTAGCAAGAATCCAAAGTCTTTTTTTTTGGTTTATTAAGGGGAAGACGATAATGTGGGAAAGAATGAGAGTGTTAGGGTCTAAGAGGACAGCCTGTTCACAGAGCCAGAGAATATGTTAAATACATTCTACGAATCGGTCTTCAGTTTGGAGGAGCTGTTACTGGATTCAGGGAGATTGACCGTTTGACCCTTGAGCAAATTGACACAGGTGCTGAGTAAGAATTGGAAGTTGATGCAAGATAGAGTGGGCAAATAACCAGATTAAAGACCACCAAGTCTCACATCAGTGAGGGGGAAACAATTGTAGAAAATTCGGAGGGCTGTTAAGGCTGGATCATTAAATTTCTTCAAGGCTGAGACAGACAGATTTTTATACAAGTGTTACAGGAAATCATAGGAAAGTGGAATGGGGATTGGCAAAATAAATATAACCTAATCGAAGGAAAAGCAGACTCAGTGAGAGGATAGATATATTGTTTCCCCTTTGTTTAATGGAGTTCTTTTCCAATAGCCCTGTATTCACAAGAACATCAACCTCTCTCACTATGGAGTGAGACTCAGTTTGGAATGCAATTGAGGGATTCAAGGAATTCATAAACGCGATACTAATAGACAGAAAGTACGAGAGGTCTGCAATAACACGGATTGCCTGTCGGGGTGAGGATTTGCATCGACACTGGCACCACTACCAGAAGGAAGACCTCAGCAAGACACCCTCCAAGGCTAAGCAGAGACCTGCACTGGAGAACAGGTAGTCAGGGGCCAGGTGTCAAGGAGTGCTGAAGGCCTAAAGACTATGAAACTATCGTGTCTCCTTCCTTCCCTTCCCTGACCAAAACTATGTGTGGAGGGGTAGAGAGACATGCCGTTGTAGCAGTAGGGCTTTGACATGAAGGGCTTCGGACAGCTCCAGCTCAGCAAAATGTACAGGGAAACTGAAATAAAATCCTTTTAACTTTATTGCTACAGCAGTCGAGATGGCAGTTAGGGCAGTCTCACTTTCCTCGTGTGGGATGTGGGAGCTCACGGAGATTTTCACTGTCCCTGATGGCTACACGTGTGTCTGTGCACCCAGCTTCAGCTCCTGGGAGACCGTGTTAGGGCGCTGGAGCTGGATGGCACGGTGGCTCAGTGGTTAGCACTGCTGCCTCATAGCACTAAGGGACCAGGGTTCAAATCCTGGCTCAGGCAAAACTGTCTGCATTGAGTTTGCACGTTTTGCCCATGTCTGCATGTGTTTCCTCTGGGTGCTCCGGTTTCCTCCCATAGTTTCAAAGATGTGCAGGTTAGGTGCATTGGTCATGCTAAATTTTCCCGTAGTGTTAGGTGTAGGGTAGTGGGTCTGGGTGGGCTGCTCTTCGATGGGTCGGTGTAGATTTGTTGGGCCGAAGGGCCTGTTTACACGCCGTAGGTAATCTAACTTAGGATGCACTCAGAGTCATCTGAGATACTGAGAACTTCATAGATAAGTGCTTTAGTGTAGTGGCCACGCCCAAGACACGCCCCTAGTTATGTCCCCCCAGTTATGTAATATTCCAGTCCAATGTTCATCGCCCTCAGTTCATTAGCTTTACCTGTCAGTCCTGTTGTAGTTAAATAAACACACTTTATTCCAACAGGCATACCTTGCTTCCTGTCATATTCTAGGTAGAGAGTGGCTGTGCGACCACCAGGAATGGCAAAGGGAGTAGGCAGAGAGTACAGAAATCTCGTGTGGCCATTCCTCTCGATAACAAGTAGACCATTTTGGATTGTTGGGGGCGATGACCGTTCAGAGGAAACCAGCAGTAGCCAAGTTGGTGGTACTACCACTGGCTCTGGGGCACAGCGGGAAAGCGGAAAGGTAAACAGGACGTTAAAGATAGGAGGGTCGATTGTTAGAGAGACAGATCAGAGATTCTGTGGCCACAAACGGGAATCCAGGATGGTGGGTTACCTCCCAGGTGCTAGGGTCCAGGATGTCTCCAAGTGGCTGCAGAACATTCTCAACAGGTTGAGTGAGCATCCAGAAATCATTATGCACGTTGGCACAAATGGTACCCGTAGCAACAGGGACGAGTTCCTGCAGCGTGATTGCAGAGAGCTAGGAGAAACATTTAAAAAGAAACCTTGACAGTGGTAATCTCATGAGATGGAGATTACCATCAGAGACTTGTACTAGAGGGGGCACCAATATCTTGGCGGCCAGTTTTTATAGTGTTACAAGGGTGGGTTTAAACTGGATTGGCAGGGGGTGATATCCTCAAGAGCAGGGAGGCAAGTGCGAGGCTGGAAGGAGATATAGTAATCAGAAATAGTAAGATTAGGCTGGAAAACGACAGAGAAATGCCTTTTGGATTAAATTGCATCTATGTCAATGCAAGAAGGCCTACAGGTAAGGCCGATGAACTCAGGGAGTGGATTCGTCGGTGGGACTGGGATATTATAGCCATTACAGAAATATGGCTAAGTGATGGAAAGGACTGACAGCTTAATGTGCCAGGGTACACGTGCTTTGGGTGAGACAGAGATGGCGGAAAGAGGGGAGGGCAGTTGCATTTCTGATTAAGGGGAGTTCCACAGCAGTAATCAGAGACAAAATAACTGATGGATCACCCAGTGAGGCTTTGTGGGTGGAGTTAAGAAATAGGAAGGTGTTGGTGAGGTGATTGGGGATGTATTATAGGCCCCGAAATAGTCTACAGGGATGAGAGTAACAAAAATGCAGGGAGAGAGGGGAGACCTGCAGGAGCAATAGGGTTATCATAATAGGAAATATAATTTTTAAAATACAGACTGGAATGGACAGAGCTAAGGGATTTGATGGGATAGAATCGGATAAAAGCGTCAGGAAAGTTTCTTCAAGCAGTATACAGAGTGTCCTACTCGGGAAGGGGCAAAACTCGAAATTTTCTTCGGAAATAGGGCAGGAAAAGTGACTGAGTTAACAGTGGGGGAGCACTTTGTGACCAGTAAGCGTAGTTCTATTAATTTTCAAATAGTTATGTAGAGGGGCAAAACTGGTCCTCAGGTTCATGTTCGAACTTGGGGCGTGGCTCAGGTCCAGGCAGCTGGGATCAAGGTAATCCCTGGAGGTATATAAGAGATAACGGAGTTTACTGAAGAAGGAAATCAGTAGGGTGAAAAGGGGACAAGAAAGAGCCTTGGCTGAGAAGATTAAGATGAATCCAAAAAGCTACTTTAAATATGTTAAAAGAAAACTCAATAACTGGATAGAAAATAGGACCCATCGGAGACCAATGTGGACAAGTATGTGTGGAACTATAAGTGAAGTCCTCAACGAATATTTCTACTCTATGTTTACCGTGGAGAAAGACATGTTCACTTGAGAACTTGAGGAAGTTAGTGGTGATATCTTAGGGACAATCCATATCACAGTAGAGGAGATTTTGGACGTACTGGAATGTTTGAAAGTGGATAAATCTCACGGTCCTTACCCGATATATCCAAGAACACCTCAAGGGGCTCCAGAAGAGTTTGCGGGGACACTGGCCTATGATGTTGATCATCATTGAGCACAGTGACTTCCCGGAAGACTGGAGGATAGCAAATGTTGTGCCCTTATTCAAGAAGAACTGAACACAAAAAACCTTGGAACTAAAGACCAGTAAATTTCTGAGGGATAAGATTTACTTGCATTTAGAAAGACAGGCTTTGATTAGGAATAGTAAGTGTGGCTTTGTGTGAGGAAGTTTGTACCTGACAATTCTCTTAAAGTTATTGGATGATGTGACTAGGAAAATTGACTTAAGTGGGGCAGTAGATTTCAAAACATGTGGTGTTGAAAAAGCACAGCAGGTCAGGCAGTATTCATCAGGAACGTCCAAACCATCGATTCTCCTGTTCCTCTGATGCTGCCTGACCTGCCGTGTTTTTCCAGTGCCACACTTGTCGACACTGATCTCCAACAACTGTCGTGCTCACTTTCTCCATGGACGGTAGATTTAGTCAATATGGATTTCAATTACACCAGAAAAGAATGAGGCTTTTCATCCCCTGGAGCCTGATATACAATTACAGGAGGAGGCAAATAAGCCCCTAGGGCCTATAAAACTGTAACCAGATCATGCAGCACCAGTATCCAGTTGCACAGGATCAATCTATTCAGCTACTTGAATCAGTAACACAAGAAATGGAAGAGGCCACAAAGTGACTGGACTATGGGGTATGCTGGAATAAAACCAGGCCATATAGCCGCTCAGACCTGCCCTTCCATTCAGTAAGTCAAGGCTGATTTGCACTCGGCCGCAATTTCTCTTTAATGCCCAATTCTTTGTAGCCCTCGACTCTCTCTTGGGTCAAAACCCATTGAAACCCACTCACACCCCCCAAACATTTCAGAGATGTAGCCTCCCCTAACTGTCTGGTCCCAACTATCACTACTCCCTGAGAGAAGGAAACACTCCCCACACATATACCTTGGCCTACTGACATGGATAGAAGATATGAACACAGCGTAAAATGACTGGCCCTGATAACACGGCAGTATTTGATTGAGCGAGATGTCAAAGAGACTGAACAAAATTGAACTTGATGAGAATCAGTTGTAAACTCCCCACTGGTTGAATCATTCAGAGCACAATGGGGCTGGTGGACATAAATCCTCAGTCCCTGGATATCTCTGTGGGCAATCCTCAGGGTAGCTTCTTCGGCACAAACATCTTCAGCTGCTTCCTCAATGTCTTTCGTTCTGTCACACAATCAGAGATGGGGATGTTCTTTGAAGATTATACAATGTTCAGAACAATAAGTAAACTCCTAAGGTACTAAAGTATCAAATCTGGACAACATTCAAGCTTGTGCTGTTAATGTATAGGTAACATGAATCAAAAGCTCTGCTGGGCACTAAACATTTCCACGGTTAAAAGAAAGAGGAACCCCTTCAGCAACTCTAGCTGGTTTCCTAGTAATATAAGAAAGCCATTCAGCCCATCAGATCTATTGGATAACAAGAGGCACAATGCATTCACTCACTCCTGCCTATTATACAAGAAGACAATTTAAAATAAAAGCAGATGTTGGAATCCAAAATACACACGCAGGAATCTGGAAGAACAGAATAAGCAAGGTAGCATCAAGACTTTGAGAAGTGAACGCCTTGGATATAACCCTTCGTCAGGACTGTGGATGGGAGTAAGGGGGTATATAGATAAAGTGCGGGTGAGGGAGGAGGAGGCAGAGTGGCGAGGTGGGGATAAGTAAACACAGGTAAAGGGTATCAGCGAGTTGTTGATGGGAGCGCTGAATCCAGTTGGTAGCTGGGCAAAAGGTTGCTCAGAGGAATGGAAGGCAGGGGAGGGCTTGGGAAGGGAGTCGGGGGATTGGAAGGGAGGTTAATTGAAATTGGAGAATTCAATGTTGCGTCTCCAGGGTATAGGCTGCACAGGTGACAGGTGAAATCTTGTTCCACCAGATTATGGTTTGGTTCATTGTTGCAATGGAGGAGGCCAAGGATGGCCATGTTGGAAAGGGATTGGGAAAGAGACTTGAAATAGGACGTGACTGGGATGTCTTCCATTCCACCTAACGGCCCTAACTTTCAGCTCCCAATGGGATTCATCCCCCCATCGCCCAACCATTTTGTACCCACCACTTGTGTCCACATAGCCGTAACTCACCATCCCCCTGATCTCGCCACCCCAAACCACTCCCTTCCCTCTTTATCTGCAGCTCCCCCTACCCCCCCAACCCAGTTCTGAAGAATGGTTTATACCTGAAATGTTGACTTTCCCAGCTCATGGTGCTGCCTGGCTTGCTGTGTTCTTCCTGCCTTCTGTTTGTCTCCTATAACCCAGGAAGATAAGAGTCTAGTCAGCACAGCGTGCTGGTTGGCAGAAACCACGGGTTGCTCACTGAAGTCTTTGAACCTCTGTCTTCGGGCAAGGAGGAAGATATTCAGTTCCTTGAGACACTGACACATGAACAGAAGAGGCCATTCAGCCCCTCCAAACTGTTAGACTTAAATAGGAGGATGTCATTGTTGCTGCAACACGACAAACCAATGAGGCATAGACTGCACAGACAGACTGCTCCATGTTGTTCCTCCTGGCTCCATTGCTAATGGTACACACGTGCTATGTTAACGTGGTTTGCCGATCATGAGGATGGAAAGTGATTGGTTTGTGCCAAGTCCCAAGGATGCATCTTCTATCTCCGAGATGTTATGGACCAGGCTAGACCAGTCAAAACACTTTTAAGCAGGCAGCCCAGCGCATGCCTTTGCAATTTGTTTCGGTAAGTGTACAATGAAAATTAGTCGGAGTAATTTAGATAGGTTGACTACTAGATTTCAAAACAGACATAAACTTTATTCATAAAATTACACAATGAAACACAAAGAACAGAATAAAGAATCACGACAGATTTCAACCTATTCAGGTAGACTTAATTATGCTATTCCGGATATACACAACTGTCCCAATAGGCAAACTCCCAATAAAAACCAATATAAATGGAACACAAACTTCCAGATTGAAGTTGAAGTTCAGAAAAGAGAGAGAGTTTCCACACAGCTCTCAGTTGAACTTCCCAGTTCAAGACTCAACTGAAAACTGCTCAGGTAAGCTATTTCAACTAAAATAGCTCACCACTCTCCGTTCATTATACTGGTCACTTATAAAGCATGACCACTTTGGCCTGAAGTCTCATCTGTTTCCAAGTAAACAAAAGGCCTCTGAAAATACTTTTCATCTCTGTACCAAACCAGACTGGTCAGAGCTTGGCCCCGTTTTATTGTACCTCTGAAAAAAATCAAGGACAAAGTCTCCTTGAGCCAAGGAACAGCTTTTAGACAAAAAATGGACTTGCTTTGTAACATGTCTCTCCCACCCCTTAAAAAAAAGAACCACCAATACTAAAAGGTGGCTGCATTTTCAACCCTTCCAAACCCAGTTAGTAGTCTCAAAACTGACAGATACACTATATTAATTGTAAACATTGAAACACGCACAAACCCATGCAAATTCAGGCCGCAGTATACCCACTACCGAACACCTCCGTATCTCATTCGAGTCTCAATAACTCATCAGCTTTCACGTTTTTGTGACCTGCCACATACACAATTGTCAGATCGAATGGCTGCAACAACAAACTCTATGTAAACAGTCTGGCATTTTTGTCTTTAAGTTTTTCCACAAATGTCAATGGGTTGTGATCAGTGTATACGATTGTCTCAGATGAATTGCTGATAATATAAACACAGTTATGGTGTAATGCCAACAACAAATTTAAAGTCTTTTTCTCCACCGTTGAAGATTTCTGTTGATGAATGTTCGACTTCCCAGAAAAATACCCGATGGGTCTTTCTATTCCCTCATCATCCTCCTGCACCAACACCGGACCGACACCCACATCACTGGCAACGATAGCCACCTTGAAAGGCTTCATGTAATACAGTGTAGCTAATACTGGGGGCAGTGGCTAACACAGTTTTTAGGCTGCAAAATGCCCTTTGACAGTCCTCTGTCCACTCAGAGTTCTTGCCCTGGACAATTCGGTGAGTGGAGCAGCCACACTGCTTAAAGTTTGGCACAAATTTTCAGTAAAATCCAGTCAATCCCAGGAACCGTAGTATTGCATATTTCTTCTTGTCGACAGTGTGGAACATTCCCATAACTACTATAGTTTTTGTATCTCATGGGGCCATTGGTCCATGTCCAATACCGTGACCCAGGAACGTGACTTGGGCTTTTTCAAATTCGCTTTTAGCTAGGTTTACCACCAAGCCTTCCTTCTGAAGCCAATCAAACAAGTCCGTTAAATGCTGTAAATGTTCTTTCCATGAGTGACTAAAAATCACCAGGTCATCAATGTACATCACATGGTTGGGTAATACGGCAATGACCTTATTATCAGTCTCTGAAATGTGGCTGGATCATTTTACATACCAAATGCAACAACTTTGAACTGATATAGTCCATTTGGCGTTATGAAAGCGGAAATTGCCTTTGCTTTCTCTGTCAGAGGTCCTTGCCAGGAGCCTCTGAGCAAGTTCAACTTAGAACTATAAGTATCTTCTCCCACTTTTTCGACACAGTTCTCCAAACATGGAATTGGACATGCATCAGTCTTTGTAACGAAGTTGACTTTGTGAAAGTCCACACATGACCGCTGGGTAACATCTGGCTTTGGCACCATGACTATATATGAGCTCCAATCACTGTAAGTCACTTCGATTATGCCATCGTGGAGCGTGTGCTCTATCTTCGTCTGAACCTGTACCAACATTAGAGGGTAATGCCTTTAAGGATGTTGCTTAATCAGAACAACATCTCCTGTGTCTACATCATGCACAATTATGTTCGTACTTCCCAGTTTATTTTAGCATATATCTCCACGGTATTGCAATACCTCTTTCAGGTTACTATGCTTTTCTTGAGGAAGGTAACTCAATAATTTATCACAAGTTTTGACAATTTTCTCATTGTTCAATTTGATTTGAGAAATGTCCAATTCAGAATCCTCCGAACTTGGTTCTTCTTTCTGTGCTGTAATCATTAACACCTTCTCCTCTTGCTTTCGTTCCCTATCAAAATACCTGTTGAGTATATTCACATGGCACACTCTGTGAGATTTCTGCCTGTCTGGAGTCCGTACCAAGTAGTTCACTTCATTCAATTTCTTCCCAATTTGATAAGGGACACTAAAACTTGCTTGTACAGGCTCAACTGTTACTGGAAGTAACACCAATACCGTATTCCCAATTGCAAAATTGCAAATTTGTGATTTATGATCCACTTCCTGTTTCATTGTATGCTGCGATACTTTTAAATGCTGTCTACCCAACTCTCCAGCACTATTTTAGCTGCATTTCGGAATGGCAGGCAGTGTCCAGTAGGGTACCACAGGGATCCGTGCTGGGACCGCAGCTTTTTACCATATATGTTAATGATATAGAAGATGGTATCAGCAATAACATTAGCAAATTTGCTGATGATACAAAGCTGGGTGGCAGAGTGAAATGTGATGAGGATGTTAGGAGATTACAGGGTGACCTGGACAAGTTAGGAGAGTGGGCAGATGCATGGCAGATGCAGTTTAATGTGGATAAATGTATGGTTATCCACTTTGGTGGCAAAACAGGAAGGCAGATTACGACATCAATGGAATCAATTCAGGTAAAGGGGCAATTCAGAGAGATCTGGGTGTTTTTTTACACCAGTCAATGAAGGTAAGCATGCAGGTACAGCAGGTAGTGAAGAAGGCTAATAGCATGCTGGCCTTCATAACAAGAGTGATTGAGTATCGAAGCAAAGAGGTGCTTCTGCAGCTGTACAGGGCCCTGGTGAGACCAGCCATGGAGTACTGTGTGCAGTTCTGGTCTCCAAATTTGAGGAAAAACATTCTGGCTATTGAGGGAGTGCAACGTAGGTTCACCAGGATTATGAAAGGATTGGACACTCTGGCAGCAGGAAACATGTTTCCGCTGATGGGTGAGTGCCGAACCAGAGGACACATTTTAAAAATACAGGGAAGACCATTTAGGACAGAGATGAGGAGAAACTTCTTCAGCCAGAGAGTGGTGGCTGTGTGGAATGCTCTGCCCCAGATGGCAGTGGAGGCTCAGTTTCTGGATTCATTTAAGAAAGAGTTCGATAGAGCTCTCAAAGATAGTGGAATCAAGGGTTATGGAGATAAGCCAGGAAGAGGATACTGATTAGGAATGATCAGCCATGATCATATTGAATGGCGGTTCAGGTTTGACGGCAGAATAGCCTACTCCTGCACTATTGTCTATTGTCTATTGTCTATTTAATCGTTCGCTAAAATTTGACACATCGTCCAAATGTGTGGTCTCTGAATTCTGACTTATTAATTTTTCCTTAACTAATGGTAATGGTCCTTACACTTCTTGCCCACAAATTAATTCAAATAGTCTGAATTTGGTCGATTCATTTCGTGCGTCTCTGATCACAAATAGTTCAAAAGGAATTTCCTTATCGCAATCATCTGGATTATCCTGACCATAAACCCTCAACATGGTCTTCCTTGTTTGATGCTCATGCTCACTGTGATTCCGAATACTACATAGTAGATTTGAATTGCTTTATTCCCAAGTAATCAATCACCTGCTTGAATAGTTCGGATGTTAGGCTTGATCTGTCTGGATCTCTATTGGTAGTCCGTACCTAGTTAAAAATAAGTTTTGTTTTCTACAACTGTTTTAGTTGTGATGCTGCATAATGGGTCTGCCTCTGGAAATCGAGTCGACATATCCATTATTGTTAATAAATACTTATTCCAACTTTTTGTTTGAGATAGGGGACCTATAAAATCTGTCAAGACTCTTGTGTAAGGTTCCTCAAATTCTGGAATAGGTATTCAAGTTGTAGGTTTTATTCATGCCCGTGTGACATATTTGAGATGTTCTGGCAATATTCAACTACATCTTTATGTAGTCTAGGCCAGTGAAAATATCTTTGTATTTCAGCCTGTAATGTCCTCACCCCGAAATGATCTCCAAGTGGTAGCTCATGCGCCACTCGCAGCACCTCCTTTCTATACACAACAGGCAAAACAATTTGATGAATTTCTGTCGACGTCTGATCTGCTTTAATGTGTGCTGATCTCCATATCCGCATTAAGACATCATTTGTTAAGTAATAACACACAGGAATGCATTCATTCTCTTTCTTACTAAATATCTTTTGATATAAATTTTGTAACTCCTCATTTTTCAGCTGTAACTCAATCAGCTTATCAGAGCTAAAAATACGCTCATATTTTCCTACTTGTTCCTTCTCTGTTCCACTTATCTGATCAAAAAGAAATTTTCGGATAACTCTACGTCAGCTTCCTTATCCGTGCCTTTATCCTGCTTAGACCTGTGCATCTGTGATCTTCTGGTCATGCAATCAGGGGGAAATTTCTGGACAAACATTCTCCATGTCTTCAGTTGCCTGCATCTCCACTGGCTTTTCAACTAGAATAGGCAGCACGACTACCAAATCAGCTATATTATTTGCAAGGACTGAGAGCTGAGAGTTAGGGGTCCAGTACTCCTACCACACATTCTCCACTCTTCTCTGGACTCCCTAGCCTCACTTTACATAACTGAGCACTTCTTGCCTCACTATGAATTCCTGTTACTAGCACATTTTCTGACAATAGTCTCTCAAGAGTGCATAAACCCTCACCCCTCAGCATTACAGACTAAAAAGATCCTGTGTCAATTAATATCGGAACCTCCTTACCAATTACTCCTGGCCTATGTGAATAAACTCTTCCCTTTCATGTAAGTTTTTATGCAGATTTGACACGTCCACTGATCATCTTGTACACACTGAGGCAGTTGCCTAACTCCCCCTATGCTTTATGTTCCGAGTCCAACAAAACTTCCAGGCTTGTCTGTTATCCTACAGCTGTTTTTCTCCCAGCCCATCAACACTGTGATTTTTTGTGGCCCACTTTATTACAATGAAAACACCATAGTATTTTAACTTCTTTGTCCCCTTCAAGGTTTTCTTTATTACTGTCGTACGTTATCCTTATAATCTGCACTGTGATCTACCTTTCCCTTTGCATGTGAGGATATCTCTTTGCTCCAATTTCTGTCCCTCAGGGACTAGAACTGGTTCTGGAAGCCAAACCAAGTTTATGTACCAGTTCATAATCATCAGCTATTTCAACAGCTAAACTTGCTGTTTACATTCTCTGCTCTTCAACCTGAGTTTGCACTACTTCAGGTAGTGAAATTTTGAATTCCTCCAAGTACTAACCTCTCTAAGAGCATGATAGCTTTGCTTGAATTTTAAAGCTCATATCCAACTATCGAAATTAGTCTGTGTGATCGTTAAAAACTCAGTGGTTTGACCAGGATCCCTCGTTAGATTCCTGAAAGGTCGCCTATACAGACAAAATGTTTTCTGTAACCTGCTCATACTCCCCAGATACTTCCTCTGATAGGGATGTGAATACCTCACCAGTCCTACCTACAAGTTTCGTTTGGATCAACAAAACCCATATTGCCTCTGGCCACTGCATTTGTTTCGCAAACTTTTCAAATGAGATGAAAAGGGCATCACATTCTTCTCATCAAATTGAGGCAATGCTTGAACATACTCAAACAAATTCTCACTAGGCTTCTGACTACCAGGGGCTCGCTCATCGTCACTCTCATCCTTACTAAGCACATACTCAGCCGTTATCTCCAGCCTTTTACACTGACTTCCCTTTTTATGAGTCAGTTTTTGCTATTCAAAAGCTCTCTCTTTCTCTCTCCCCTGTTGCTCTCTCTTTTGCCATTCTTTCTTTTTACTCTCTGTTCTGCTGCTCTCTCTTTTCCCCCTCTTCTGCATTTTATCAAAAGTCAAATGTTTCATTTTGCTGCCCTTTCCCTACTTCTCGATGTTAACTCAAGATGTTTCATTTGCAACTGAATTCTTGCCATCTCTGATTCTGATGGTTTCTCCAGCAAGTTTAATTGACGAGCTACTGCTGTAATTATCTCTCCTTTCCTCACAGAAGCAGTCAGTTCCAATTCCAGCTTCTCTGCTAATTCTTGCAACTTGGTCTTAGTCACTTTTCGTAAAATTTCCAAAGTCACTGCATGCACACCCAGGAAACTTTTGGCAACTGAAATAGCCATTACTATTCTAAGCTTTGTCAACCCAATCAAACTAATACCCGAAATAAAGACACTAGCATCTCCCACTCGCTGTTAAAAATCCAGCAATGAGCTTACAATCTGTGATGGACGAGGCGCGAACACTCAAAACATTCTTCAGCAAGCAGCCCAGAGAATAACTTTGCAGTTTGTTTTGGTAATTATCCAATGAAAATTACCCGGAGTAATTTAGCTAGGGTGACTACTAGATTTTAAATCAGACAAAAACGTTATTCACAAAGTTACACAATGAAACACAAAGAACAGAATAAAGAGCCCCTACAGAATTCAACCTGTCCAGCAAGACTTAGTTGTGCTATTCCAAATACACAGAATAGTCCTAATAATCAGACTCCCTTGTAAAAACTTTATAATGGAATGCATGCTTGCAGGTAGAAGCTGAAGGGCAGAAAAGAGAGAGTTTCCACACAGCTCCCAGTTGAACTACCCAGTTCAAGACTCAACAGAAAACTGCTCAGCTCCGCTCAACTCAGCTAGCTCAGCTAAAAGAGCTGACAACAACCCGTTCATTATACAGGTCACTTCTAAAGCATGACAACTTTGCCATGTAGTTTAATCTGTTTACATATAAATAAAAGGCCTCTGAAAATCCATTTCGCGTTTGTATCTCACCAGACTGATTGCAGCCTGGCCCCGTTTTATTGACCCTCTGAAAAACATCAAGGACAGAGTCTACTTGAAGCAATGAACAGCTTTTAGCAAGAAAGAAGGATTTGTTTGTGACAGAGAAGACAGGCTAGTTTTCTGTATGGACGTCAGAAACTGGTGGGAATGGCTAATACTATCAGAGTGTGGCTGATGACAGATTTGTGAACAACATGACGTTCAATGCAGGGTCACACAACAACTGTACATCCAGACGGTGAGAGTTCATTCAGAACCTGGAGCTCTCTCTCAAACAACATGGGGGCTTCATAGAGCTTTGTAAACTATCATAGCGTAATAGAATCCTATAGCACAGAGACTGGCCCATTACCACAAACTGGTTCATGCTGATCAAAATGTCCATCCTTGCTAACCCCATTTCCCTGCGCTTGGTCCATATCCTTCTAAACCTTTCCTATCTATATATTGTTCAAATGTGAAGACACGTACCATGGAAAACATGTTATATCTAATGCTATCCGTGTTTTGTTTTGGAAATAATGAGTGTTGATTCAATACACTCCAGTGTTAATGCAATCACTTTTTTTCTCTTTGTAGCGTTCCAGATTAAACACTCATTTCCTTCACACTCTCCTCATGGTACCATCACCGCAGAGATTAGTCTGCTGAAACTCCGTCACACCATCACTCTTTAGCAAGGAGATGATTGATTATAAATTAAAGAAAATACTGTCTCAAGTACACTCCACAACTGCAGGACGGTGTCTTCACTCTTATACTTTAATCAATTTGTAATGAACGATGCTACTCATTTATTGTGCTGAGTCATAGAGTCATTGAGATGCACAGCATGGAAACAGATCCTTCGGTGGGACCTGTCCGTGCCGACCAGATATCCCAACCCAATCTAGTCCCACCTGCCAGTACCCGACTGCTCTGTAGGAAGTCTGTTAGTGCCTCATGATCAAGTACATCCAGCTCCTTTTCACCAAGAGCACTTCCCATCATCTCGCCTTCTCATAAATACAAACTGAGAAGGATGGCACTTTTTCCAAATCATTTATTGCCTTATGAAGCAAAGTCACACCAAAAACAACATCACTATTGCTGTTGTGGTTCTGTTCGCCGAGCTGGGAATTTGTCTTGCAAACGTTTCGTCCCCTGTCTAGGTTGGGAGTCAGTGCTTGGGAGCCTGATGGGAAGCGCTTCTGTGCTGTTTCCTCCTGCATTTATAGTGGCATTGCCATTGCCATTGCCATTGGAATTGATAGGATATACTGAGGAGGCGATGATCTAGCTGTACTATCTATGAATATGAATCCAGGGTATCAGGTAATGATCCAGACACCGAATCCAAATCCCACAATGGCAAATGTTGGAAATTGAATTCAATAAAATATCAGGAATTATGAATCAATTAAACCATTGTTGATTGTACTACCTGGCACTCTCATGGCCTTCAGGAAAGGAAATCTACTGTCCTCAGCTGGTCGGGCTTTCATGTAACTCCAGGCCCACAGCAATGTGGTTAACTCTGAGTTGCAGTTTGAAATAGCCAAGCCAGCCACTCAGTTATATCAGTCACTTCAAAGCCTCAAAGAAATGAAACCGTATGGTCCTCAGCACTGACTACTTGCAGCCCACAGACTGCAGTGGGTCAGGAAGGCAGCTCACCAAAACCTTCTTAAAGACAATGGGGAAAGGGGATTAAATGTTGGCCCAGCGTCCCATTAATGAATAAAGAAAGATGTTCCCACTCAGGGAAGAGACATAAATAATTTTAAACAGGGACTTTGACATATACCTTATATGGTCATGATTATCAGTAACATGGGAACAGGAGAAACATAAGCAAGGTTTAATTTTATTTTTTATTTCCATCACAGATGATTATCAGAAATCGCTTTGTTTGCTTCTTTCTCTCTATCTGTCTCTTTCTCCATCTATTCAACTCTGTCCTTCTCCCCTTCATAACAGATGTCGGTGTCACCAACATCAATCACACTATTTCCCAACTGTGTTCCGTTCTGATGTATGGTCATTAGAATCGAATTGCCAATTCTATTTTTCTCCCGACGCGAGGGGGCTGCCAAATCTGTTCAGTTTGTCTCGCACTTTCTCGTTCTTTGTTGTTTCTGATCTGTTGCATCATTCTTTGCTTTATTTAACCTTTAATTTTGTTATTACTTGGAATGTCTGCATTGCTGACAGGGGCAGCATTTGTTATAACCAAATGTCATTTACTGCGAGGTCATTCTTTCAGGCAGTACAGAACCAAGCACATTGCTGTGGGTCTCACATCAATCTTAAGCCAGACCAGATAATAACGCAAGATCTTTTTATCAAAGGACATCAGTGAAATAGATAAACGTATAGACAAAATTCTGGAGATGTAATGGTTGTTATTTCCAATTCCTGTCTTTTGTATTTACTTTCTGACATCGTCTGTGGTTGGATGTGGAACAGTCTCTTTCTGTGTCATAACCTGTGCATCTGAATTACATTTCTTCCGACATTACTGCTCTGAGAGAATGTTCCTGTCATTAAGTTATTTTAGACAACAAGAACAAAGTTGTGATCGAAATATTTGCAACTGAAAGATTGCTTAGAGGAGGGGTGGAGCCATAACGTCTGAATTTTACCAAAGTATAGATAATGGTCTATTAAGCGTTATCATTGATGCCAAGATGGTGACTGGGCATATAATCGAGCTGGTAGTGGATAGGTTTTGTAATGGACAGAATGCCGAGACATAAATGGATTTTATTTATTTAAATTCGGTTTTGAGAACAGTCTCGTTCTCAGATGTTTGTGAGGGCGGGGGTGTGGGCGCTTCTGAAATTTGTGGGTAATCAATGGAATTTGCATTTGAAACTGAAGACAATAGTTTCCGTCTTTGTCAAATATAGATAACAGAAGTAGCAAAGACGTTCGCCATGGTCGAAGAGATTAATAAATGGATAGAGATGAAGAAACTTACCAGGAAAACCAACAATAGCGAGGATAGGATAGTAACCCGCCAGGATAATCATCAGTGCAGCATATATCCGAAATGGCAATGTTGACAAAGACCAGGAAAAATAGAAAAGACCCTCAGATAAACTCCTGTCCATTGTTGCAGCATTCCAGTCTAATGTTCTCAGATTCTGATCCATTAATGGATCATTCCAGACTATTCTCAGATGTTTAAATCTCCTTTTTGTGTCTCTGCAGCTGCTGATCCCTTTGAGCGCTGGAGTTGATGCATTTGCTGCTCCAATGGCATAAACCATTGCAAGAGGCCCCTTACTAATATGAGACGGAAACCATCCAGTGACACAACTCGGATCCATGGAGACTGGCATCAATCACAATCACCGAATAAACAGTTCCATTTAAACCCTTTCAATATGGTTCCTTCAGTTCACAAAAACTACTGGATTGGATTGAATGCTGGCACCGTTGGCTATTGATCACATCTTCTATCACCCATTGCTCTCGTGAAGTTAGTAGTGAGGGAGAATGATGCATGTTTTCTTATAGCAGGCTAGATGATTCTGCTGCGTTGTCAGTTTGCAATACTGTAACCAGCCGAACCTCCCACCACCACCACCCTCAAAAACCACAATCTACGTGCTGTTACCGGGCAGATCTCTCCTGGACTAGACCAGGCACCATCCAATATATTTACAGTGCATATATTTGCATTCCAATACATAGGAAATGTGAATTTGTCTGGGCATTCCTTTAAATTGATCTAATAAGGCATTTTTGTATCTTCAACACTCAATGTGCTTCAGCACTTTGTTTTAATATAAACTCAAAAACACCTTGACATACTTTATTAAGCGCAAGTTTCTTCACTTTATCCTCATGGTAACATCATGTCAGGGTTTAGTCTGGTGAAACTCTTTTGGACTGAATCGCTGACAAGATCATTCTTTATAAAGCTGATTAAACCTGTACACAATGCACCTAACAGTCTCTCAACAAAACACTATCATTGGGAAAGATACATTTACTCTGATACTTTAATCATTTTGCATGAAGAGTCACATATTATTTACTTCCTGCTGTGTAAAAATTCTGTTTGTGACTTATGACCAAGCACATCCAGGTCTGTTTCAACAACAGAACTTCCCAACCTCTCACTATTTAATGAACATTAATGTGAATGATGATATTTGTTGTTCCTATCTGAAATATTTTCTATTTTGCGAATAGCTATTGCCCAAATACTGATCCTTCTGATACCCCAAAGCCTTCACTCCAGAAAATTATATTATTCTCTTCATTCTCTCGATTATCCAACTTTTAATACATTCGGTGTATTCCACCCCTACTTACCCATGGATTCTAACGTTCCCCACTCACCTGTATTCAACCATGTCAAACGTCTGCCGAAAATTCACATACTTCATTTCCACCGGTTCTCAATTGTCCATGTCACAATGGACAACCTCCACAATATCCTGCAGGTTTATCAAAGATCAAGATCATTTTCCTTTCCTGAATCTAGATTGACTCTACCAAATCATGTCAGTATTTCCAAGTGTCTAGTTATCACATTCCTCACAAAAGGTTCCAATATTTTTTGTCAAAGCTTACAAAGCTTACATTGTTTAGTTTGCTGTTTGCTCTCTCCGTTCTGTTTTAAATATTTAGGTTTACAATCGCTGCATTCCAGTCTGGAGGATCCTTTCCAGAATCTAACCAGCTTCGAAGAATAATCAGTCATTCTTTCACTAGCTCTACTGCCACCTCCTCAATACTCTGGGACGTAGCTCATCAGATGCAGCAATATACCAAATTTAAATTCAATGAGATTTTTAAAAATGTACCTTTTATTAATTCTAATGTCCTGCTGTTCCCCATTTTAACCAATCACTCTGTTCCCTTTTATTTCTGAAAGTTTCGTTCTGAAATTTCCTCAGGGAGATGGACACAACATATTGTTCTCAGCGGACAGATGGTTTCTGTCAGCCAGTGAATATATCAGAGGACTGCACTCCGGTGGTGATGGATATGTTACTCACTCCTGCCTGGAAATTTCCAGAATTAATCCAGTTTAATTCATGATGAGCATCAGCACAGTCCTGTCACTGGTGTGTGAGCTGCACAGTATATTGAAGGAGGGGATACAGCTCAGTGACCACCTCAATTTTGAAACAAACTGGTTTCCTACCTGACACATGGTCCAGGTTAGACAAATGTCCCGGGAAATCCCAGGAGAGATAATGCACTGTCCTGCACCTCCCTATTTATAGAGCTTTCCTTCCGTGGAGCCTCATCTCCATTTGTTTACCATGGACCCAGACACTCTGTAAATGCAGTGTATAGAGTGGGGTCACCAGACCCAGCAGCTGATTATACAAACCAGAGATAAGCATCCACAGAAACTCCACTGATTTTCCAATGACAGGAACAAATCAATTCCCCACACGGAACGTGCACGGGCTCAGTGTTGAAAATTATTTCTGCTCCTCAGTTTCTCTTCCTGAATGAGAAAGCCGTTCCATCTCTACACAATCCCACAGTGACAGTTTCTCTCTCCAAAGAAGCAGTTGACAATGTAACATTCCCTTTCTCTATATCTCAGCAACTATAAGGGCAGCACCAGCATTGCGAATGGATTTAATCATCACACTCAGAGAAGAGAGATACAGGGAACCTAACTCACTTTAAATAGGGACAAATCTAAATGGACACGAAATTCAGGAATATGGGAAAATGGGGAAATGTGAGGATAACTTGCCATTTTGTTTTCCTTTCAGTTCATCATCAGCAGCCCCTTTGCTCACTTTTCATTTCATTTCCTCTTTTTCTTGCCATTTCTCCATCCATTCAATTTAAACCTTGCCCCCATCTCTCTCTCCAACCCAACCGTCCATGATACCAGGATAAATAATATTATTTCCCAGTTTGCTTTCAGTTGTGAAGCAGGGTCACTGGACTCAAACCGTTATCTGCATTTCTCCTGACAGAGGCTTACATACCTGCGAGATTCTCCAACACTTTCATGCGCTGGAGAATTTTATTTTCGATCTGTAACAACCACCGTCCCTTGGTTTATTTCACCTTTAATGTTGTTTCACGGGATGCCAGCATCATGGGCAAGGGCAGCATTTGTTGTCCATCACTAATTGTCCTTGAAAACGTGGCCATTTGTCAAGACAAAATGGAGCCAACAATGTTGTTGTGGGTCTGAGTTCACACTGAGCTCAGACTGAGTAATATTGTTAAGCTTCTTTAGCAAAGACAATCGGTGAAATAATAAAAATAATTCTTAACGGTTTCTGGTTTCCACGAAGGAAATTAGGTTTCATTCCAATTTTTATCATTCGAATTTAAGCTCTGTCATCGGCTGTGGTAGGGTTTTAAACACTGCCTTGGAGTCACAACCCGTGCCTTTGAATTATGCTTCTAGTTACATGATCACTCTGATACAGAGTCCTCATTGCCTAGTCCGTATTCCCTAGTTCCTGCCAGAGAGGAATGGCGGTTAAATCAGTTTAACTACCAACAATCAAAATAATTTTGGGGAAAAAAGAGAAAGAGAGATTGAGAGGTAATTTCCAGTAAGATCACAGTTTTCGGAATGCTGAAATGAAGACATTTCGACAGCATCTGCAACATGAGCCAGTATTCCTAGGAATGATAGGTGAAGGGGATACTGGCTTCAATAAAGATGAGGGAGAGTTTTAGATGAACATTTGTTCTGCAACTTTGTAACTAGGTGTGGGGTCAGCAGAGTCTTCGACTCATTGGGCTGAATCTAACAATAGTTTGTCTCAGTAACATTTTCATTGAGTGTGACAGAGGGATTGTCTGTACGAGACTGAACTAGTTTCATGGTGCTATCTTATCGAAATCACCTCATTAACTACCTACTCAATCTCATAGTGTTCCTCGCATTCAATGCCATCCCGATTCTCCAACCCAACATGGCTGGAGGGAATCACCATCGCACTGATTTCCCTGACTATTCTATGATCACTGACACTGATGCCAGCTTTAAAAGGCCAATGAGCACACTGTTGTAATTCCTCAGTTTGAAGCCACCCTGCACAGTTGACCCCGAGCATGGCAGATAGGGGGAACTGACACCACGACATTTCAACAGGGGCACAGAGGTCCTCGTGGATGGGCCAGAACAGGGGGTCTATTCTCTTCCCAGAGGAGGCCTGAACATGGTCGGAGCTCACCACGCAGCTCAGTACAGTATCTGCGGTCTCTGTCTCTCTCTTTCTCTCTCTCTCTCTCTCTCTCTCTCTCTCTCTCTCTCTCTCTCTCTCACACACACACACTTTGAATATGGAAAATTCCAGATAGTGTTCCAAAGAATTCCCATTTTCAGGTACAGGAACTTTCAATCATTCAACCCCGCGAGGTCCTGCAAAAATATGCACTTATTTTATATCCAATCACAATTAGTAATTCTGGCTATTTCACTTTGTCTCACCTTATTGTATTCAGCCAGACACTGCTTCTAAACACTTGTCCCGTTACGAAATGCAATTTTGAGCAGAGAACTATTTTTCCTCAACTGTTATCTTGACTGTTATCTGAATTGTACCTTTTTTCTTGTTATGAAAGTTTCTCTTGCCCTTTGCCTGTGCCTGTTTCTGTCTGTAACAGTTACACTGTCTCCCAATCAGTTGGCTGGACGGCTGGTTTGTGATGCAGAGGGAGCCCAGCAGTGCAGGTTCCATTCCCCCAAACTGACAGAGGTTGCCATGAAGGGGACACTCTCTCAACAATGGGCAATCGAGCATGGCCAATCCACTCTAAGCTGCACATCTTTGTACTCTGGCAGGAAACTGGAACATTGGGAGAGAACCCACACAGATACGTGGAGAATGTTCAAACTCACTTGAGGTTCGAATTGAACCCAGCTCCTTGGTGATGTGTGGCCGCAGTGCTAACCACATATCCATCATAGTCCTCAGTTAGTTCTGTTAATTACTCATAGCTGACTGAAGAAATCCAACTGGACTCTTCTGATAACTGACCCTGACCCAGTATGAGACCTTTATCATCGGCCATATCGCCAACCTGGTTACATTTAAAATTTGTTGTGAGCAGTGGAGGAGTGGGACTAGAAATGGAAACAGTGACACCCTCCAACCTCAGTCAGAACCGGAGTGAGGAGAAATTCACAAAGTGGGAATTCATTCAAGTGGGAATTCCCTTGCCCAGAAGGTTGGGAGGGCTGAATCTTCATATTATATCGAGGCTGACTTTGTCAGATTTTCCATAGACAGGTGAATCAGGGATCATTGTGAAATAAGAGAACAGTGCATCTGGGAACACAATGAGATGATCAATGACCTTATTGACTGCTGCAATAGTGTCAAAGTGCCGAATGGCCCAGTCGTGTCCGTTAGCCCTATGTTCTGATGTTCCATTCAGCCCTTCGGTCCTGCTGTGCAGGAGCAGATTGAGGCCACTCTGATGGTTTGGTGTAGTTTGGCAAATGTATTGGAAATCCAGGCTAGGTCAGGCAGTGACCCCCCCTCCCCCATCCCTCTTTTCAGGCTTCCCCTCTCTGTAAGTTCTGCTCCTGATATTGGTCATGTTACAGGCCCAGATTCGCATTGAATAAAGCCCCCATGCTCCACACAAGGTCAACTCAGACAAATCCTCTGCTGTCTCTGAATGCAACATTTTACATTATGACTTCCATGAAAATATTCAATTATTTTCCAAAAACATAAATAGGAACGTAAGAAATAGGAACCTGCGCTGTCATTCAGTAAGAGCATGGCTGATCTACTCTACAACTCAACTCCACTTTCCTGCTTACCCCTTGCATCCCTCAACTCGCTGAAATGTCACAAACCAATCCACCCATCTGTAAATACAATCAGTGACCCAACCTCCACAACTCTCGGGGTTAGGAAATTCCAGCCATTCACTACCTTCTGAAAGAAGACATTTCTTTACGTCTCAGTTTGAAATCGATATTCCTTATTCTGTACCGACATCCCTGACTTCGAGGCTCTGCCTGGTGTGGAACCACATCCTCAACACCGACCTTGTCAAGCCTCCTCTGCATCTTGTCAGTTTCAGTAATGACACCCTCATTCATTTAAATCACAATGAGTAATCGCCTCAGCATTTTTGATGTATTCAATAATTTAATCCTTTCATCCCATGAACCAGTCTAATGAACCAACATTTCTGCATCAACATGCTGACGTTATGTTTCATGCAGAGAACATGCCACTACGTTGTACTGCTTCTTTTTTTAAGGAGTCCTCTCCATTTAATAACAGCCTGCCTTTTGGTTGTCAGTGTCATCCTCAAACTCGAATGTATATCGCACTCAGCTCCTGCCGTCAGGAGCTGAGTGCAGCTCTTGTAAGCAGCTGTTGCCATCGGACTGATATTTGCGGTACTCCATTTTGTTCATAAAGATGAATGAATTCTGACTCTCCGATTTCTATGTGTTTACCAAGTGTCATCCCATGCTAATGCTATATCCATCATACTATGAGCTTCTGTCTTGCGTAAGAACCTTTATTTTGTGAAACCTTGTGGAAAATTTCTGAAAAGCCTCATGATTGCCAGTCCCCCTTTGTCAAGGCCACTTGTTACATTCTCATGGATTTCCAGAAAAAACTTTGCATGATTTTACAGGCAAAATGTAGTTCTCCTTTAACAAGACCATGCTGACTCTGTGTGAAGCTTTTCTAAATGCTCTGCAGTCTCTTCCTTAATAACAGACTCTCACAGATTCCCAGTAATAATGGTGAGGCTAAGTGTTTCCTGCTTTCAGTCTCGCTCGTTTCTTGAAGACAGGCGCAACATTGGAGGGTCTCCAGTTTCACTGGATCACTCCTTTAATCCAGAGAGTTATGGAATATTTCACACAGTGCCACCAGCCACTCTGTGACCACTTCTTTTAAAACCAGCTATGAATTGCTGATGACCTGTTTACCCTTGGTCTTATCTGTTTGAGAAATGCCTTGTTCCTTCTGTTAGACACAGCTCAAGATCTTCCCCCCATTACCATTTTGTTTTGTACCATTGAAATATTTACAGCACCTTCACCCGTGAGGATCGTGTAAAATACTGGCGTAAATTATCTGTCTATTTCCTGTATCCAGTTCCCCAGTCACACCCTCCAATTGTCGCAAAAAACCTTCCTGACTTTCTTTCTACCAAAGATCACACAAACCTCTTGAATTCTTCTTATATAAATGGAAAAGCTCGTTCTGCTTGTTAATATATTTCTTGCCAATTTGCTTACATCACATCTTTTCTTTCATTTATTTCGCTTTCTATATTCATACAATCATATCGCATACAAACACAATCTTTGGTCCAACTTGTCCATGCCGGCCAGGTTATACAAACTAAACTATTCCCATCTTCTTGCATTTGGCCCATATGCCTCTAAACGGCCCTCATTCACGTGTTCGTCCAAATGTCTTTTAAACGTTGGAACTGTTCCCCTGGCAGCTCATTCCATAAACCAGTGGAAAAGACCTCGGCTTTTCATCTTGTCCATGCCTCCCCTGATTTTGTAAATTTCTATAATGCCACCCCACAACCTCCTACACTCCATCTGATACTAACTTCAAGAACAAGCATTTAAAGATCAGCACTGCAAATTTGAAACAATGTTAAAAGCGATAGGTAAACAGCACTCAGACCAATCTTCATACGGTGATTTGTTTTCTTCTTAATGTTACAATACTAAACCAGCATGAAAATCTTACTAGTGCCAATAAGCCGTCAAGTGACTTAATTCCTTGGTCTGTTAGCGGTGATCTCTACAGTGAAAATGTATCTCTGGCCAGATCTATATAATACCACATGTTCAACATTCTCCCTCCTGGCCTCCCTATGGCCTTATGTGGTGGTGTCTTCTTTATGTTGCAGTCAATAGAGAGAACCCATTTCCCCCATTCACATCTTAATTTAAACTCATTTTGTATCATCTTCTCGTTTACTGCTAAAAGCCTGGTTATCTTTTGCCACACCCTCTTTTCCCGCCACCTACCCCCCCACCTCTGGCAAGGAACTAAAATGCCCAGTTTCCAATCCTTTTCAGTTCTGAAGAAGTGTCATACTGGACTTGAAAGGCTAACTCTGTTTCTCTGTCTCTGCAGATGCTGCCAGACCTGCTGAGTTTCTCCAGAAATAAATAGGCACAGCACGAATTTTCAATTAAACAAATAACTATGAATACTTGAAACAAAAATGCACAAATTGCTGTGAAAACTGGGAGCTTTGTCGAAAGGTCACTGGACCCGAAAGATGAACTTAGCTTTCATTTCACAAGATGCAGCGAAAACAGTTTAGTTCCTTCAGCAATTTCTGCATTTGGAACATTATCCAAAGACGTGTGTTGAATCTGCTCAAACACCCTGTCCAGCAGAGAGTGCTGTACATTGGGATTTGAACAAAAATGCAAAGTGCACAAGTTCATTGTCTCTGAAACGACATAAGTCTGGCATCACTGACACGACCGAGGCCTTAATCATGGTCAGGGAGAAAAATACTCGAAAAACATTCATTTCAAACGCAGAAGATATTGTGACGGGAAAGAAAATGATTCAGATTAATATGTTACAAATGTAACAAATTGGAGGCATGACATCAGGGAGAGACCCTCAGCAGAATGAGAATATGAAACTGGAAGTGTTCGCACATCAGAAACGAGGTTAAGTCACTGAGTACAGGGCTGATGGGTGAATGGGTCCTGGTGTGTGAGCTGGGGGAATGTCTGTCGAATTGATTTGCAGATATTGCAGATCAAACTGGGTTATCATGTGATGCTGTAGATCACAGCAGCAGCCGCAGCAGAATTGCATTCAATCACAATCCATAACTTTTCCCCAGGCTAATCCATGACTCTACCATTATCATCAAGCCGAGTGATGGTTCAGTGACGAGTTTGGGTGAACATGCCAGAGTCAGAACTATGTGTATCTAAACCTGATGACAACCCATTAAAGCTACCGCACTTAACTGATTACATTCCAAACAGCAGAACTACCATCTGGTGGAGAAGGGGAAATGATCCCAAGACAAACAGATATGATTGAAACTCTGCAGTCAAGCCACATCCAGTCATCATTGTCGATGGATTAATAAACAACTTACAGGAGGAGATAACTCCACAAATATCCCCAGCTCTGTATATCAGTGTAAAAGACAAGGATAAATACTATCTGCACTATCCTCAGCTAGAAGTGTTGAGTCGATAATCCACCTCAACCTCCTCATGATGCCCACAGAATCACAGATGCCAGTCTTAAACCAATTCGATTCGCTGCACGTGACATGAAGAAACAGCTGAACACAGTAGATATGATAACGACAATGGACCCAGACACCATTCCTGCAATAGGACTGAAGATTGTACTGCACAATAAGCTGTGTCGCTGGGGAAGCTGTTTAAATCCAGCTCCAACTCTGACATCTGCCTGGCCACATGGAAAGTTCCTCAACTATATCCAGTCCCATAACAAGGGAATGAATACTGTCTGATCATTTCCCACGCCCTCAGTCCCGTCGCGATTATTACATTGGTGGGAATTATTTTTGACTGAGCTGTCATACAGTACAAAAATAATGTGCTCAGTGTGGTTTCCGATAGGTCCCCATGTGGAGATGTTGTTGTTGTGCAAATGTCACTGGATTACTGATCCAGACCAGGATAATACTCTGGCAGCTGGTGGAAGTTAAAAACAATTAACAAAATATCGAGACATAAAATCTGGTGCCAGTAATATTGACCTTGAATCTAATGTCCATTGTAAACATCTGTCCCTTCCCCAATGTATTTACAGGAAGTGAATCTCCCGTGCTTCCTCTTCTGGTCTACAAGTGTCTCCTGACAAATAGACATGTGATAAACTCTGCAATGGTCAATGGAACGGCCAAGCAAGACACTCGATTGTACAAAATTGCTCTGAGTTCTTAAAGGATAAAACCAGACAGAACACTGGCAACGAGCTTTGGGAAAGGGAACGGCACACACAGTCCTGTCAACTAGACAGATGCTGCCTTCCTAATGTTTAAGAGCTTGTGACACCAATGAAAGAGCTTTCCCGCACACTGCACAGAAACATCAGGAAGGGAGCAGAGCATTAGACACTTTTAGTTTTCCCTGTTCTAGCTTATGGAGACAAGTTCACTTTTATAACCCTAGTTAATGCATTCTTCATAAACTCATTAATTCCTGTCTTATGCTGCTCAATGATTGACAGTCCAACCCATACAATCACAGAAGCACTGACTCTGTACTGTCAGAAATACAGCACAATCTACATTAGTCCCACTATCCGATAAGAGGCCCATAACCATATATGTTATGGCACTTCAATGGCACGACCACGTATTTATTAACGGTTGTGAGGTTACCTGTGCCAGCTGCCCTCTCAGGAAGTACATTCCTGAACCCAACAGCCTCTGGATGAAAACCAATCCTCATATCCTCACTAAACATCAAACCCTTCACTTTAAAATGGTACTCCCTTCTTCTTCGCCCTTTGACTGAAAGGAGCAGCTGCTGTCTATCCATCCTGTTCATGTCCTTGGTAATCTTATCCTTCTGAAGCATGTCCCTCTCAGCCTTCTCTGCCTCAAAGTAAACAACCCGAGCTGATCTACTCCATCTAAGGGAACATCCTGGTGAATCTCCACTGCACCCTCTCCAGTGCAATCACATTCGTCCTGTAATGGGACTCCCAGAACTGTACATAACTCTACAGAACTGTACGTTTGGCCTCATCAAAGTTCCGCATAGCTCTTGTAATCTGTGCTTCCATGAATAAAGGCTATGTTTATGGTCGCTATGCTTTGGCAACTTGTGCATTAACCTGTTTAATCACATTCAGGGATATGTGGCGCAGCACCCTCTGAGCTTCCTAGTGTGCTGCTATTCATTGAGTCCTCCCCTGTCTGGTTCCTTCTTCCAAAGTACATCACCTCATATTTCTCAGGGTTACATTCCATCAGCCATTGATACACCCATTTGATCATTCCATCTGTATCTTCCTATAATATAAGGCCTTCCTCCTCACTGCCAACCAACAAGCCAAACTTTGTGTCAAACTCAAAATGATTTATCACTCACCCCAACACCTCCATAATCACAGCTGCATCATTTATGAATACTACAAATAATAAGGTTAAAAATCACACAACACCAAGTTATAATCCAACAGTTATATTCGCACGCACTAGCTTTCACAGCGCTGCTTCTTCATCACGTGATTATGCTCTTCGAAAGGTCGTGTCTCCAAATAAACTGTTGGACTATCATCTAGTGTTCTGTAATTTTTAAACTTTGCGCAAGCCAGTCCAACACTGGCATCTCCGAACCACAAATAATATGGGACACAGAACTGATCCCTGTGGTACACGATTGGATACTGGTCTCCAGTGAAACAAACGGACTTCTACCAGCAGACCTTCTGTCTCCTACCACTAAGTTGATTTGAATGCAACTTGACAAGTCACTAACGAGTCCTACCTGTTCCAGGGTTATTCTGTTCCACTTGACGTACCTGTAGAATATCTGGGGATTCTCCCTAATCTTGTCCTACCAGAAGGTTTCCATGTCGCTGTTTCAGACAGTCCTCTTCAAATGAAGAACTGCCTTTTTCTTGCAGTCTGAAATGGTCCATCCTTTACTTGCCATTATTTGCCTTAAATGTAGAGTAGACAACCAGAGAAACATCCTGTTTATTTCCACCTTGTCATTTGTTTAGTGACTTTTCTAAATTTCACTCTGATCACCTCTCATTCTTTGAAACTCTAAAGAACACAGGCCGAGTTTCCACATCAGGCAATCTCGCCATTTGAGGGATTAATCTAAAGAATGTCCATTGCACATCCTCGGTGGTCAGTATATTCTTTCTCAGATTGTGTCAATACTCTATGTACAGTCTCATTAGCAAGCTGTGAAACTGCTTCAGCATGACCTTCCAACTGTGTTCTGATTCTCTTAAATGAAGGCGAACCTGACTTTAACTTTCCACTTCTATATATTCCTCCAATTCCCATTCACATTACTTCATTTAGGAATTCACTGCATGAGTTCTTATAAAAAAGTCTTCTGAAAATCGAAATATGCCATTTCTATGTTGTAATAAACAAGTTCAAAACATTCTGAAGTTTTTCAAGGATGAAGACTCTGTCAGACTCTATCAGTGTATACTGATTCTCTCCAATGTTGCTGTTAATTTCTAAATATCCAATATCTGACCCTATATAATAGATTCCATCAGTTTCCCTACAGATGTCATGTTAATTGGTCTGCAGTTCTCCACACTATCTCTTCTTCCCTTTGCAGATGTTTGAATCCCTTCCATTCATCTACAATGCTTGGAACACATTGACTAACTTCCAGCCTCTGCAGAATGTGCAGGAAAATAAAACAGTCATCGACAGCACAATTAATGCGTCTATTGCTGATTTATTTCTAATATTTTGATACGATGTACAACTGGCTCTTCAGACTTAGCAATGCTCAATCCAGCTACAATACTACTATGCTAACCTTCAACTACTACCTTGTTATTGATATGAATTGACTTTATGTCTTTAGTTCCACAGGTTCCATGTGATCATTTGGTATTTCTCAGTGATTTTCTGGATCTTCCTCCGTGATGACAGATGTAAAGTAACTGGTTACATTCCTGGCCATTTCCCTGTTCTCCACAATAACCGCTCCTCTCCCGATTATAAAATTCCTCGCTTTTATTTTGACTTCGCTTTTATTTTGTTTTCTTTGCAATACAGATTGTAGGTTTATACCGTATTTGTGTTCTTCTTTCACAGAATCATTAAAAGTCACAGTGTGGAAAAGGACCTTGGGCCCAACAGGTCCACCCCGCCTCTCTGAAGAGTAACCGCTCAGACCCATTCCCCTCTGATTCTACACTTTGCGATGTATGCACCTAATCTACGCATCCCTGATCACTTTGGGCAAATAAGCATGGCCAATTCACCTAACCTGTAAATCTTTGGACTGTGGGAGGAGACCGAAGCACCTGGAGGAAACCCACGCAGGCAGGGGGAGAATATGCGAACTCCACACAAACAAATTTCTGAGAATTCTCCGGTTTCCACCATGTCTAAAATTCTTCTGAAATCACTTCCTACGATTAAATATAATCTTTAATTTATTATGTTAGCCTTCATTAAGTCACTTGCCCTTTCTTTGGTGATTCTACCTTAAAGAAACAGACATATTTTCAGACATTGCAGTATTTCTGTAGATCTCCTGGTCCTGATCAGGTGTATCCAAGAACACAGCAAGAGGCGAGGGAAGATATTGCGGGGGCCCTGGCTGATCTTTTTGTATCATCGCTGTCCACGGGGAAAGTCCCGGAAGACTGGAGGGTAGTGAATATTGTGCCCTTGTTCAAGTAGTGTTTGTGAAGAAGAACCTGTGAACTATAGACCAGTTAGCTTAACAACTGTGACATGTAAGTTCCTTGAGAAGGTTCTGAGAGATAACATATGCATGCATTTGAAAAGATACGGTTTCATAAGGAGCAGTCAGCACTGCCTTGTGCATAGGATATCATGGCTCACAATTCTTTAGCGTTCTTTTGAGGAAGTGACCTGGAATGTTGATGAGAGTATGGTGGTAGACGTAGTCTATCTAGGTTTCAGAAAGGCCTTTGATAAGGTTCCACATCATAGGCTGCTCTGAAAGGTTCGATAGCATGGAATCCAGGGGGATCTGGCAAATTGGATACTCAATGTCCTTGATGGTAGAAAGCAGAAGCTAATACTGGAAGGATGCTGGTTAGACTTGAGGCCTGTGACTAGTGAAGTGTCTCAGTGGTCGGTGATGGTCCTATTACTGTTTGTTATCGATATCAATGATTTGGATGAGGATGTAGAAGGCATGATTGGTAATTAGGCTGATGACAATAAAATCGGCAGTACTGTGAACAGTGAGAAAGGATATCAGAAATTGCAGCAGGACATTTTTTCAGCTGGGGAAGTGGGCCGAGAAATGGCAAATGGAGATTAATATAGATATGTGTGGGTTGTGGCATTTTGGGAAGTCAAATCCAGGTCGGAGTTTCGTGGTGAATGTTAGACCCTGAAGGAGTGTAGAGGGACAGAGGGACCTTGGAGTTCCGGTCCGTGGTTCTCTGAACGTAGTTGCACGTAGACAGGGCAGTGAAAAAGGCTTTTTGCACACAGGCCTTCATCAGTAAGGGCACTGAGTATGGAAGTTAGTGAGTTATATTGCAGTTGGACAGGACGCTGGTAAGGCATGCACTTGGAGTATTGTGTTCGGTTGTGTTCACTTTGCCATAGGAAGGATGTGATTAAACTGGAAAGAGGACAGAAGAAATGTACAAGGATGTTGCCAGCACTCAATGGGCTGAGTTGTAGGGAGAGTTTGGACCGACCAGAACATTTTCCTTTGACTGCAAGAAACTGAGGTGAAATCATATGGAATTGTATCAGATCATGAGATGCGTGGATAAGGTGAATGCACTCATTCTTTTTCCCAGTTTTGGGAATCAAGGACTAATCAGGTTAGAGGTGAAAGAATAAAAAGGATCTGAACGGCAACATTTTTACACAGAGGTTGGCGCGCATATGGAATTAGCAGACAGCTAATTTGGTTGAGGCACGTACATTAACAACATTCAAAAGATTTTTTCGACAAATATGCGGATCAGAAAGATTTAGAAGAATAAGGGGCAAGGGCGGGAACTGGAATTAGCAGGATGGACATTTTGGTCGGCAGGGACCAGTTTGATCCAAAGGGCCTGAATTCATGCTGCAGGGCTCCATGATTCTATGCCTCTAACAGCCATGGCGTGTCTACTACTTCATGTTCACACATTCTATATTGTATGCTGGTGCCGTGTAAAATATAACATATTAACGTCTCTAGTTCTCAGACCAAGGTTAATAATGAATCCTTCTGACTACACAACACCAAATCCAAAATAACTTGCTCTCTTGTTTGAGTCACAACATAACTCTTCAACCAACCTGTTATACGCTTATGGAACTTATTTTTCACAACATTAGCAGTCACTTAGTTAACGCAGTTTTGATGCAATTTCAGATTATACAGTAATACTGCAGCACCCACAATATTTGCATCTCTAATTTTCGGAGCATGTAATGCACAGAATTTGCACGAGACCATTGGTTTCGATACATGATACACCAATGCTTGCTTCTCCTTCCTATCTGTAAGATCCACCCAAACTGATTCTGTGGAATCTGAGGGACAGAGTCTGTGGCGTTATTATTGATAGACTTGGAAAAGACATTCGGGGACTGTCACCTCGACTCTGACATGATCTGAAGAAATGACCAGCATCACAGGACAAGCATCAATATTCTCCCCACTCTGTCAGGTTAACTGTCACCGTACTCTCTCTGCTCCATCACACACATTACCTGTGAGAGCACCTACCCCCTAACAAGTCTCACACACTACCACTCTCACTATTGAATTCAGCACCTTCCGCACAACCCCCACCCCCACCCCTGCGCGATCTCTCCCTTCACTATACTCCCAACACTAATAGCCCTGCATGGATACAACACTGTGGAATGACTCCCTCCGGACACCTCAGCATTCCCCCTCCCCCTCCACCTACACCAGCACTAATAGCAGGGCCACTCACTCCCACCATCACTCCCTCCTCTCCCTTTCTCCCATTCCAGGAGAAACGGACTGTAATAGGAGAGAAAGGGCCAAGCTAGATGGTGGAGCACCCGATATCTGATCCCTCCTCCACTCTTCCGCCATGTGGGGAGGACCCTGGTATGAGCTGGAGAGGACTGGGACGTGTCATCTGGAGATTCCTCGACATCCATGTCCCTCCAACTGAGTAAAAAAACAATGTTCAGTGAAGGGTAATTCGCACTTTAACCATTCTGTCTGTTCTCACAATTTCTCCCTCCCAAAACAACAAATGTCTCATTGCAGAGTGATACAGACACAAAAATATTCAGAGACATATGTAAACACGCTAATATACTGACACTCACAGAGATAGAACCGCACACGTGAAGTGGCATAGAGAGACATAAACAGTCGCACACAAATAGACACAAGTAAAAAGCACAGGCTCATACACAGATGAACCTATGTCACCACATAAATACATAAACACACGGACACATGAACAAACACACACAAGTGGACACACAGACCCACAGAGACACAGACACTAGTGCTGACAAGACAGAGTTAGATAGGTTTTTGCTGAATAAGCATGTCAAGAATAACAGAGAGTAATCAGGAGAATGATGTTGAGAAATCTCTAAGTCAGTATTAAATGGCATTCAGAGTCGAAGGGCCGAATGTCTTAATTCTGTGTTTTTAATGCTCGTGCGGTGTCATGCTGTCAGTTATTCTCTTCCTGGGACAGAAGCAGAGAATGAGTTTAATACATATTTGATTGAAAAGAATCAGTGGTACTATTGGACAGGTTTAGAGGGCTGAATGGTTTATGTCTATGCCTGATTATTCTGTCCTTGTGTTTCAAAAGAGGTGGTGCTTTGATGTTAGGTTAACACAGATTAAAATAACAGGTCCCACACTGAAATAAGGTCGCCCCTTTCACTTTAGTGGTGTACTATCGGTAGGGTCCTCATCCTCAGGTAGCAGTGAAGACTCGGTTATTGAAGATATTCAAGGCTGAGCTCGACTGATCTTCGCTGGACAGGACAGTCAGTGTTTATTGAGAACAGACAGGAGACGGATGGTCAAACACAATCGGATCAGCCATGAACATTCTGACTAGTGGCGCCAAATGGACAACTGCTGCCCCTACCCCATGTGTTGCTCCCTCAATCCACCCTCGAGGCTGTTACTGAGACATGCTGCTGTCCCTACGCCATGTGCTGCTCTCGTAATTCACGGCCAATGCTGTTACAGAGATATACTGTTGTCGCTACCCAATGTGTCGTTCCCTCAAGCCATCCTTCGATGCGGTTACAGAAATATACTGCTGGCCCTACCCAATATGTTGTTCCATCAATCCACCATCGATGCTGTTACAGGGATATACTGCTGCCACTACCCCATGTATAGTGCCCTCCATCCACCCCTCGACGCTGTGACAGAGATAGGGGGCCTTCTCATTCAGCCAGTCATTATCGTTACCATGAGACTGGAGGAGACCATTCTGCCTATTTAATGAGTTACAGAGGAAAATAGAACTAATCATTTTAGCTCATTGAGTACATTTTACTGCACAGGAGGCCATTTAAACTGCGTGAGTTGCTACACAGGAAGCTGTTGCTGACAGGAAATAGAGAATAGAGATAAATGCTTATTTTCACATTACAAAGCTGTAACAGGTGGAGTGCCTCAGAGATCACTATGGGATCATCAACGATCAATATCTGTATCAAAGATCTGGAGGAAGGGACAGGATATTTCAGAGCCTAATTAGTTTAAACACCAAACTGGTCATCCAGTATGTCATCAAATGGAGGTCGTGTGTGATCAATGTGATATAGGTAAAGGGAGGTTAGTGAGCAAACCTTATCCAGATACAGCAAAATGTGAGTTGTCTATTTTGGATGGAAGGATAAAATAATGGTAAACAATTTAAATGGAGAGAGATTGCAGAACTCTGTGATACAGACGGTATTCATGATCCTGGTACACGAATCATATGTAATTAGTCTGCATTTGCTGTAAGTGATTTGAAAGCTAAGTGGAATGATTGTGTTTCTGGCAAAGGGTCCCAGGTTTAATCAGGAATGTTTTACTGCATCTGTACCGGTAAAAGTGAGGAGTGCAGATGCTGGAGATCAGAGTTGAACAGTGTGAGGCTTGAAAAGCACAGACAATCAGGCAGCATCCGAGGAGCAAGAAAATTGGCGTCACGGGTATAAGTCCTTCATCAGGAATATGCCCGAAGCATCGAATCTCCTATTCGTTGGGTGTTGCTGACCTGTTGTGGTTTTCCAGCTTCACGTTTTACGAGTCTACATCTGTAGAGGGCTCTGCTAAGACCACATCTGGTACATTATGTGCAGTTTCGACCCCTTAACCTTAAAAAAAGGTTATAGAAGCTTATCAACAATGTTTTGTTCACACCTTCCTGGAATGAAGGCCTTTTGTTCTGAAACATTATCAGTTTTAGACTTAGATGAGAAATCCTTTTGAAGCAAATATAATTTTGAGAAAAGTCAGCTGGATGCATATTTTCTCTTCTCAGGGAGACAAAAACTATGGAATACATTTTAAGAATAAAGTGTATTATTTAAGCACAGATATTATAATGACATCAAACGATTTTTAAAAATTAAGCATATACATACCAATGATTGCTGGGATCAAGTCCAGCGAGGCAAGGGATCCAGTTGGACCGGTGCAGCTATCAAGTGGATTTGGTGCAGGGATCCTGTACAATGACTGGAGAGATCTCGATCAATTATCACTGAGATCAAGGAGAGCGAGTGAAGGGATCCATTAGGACCAGCGCAGTGATCCAGTGGATTTAGCGCAGGGATTCAGTAGGATGACTGGAGGTATCGAGTTCAATGATCACTGGGATCAAGTCCAGCGAGGCAAGGGATCCAGTTGGACCGGTGCTGTGATCAAGTGCATCTAGCACCGGGATCCAGTATGATGACTGGAGAGATCTAGATCAATTATCACTGAGATCAAGTAGGGCGATTGAAGGGATCCATTAGGACCAGCGCAGTGATCCAGCGGATTTAGCGCAAGGATTCAGTAGGATGACTGGAGGTATCAAGTTCAATGATCACTAGGATCAAGTCCAGCGAGGGAAGGGATCCAGTTGGACCGGTGCTGTGATCAAGTGGATCTAGCACCGGGATCCAGTATGATGATTGGAGGGATCTAGTTCAATGACCACTAGGAACAAGTCCAGCTTCCTCATTTCCCCTCCCGCCAACTTATCTCACCCCACCCAATCTTTATAATCTGGCATTTCCATGACTGATGCGTCTAGCCTGAACATCCCTGGACATTATGGGAAATTTAGCGTGGCCAATCCACCTAACCTGTGCATCTTGGGACTGTGGGAGGAAATTGGAGACTGTAATTGAACACGAATCTCTGGTACTCTGAGGCAGCAGTGTTAACCACTGAGGTACCCAGTGTGGGCAACACAACTTGTCTGCATATTTCAGCATTTGAAAAGTGGCATTTGAGCAGGGGGATTCCATAAGACACAGACCTGTCATTGAGCGACAAGAGGGGGGCATTGAGATCTTGAATGGCTTGGTCAGGAACAGGAGCAGGGCATGCACGCCATCGACACTATAATGTAGGAATACCAAGAGGACATTCAGACCAGCGAGTGTATAAAGCAGGAACAGAATGTGCCCAATCAGCTACTCATGTCTCTGACACAGCAATTAGCACAGATCTCTTACAGCCTTGTTCCTGTTACCCAGGAATTGTGTAAGGAAATGTAGAGGTTATAGAAAGCAAAGAAATTATAATAACCAAATTCATTAGGGAATGAAAAGTTGTGAGAAATCTATTGGTATTGAAGACAAATTGTTAGAGTCCATTATGAAGGAATTAATAACAAGAAATTTTCAAAGTCAAGCCAAAATCCAGCACAGTCAACATAGTTTTATGAAGAATAAATCATGTTTGAATGATTTGACTAGCTTTCTTAAAAATGCGACAAACAAAGAACAAAGAAAATTTACAACCCAGGAACAGGCCCTTCGGCCTTACAAGCCTGAGCCAATCCAAATGTACTGTCTAAACCTATCGGTCAATTCCTAAGCTCTGTATCCCTCTGCTCCAGACCTACTCATGCATCTGTCCAGACGCATCTTAAATGAATCTACCATGCCTACTTCTTCCACCTCTGCTGACAACGCCCACCACCCATGTATGAAGTACTTGCTGCGAGTATCCCCCTTAAACTTTCCACCTCTCACCATGAAAGCTTGACCTGCCATTATTGAATCCTTCGCCGTGGGAAAAAGAGCTTGTCTCTATCTGCCCTGTCTATACCCTTCATGATTTTGTAAACCTCAATCAGGTCCCCCCTCAATCTCCTTTTTTCTAATGAAAAATAAACCTAACCTACTCAACCTTTCTTCATAGCTCGCACCTTCTATACCAGGCAACATCCTCGAAAACCTTCTCTACACCCTCTCCAAAGCGTCCACATCCTTTTGGTAATGTGTCGACCAGAACTGTACACAGTATTCTAAATGCGGCCGAACCAATGTCTTGCACAATGTTAACATGACTTGTCAGCTCTTATACTCAATACCTCGTCCAATAAAGGCCAGTGTACTATATGCCTTCTTGACCACTCTAGCCACCTGTGCAGCAACCTTCAGGGTACAGTGACCAGCACTCCTAGATCTCTCTGCCCATCAACTTTTCTCAAGGCTCTTCTGTTCATTGTATAATTTGCTCTCGAATTAGTCTTGCCTAAATGCATCACCTCACATTTGTCTGGATTGAATGCCATCTCCCAATTTTCCTCCCAACTCACCAGTCTATCTATATCCTCCTATATTCTCTGGTAGTCCCTTATGCTTTCTGCTACTCCACCAATCTTCGTATCATCTGCAAACTTGCTGATCATACCAACAGTACCCTCTTCCAGATCATTTATATATATTACAAACAACAGTGGCCCCAATACTGACCCCTGTGGTACACCACTGGTCAGCTTTCTCCATTTCGAGAAACTCACTTCAACTACTACTCGGTCTCCTGTTTCTCAACCAGTTCTTTATCCTGGCTAGAACACCATGTGACTACAATTTCTCCATTAGTCTACCACGGGGAACCTTATCAAACGCCTTACTAAAGTCCATGAGTATGACATCAACAACCCTTCCTTCCTCTATCAACTTGGTCACTTCCTCGAAGAACTCTATTAAGTTGGTAAGGCACGGTGTCTCCTGCACAAAATAATGTTGCCTATCACTGATAAGCCCATTCTTTTCTAAATATGAATGGATCCTATTCCTCAGTACATTCTCCAGCAACTTTCCCACCACTGATATCAAGTTCAATGGTCTGTAGTTACCCGGAATATCCCTAGTACCCTTCTTGTACAGGGGGACAACATGAGCAACCCTCCAGTCCTACAGCACCTCATATGTATTCAAGGATGCCACAAAGATACCTGTCAGGGCCTCAGCTATTTCCTCTCTCACCTCCCTCAGCAACCTGGGATAGATCCCATCCAGTCCTGGGGACTTGTCCACCTTAATAACCTCTAGCGTACCCAACACATCTTCCTTACTTATGTCAACATGATGCAGACTAATCAAATTTCTATCTCTAATCTCAACATTCCTCATGTTCCTCTCCTCAGTGAGCACTGATGCAAAGTAATCATTTAGAATCTCACCAATTCTTTCAGGTTCGACACACAGCCTTCCTTCATTATCTTTTAGTGGACCAATCCTTTATCTAGTCACCCGCTTGCTTCTTATATAAGAATAAGACGCTTTGGGATTCTCCTTAATTCTGCTCATTAAAGCTATGTCAAGACAACTTTTAGCCCGCTTGATTCCTCGTTTAAGAGATGGGTAATGGGGCTCACCTAGATGTATTATAACTTGATTGCCAGACAGCAGTGCGTAATGTGCCTCACAATAGATTAATATGCAAGACAAGACCACATGGGGAAAGGAAACATTTATTTACTAAGAGAGATAATGGGATAAGTAATAAATAAGTACGATATGGAGCCGCTGGTTTTGGACTGAGTCGGACAATGTCAAAATTCACATGACAGTCGGTTAGAGTCCAACGGGTTTATTTGAAAACACAAGCTTACATAGCGCTGCTTCCCCATTAAGTGTTAGAGAGAGAGGAAGACCTTCGACCCAGAAGTTATAAGGAAAAGATCAAAGGATTGTACAACTCATGCACATGAATGGTACACACCTAAGATGGCTCTTAAATCCTTAATCACTTAGAATCGAGGTGTAGGTTTTGATTGATTGATATGCAAAACGCAGACATTATCGCTGTAAAGGAGGTGACGCCTCCAATTAGGCAATGTATTTCAGTGGTCAGGTCTTGTTTGGAGTTTGTCTGTGTCTTCATCTGGAGTCAGACTGGGTTTGTTCCGAGTTGAGGAGTTTATAAAATGCCACATTGACTGACTGTCTCCAAATTGTATGTTTTTGGAACAAAATAAAGCGTATCTGCAAATACAAATGCAAATTCACGCTGCAGATTTGTACGTGCATACGTGTGTGTGCGTGTACGTGTGTGTGAGGGGGTGTGCCTGTGTGAGGGGGAGAGAGAGAATGTGTGTACGTGAGAGAGACTGAGGGGGACTGTGTGTGTGAGTGCGGGATGATTATATAGTGGGTATGGGTGTGCATGCATGTGACAGAGCATAGTGTGCATGTGCACATGTGAGACGGGGGAGTGCGTGTGTGTGTGTGTGTGGAGCAGATAGGGCGTGTGTGCATAAGTTTATGTAACGGGGAGAGTGAGAGTGTGTGTTTGTCCAGGCGAAAACACAAACAGATACTGCAGATCCCTTTCCCCACAGGCACTCACTCCATGGTTTCAGAGCTTCCGCTCTCTGCAGCCTCTGCTCCATTAGTTGTGCATGTTACAGACCCACATGCTGTAACTACAGTCCCCATGCTCTATCCCGAGTTGGGTCACCAAATCCTCTGTTCTTTCAGAATGTCTGAGGCAGCTCACAGCACAACCTCCAGCAAACCATCCCCTGCACCTCCACTAACCTTTCAATAACAGGAGTCAGTCAGAAGCCCCACAGCTCCAAGCCTTATGGACAGACCAGACCCCTCAAAATATTTTTTAAAAGGCAGCCGAGACCTTAACCTTTCCTTATTTTAACTGTAGATGTGAATTGTGCATTCCACAAAAGTTGCAACTGGTCAACCGACTCAATGCTAAGTAATATGTAATCTATTCAAACACTCCAATTAAAACACAATCAAACAGATGAACAAATTGAGATAGCTTCTCAATTGGAACACTTACTCAAACAATAGATACAGTGCCTTCTACTATTTAACTGTGCCAATACAGGAACATCCCATAAACATGTTCCTTGACACAAAGGTACATTCAAACACAGAATCTTAGGTGCAGTTCTCCAATCCAGGAAGAAGCATCTTCAAGAGAGTTTTCAGAGAGACGAGCAGCTCGGGATCATGCATTGAAGCTTCCAACCCGCCTGGGACACCGAGCAGCTTCTGAATGCTGCAGCTAAAATCAAAATGAGAAGATCTGGTCTGGGAGAGCTGGCCACTGCCCTACAATTGTTACCACTGTTTTAATAAAACCTAAAGGCCTCGTAAGTTAGTTACTTCAGCCGTTTTCAGTAGGCAGTTCAGCATCTCTGCCTTTAAGACTTCTCTTCAAAAAAAGAGAAAATAACATTTTCAAAATGACAGCATTGTCACATCTCCTCCTTTGACAAAATGAACCATTAACACACAACAGCAGCTTCTTTTTAAACCCATTATTCTTACTCTATTAGTGGACTACAATACATATATAAGACATTGACAATAAGTATGCAAACATTCACAACTCCATTCTATTTCAGTCTGTATACTCCTGCCGCAGAACGCCTTTGTCTTTCTTCATTCAAGTCTCGACAACTTGTCAGCAAGTACAGTTTCTTGTCCTGTCACCTGTATAACTTCCAAATCGAATGGCAGCAACAAAAAAACCTATATCTGAACAGATCAGATGTTTTCTCCCTAAATTTCTCTAAAGACGTTTAGGCGTTATGATCGTATATAGATTTGTCGGGCAAGTTATTTGCAAGTTAAATACTGAAATGTTGTGACACTAACACCAAGCTCAAAGTCTCCTTCCCAGTTGTGAAATACTTCTGTTGATGATTTCACCGGACACACCAACCACACCTTACATAATGGAGCAATTTGCATCTCTCCAATAGTTCTTCTGAATGACATGTCTCCTCATTTCTCAGCATCAAGAAATTACATGCCTCTGTACCTCTTAAAGTTGTAATGTCTTTTCCTGCTACTCCTGGCCTATGCTAGTCAACCTTACTCTCACAGGTGTATATTTTAAGAAGTTATCAGGCATTCTTCTCAATCCATCATTGTATCCCAACTTTGATTTGTGGACGAACTCATAATCATCAGCCATTTCTGCTTCTAATCTTGCCATTGTAACTCTCTCCTCTTCTGCGCGAGTTCTCACTATTGCAGGAAGTGAATTTTTGAATTCCTTCGTAAAAAGAACCTTTCTAAGAGTGTCATAGGTTTGCTCAGCTTTTTACACCCTTTTCCACCTTTCAAAATTACTTTGATTCTTTCAAACTTAATTTGCTTTTTTAGATTCCTGAAACACTGTCTGTCGGCTTCTGACACAAGCTCATATGCTTTCTTCACCTTATACTCCACAGATACCTCCTCCAATAGGGATACAAACAGCCTGAAATACACCCCATTGTCCATGGAGCACCACATGGGACACGCTGGGAAGTGAACAACAGCCTGACATGTACCATTTCATTGTCTCTGCACTTCACCATGCCAGCAGTCGATACACTAGGGAGCCGGAAACCAAGGTCAGGGAAAGGTACAGAGGGACGGAGAGATTCACATTAAAGACAGAAACAGATAGTTAATTACCTGAGAACCTGTTGTGGAAATATGGGGAAAAAGACAGAGCAGTGGGACTAACTGGAGGAGTGAATCCTTCTAGAGAAAAATTATAAGCATGAGAACATTGAATAAAGGTATTTTCAGGTGAATTGAAATGGTTTGTTCAATCAAATTCTGAAACTGATTCACAGAACACTTCAAACAACGAACGCTGGGACAAGATGACAGCCCAGCATGGAGAGCTGTGCACACTATGGTCGTGTATTGCTCAGTAAACTGCACTATCTGCCCAGCATGTGGAGAATTGCAAAACTTGATTATCATTTGGGAATGATACACACAACAGATTACTGTCTAAAAGGGGAGGATTTCCAATATAAGTGAAGGTGTGTGTGTGCATGTGCATGTGCGCGAGTATGCATGTGTTTGTGTCTGTGTGTGTATATGCGTCATGCACGTGGGTGTGTGGGTGGGTGCGTGTGTGTGACGCATTTGGGTGTTGAATGCAAAAATCATTGCAAGAGAGTAAATACACATGAAGGAAAACAGATTAAATATGAACCACTGGCAGGGATTTGGATAAACGACACAGAATGACTGAGGAAAGTTTCATGAACAGATGAGTTAAAGTGCTGAAGAATAGTAAAATAAAGACATTGCCAGACAAAATAGCGATATAGATCAGCGTGCACAGCAATGTCAGATGAATGGAACTTTGGTGTGTTTTCGAATCAGATTTGTTTCTGCAGGTTTCAATCTGAGAGTGTCAGCAGCAGATTGTTGTCATCATTAAGTCTGTATTTCACAGTTCGAGATTCAAACAGCAGATGAGTTAAGAAAGTGAAGCACTTTCTGGAGCAGTGTGTAGTTAAAGGTAATAATGGTCAGGGCATGGTGTCAGGAATCAGCTTATGGCCAAAAGGATCACTAAAGTTGTGATTCGTCTGTTCCAAACACAACCTGCATGTTTCACCTACACGCACCAACCTGCCCCCACTCCCCACGCCCCCCCCCCCCCCACACCATGATTTGGAGATATACTGCTGTTGCTTCAGAATCGTTGGGTCAAATTTCCGGAATTCCCTCCCTACTGGCATTGTGGGTAAACCCAAAGCAAGTGGACTGCAACAATTCAAGAAGGCAGCTCACCACCGTTTCAAGGGCAAATAGGAATGGGCCATTAATGCTGGACAGCCAGCGATGCCCAAGACCCAGAAATGAATGAAAAAAGATATTGGCCAGGGATGGGATGGAGCCCCAGGAAGAAAATGGAGTTTGTAAACATAATAGACGACAATGACACCCACACTCCCAATATTTAAATAACAAGGGCAGAGAGACAATGGTTCCTATCTGCAATTGAGTAGGTCAACATAGAGACCCATGAGTAATACTGCCAGATGCAAAGAGGGAGACAGGAATTGAACTGGATTCAAAGTCTCAACAGGAACACTATTGGGGGCAAGAAGCGTAGACTACACGAAAGAACACAAATTCGGCCGTAACTGGCTTATAGAAAAAAAAAATCTGGACAGTGAGACTTACCAGGTACACCAACGATAGACAGGAGAGGATAATAAAAATATTGAATAATGTGAAGTGCACAATAGATCTGCCATGAAATTGACAACCGACCATAATACATAGAAAGATACCAAATATAATAGGATAAACTCCTGTCCATTGTTGGAACATTCCAGTCTAATGTTCTCAGATTCTGATCCATTGTTGGAACATTCCAGACTAATGTTTTCAGGTTCTGATCCATTGTTGGAACATTCCAATCTAATATTCTCAGATTCTCATCTCTCCTCGCTTCTGTCTGGAGCTGCTGATCCCTGTTAGTGCTGTTGGTGATTCTCCGGCTCATACTCTGGCATAACACATTGAACGGCACCCATTTATGATTTAAAGATGGGAACTCTCCACCGGGGTATTTAGAATCCATGGAGACTGACATTAATCACAATCACTGAACAAACAGGTTCAGTTAACCCCTTCCTTACATCACATCTCATATCACAATAAAAGGGAATATTTACTCAGTCTGGATGGAATGGAAGAGGGTTACTGGATGGACTATGAATCGTACATTTTTAAAATATTTTTCCTTGAATGTACGGTTACTGTAAGAGCACTGCAGTATTGTTCATGTACCACTCTGTCTATTAAAGGAGACAGGGTTTAAATGTCAGACTAGCTGCATAAGATATCTGGTGAGGAAATTTCTGGATACACTGACACAAGAAAGTGAGGATTGCAGATGCTGAAGATCTGAGTCGGGAAAGTGGTGCTGGAAAAGCACAGCCAGTCAGGCAGCATCCGAGGAGCAGGAGAATCAACATTTTGTATGTAAACCCTTCAATAGGAAAAAAAGGCTTGAGGCCCAAGGATGTTAAGAGATAACTGGGATGGGGTGAGGTTGGTGGGAAGGTAGCTGTGAATGTGATAGGTCGATGAAGGTGGTATGTTGGAGAGGAGGGTAAAGGGATAGGTGGGAAGGATAATGGACGGGAGGACACATCAACAGTGCCGTGCTGAGTTGGAAGGTTAGATTTGGGATAAGGAGGGGGTCGGGAAATGAGAAAACTGGAGAAATCATCATTGATCACATGTGGTGTAGGGTCCCAGGGTGGAAGATGAAGCTTTCTTCCTCCAGGCGTCGGGTGGTTAAGGAGTGGAGGTGGAGGAAGCCCAGGACGTGCATGTGCATGGTAGAGTGGGAGCGGGAGTTAAAGTGCTCAGCTTCGGTGCGGTGTGATTGGTTGGTGTGGGTGTCCCACAGATGCTTTGTGGAGTGTTCCGTAAGTTGGTGTCCTGTCTCCCCAATGTAGACGAGTTAACATCAGGAGCAACGGATACAGTAGGTGCCATATGTGGAAGTGCAGGTAAAAATCCAATTGACGTGGAAGGTTCCTTTGGGGTATTGGACAGAGGTGAGGGAGAGGTGAAGGTGAACGTTTTACAACTCCTTCGGTGGCACGGTAATGTGCCAAGATGGCAGGGTGGGTTGGTGGGTGGTGTGGACCTGACAAGAGAGTCGCGCCTGGAATGTTCTTTATGGACCACAGGTAGGGTGGGGAGGGAAATATAACCATGGTGTTGGGGTCTGTTTGTAGGTGGCCCAGATGGGCGACGATAATGCATTGCATCTAGAGGTTTGGTAGGGAGAAAGATGAGGACCAAGGTGTTCTTTCCCTGTTGCATTTGGAAGGGTAGGATTCAAGGGCGGAGGTGCAGGACGTGGATAAGATGCGCTGGAGGGCATTGTCGACCATGTAGGAGGGAAAATTGCGGTCTTCGAAGAAGGAGACCATTTGGGATATACACTGGGTTCAGAGTGCGGTACTAGAAAAGCCTAGCAAGGCTGGCAGCATCCGAGATCGCTTTTGCCTGAAACATCGATTTTCCTGCTCCTCAGATACTGCCTGACCTTCTGTGCTTTTCCAGATTATCGACACTAATCTTCAGTACCTGCAATACTCACTTTCGTCAACACACGAGGCTCAGGGACTTTCATAATACTGCCTTGAATTCAGTTTACCCTGCTTTAGAAAAGATGTTGTTAAATTTGAAAGAGTGAAGAAAACTTTTACAAGTATGTTGCTAGTGTTAGGAGTGGGTGATGTTGAGCTACACGGAGAGTACGAATAGGTTGGGGCTATATTCCCTGGGGTGTTGAGTCTGAGGAGTGACCTTACTGAGGTTTATCGCAGTGAATCCCAATTCTCCAGGGTGAGCAACGTCAAAGGCCAGGGAAATAGAACAGTTTTACTCACATTTGAAATGGACAATAACACATGGGACAACACGTCACTGAACGATGGTGATAGATTGAAGAATGGGACTGGCCAGTGGAGTCAGAATTTGGAGGGTCCAACCACAAGAATGAGAACAAAAGTAAAAGCATTGCCATATCACTTGAAGTCATTAGTTCTATCACATTCTCAATCCACCTCAGAGAACCAGCCCAGACACCATAAACCCAGAGGAGATATCTGTTCAGCATGGAGCACTGTGCAGAACCATGCTCATGTATTGCTGAACACAACCCTGCAATTGGTCCAGAGTATAACACTGTACAGACCTCTGAAGTGATTGATCTATAAACCCAGATGAGATATGTGTTCAGTATGATATACTGTGCAGGCCGGACCGGTGTACTGTACAATAAAATCCCCAATCGACACAGAGTAGAAAGGTATGCAGACCACAGCAGTGTATTGATCTATAAAACCAAATGAGACATGCGACCATGGTGTGGAACTGTGTCCACCACCCCAGTACGTTTCTCAGTAACACTGCATGAGATCACTGTCCTGCGTACAGTATCCTGTAACATTAGCCAGTGCTTCCAGGAATAATTGGTGAATGGGATATTGGTGTGAGGTCAGGAGAATTTTGGATTAACATTTGTTCTGCAGCCATTGTAACTGGGAGTAGGGTCAGCACAGACTTCGACCCATTGGGCTGAATCTAACAATAATTTGTCTCAGTGACATGTTCGTTGAATGTGATAGAGGTATCGTCAACACGAGGCTGAGCTAGTTTCCTGGTGCTATCGTATCGAACTCACCTCATTAACAACCACCCCTCCCCATGTTGTCCCTCTCATTCAATGCCAGACTGATTCTAACACCCATCATGGCTGGAGGAACTCACCATCGCTCGGATACCCCTGGATATTCTGTGATCCCTGGCACTGTGGCCAGCTTTAAAAGGCCAACGGGCACATGTTTGAGCTTTCTCTATTAGGAACTGCCCTGCAAAGTTTACCCCGAGCATAGCAGATAAGGGGCAATTACACCACAGTTTGTCAACACTGGCACGGAGATCCTGGTGGATGGGTTAGTATAGAGGGGGAACATTCTCTTCCCAGAGGGGCCACACCACCAGACCCACCGAGCATGATCTGAGCTCACCACCCTGTTGAGTGCAGTATCTGCAGTCTGAAGAAATGTCCAGCAATACAGGACAAGCATCAATAACCTTCCCCGTTCTGTCAGGATAAGGGTCACCGTATTCTCTCTGCTCCCTCAGTCTCACTGTATATCTGTTATAGCACCGACCCCTGAACAAGGCTCATGCTCCACCACTCTCACTGATGCATGTAGCATCTTCCCCCTCTCTCTCTGCTTCTCTCAACTCTACTATACCCCCCACCCTAACAACACTGCATGGATACAATACTGTGGACAGACGCCCCTCCGAAAACCTCTTTATTCCCCCCTCACACCTACACCAGCACTAACAGCAGGACCACCCACCCCCCCACCCTCCCTCCTTCCCTCCCTCCCTCCCATTTCAGAAGCCTGGAATAGGACAGAAAGGGACAAGCTGGGCGATGGAGTGCCCAATATCCGTTCCCTCACCGGCCATGTGGGGAGGACCCTGGTACGAGTTGGACAGGAACGGGACGCCTCGTGTGGAGATTCTGAAGCATCCACGTCCCACCGACCGAGTCAGCAGCAAAGTTTAGTGAAGGGAAATTCTCACGTTAAATCCATTGGCAGTTCCGTTTCCCCCCGGCACAACTTCGAAGCCGTGACCCTGATGCCATCTCCCTTTTGTATCGAGCTGCTACAAATGGAATCCCCGCGGTGGGCAGGAGGGTGGGCTCACAACACATCGTCACCACCACCTCCCAGGAAGGGAGCACGGAGACTCCGTCTTACGCCTCCCCCTGTAAACAGCTCAGATACTGAAGCTAATCTGTGATAGTTACTGCTCTCCCCACTTGTCCTGATATCTTCAATAATCTGTGCTCATACACACCGAGGTCGCTCTGCTCCTGCACCCACTTTATAACAGCACAGCCTGTTTTCTTCCAAACTTCATCACATCACACTGTCTTGCATTGATCATCGTATGAAATATACCTGAACTCTACACCAAATTGGCGTTGTCCTGTTGCTGTTGCACTCCATCCTCCACACACTTCACAATTCTTCCAGGTTTGCTGACATCAACAAGCATCGAAGTTGTCATAGTGTCACACGCCAGTCAAAATAACTGAAAGAGAATGTGGTGCTGGAAAAGCACAGCAAGTCAGAAAGTAAGGACTGCAGATGCTGGAGATCAAAGCGGAGAGTTGGTGCTGGAAAAGCACAGTAAATCAGGCCAGAATCGGGATTATACACAGGGCTGATTAAGGGCTTATGCCTACAATGCTAATTCTCCTTGTCTTCGGATGCTGCCTGACCTGCTGTGCTTTTCCAGCACCACACTCTCGGTTTTGATCTCCAGCATCTGCAGTCTTTACTTTCCCCTACAGAACAATTGAAATACTGACAGACTCACTGATGTGATCAAGGTGTACACTGATACCTAAGGAGCGTCAGAAATGACAACACACATCCCAAAGAGCCAGAGAAGAAAACTGACATGCTGCAAACAGAGAAATAGAAATAATATTGGACACCATACAGAGTGGGTGAAATAGCGAGAATTTGCCACAGAGAAAGAGATATACCGACTGAATCCCATGTTTGTCTAATGTCAGTGTATCTGTGTGTGTGTATTTATTTGTATGTCTGCATCTTCGTGTATGTAATAGTGCATGTAACTGTGTGTATTAGTGTGTGTGGGTGTACCTCTGTGTGGGAATGGTCTGGTCGTCCGTGTGTTGGTTAAAGTGATGGAATTCCACACTCTGCTGGCCTTTCCACTCCATTGCACAGACAGTGGCGGAGGGTGAAAACCGTCTGGTAGGAGGGAGGGCAGCAGGTCACAGCATCATACAAACTGACACCAACATCAACAGTACACTGATAGACAGACAGACTCAGTCACAGACACACAGACGCAGACACAGACTCTCTGTCTCTCTGTCTCTGTCTCTGTCTCTCTCTCTCTCTCTCTCTCTCTCTCTCTCGACTGGTGTGGAGAGATTGCAATTGTACTGAGGATCATATGGAGAAATGTCTGTGCTCCACAGCATTTGTCTTCAGACGTCTATAATTGAACCATTGTGGAAGAAGATGAGATAATTTGATTGCACGTTCTGCACGTTCTGCTACTTGCATTTTATTTGCTCTACACTCTGACAAATGATAAGTGCGAAAGCATTCTTAATGACCCAATGGTGCCAGCAGGTCAATGCTAGTGATGTCCACCTCCTTCTCTAATATCTCAGGGACAGCATTGCAAGGGATCAGATAAACTCCTCTCTGTTGCCAAGGCTATTCTTTGAAGCATGAATGTGGGTGATTCACAGTTATTGATACATTCTCAAGCAAACGATGAGTTCTCTACTTTCCCCCTGTAGTTCAAAGATGTGAGGTTAGATAGATTGGCCGTGCTAAGTAGTCCATAATGCTTAGGGGTGTGCAGCTTAGATAGATTAGCCATGTGAAACACAGGGTTAAAGGGATGGGAATGATTGTGGGACACTCTATGGCTGGTCAGTGTGAACTCGAGGGAATGAATTACAAACTGAATGGATTCTATGAAGCCTACTGCTTGCAAAGTGGAGTTGGTGAACCAACAGAGGATTATATTACATCATTTTAAACATACGAGGAAACAAGGCGTTATTCCCCATTTCAATTAATCGCCTGTCCCCAAAACAAGAGAGATCCCATTACACAGTGTTTCAGGACAGAGCAGAACTCTCAAAATAGATTAAGAAGTTAGCCTGGACCCTAATGTTTTCTTATTTTAAACATAAGGTGCCGTGTTCCAGATTCAATTCAGTTGATCAAACTAATTGAAGTTACGCAAATCACAGTTTATTTGAACACTATAGTATAAATATAATCAAAGAAAGATGAATATGGAATAACTCTACTCTATTGGAAATCTTAACGAAACTCAGTAAATCATTTTACTACTAAACAGTAACTGTTCCAATGTGGGAACAGCTCATAAACACACTCTGGGCACAAAATTCAGAAAGACAAACTGCAGGACATGCAATTCCTGCAACCCAGAAAGGAACATTCAGAGAGAGTAGCAGCAAGCGACATGTAGTACAGTGTTCAACCCTGGTGAGATCCCGGCTACAACTGCGCCAAACTGCCGACTATACGCCCCCCTTCTTTGAGACATTGACTGTACTCATTGAGGCTGCTTCTATTGTTCCAACTTGTAAAAAACTAAGGTCCCACAAACTATTTACTCTAGTTGCTCTGGAAGATTGCTCGGTAACTCTGCCTGAAAACTTACATTTAAAAGAGTACAGGATAAAATAATCCCTTAAATCTACAACAGACACATGCACAAACACACATACAGACACTCATATATGAACAAACATGCAAACACAGTAACACAGTAGCGTCTTTGAGATAGAATTTGGTAAACCTTTGATTAATAAGTGAATCAAGGGTAATTGGGAGGAGTGAGGAGTATGTGGTTGAGTAAACAAACCATCCAAGATCAAGCAGCAGAGCAGATTCGATGGAGCTAATTCTGTTTTTGTTTCTTATGATACTTTGATATCTGGAAATGACTTTCTGAGGGTGCTGTGCAGACTGGCTTTGATAGATAATAAACCAAATTATAGTCAGTGGTAAAGTGGGGCATGTTTGGAAGCTGAATGTTTTATGTCTAATCCTAATTATTGTCATTTCCTGTTCCTCAAAAGCAGTGGTGAATTTATTGTGAGGTTTGCACATTTTGCACGTTCTCCCTGTGTCTGCGTGGGTTTCCTCGGGGTGCTCCGGTTTCTCCCACAGTCCAAAGATGTGCAGGTCAAGTGAATTGGCTATGTTAAATTGCCCATAGTGTTAGGTGCATTCGTCAGAGGGAAATGGGTCTGGGTGGGTTACTCTTCAGAAGGTCGGTATGGACTGGTTGGGCCAAAGGATCTGTTTCCACACTGTAGGGAGTTTAATTCACTCTAATTTAAACTAATCTGATCAAATATATTATAAAATAAGCGCCTTCTAATTAAGACTGAGTTAAGGATATTTTTTTCTTCTTGTCGATTTTCACATTCCCAGGGAACAGTGAAGACTGGGTTATTGAAAGTATTCAAGACTGAGCTGAACTGACCATTGATAGACAACAGAGTCAGTGTTTATTGGGAACAGACAGGAAAAGGATGCTCACACACAATCATATCAGCCAAGAGCATTCTGAATGTTGCAGCACGCCTGAGGGGGCGATTGGCCAACTAATAATCCTATCTCCTGTGTTGTTCTCTCAATCCACTCCTCAATGCTGTTACAGAGGGAGAGAAAGACCACATTCAGCCAGGAAGGCAATAAGATAGCGGGAGACCATTATGCCCCTCTAAGGAGTTAGACAGAAATGAGGTGATGGTATTCAGCCATCCAGTACACACTACACAGCACAGGACGAGGCCATACAAACTGCCTTCGGTGCTGAGCAATCACAGCAGCCTCCTGAATATAACAGGAAGTAGTGCTTCGAGATTAATATTGGTATGCAGGTTGTAAAACAGATATATATTAATCTCTGAGTTACTCCACTAGTTACAGTTATTTGGATGACCCGATGGATTGAAGCTATATGAGCTAATTTATCAAGATAGTCATACAATGCTTCGTCAACTGGACGCAGGGAGTCAGCAATGGGATACAGACAGGGGTGGTTTAGCGCGAAAATCTTCAGCAGAAACTGTTTAATGTGGATTATGAGAGTGGGTGTTTTGGAAGAAGGATATAAAATCACTAACTGTTTAAATGGTGAGAGATTTCAGAACTCAGTGACACACAAGGATTTGTGAGTCGTGTCGCATGAATCATGTAAAGTTAGTCACCATGTGTAGCAAATGATTAGGAATGTGAATGGAATGATGCTGCTAAGGGTATCGGGTTTAATCGTAGGAATGTTTTACTGCATTCGTACAGGGCATCGCTGAGATCACACCTGATGCAATGTAAAATGTTTTGAATCCTAAACTGACAAAAAGAAAGATTCAAACTGAGGAAGGGCACCATTCAGACCCAAAATGTTAACTTTGATTTCTCTTCACAGAAGTTGCCATATCTGCTGAGATTTTCCAGGAAATTCTGTTTTTGTTCCTGATTTACAACATGAAGTTGTGTGTAGAATTTTATATTGATTTTCAGGTTGAAAAACCGAAACCAGTGGAATGCTCCAGGGATCGGTTTATATCTGTTATCCAACGTGCTTTTGGTTTCTGGAAAAATAGATTCATTTCATTTAGAAACTTCCAAAGATACTTCACTTTATTGTTTGTGAGTTAAAGGCTTTGTATTATGAAAGCTATGCATTTTAGGTTTCAGTGGAAGTGTTCTTGCTATTGTAATAAACAAGATCTTGAAAACCGTGCATCAGGTGAATACCTGATGGACATTTCCTCTTGTTTGGGAGACTAAAACTAGGGAATTCATTTTAAGAATAAGTATTCACTTTGACACAGATATTAGAAAGTCATTAACTTCTTTTTATAAAAGGTAAAAGGATCATAGTCACAGAATAGAACATCATGGAACCACACCTTTTGTTCAACTAATACTACCAGCCTGCGTTTGGCCCATATCCCTCCAAACCTTTCCTATTTTTGTACCTACCCAAACATCTTTTAAATGTTGTAACTGTACCTGCACGCGCCACTTCCTTTGAAAGTGCATTACACACACTAATATCTCTATGTAAGAACAAATTACCCCGCATGTACTTTTGAAATTTTTCTCTTCTTACTTTAAAATATTCTCGCTGGTTTTGAATTTCTCCGTCCGAAGGAACAGAAACATGCCATTCACCTTATCAATATCCCTGATGATTTTATCATGGAACCCTTGGATTTTCTGCCCTCCAAGGAAATAAGATTCAATCCAATCTCTCCTTATACCCCAATCCCTCCGTTCTTAGTAACATTCTGCTAAATAATTTTTAACTCTAACAAGCTTAATAATACCCTTCCCCTGACTGAGTGATCAGAACTGGACCAAGTACTCCAAAAGAGGCCTTGTCAATGTCTTGTACAACCTCAATATTAAATACCGACACCTATAGTGAAACGTTTGAGTGACGAAGGCAAACGTGCTAAATGCCTTCTAAAATACTTTTTCCACATGTGATACAAAGTTCAAAGAATTATGTACCAAAATCCCTCGATCTCTATGGCCTGAAGTACTGCCTTGGACCGTATAATTATTTGTTTTACGTCATGCACTTGTTTATTTTACCAAAATGCAGTACCTCACATTTAGTTTATCTAATCTCCATCTGTCACTCCTCAATCCATTGACATAATTGTACAATATCTCTTTGCAATCGCGGACAACAGGTCTCACTGCCCAATATAACCGCACTTTTAGTGTCATCTGTAAACGTACCAACCATGCCTTTGATATTATCATCCTAACCTTTTACATCAATGACAAACGAAAGTCCATCCAGTATTGATCCCGGTGGAACACTGCTTGTTATAAGCTTCCAGGCAAAATCAAAACCCTCTATTCTGTCTCCTTCTGTAAAACTGAATTTACAACCAGTTGTCAAGCTTACCCGCAATCCCATGTGCTCTAGCTTTATTAATTGGTCTGCCATGCAGAACCTTATCAAAGGCTTCGCTAATGTTCATTTAAACAACATCAACCATTCTGCTACAATCTTTGTGTTTACTTCATATAAAACAAATTAAAATCATGTTTAAAAGAGATGATTACTCTCATACAAAATCTTTCTGACCAACTCAAATCAGCCCTTCTCTCTCCATGCATGTAAATCTTATCTTTCAGAATCTCTTCCAACAACTTACTCATCACCAATGTCAGACACACAGTCTATCGTTTCCATGCTTTTCCTTCCGGCCTTTCTAAAGGTGCAGCATTAGCCACCCCCCAGTACTTCACTTGTGTGTATAAATGATTCAACTAGATTTGCTGGGTTCCCATAGTTTAAAAGAACAAAGAGCAAAGAAAAATAACGAAGACTATTTCAGCACAGGAACAGGCCCTTCATTCCTCCAAGCCTGTGCCGATCCAGTTCTTCTATCAAAGCATACTTTCTAAGGATCTGTATCCCTTTGCTCCCTGCCCGTTCATATATTTGTCTAGATAGATCTTAAATGATGCTATTGTGTCCACCACTAACACCACTACTGGCAACGCGTTCCAGGCACCCCCACCCTCTGCATAATGAATTTAGCACATATACCTTCCATCAACATATCCAATCTCACGTTGAACTCGTGGCCACTAGAAATTCAGTACGCCACTCTGGGGAAAATAAAATCTTCTTGCTGTCCACCCTATCTATACCGCTCATGATTTTGTAGACCTCATTCTGATTCCCCCTCCCTGACCTCTGTCTTTCGAATGAAAATAATCCTAATCTACTCAACTTTTTTTCATAGCATGCACTCTCCATATCAGGTAATATCCTAGTGAACCCCTTCTGTCCTCTCTCCAAATCATCCACATCGTTTTGGTAATGTGGGCGACCAGAAATGTACCAGATATAATGCTGAACCATAGTCTTATTGAACTGTAACATGACCTGACAAATCCTGTACTCAATACCTAGTTCGATGAAGGAAAACATTTCATATGTTTTCTTGACAAATCTATTGACCTGAATTGCCACCTTCAGGGATCAAAGAACTTGAACACTCAGAGATCTCTCTGTATATTAATTTTCCGCTGGATATTTCAACTTACTGTATAATTCGCTCTTGAATTTGATCTTCCAAAAAGCATGACCTCGCATTTGACAGGATTGAACTCCATTTGCAACTCTCAGCCCAACTCTCGAACCTACATATCTTTCCTTCCACAATGCCCTGGCATACACATGATCCGGTCCTGGAAAATGATCAATCCTTATGGTTCCTCAGACCTTGCACGCACAACAACACCCAAATCTCTCTGCGCTGGTCTTTTGTTTTCACAGTCTCCCTCCATATAAATAACCATTTTTTTGCTATTCCTTCTGAAGTGCTTGATCACACACTTTATTAAAATTAACTCTATCTTCCAATTACACAGTGCAGATTTCTTACATCCTTATCACACCATGCACTCCAACCTATCTTTACCATCATAAAATATGCATTGATTGCATTCTACACCCCCCCCCGCCCCAACAAAAACAACTTTAATACAGAGAATAAGCAACTGGGAGTCCAAGGGCTGACATTTGTGACACTCCACTTATTATGTCTCTCTGAACTCACAGAGACATGTTCATCAAGACTCACTTCTTTGTGTCTTCACAAATGTTCAATCTCTGAATAATAACCCACAAGTTCCTAACTTGTGCAATATACGCTTTATATGGTACTTTATAAAATGCTTACCAAATCTAATTACACAATCTAAGAGTTCACTTTTATTATCACTGCTTCTCCTTTTCAGATAAAACTATTGAGTCTCTTTGATTCCATTAAATTATCGTAAATCACACTATAATGGACATGAGCAGTTTCCTAATAATAGACAAGGCTACCTGGCCGTTATTTTCCTGGTTTCTGCATTTCTCCCGACTTGAAGACAGGCATCACAGTAAGACTTTTGAATCCACTGAAATTCCCTTGGACTGCAGTGATATTTCAACAAATGCCAAGAATATGTCTGGAGTACATTGTTTCGAAATCCAGGAAATAGACCACTAGGTTTTGGTGGATAGTTTATCCGTAATCATTTCCTTTATCAAAGGGGTTGTCCTGAAGTAAGGCCTGACATCCTTTGGGATATTCTCTGTCGAAACGGTGTCACAACTAATATAACATAGTTGTTTGAGTTATTTGAAAGTTTCCGTTTTTCCTGTGTGGAATTTCCCTATGTCATCTTCCAATTGTTCCAAAAAAGGTTTTAACTATATTTTTATTATTATTTTTATTTCCACATGCAGCCTCGTGCTGTTTTTGTTTATACTTTTCAACAATTGACCTTCCAAAATCAATTGTCCCAAATTTTATTCGCTTTACGTCTTTCAGCTTGTAGTCTCTAAAAATGTAGTCCCAAACTTCTGATCTACCAGCCGTTTTCATCATTTGTGCGCCTTTGTTTTCATTGGGTACTCACCCTGACTATATTTGCTAATCATACAAAGTTTACCATCTCATCAATTCCTTTTTGATGTTTGCAACAATTGACCTTCCTAAATCAATTATCCCCAACTTTATTCGCTTTATGTCTTTCAGCTTGTGGGCTCGAAAAATATTGTCCCAAACCTCTGGTCTAGCAGCAGTTTTCATCATTTGTGCGCCTTTGTTTTCATTGGGTACTCACCCTGACAATATTTGCTAATCATACAAAGTTTACCATCTCATCAATTCCTTTTTGATGGTTTTTAAATTTGTTCACGGAATTAGGGAATCATTGGCTAGGTCAGCATTAGTTGCCGATCCCTAATTGCACAGAGAGCAGTTATGAGTCAACCATATTGCAATGGGATGGAGTCACATGTAGGCCAGACCAGATAAGGATGGCAGATTCCTTCGCGAAAGGGCTTTAGTGATCCAGAGAGGTTTGCTAAAAGTTGACAATGGATTAATGGTCATCATGAGATTCTAAATTCTAGATTGTTTTTATTGAAATGAACTATCACCATCTGCCGTGTCAGGATTTGAACTCGGATCCCAGAACGTTATCGGGGTCTATGGATTAACGATCTAGCGATAACACTACAAGGCCATCGTCTCCCCAACATGTTTGATCATTGTGAAATGTTAATTAAATATCTGCCAACGTTATCAACTGAAATTCCTTTCAGTCTATTTTCCAGCTCATTGTTAGCAACAAGTGCTCACGCTATTGACTATAACATAAGAACTAGGAGCAGGAGTAGGCCGTCCAGCCCTTTAATCCTGCTCCATCATTCAATAAGATTATGGCTGATCTTTTTGTGGACTCAGCTCCACTTACTCAACCTCTCACTGTATCCGTTATTTTTTTTCCATTTTTAGAAAAACATATACCTTACTTTAAAACAGTTTCCTGAATAGCGTCAATTACTTCACTGGGCAAAGAATTCCACAGATTAACAACCCTCTGGATGAAGACATTCTATCTCAATTCAAGCCTAAATCTGCTTCCTCTTGCAGCTGTGCCCTCTTATCCTAGCTTCACACATCTGTGAAAACATGTTGTCTATTTCTATCTGATCCATTCCCTTCATTATTTTATATGTTTCTATAAGATCCCCCCATTATTCTGAATTCTAACTAATATAATCCCAATCTACTCAGCCACGCCTCATAAATCAGCCCTCCTCAACGCTGGAAACAACCTCCTCTGCACCTCCTCCAGTGCCTGTACATCCTTTCTTAAGTACGGAGACAAAAACTGCATTTAGTACTGCAGATGTGATCTCACCAGCACCTTGTACAGCTGCAACATTACCTCTCTGTTTATAATCTCAACCTCTTTAGCCATGAAGGAGGAGATTACATTTGCCTTCCTAACCACTTCTTGTACCTGCAGACCAAAAGTCTGTAAATCATGCCTGATTCTTCTCAAACCTCCAAGGGGTTTTCCTATGTGGAATCAATTATGATCAGCTGACAATGAATAACATTGAGATTCAATGGATTGACAAAGAATAATTGTGAAAGTAATGAGTCAAAGTTGAAGACATCCCTATCTGACAGGGAGCTTCACGTGTGACGCATTGGGAAGTGAATGAAAATACAATCAATGACACAGTACCATCAACTGTACAGGGGCTCAAATCATGGTCAAGGAGGGAAACAGAGAGAAACACATTCATTTTAAGCACAATTCTGGAAGGGAAAACAAATTTGAGGGATCTATGAGAAATGACTTGAGGAATGGTATGCATTGGAGAAGTGATGCCAGAGAGAGACACTGATGAGAATGAGAACTTTAAAATGAGATATTATCATACCAGAAGCCACTGTAGGTCAATGATTATAGGGGTGATAAGTGAATTAGACTCCGAGTGAGTTGATGGACAAGCAGCAGAGTTGAGGATAAACTGAGGTTCATGGAGAGTATGAAGTGAGACGCCAATGAGACGATTATTAGAATAGTTTAGACTGGAGCAGACCGAGACATGGATGAAGTTTTCAGAAGCAAAGTGTCTAAGGCAGGGATGCATATCGAGGCTTCAATCGAGCTGGGAAATGGAGAAAATTTTGGTGACAGATAGGAAAATTAGGAAGAAACTCAATACACTTTATAATAGAATGCTGAGATTGTACACAAACTTGTTCAGGCTCAGGTAAAAGCTGGGAGAGGAATAAAGTCAGTACATGTGGGAGATCACAGCAGAGATTGATGATATGGGCTCCTGTGTTATAACAGAACAGTCAGTATTGATTAATGCAGGAATGATCTATGGAGCAGAAAGCAAAAATAGAAATGAATTTATAAAAAATAGAGCATGTCACTAATTCTATCATTGATATGATACTTAGAATAAGTACTTCGCAAATTAAACAATGTTACAGCCTCCAAAAGATTGATCACCAAAACAATTGCTTGGCCTGTGTAAGATGCAGAGCACAGCTCCCTCATTGTATGTGTGCAGAGATGGGGGTGGGGATGAGTGGTATTGAACATTTCAGTAAGGATGCTGGACTACAGTTATGCAGGAATTCGTGAGTTTACATTTTGAATCCTATCTGCAGATTTGGTCAGTCGTTTTTGTAAGTATGCAAATACCTTGTATGCTGCCGGAGGAAGTTTACTCAGTTGAAACTTCACATATTCAGGCTATCCTTTGTGAAAAGGTGATAAGCTGGCCTTGTTTACATGAGTGTGCTCAGGAGAGAGGAATGGATTTATAAAGTACTGTATAATATTCACAATGTGCATATGAAAATGAGGATGTAAATTATTGGTGGCTCCACCTATAGTTTTAACATTACTATTTATCTTTTGATATCATGGATGAGTTGTCTACGATTTTTTAAACACTATGTCAAAGAATGTGCAAACAGAGGCAGCCGAACTGGGAGCAAGCCATTCAGCTCCTTGTGCTTACCCTGATTGAATAAGGTCACGCTGAGCTGATTATAGCATTGAAACTGCATTCCCAACTAATCTGCAAATCTGTTCAACCCTTTCCTAACCTAGAACCTATCTACTCCTGCCTGAAAAGGTGTTTAGGGTCTCTGCTTCCACTAAATTTTCAGCTAGAGTAATCCAAAATACAACCACCTGCAGAAAGAAAAGTTAATTGCTGATTTGAATGGGTGATCCCTCATGTTTAACAAATGAACTATAAGTTTGCATGTTATACGCAAGTCGAAGTGTTCTATCCACAGCTAATCTGTCAGGATCCAACAGGATGTTTATCAGACCTTAAGCTAACATAGTCTATTCAACAAATCAAGTCTGCTCCACAATTCATTACCATCATGGCTGATTGATGATCCTCAAATCCGCCTTCTTGCCTTATCCCCATAGCTCTTGATTCACTCACTGCTTAGAAATCTATCCACTACCTGCTTTGATTAGACTTAGCGACAGGGTTTCAACAGGCCTATCATTCAGTAACCCTCTGACAGAGAAGGCACTCCTCACCTCCCTCATAAATATATGCTCTCTTTGACTGAGGCTATACCCTTTGGTCCTGGACTCTCCCACAAATGGAGCCAACCTTGTTGGCAATGAGCCTGTCAAGCCGACTGACAATCTGATTTTGTTTTCATTGAGATCTCCTCTCATTGTTCCAAACTCTAATGTGATTTTGACGAAGCTTCTCAAGCTCACTCCATAAGAAAATACCTCAATTCTCAGGATTAATTCTGTGGAGTTTCTCCCATCTGCTACCAATATGTCTGTTATCTCCTCTACATATTTCCTTTGAAAATTAGACCAGAACCGTTCACATTTTTGCACGTTCAGTCTGCATAGAAACGTGTACATGTTTAGAATGATAATTATACACCACCACATTTGAAATAACTGCTATTAGTGCGTTCGAATTTCCTATAATTGCTGAATTGCATGCCAACTTTTTAACTGTCAAGCCGAGGGCTTGAAATTCCTGAATCTTTTCTCTTGTAAATTAGATTCACTCTTCTATTTTACCTGACAAAGTTAACCAGTACAAGCTTTCCAACGCTATATGTCAGATGCCAACTTTTGGTGCAGGCACCTTATTTTTTTCTATCTCCTGATAAACTCCTTGCATCATCCTCACCATTTGCCTTCCCACTTCTGTTTGTGTTACTCACAAATATGGAGGTAGTACTTTCATATCTATCACCCAACTCATTGTGCGGTTAATAATTCCGGCCCCAGCACTGATCCTTGTGGCACTGCACTGGTTAAAGCTCATTATCCCAAAAATAGTTCCTAGATGCTTCTCTTTCAGCTACTCTGCAGACATGTTATACTCAATTAAACTATCAAGTGAGAGCAGGAATTAAACACATGCTATTTGTATCATTCTGTTTGATAGACTAGCTATCTCGGCAACTGAACTTGCCAACACCCAGTGCCTGATACAGCTGAAACATTAACATCTACATTGATATTCAATATTGCACACAATAACTGATACAATTCTGTGACGTTGCCTGCATAAAACGTTTTGCAAATAAAGCAGAAGTGCACGCAGCAGATTGCATTGCTTTATATAACTCTGTCATCGCTAATTTTATTTTCTTTCTTCTATTGGACGATTTTGCAATTCCTCATCTCAGACGTTTGCTTCATCTTGTTCATCTGACCTCCTCATTACGTTTGGCAAACCATAAAAATGTAATGGAGATGGATTATTTGCATAAATTTATGTGTGGGGGGCATGTATTCATATTCCCGTTAATAAGGGCATCAAGCATTTTCGAGGGTAGAGGAGAATGTTGGATACAAATTGGAAAGGAGTCAGTCATGATCTTGTTGAATGTCAGAACGCGAGGGGCCAAATAGCTCACGTCAGCTTCTAGTTTCTATGCATATTCCTGTACAATTACTTTCCAGATGACCTCCTTTTCATCAATATTACCTAGAACATGACACTACAGTATAGGCCCTTCGGCCTTCGATGATGTGTCGACCCACAGAGCCAACTTCAAAAAACCATCTAACCTATACAGATTAAAAATGAGATGTAAACAATACTCAGCCCAAACCTCATACTGTGATTTGTTTTTCTCCATGTGACAATACCAAGGCAGCAGGAAACTCTTACTAATGCCAAAAAGGCATCAAACACCTGAATTCCTTTGTCTAAAGGGGGTGATGATCTCGACAGTGAAAACGTGACTCTGGCCAGATCTATGCAATAAAGGGAATTCTTATACCACACGGTAAGAATGCAGTTACTTTTAGCAGAGTGAAATGTAGACTGAGTATACTTTTTGAAATTTGGATCACAGTGTGAATTCAGAGCAAAGGGGGAGAGGTGTTTTCAATAAGGTTTACTCCAAGAAGGAAACTTTCCAGAGTGAGATGTGAGTGGAAGTTGTAAAACAGCGTGAATGGAGAGGCCGAGCCACACTGAGACCAGAGGAAAAGTGGCAGCACAAAATGCAGCTTGATGCTAGTGCAGGGAAGGTAGACTGGATCAAAGAGCTGAAGGTGATGTGGGTAGGGACAATAATGTGAGAGAATATGCTTTGTAATTGGAGAGGGAGAACCCGGAATCAGGAAGGGGAGACGAACAGGGAAGTAGATGGAACAGCAATGGCAGGGGTTTCTGGGATAATTCAGGAAGCACAGCTGAAATTCATGCCTAGCATCTGCCAATTGTCCCTGAAATAAACATCCTAAATCTGGCCCGATATCAATGCTCATCAATTTGTGATTGAATATTATCTTTGAGAGCTTTAGTCAACCATGGGTGGTTCATCTCCTTATCAAGTCCTTCTTTTTGAGCAGAAACAAATAATTGCTGAGCATAATGGGATATCTGCTTGAACGTCTGTCCATGTATACCTACTGAACTTCCTCTGGGTTTCTATTCACATCACGCTTCTGACCAGATGTGAGTCAGAACTCCTCCATTTAATGTCTGGTTCTTTTCAATCATTCAGAGGGAACTTCTGCATGTGGCTGAACATATGATCAGCGGAGGGTGACTTCTTTCTCCCAGTTTCTCCATCTCTTATGATTCTGATTGATGACGCCATATTCCAGTGAGATGCCTCTGACGTGAGCACTTTTCCTTCAAACCAGAAATCTCCTAACTATGATGGACAGGGCCTTATGCTGTGACTGACCTATCTCCCACATTGCCGCCCCCACTGCACTCTCATTCACTTGTACTGTTTCAAATCAGTCTCCACACAGTTGGAGGCCGGCACGGTGGCTCAGTGGTTAGCACTGCTGCCTCAGAGCACCAGGTACCCGGGTTCATTTAGAGTCTCGGGCAACTGTGTGGAGTTTGCACGTTCTCCCTGTGTCTGCGTGGGTTTCCTCCGGGTGCTCCATTTTCCTCCCACAGTCCAAAGATGTGCACGACAGGTGAATTGGCCGTGCTAAATTGCCCATAGTGTTCGATCCATTAGAGCGAAATGGGTCTGGGTGGGTAACTCTTCAGAGGGTCGGTATGGACTTGTTGGGCTGAATCTAATCTAATCTAAAAAATCCTGCCATTGCTGCTCACAATGCAGTATCCTTCACACCGGGGAGACAAAACAGAAACGGTTTTGAGGAACACTCCCACTCTGTCTGTAAGAATAACCCTGACCACCTCATTGCTTCCCATTTCAATAACCTACCTTGCTCTCATGCTAACGTTTCGGTCCTGAGCTGCTGCAATGTTCCAGTGAAGCACAACCCAAGCTCGAATAATACCTCACTTTACACTTTGGTACGTTACAGCCTGTAGAGGTTAATGTTCAATTCGATAACTTCACAGCCTGACCCCATTATGACTGTTCTCCATTTTCATACATTCTCTCTCCTAGTCTGGCTATGACGTTGTGTGTTTGTATCTTCTTTACCTTGCACTCAATAGAGAGAACCCCTTTCCCTCAATTCGCATCTTTCACACCATCCTCTCGTTCACCACTGTTAAAAGCCTATTTATCTTTTGCCACACTCTCCTTTACACATCACCCACTCCCCCACCTCTGTCAAGGGATTAAAAATCCCATTTTACAATAAATTTCAGTTCTGAAGAAGTGTCACACTGGACTTGAAACGCTAACTCGGTTTCTCTGTCTCTGCAGATTCTGCCAGACCTGCTGAGTTTCTCCAGGGTTGAATAGGCACAGCACAAATTTTCAAATAAACAAATAATTATGGATACTGAAAATAAAAACACAAATATTTCTGGAGAAACTGGACCTGAAAGATGAACTCTGCTTTCATTCCACAAGATGCTGCCAGACCTACTTAGTTTCTTCAGCTATGTCTGTTTTTGAACTCGTTCCACAGATGTCTGTCAAAGTTGCTCAAAAGCCTTGTCCAATACTGAGCACTGGGTACCAGGGAAGTGAACAATAACACCAGGTGCACAGATTCATTGGCTCTGAACGTGCATAAGGCTGCATCACGGGCACTGCAGAGCTCTTAATAATGGTCAGGGAGAGAAACAGAGCGGAACACATTCACTTTAAATATAGAAGATGTCATTGCGGGAATGGAAAAGATTCACATGAATATGTTAAAGAATTTAAGTAATGTGACAAATTGGAAGCGTGACACCATGGAGAGATCCTAACAGAATGAAAATATGAAAATGGAAATGCCACCACATTAGAAACCAGGTTAGATCACTGAGTACAGTGCTGATGGGTGAATGGGTCGTGGTGTGAATTGGGGGACAGTCAGTAGAATTGAATTACAGATATTGCAGGTCAAACTGGGCTTTCAGGTGATGATGTGGATCACAGCAGCAGCAGCAGAATTGTGTTTAATCACAATCTGTAACTTTTTTCCCTGGGATAATCTCTCAATCTACCATTAACATCAAACTGATCCATGGTTCAGTAAGGCGCGTGGGTGAACATACCAGAATCAGAACCTAACCCTGATGACAAACCATTAAAGCTATGGTACTTGACCAGTTACGTTCCAAATAACAGGATTAACATCTGATAGAGAGGACAAAATTATCTAAAGACCAACAGATCAGATCTAAGTTTTGCAGTCCTGCAACATCCAATTATAAATGTCAATGGACTACGAAACAACTTACTGGAGGAGAGTACTCCACAAGTATCTCCATCCTAAATAATGGAACTGCTCTATACATCAGTGTAAAAGACAAGGATATAGTGTCTAAACCATCCTCAGCCAGGAGTTTTGAGTGGATGATCCAATGGCAATGGCCCCTGACACCATTCCTGCAATAGGACTGAAGACTTGGGCTGCACAACAAGCCGTGTCCCTGGGGAAGCTGTTTCATTGCAGCTCCAACTCTGACATCTCCCTGGCAATGTGAATAATTACTCTACTATATCCAGTCCGCTAAGAGGGAATAACTACAATCTGTCCAATTACCACCCCTTCAGTTCGATCATGATCGTCACATTAGTGGGAGTACTTTTTGAAAGAGTTGTCAAGCAGCACAGGAATAACCACCTCAGTGTGGTTTCTGATAGGTCCCCATGTGGCGATGGTGCTGTTGTGGAAATGTCACTGGATTACTAATCCAGATCAGGCTAATGCTCTGGCAGCTGGTGGAAGTTAAAAACAATTAATAAAATATCGAGCTCTAAAATCTGGTGTCAGGAATAGTGACTTTGAAGCCAATGTCAATTATGATTACCATTTTCCTTCCCAAGTGTAGTTTCAGGAAGTGAATCTCCCGTGCTTTCCTGGTCTGGCCGAAAAGTGACTCCAGAGACACAGACATGTGATAAACTCTTCAATGGTCTCTGAAACTTCCAAACAAGACACTCAATTGTATCAAACTGCTCATCATTCTTAAAGGATAAACCAGGTCAGAACACCCGGTCTCAGCCTTGTTATTGGAAATGGGAATGGGAAACACAGTCCTGACGTCCCCGCAGAGTCCTCCTTTCGAACGCCTGAGAGCTTGTGACATGACTTGCAGAGCTATCCCACAGACTGCACAGAAACATCGGGAAGGGAGGAGGTCATTCAACCCATTGAGCATCCCCCATTCTAGATAGTGGAGAAAATCTCCTTAGTGAGATTTGCCCCGTACAGTGTTCATATCATTTAACATGTTTAAACATCGGGATATATAAAATGGGAACTGCAGCAGTTGCTTTGGTCCATCAATTTATATCCTCCCTTCAATATACAGGCAGTACTCCGATAGCGCATGTTTATTGAACACAACTTGTCTGCATCACAATTCGTGAATTGTGCATTCTCTTTATAAAGAGATCTCCCATTCACTGTAACGCAATTCCATCCCCGGCACCAGCTGAATAGCAAAACCCAGCCTCAGGATCCTCTGTCTGTAAAATGCACACTCAGTGTGTTCACTAAAGCAGGAATGTAATCCTCTGCAAGCCTTGAAACTGAGACTGAAACTAGGAATTGTCGTCTACATTTGGATGGACGTTTATTTCAAACCAGAATTCCATGTCAGCATCATGTGGTCAGTCGGCTCACGCGCTTTCTGGCGAAGAGCTTGGTGAAAGGTACAGTGCTGTCGTCAGTGACATTAGGGTGAAAGTGCAACATTTACAGCATTGTTTCATTACAATATATGATTTAAAGATTTTCTTAGACTATGCTCGTGTGTGTTAGATTAACTTAAATTTTTGGTTTTTCCTGATTTATTTTTTGGGGGGAGTGTTTTGCCCCTTCCCCACTTTTTCCCATAGACCACATTATTAATACTGCATGATTTTCTACAACACGGTGTTCCACAGGAATACAACTACTGTGTTATTGGAGAAAAACATGGAATGATATCTGATTCTCTATCTTCACACGATACTCCTGCTCTCTGTCTATAACTTTAATTTCATGAAATCCTCATATATATTCAGTGTCTTGGCTTCCACAGCCTTATGTGTCAGAAAATTGACCAAGTTCAGCAGTCTCTGAGTGAAGATATTTATTCTCATCTCAATGCAGAGTGGCCTGTCTGTACTTAATGTTGTGGCTCCTTGTTCTTTGACGTCCCAGTCAGGGGAATTATTATCCCTGCTTCCAATCTGTCTCACCCTGTCAGAGTTTTGTGTATTTCACTGAGATCACCACTCATTTTCCTAAACCCCATGGAATACTGGCCCAGTCGCCTCAAACTCTGATCGCACACCAAGCCTGTCTTCCCAGAGATCAGTCCGGTCATCCTTCACTGCTCTCCCTCAATGTCAGATTTGTAAGGAGAGCAAAACCACACAAAATACTGCACAATGTTCGAGATGGGGTCTCACCAAGGGCCTGTACAGCTGCAGTAAGACACCATTGCTCCTATACTCAAATACTCCTGAAATGAAGGTCAATGGGCTATTTATCTTACAAACTGCTTTCTGTTCCTGCAATATTGCTTTCAGTGACTGGTGATCAAGAAGATCCAAATCCTTTTCAATGTTACAGCTACCCACTTGGTGGGACTGTGTACACTGGTCAGTGTGTCAGTGCCATTCCCAGTATTGACTTCTGATTTCAGAACTCACAGCCCTGCATGGCCTTCACAGGTCGGCGCAGAAGGAAACAAAAATGCAGCTTTAGTTCCTTTATAGATCAACATTTTTCAAACAATCCATTTTCAATTGATCGGCTGGCATTCTATTGTTCCCAACAAAGTGCACAACGTCACATCTCCCCCCATTGCTCTCCGTCTGCCACGTAGTTGCCCAGTCACTCCAGTTGCCTCAATCACGTTGGAGCTTTTTGACATCCTGCTCACCCACTCACAATCCAACATCGTTTAATGCCATCAGCAGACTTGGGAATATTGCATTTGAGCCCCTCAATCAAAGATATGATGTGTATTGGGAATATCTGGTCCCAAATCCCGATCCTTGCTATATCCTCCAAGCCTTCCACTCTAAAAAAAAGTTTTATTCCTCCTCACTGTCCCCGGCCAGCTCTCCCATTCTAAAACCATGACCATATATTAGCCCCAGTCCCATAGGATTCAAATTTGCACAACAGGCTTGGGGCTTTATTAAAAATCTTTCTGAAAATCCAATCGTAATGCATTGATAGCTTCTCCATAATTTTGCTAAAACTTCACTTTCTCAAATATGATTCCCTTTTCATAAATCTATGTTGACTTTGTCTATGCCCATTATGTTCTGTTAGAATACTTTCTCTTGAACTGTTTAGTTGCTAATTTCATTCTATTCTCTTTTTCTCACCAGACTAAAGTTTCATGGTATTGCTGGGAAGCTTGTTTTTTGCTGTGGTATCTTCTGCGAAGACAGAATGAAGTAGTTGCTTCATAGTTCTGCCATTTCCCTGTTCTCCATTCTCCATTCTCTGGTTCAGACTGTACTGAGCTGCAATTGCTTTATCTTACCTTTCACACTGGCATATCTTTCGAAGCTATTACAGTTCACTCGTATAACTCTCATTGATATTCTCTTTGGAAAAGCATCAATTTCTGTCTTAAACAGTTTAATGATGAGCATTCCATAATCATACAATCACAGAAACACAGTCCCACTTTCTGACAAGAGGCCCAGAACCAGGCATGTTATGCCACTGCAAAAACTCGTCCAAGTACTTTATATTTGTTGTGGAGTTACCCGTAACAACCATTCTGTCTCTTCTGGACCCCAACATCTTCTGGTTGACAAAATATCTTTAAATTCTCTCTAAACCTCAAGCACTTCACTTGTTCCTTTGTTCTTGACTAAAAGGAACAGTTGCTGTCTATCCATCTGTCCATGCCCCTCGTTACCTTATCCTTCTGAATCACGTCCCTCCAACCTCCTCTTCTCCAAAGGAAACAACACGAGCTTATCCAGCCTCTCTCCATAGCTGATACGCTCCAACCCAGGGAACATTCTGGTGAATCCCCACCAAACCCCACCCCCTCAGTGTAATGACATCCTTTCATGATGTGATATCCAGAACTTCACACTGCATACCATCTTGCCCGAAACAAGCCACTGTATAACTCTTATAATCTATGTCTACGACTCCTAAGCCTTTTTAGCTGGACTATTAACCTGTCCACTTACATTCAGGGATGTGAGGAAAAGCACCCTCTGAGATTCCTAGTGTGCTGCCATTCATTGAGTCCTCCCCTGTCTGGTTCCTGCTTCCAAAGTGCATCAACTCATATTTATCAGCGTTACATTCCATCTGCCATCGATCTGCACTTCTGACCATTTCGTCTGCATCTTCCTGCAACAAAAGGCCTTCCTCCTCACTGCCAACCACCCGGCCAACTCTTTCCTCCACACTCTCATCTCCACCATCTATGGTAACCATAAATGATAACGTTAAAAATCACACAAAACCAGCTTACAGTCCAAAAGGTTTATTCGCTAGTATTAGGTTTCGAAGTGCTGCTTCTTCATCAGGTGGTTGTGCACTTTGAAAGCTTGTGCTTCCAATTAAACCTGTTGGACTATAACCTTGAGTTGTGTGATTTTTAACTTTGTTGACCCCAATCCAACACCAGCTCCTCGGAATCACAAATATTTACTTGGATCCCTTCCATTCATCTAATGTGCTTGGAACATATTTAATACTTACATTGGTGCCTTATTTCTGACATTTTGATGCAAAGTAAGTCTGTTTTGTCAGACATTGCAATGCTCAATTTAGTTACATTGTCAAGTACTACCCTGTCACTGATATAAATTGACTTTATGTCTTTAGTTCCATAAGCTCCATCTGATCACTTGGTTTTCTGGGTGATTTTATGGATCTTCCTCCAAGAAGACAGATGCAAAGTTACTGGTTATTTTCTTGGCCATTTCCTTGTTCTCCACAATAAACTCTCCTCTCCCGATTACAAATTTCCACATTTGACATTGCTTTTATTTTGTTTCCTTTGAAATATAGATAGTAGATTGATGCAGTCTTTGTGTTCCTGTTTGTTAGCATGTATGTTTGCTTTTAGATTTCCTTATCAGTTTCATGGCCCTCCTTTTCTGGATCATCAATTTCTGAGAATTCTCAGGTTTCCACAATTTCTGGAATTCTTCTGAAGTCACTTCCTATGATTAATATAATCTTTCATTTGTTATTTTAACCATCATTAAGTCACTTGCTCACTCTGCGGTGTTTTTAAGTTCAAGAAAGAGACACATTTTCCGACTTTGCAGTACTTCTATAAATCTCCTCATCCTGTCCAGATATATTCAGGAACTCTGCAGGAGGACAGAGAAGAAATTACGGGAGCCCTGGTTGGTACTTTTCCAACTTTGCTGGCCAACTGGTGAGGTACCGGTGGACTGGAGGATAGCGAATGCTGTGCCCCTATTCAAGGAGGACGACAAAGTTAAACCTGGGAACTATAGACTGGTAGAATTAACATCTGTAGTAGGTAATGACTTGAGAAGATACTGAGATAAGATATACAAAGTAACCTCGATTGTCCAATTGAGATGGACGGAGCACTATTTCATTCAGATAATTGATTATTTGGTGAATTGATCTACTCTGGGACTTGAAGTTTACTGTGAAGTCTGCTCCCCATTCAGAAGACAAGGCAAAAGCAATCGGCGCGTGAGACCCCACGCCACGTCAGCTCCCACCCCGCTCCCACCTTGCCCCATATGTGCCCCGCCCACCCCAAACCCTTCCACGCCCACCCCACGTCCCTGTCTGCCGCCACGCACCCCCAAACCGCCTGATCTTACACCCCCACTTGCCCGCCAACATCCTAATCTGCTCCCACTCCGTGCCACCACCTGTCCACGCCCGCCCCAACCCTGACTGCTCCCACACCAATCCTGCCCCCCATCAGCCCAGAACCCTGTCCAACGCCACACCCGTCTGCCCATGCCCGTTCCTAACCCTGCAACACTAACATCGGTCCCCTAACCCCGCACAACCAAACATCCCCACCCATCGTCCAAACCCCATCCACACCCCCGCACACCTGTAACCCTGTGCCCCCAACCCCGCACTCCCAAACCCCACATCCCCAACCATCCTCACTCACCTTCGGACTCCCGTCCGCAACCCCAACCGCCTCCAATTGGGCAGGCGACTGTACACCAACAGAACTGCTGTTGCTGCTGTCTTTGTGGGGTAAGTCTTCAAATAGCACACACACACACACATGCGCACGCGCGTTTTGGCAAGTTCCACCTTTGCTGTGTACAGGACAATGTTGGCGCAGTTATATGGAGAAGGGGGATTTAGGGTGAACCTCTGTGTAGAACTTCAGGGAAAGTGTGGGGTGAGAGAGAGAGAGAAGGTGGGAGATCAGTCTTTTGGAGACGGTGCCTGGACTGTTCTTGGCAGTATTTTAGTAAGACAATTTAAAAAAAAATCATTGTACCTACAAACAAAAGGGTTGAAAGACATAATGTTTCTATCGAGACCTTGAGGTCCTCTTTGGATAATCCAAATTTCGGATAATTGATATTTGGACAATCGTGGTTCCTCTGTACATGCACTTGAGAGACAGGGTTTGATTAGTAGCTGTCAGCAAGGCTTTTGTGCATGAGAGATCATGGCTCTCAAACTTGTTACAGTGCTTTGATGAAGTGACAAGGAACAGTGATGAGGGCAGAATGGTATACATAGCCTACATAGATTTCAGTAAAGCCTTTGACAAGGTTACAGAAGATCAGCTCCTCTGGAATGTTTGATCACCTGGAATCCAGGGGGAGCTGGTAGATTAGATACACAGTTGACTTGGTGGTAGGAAGCAGAGGGTAATATAGGAAAGATGCTTGTTGGACTGGAGGCCTGTGAATAGTGGAATACCTCAGGGGTTGGTGCTGGGGACATTGTTTGTTTCTATATATATGTGTGTATATTATATTTATATTCTCTCATCTAGATCATAGATGTATGTAATATGTTTTATATCGATATATATATAATTTACCTATGACATAGATCTATGATCTAGATGAGAATGCACAGGCATGATTTGCAAGTTTAATGATGACACTAAAATAGGCAGCATCATGGAGAGTGGGGAAGGTTATTCGGAATTTCAGAAATTTCAGCAGTACCTTGAACAGCTGGAGAAGTGGACTGAAAAATGGAAAATGCAGTTTAATACAGATCGGTGTAAGTACTTGCATTTTACAAAGTCGAGTCAAGGTTGGAGTTTCATGGTGAATGGTTGGGCCTTCAGGAGTGTAGTGAAGGAGAGGGACCTTGGTGTTCAGGTGCACGGTGCTCTGAAAGTTGATTCACAGGTAGACAGGGCAGTGAAGAAGGCTTTAATACACTGGCCTTCATCAGTCAGAGCACTGAGTATTGAGGTTGAGGAGTTACATTGCAGTTAAACAGGACGCTGGTAAGGCATTATTTGAAGCGTCATGATCAGTTTTGTTCACTTTGCTATAGGAAGGATGTTATTATACTGGAAAGAGTGCAGAAGAAATTACAAGAATGTTGCCAAGGTCTTAATGGTCTGCGTTATGGGGAGAGGTTGGACAAGCTAGAACTTTTTACTTTAGAGTATATGAGACTGAGCGGTATCTTATAGACGCTTAAAAGATCACAGGAGGCATGGATGGAGTGAATGCACCCAGTCTTTTCTACCCAGGACAGCAATCACGGACTCGAGGGCATCAGTCTAAGGTCAGAAGGTAAGAATAAAAGGGAAACTGACGAGCAATGATCTTAACACACATCTTGGTATACATATGGAATGAGCTGCCAGGGGAAGTGGTTGAGGTGGATACATTAACAACACGTAAAAAGCATTTGTACAAATACATGGAGAGGAAAGGATTAGAAGGATAAAGGGCAACGGCAGGGAAATGGGTTGGCGTGAGAGGACATTTTGTTCAGAATGGTCCACTTTGAGCTGAAGGACCTGTGTCCGTGCTCGTGTGCTCTATGACTCGAACAACCATTGCTTGTCTCCCACTGAATGTTATATTGTACTTTCCCAATTTACTGGAGTGAGCTTGACCCTCTACCCTCCAGGCCTCCATGATATTTGACCAGAATGTTCACACATTTGATATTGTCTGCGGACGCCATATAAAATGCACCTCATTAACGTCACTATTCCTCAAAAGCTGCTTCAGACTAAGGTTAGTAATTAGTATTTCTTACCACACAACACCAACTCCGAAATAACCTGCTATCTAGTTTGGTTCACAACATACACTTCAACCCATCTGATATACACTTATGGTATTTATTTTTCACAGCATTAGCAATCATTTAGTTAACGCAGTTTAGATACAACTTGAGACCATCCAATAAGACTGCAGTATTCACAATACTTGCATGTGTAATTTCCAGAGCACATGATGTTCAGATTTTCTGCTACCGTTTTGGTTTAGATACATAAAACATCAGTGTTTGCTTCTCCTTGCTATTTGTACGCTCTACCTAAACTGATTCCGTGAAAGTTGAGGGACTTGGTCTGTGTCGTTATTGATAGACATGGACAAGACATTCGACGAGGCTCATCTAGACGCTGGGATGATCTGAATATCCAACAATAAAGCATAAGCATTAATAACCTACCCCGCTCTGCCAGGATAAGTGTCACTGTATTCTGTCTGCTCCCTCATACTCACTGTATACCTGTTATAGCACCTACCCCCGAACAAGGCTCTAGCTCTATCTCCAAATAAGCTCAGGCACTAACACTCTCGCTATTGAATTCAGCAACTTCCTTCACTCACTTTCTCCGTCACTTATGCAATAGCCTCCACACTAATAACACAACGTGGATATAACACTGTAAACTGACTCACTCACGACTTCTCACCATGGCACCCACCTGTACAAGCTCTAACAGCAGGGCCACCCTCACACCCTCCCTCCCCTTCTCCCAATCCAGGAGAATCAGCCTGGAATAGGACAGAAAAAGGCCATCCCAGGTGGTGGGGTGCCTGACATCTGTTCCCTCTCCCCTCCCCACGCCTTGTGGGGAAGATCTTGGTAGGAGCCAAAGAGGACCGGGATGACTTATGTGGAGATTCCGAAATATCTACGTCCCACCAACCGAGTAAGGAGCAAAGATCAGCGAACGGCAATTCTCACTTTAAACCCACTGGCAGTTCCAGTGTCAGCTCTCTCTCAAAGAAAAAGAGATACCTCACTGCACAGAGATGCAGGCATAGAATTACATGGAAATATTGATAAATACCCCAATATACTAACATGTACAATGTGTACAAGGAGAAAAGCATACACACCCATACAAGCACACAAAAACATATACAGTCACACACAATAGAAACAAACACGGAGTGAAATACACAGGCGGATACACAGACAGACGTAGGCAAACAAATACTCATCTAACAAGCAGATGGACACACACACAGACACTTGTCTCATTAAGACACAAATAGATCGTTTTTTTATTTATAAGGGGATCAACAATTCTCGGCAAAAGACAGAAGAATGATGTTGAGGAACAAATAAGAAATTAATGAACGGAATATCAGACATGATGGGTCTAATGGCCTAGTTCTGCTCCTTTTCTAATTCTCATGTGGTGTGATGCTATTAGGTATTCTCTTTCTGAGACAGCAGCAGAGGCTGGATTTGATAAGTATTTGATCGGAAAGAGACAGTGGGAATGTGGGACAGGTTGGGAGTGTGGAATGGCGTCTGTCTATTCCTAATTACTGTACCTTTTTAGCTGTAAAGTGGTGGTGATTTGATGTTGGGTTAACACAGTTTAAAATAACGGGTCTCGCAATGTAATTGTATTGTGCTCTCTGTGGTGTCCTCAGCCTCAGGGAGCAGTAACGACTTGGTTATTGAAGATATTCAAGGTTGAGCTGAACTGATCTTTGCCGGATAGGAGAGTCAATGATTACTGGGAAGAGACAGGAGATGGATGGTCAGACACAATCAGATCAGCCATGAGCATTCTGAATGGTGCAGCCGAATGACCATCTGCTGCCCCTACCCCATGTATTGTTCCCTCAATCCACCTCTCGAGGCTGTTACAGAGATATACCGCTGCCCCTATCCCATCTGTTGTTTTCTCAATCCACCCCTCGATGCTGTTACAGAGATATACCGCTGCCCCTAACCCATCTGTTGTTCTCTCAATCCACCCTCGGGTCTGTTACAGAGATTTACCGCTGTCCCTACCCCATCTGTTGTTCTCTCAATCCACCCTCGATGCTGTTACAGAGATATACTGCTGCCTCTACCCCATATGTTGTTCTCTCTATCCACCTTCAAGGCTGTTACAGAGATTTACAAGGATGTTGCCAGGGTTGGAGGATCTGAGCTGCAGAGTGAGGCTGAATAGGCTGGGGCAGTTTTCCCTGGGGAGTCGGAGGCTGAGAGGAGATCTTATAGAGGTTTACAAAATTATGAGAGGCATGGATAGGATAAATAGACAAAGACTTTTCCCTGGGGTTGGGGGGTCCAGAACTAGAGGGCATAGGTTTAGGGTGAGAGGGGAAAGATATAAAAGAGACCTAAGGGGCAACCTTTTCACGCAGAGGGTGGTACGTGTATGGAATGAGCTGCCAGAGGAAGTGATGGAGGCTGGTATAATTGCAACATTTAAGAGGCATTTGGATGGGTATATGTATAGAAAGTGTATGGACGGGTATGGGCCGACTGCTGGCATTTGGACTGGATTGGGTTGAAATATCTGGTCGGCATGGACGGGTTGGATCAAAGTGTTTGTGTCCATGCTGTACATCTCTATGACTCTATGACTCTATGAAATTGGCCTCTTTCCTCATCTCTGGTGTTCGGTATCGATATCTATTTGAGGTACTTCAGAGCGTGCCTGCACGATTTCTTTCCATAATATTGCAGACTACAGATAATCACCATTTAAGCTGAAAATCATAGCCAAGCAATTCAAGATGTTCATAGTTTATCTCGATAGCAGAGAGCATGAAATATCATCCTGTAGTTGAGTCTAATACCTTTTATTTGTTTAACAATGAGAACTGTTGCCTGTATCTTTCAGTCAAGTTAATCAGAACTTTAAAAATGCATGCAGAGCTGAAAGCTGACACTTAAAATATGATCCAAATTCTGGGCATGGTTTAAGTCTTGTGTGGTGGGAAATGCCCCTGGCCTTATGCCAGAGTTCTGGATTTGATTTCAGACCATGAACCTGTTTTAATGTCACAATCTCTGGATCAGATGATCTAGATTCATGTCCTACCTGTTGTGAAGGTGTGTCACAGCATGTCAGAACAGGCTGATGAACAAGCACGCAGGACAATCATGTTGCAGCTTTCGAGGCTATTGTTGAGTAGTGGTAGTGCCCCTACCTCTGAGGCTCTAGGTTCAAATCCGACAGAGATCTTTCATTATATGTCTGAACAAGTTGGATTAAAATGATTTTTGTATTGTGACTTGATGGATAAAGAAGAGGTGTCATTATTGAATTTCAGAATTTAGGCCCACGATGACTGAAAACACAATCATTCATGTTGATTGGAGTCGCATTTATACCTTCTAGAGGTTTATACAATCATGGGAAGGGTAAATAGTCTCGGTCTATCTGCCAGAGATAGGAAGACCAAAACTAATGGGCATAGCTTTAAGGTGGGAAGAGAAAGATTGAAGAGAGACCTAGAGTGAACTTTTTCACGCAAGTGTAGTGTATGTACGGAATGAGTTGCCAGAGGAAGTTGTGGAGGATGGTGCAATTACCACATTTAAAAGGCATGGGTATATGAATAGGAATGGTTCAGAGGGATGTGGGACAAATGTTGGAAAATGGGACAAGATTAATCCAGAATATCTGGCCGACTTGGATGAGTCAGAAGGACTGTTTCCCTGCTGTACAGGTCTACGATTCATATATTCAATTGATCAAGGTATCGTTATAATCACTGACTGTAAATCGTTAAGTCAACATTGTCCACGATACAACCAATCTTGATGTCAGCTGTAAATTTGCTAATCATGTCTTCTACAATTCTCATCCAAGTTATTGATATAAATGTCAAACAAAAGAGGATCCAACACTTTTTCTTGTGAATCACATCTGGTCCAAAGTTTCCAGTTTGAAAACAACCCTCCACCTCCACCATGTCTCCTGCCATAAGGCAGACAGACACCGAAACACACACACACACAACCCTCCACCACTACCCTGTCTCCTACCATAAAGCAGACATACACCAAAACACACACACACACACAACCCTCCACCTCCACCATGTCTCCTACCATAAAGCAGACATACACCGAAACACACACACACACAACCCTCCACCACTACCCTGTCTCCTACCATAAAGCAGACATACACCGAAACACACACAACCCTCCACCACTACCCTGTCTCCTGCCATAAAGCAGACATACACCGAAACACACACACACACAACCCTCCACCTCCACCATGTCTCCTACCATAAAGCAGACATACACCGAAACACACACACACACAACCCTCCACCTCCACCATGTCTCCTGCCATAAAGCAGACATACACCGAAACACACACACACACACAACCCTCCACCACTACCCTGTCTCCTACCATAAAGCAGACATACACCGAAACACACACACACACAACCCTCCACCTCCACCATGTCTCCTACCATAAAGCAGACATACACCGAAACATACACACACACACAACCCTCCACCTCCACCATGTCTCCTACCATAAAGCAGACATACACCGAAACACACACACACACACACAACCCTCCACCTCCACCATGTCTCCTGCCATAAAGCAGACATACACCGAAACACACACACACACAACACTCCACCACTACCCTGTCTCCTGCCATAAAGCAGACATACACCGAAACACACACACACACAACCCTCCACCACTACCCTGTCTCCTGCCATAAAGCAGACATACACCGAAACACACACACACACACAACCCTCCACCACTACCCTGTCTCCTGCCATTAAACTGATTTGCACAATAAAACACACACAAACCCTCCACCATAAACCTGTCACCAACAGTTATACACAGGAACACACACACACATAATCCTCCACCACCACCCCGTGTCCTGCATTAAACAGATATACACAAAACACGCACACATAACCCTCCTCCACCACCCTTTATCCCTCTATTAAACAGATATACACAGAAACAGACGCACACACAAACACACATCTATATTGAGACACAGGTACAGTCATGTCTTTAATACAGAGATATATAATTTTTGATGAAAACATGGGTCCAGAGTTACATTGACAATGCAGGGGAATTGTGTTGAGAAACATGTCAGGCAGGTCCGAACAGCAAAGTCGAGCTGATGGGCCAAATGATCTTATTTCAATTTCCTATGCTGTGTGGCCTTCAGATGAAAGGAATATTTTTTGGAGTGTGCAATGGAGGCTGAGCTTGATAAATACTTTACTGAACAGTCAAAGCGATTATGGAATATGTTTGAGGAGCTGATTGGTCTACGTCTGTTCACATTTGTTGTGCTGTTATTTCTCAGAATGGGGGCGACTTTCTGTGAGGTTAACACACTTTAAAATTAAAGAGTCTCCCATTAACTTTTGAGATAACGTTGTTCTGTTCTCCTTCAGACTGTGCAATCTGTGGCGCTGTCATACTCAGGGAACAGTGAAGACTGGGTCATTGAAAATACTCAAGGCTGATCTTGACTGATCTTTGAAGGGACGCAGAATCAATGTTTATTGAGAACAGACAGGAAAGGGGTGTTCAGCTACAGTCAGTCCAGCCATGACGTTTCTAAACTGAGCAGCAGGCTGGAGGGGTCGATTGGTCAAGTGCTGCTCTTATCCCACATGTGGTCCTCCCATTCTCCCCTCGAAGCTGTTACAGAGAGAGAGAGAGGTAGGCCCCTTTCAGCCAGTCAAATGCATTATAATCACAGAGGAGGAGACCATTCTGCCTCTCAATGGAGTTACACAGGAATAGAATATATTCATTCAACCCATTGACTAAGTTACATTGCACAGGAAGAGGCTATACAACCTTTCTGGGCAGCTACACAGGAACAGGGAAGCCCTGGCTAACTAGCTAGAAATACAGAGTAGAGATAAGTTTCAGCTTGGAAAGCTGTAACTAGTGGAATTCCTCAGGGATCAGTGTGAGTTTATCAACAGTTTATAATCTAGGTTTATGCCTTGGATGAAGAGGCTGAATGAACTGGAGCTCAGTTTGTTCATACACCAGGACAAACAGTCAATAAGGAGTCAAGTGGAAGCAGAGCTTCTGCAATGGGATACAGACAGGGGAGGGCAGTGAGTAAACCTGCAGCAAAAACAAAGCAGTACAATGTGGGTGACTGGAACTTTGTGTTTTGGGGAATTAACAAAACAGCATAAATAATTTAAATGGAGAGAGAATGCAGAACTTGGTGGTATACAGGGATTTGTGTGTCTTAGTAGGTGAATCACATCAAGTTACTGTGAAGATGCGTCAATTGATTTGGAAGGGAAACGGAATGATGCTGTTTCGTGCAATGGGTATCGGGTTTGAACTTAGCAATATTTCCCTGCATCTGTAAAAGGCATTGCGGAGACCACATCTGACGTAAAGTTTGAAGTTATGATCCCCAAAACTGAAAAATAAGCGAAGTTGTTTTCAAACATTACAAAGATACTTTTCTTTACTCCGCCTTGGGATGAAGGCATTATGTTATGAAGGATTACCAGTTTAGGCCTGAGAACGAGAGATGTTCTTATTGATCATATACAATCATGAGGTGCGTGCAGCTAGTGAATACCTGATAGATATTTCCTCTTGTGTGGGAGAATAAAAGTGGGAATGTAATTTAAGAATAAGACAGATTCTGAGGCAGGGTCACTGGACCAGAAAGGATAACTCTCATTTCGCTTCAGACATGCTGCCTGACGTGCTGAGCATTTCCAGCAATCTCTGTATTTCTTTAAGAATAAAACATATTCATTTTAATGCAGATATTGTGAAGATATTAAACATTTTATTTTTATATTACGCAGGCACATATAAACACATCTTCAGATCAAGTCGGGTAATTATTTGTTAATGAAATGATTCTGTGTATGACAGCACCATAGATGTACCTGCATGGAGCAGGGAATGTGATGGCGTCATATCATTCAAACAATGTTCAAGGAGAGCTCATATGGTCCAGTTTGCGTACTGACAACATCTCTGAATCAATTTAGAGCTGGAAAAATGCAACCCATCTGAGAAGAAACAGCTTGTTCCTCCCTTTCTCTTTCCCTGTCCCTCATCACAGCAATGTGTGCGAGCAAAAACAAAAACATAGTCGGTTTTATCACTCACAGAGGACTCCGGTTGAGGATTCATTGAAAACTCCCCACTGCTTGAAGGAAAGGGAATTCAGCCAATTTCATCTGCTCCGGGAAGGAATCACATTTTCAGAAGCTTGTGTGAGCAGAATAACTTCAGAAATAATTATTAAGATTCGATAGTTTGGTGGTGGTGGTGGTGGGGTTGGGGGATGGTGTCAGACAGACAGGAGATTATGTGGCTGCAAATGGGAACCCAGGATTGTGGGATTGTGTGTAACCTCACAAATGCCAGGGTCCAGGATGTCTCAGAGCAGCTGCAAATCGTTCTCAAGGGGGAGGGGCAGCAGCCAGAGGTCATTGTGCACGTTGGTACAAATGATAGAGGTAGAAATAGGGATGAGGTCCTGCAGAGTGATTGTGGAGAACTAGGAAAAATAGATAAAAACCATGCCCATGGCATTGGTAATATCCGGTTTACTTCCAGTGCTACATGCTAGTGACGGTAAGAACAGGAGGACATAGCAGATGAATGTGTGGCTAAAGAATTGGTGCAGCAGGCAGAAATTCAGATTTTTAGATCATTGGTGGGGCAGAGGTAACCTGTTCAAGAGGGACTGGTTATACCTGAACTAGAGGGTGTCCAATATGTTGCCAGGCAAGTTTGCTGGTGCTACAAGGGAGGGTTTAAACTTGATTGACTGGGGCTGGGGATGCTATTGAGAGTGGGATCCTCAACAGTAGGGAGAAAAGTGCGAGGATGGAAGGAGATACAGTAATCAGAAACAGTAAAGTGAAGAGACAGGTCAGGCTGGAACACGACAGAGGGCAAGAAATCTGTTGGATTAAGTTGCATCTGTTTCAATGCAAGATGGCTGACAGCTAAGGCTGATAAACTCAGGGCGGGGATAGGTACGTGGGACTGGGATATCGTAGCCATTACACAAACAGGGCAAAGGGAGTGACAGGACTGGCAGCTTAATGTACCAGGGTACAGCTACTTTAGGCAGGAGAGTGGTGATGTAAGGAGCAGAGGGAGAGTTGCATTTTTGATTAAGGTGAGTATCACAGCAGTGACCAGATATAAAATAACTGAAGGATCTTCCAGTGAAGCTTTGCGGGTGGAACTAAGAATTGAGAATGGAATGGTGACATTATTGGGGTTGTACTATAGGCCCCCAAATAGTCAATGGGAATTCGAGGAAGAAAAATATGTGGAGTGACTGGGGAGACTTGCAAGGTCAGTAGGATTGTCATTGCAGGAGATTTTAACTTTCCTAACATAGACTGGGACTTACACAGAATTAAGGTCTTCGATTGGGTGGACGTATGAAGTGTGTTCAGGGAAATTTCCCCCAGCAGTATGTAGAGGAGCCTACTTGGGGAGGGGCAAAACTCGACCTACTCTTGGGAAATAGAGCAGGACAGGTGACTGAGGTGACAGTGGGGGAGCACTTTGAGACCAGTTACCATTGTTCTATTAATTTTATAATAGTTATGGAGAGGGACAAACTGGTCCACAGCTGCAAGATCTAACTTGAGGCCAGGTGAATTTTGATAGAATTAGACAGAAACTTGCAGGGGCTAATTGGAGTAGTTTGTTTGCAGGCAAACAGACCTCCAGCAACTGGGGGGGGGGGGGGGGGGCATTTAAAAATGAGATAACAAGCGTTCAAGGTCTATATGCTCCCGTGAGGGTGACGGGCAAAGTTGGCATGAAGAGGAAACACTGGATGACAAGAGATATTGAGGCTTTAACCAAAAGAAGGAGGCGTGGGTGAGGTGCAGGCAGATGGGATCAAAGGAATCCCTGGACATATACAGGGAATACAGGAGTTTACTGAAGAAGGAAATCAGGAGGGTGAGAAGGGGGCACGAGATAACCTTGGCTGAGAAGATCAGGATGAATCCAAAGAGGTTGTTTACATACATTAAAGAAAAGAGAATAACTACGGTGAGAATACGACCCCTCAAGGACCAAAGTGGATATGTATATGCAGAACTGCAGGAAATTCTGAAGGTTCTTAATTAATATTTCTCCTCTGTATTTATCATAGATAAATACATCAAGACTTGATGTGGGAGCTTATGGAAGTTAGTGGTGATATCTTTGGGGACAGTCATCATAGTAGTGGAGGTGTTGGATGTACAGGTATTAGAATGTAGAAAGGTGGAGAAATCTCCTGGTTCTGATCATATGCATCAAAGAACACAGCAGGAGGCTAAAGAAGAAACTACAGGGACTCTGGCTAATATTTTTGCATCATCGCTAGCTACAGGTGGGGTCCCAGAAGACTGGAGGGTAGCGAATGTTGTTCCCTTATTCAAGAAGGGAAGGAAAGGAATAACTGGGCACTATAGACCAGTAAATCTAACAGAATTTGCTGATGAAAGTGAGGGAAGTTTTCAGAAATTTTAGCAGGACCTTGATTAGCTGGGGAAGTGGGCCGAAAAATGGGAAAATGTAGTTTAATACAGACAAATGTGTGTTTTGCATTTTGTGAAGTCAAATCAAGGCAGGAATTTCGTGGTGAATTGCAGGGAGTTAAATGGTGTAGTGGAACAGAGGGACAGAGTACAGGTGCATGGTTCTCTGAAAGTAAAGTCACAGGCAGACAGTTGAGTGAAATTGTTTTTTGCACACTGGCATTCATCAGTCAGTGCATTGAGTGTGAAAGTTGGGAAGTTCTGTTGCAAGTTTCAGGATGTTGCTGAGGCTGCACTTGCATTGTTGTGTTCAGTTTTGGTCACATTGCTATCAGAAGGATGTTATTAAACTGGAAAGATTGCAGACGAAATTTACAAGGATGTTCACATAACCCAACAGTCTGATTTACAGGGAGAGGTTGGAGAAGCAATGACATTTTTCTTTAGAGCATAGGAGACTGAGGGGGACTGATGGTGCGGAAAGGTACAAGATAATGGGAGGAACGGATATGGTGAATGATCACAGTCTTTTTTCCCGGAGTTTTGGAATCGAGAACTAGAGTGCATCAGCTAAAGGTTAGAGGGGAAATAATAAAAGAGACCAAGAAGGGGATATGTTTCACAGAGGGTGATATGCATATGGAATGAGCTGTCAGTGGTTAAGACATTTACATTAACAATATTTAAAAGGCAATTGAACAAGAACATGGAGAGGAAAGGTTCAGAAACATATGGGCCAAGTGCAGGGGAATGGGTTTAGCGTGGATGGACATTAAGGTCAACATAGACTAATTTGGGGCAAAGCGCCTGTCTTCATGTTGTAGGACTCTCTGACGCTACAAGTAGAATAACATTTGGGCCAAACTCTCATTTTTCCTTTTGTCATGAGTTCCAATAATATTTGGACAACGTTCTTTCAAGTTAACATCGCAGAGATTTTGATTTCCAGGTTGTTTCTCCATCAAGTGTGTGTGTGTGTGTGTGTGTGTATGTGTGTGTGTGTGTGTGTGTGTGTGTGTGTATGTGTGTGTGTGTGTGTGTGTGTGTGTGTGTGTGTGTTCCTCAGTATTTTTCAAAGGGAAAACTAAATGTACATGTTTTCAATACCCACTCATCATTCTTCTTTCGATCATAGTTTGAGTAACATTGTTTTAGTCGTAAACATGTTGTTTTAGCAGATGAAAGAAATCTGCCTGACTTGTTCCTAACACTGACCCTGACACACTCTGAGATCTGTATCATTGGCCATTTCATTAACCTAGTAATAATTGAAAATTTTGGGACCAGTAGAAGAGTGGGACTAGAAAAGGAAACAGTGATCTAAAAACACAGTTAACTATCAACTCAGTGAGCCTAACGTCAGCATAGTGTAGGTTGTTGGAGGAGGTTTTGAGGGATATGTTTTACATGCATTTAGAAAGACAATGACTGGTTTGGGGTAGTCAACATGGCTTTGTGCCATGTAAATCAAGTATCATTAATGTGATTGAGTATTTTGAAGACGTGACAAAGAAGGTTGAAGAAGGTAGTCTGATGTACATTGTTTACACTGGCTACAGCTAGGCATTTAATGAGGTTCCTCATTCTAACAGATTACTAAGGTTAGGTCACATGGAATTCAGGGAACGTTAACCAATTAAATACAAAATTGTCTTGAAGGTAAAGGATTGTTTTCCAGACTGGAGGAATGTGGCCAGGGGTGTCCTGAAAGAATCACTGCTGAGCTCACTGCTTTTCAACATGCAGATAAATAATTTGGATGTGAATATCAGAGGCATTGTTAATAAGTTTGCAGATAACATCAACAGAGTGGTGTAGCGGACAGTGAAGAAGATTATCTTACAGTACAGCGGCATCCTTGACCATCAAAGGGCCAAGGACTGGCAGATAAGTTTAATTTAGATATTTGTGAGGTTTTACATTTTGGTAAATTAAAGCAGGGTCGTGCCCTCGGGAATGTTACTGAACAAAGAGACCTACAGGTGCAGGTTGACAGTTCCTTGAAAGTGGTGTCACAGGATGGTGAAGAACACGTTTGACATGCTTGCCCCAGACCTCACCTAGTGATTTCTCACAGAGTCCTCTGGTGTCCTTAACTGCAATATTCAACAACAGACGTACCAGGAAAATCACACCCACTAACTTTTCAATAACAGAATGGGAGAACATCAGAAACAGGAACAAATCGTTCAAACCCCAATCCTGCCTTGCTCTTCACTAAGGTCATTGTTGATCTGCTCTAGTTCTCAAATCCTCTTTAATGCCCGATTCCTCATAGCCCTCACGTCTCTGAGGGGTCAAACTCCATCTACCCCCCTTGAAATAGAAGATACAACATAGAACAGTACAGCACAGTACAGGCCCATCGGCCCTCGATGTTCCACCGATCTTTTATCCTACTCTCCGATCAGACTAGACTACATACACTACATTGTACTATCCTCCCATGTGCCTATGTAAGAGTCACTTACATGTCCCTAATATACCTGACTAAATCCCACTGCTGGCAGTGCATTTCATGCACCCACCACTCTCTGTGTAAGGATCTGACCTCTGAGATCTCCTCGAAACCTCACTTCAAATGATGCCCCATCGTGATAGCCATTTCTGGCTTGGAAAAAGCCTCTGGCTATCCAATATATATATATGCCTCTCACCATCTTGTTTATCTCTATCAAGTCACCTCTCATCCTTCTTCACACCAATGTTAAAAGCCCTAACTGTCAAACTTTCTTCATAAGACCTACCCTCCAGTCCAGGCAGCATTCTGGTAAATTTCCTCTACACCCTTTCTAAATTTTCCGTATCTTTCCTTTAATTGGATGACCAAAATTGGACCCAATATGTCAAGTGTGGTCTAACCAGGGCTCTATAGAGCTGCAGCATAACCTCACAGCTCTTAAAATCAATCACCCTGTTAATGAACGCGAACACCATTCGCCTTGTTAACAACCCGGTCAATTTAGGCCGCAACTTTGAAGGATGTAAGGATATGAACACCAAGATCCCTCTATTACTCCACACTGGAAAGAATTCTGCCTATAACCCTGCATTCAAATTCAAATTCAAACTTACAAAAATAATCACTTCACACTTTTCCAATTTGAACTTCATCTGCCGCTTCTTAGCCCAGCTCGGCATTATGTCAATATCCCGTTGCAACTTACAACAGCCCCCCACGCTATGTATCAATCTACAAACCTTCGTGTTATCAGCAAACTTACTAACCCACCCTTCCACTTCCTCATCTAAGTCATTTATAAAGGGTACAACGAGCAGAGGTCCCAGAATTGATCCCTGAAGAACACCATTGGTCCCTTTCAGTGATCTCGCTCCCTTAACTCTCTGTGCAAGAGAATTCCTGATATTCACTACCCTCTGTTTGAAGAAAACATTCTCTGCTTCTACACCATGACCTATTGATGTGAACAAAAGAGTAAACACGGGGGCTCAGGTAAGAGAGACTGGCCCTGAACTCAAGGCAGTATTAGACTGAGGATGACATCAAGGAGTCTGAGCAAAATCGCACTTAATGAGAATCGATTGTGACCTCTCCACTGTTTGGAATCAGTCACATGCACAACGGAAGATGGCTATCACCAGCGGACATCAATCATCTCAGCCATGGGACACATTTGTAGGAGATCCTCGGTGTAGCTCCCTCAGCCCAGGCATCTCCAGTTGGTCATTATAGAATCCCAACAGTGTCGGAGGAGGCCATTGAGTCCAAACTGAGAAAGAATGGGGATATTCACAGAAGTTTACATCATGTTCAAAACAAGTTGTCACTACTCAGCTCTTGAAGTAGAGAGTGTCCATGTGCAACTAGAACTGGACACCATTCAAGATTATGCTGTTAAAGCCTGGGTAACATTCATGTAACAGCAATGGCAGACACTGCACATTTCCACAGTAAACGGAGGTGCTCATTCTGCACCACAATCTGGGTTCACAAGAATATGGGGAAGTTACTTAGCCAATCAAACTACTGGACAGGACGTGTGGTAGCTCATTCAATCCCTCCTGCCTATTACACAGGAAAAGAAGGGATCTGCTAACTCCCACATGTCACTTACATGGGATCAGAAAGAGACCATTTCACGCCCGGAGTCACGTACATAAGGAACAGGAAGACGTCATTCAGCTTCACAAGTCACTAATACAGGAACGGGAAGGTGCCAGAGATGCTGCAAAATCACAAACAAATGGAGCAGTGACTGAACAGGTGGACTGTTCCAAACAGGTCCACACGGCGAATTACTCATACTGCCTATGTGCTACTTTCACATGGTTTTCTGGTAGTAGGAATGAAGCCAACTTTATTAACCATTTTCCAAGATGTCTTCCATCTTCAAGAAAGCAGACCCATGGTCTCTATGGAGGTCAGAAGCTTGTGCAGAATTGTTAACTCTTTCAAAACGAAGGTATTGTGACTGCTGACAGGCTTGTGTACAAAGTGACATTTAGTACAGTGTCACACAGTAACTGTGCATTCAAGTGCCCAGAGTTCATTCAGAGCCTGTACCTTTCTGTCAATCGACATGGAGGCTCTGCAGAGACATGCAAACTTTTGGGAATCAAACATCCAATGAATAGTGTGCAATTTTGACCCTATTCAGCTGTTTAGGATGTAATGAGTGTCTGTCCGTAACCATCAAGTATCAACTTCTTATTCTCTCACAGAGCTACAGGTTAAACTCATATTTCCTGCACTCTCTCCTTCTGATAACATCATGCCAGGGTTTAGTCTGGTAAAACTCCTTTGGACTCTCTCAGTAACAAAGAGATCATTATTTATAAAACAGACCAAATCTATACGCAATGCACCAAATACTCTCTCAAAAAAACACTACCATTAGGAAAGATATACCAACTCTGGGACTTCAATCATTTTGCATGAAAAGCCACATATTACTTACTTCCTGCAACGCAATAATTCTGTTACTGACTTATGACCAAGGTCATCCAGGTCCTTTTAAACAACAACACTTCCCAATTTCTCACCATTGAAAAAAAACATAAATGTGACTGAAGATGTTTGTTCACATCTGATTCAGTTTTTAAAACTCGTGAACAGCTATTGGGCAAACACTGATTATTCTGATACCCAACAAGCCTTCAGTCCAGAGAAAAATCCCACTCCCTTCATTGTCTCCAACATCCAATTTTTATACCATGTAGTATATATTTCACATCTACATACCCATGGAATTTAAATTTCCCCACTCAACTGTATTCAACAATGTCAAATATCAGCTGAAAAAATAAATACTCCATTCCTATTGGTTCTCAATTTTCAATGTCACAGCGGACAATCTCCATAATTTCCAGCAAGTTAATCAAAGATAATTTCCCTTTCCAGAATCTAAGCCGACTCTACCAAATCAGATCACTATTCTCCAAGTGTCTAGTTCTCAAATCCATTACAAAAGGTTACAATGTCTTTTTCTCACAGCTGATACAGAGCTACTTAGTTTTCTGTTTTCCCTCTCCGTTCTGTTGTAAATATTTACGTTTACAATAGCTGCTTTCCAGTCTGCAGGATCCTTTCCAGAATATAACAAGCTTTGAAGAATAATTAGTAGTTCTTTCACGAGCTTTTACAATATATTTTAATGATATAGAAGATGGTATTAGTAATAACATTACCAAATTTGCTGATGATATTAAACAGGGTGGCAGGGTGAACGGTGAGGAAGATGTGAGGAGATTACAGGGTGACCTGGACAGGTTAGGTGAGTGGTCAGATGCATGGCAGATGCAGTTTAATGTGGATAAATGCATGGTTATCCACTTTGGTGGCAAGAGCAGGAAGGCAGATTACTACCTAATTGGAATCAATTTAGGTAAAGGGGCAGTACAAAGAGATCTGGGTGTTCTTGTACACCAATCAACGAAGGTAAGCATGCAGGTACAGCAGGTAGTGAAGAAGGTTAATAGAATGCTGGTATTCATAACAAGAGGGATTGAGTATAGAAGAAAAGAGGTTCCTCTGCAGCTGTACATGGCACTGGTGAGACCACACCTGGAGTATTGTGTGCAGTTCTGGTCTCCAAATTTGAGGAAAGACATTCTGGCTATTGAGGGAGTGCAGAATGGCCTACTCCTGCACCTATTGTCTATTGTCTATTGAGCTCTAATACCACCTCCTGAATACTCTGGGATGCAGCTCTGCAGATTCAGCAACTTATGAAACTTCAATTCAATTAGATTTTCAAAAAACATAGTTTTCATTAATTCTAATTTCCAGCAGTTTCTTATTTTTACCAGTCCCCCTCTTCCCTATTTCTGGAAGTTAGTTTCTGCACCTTCCCCTGTGGAGATGGAACCAATGTATTCTTCTCAACAGGCAGATGGTTTCTGACAGCTCTTGGTACATCGGAGGACTGCACTTCAGAGATGGTGGATACATTATGCACTCCTGCCTGGAAAGTTCCAGAATTGTAACAGTTCACTTCATGGTGAGAGTCAGCACCCTGGTGCGAAGCGGCAGGTTATACTGAATGAGGGGACACAGCTCAGTGACCACCTCATTTTTGAAACAAACTGGTTTTGCACTTGACACTTGTCATGGGTCCATTTTAGACAAATGTTCCTGGAAATCCAAGGGAGGAATGTGCAGTGCCCAGCCCCACCCTGTTTACAGAGCTTCCCTTCTGTGGAGTCTCAGCTCCATTTGTTTCCCATGCACCCAGACACTCTGTAAATTCACTGTCCAGAGTGGGTTCACCAGAGCATCGGGTCTTCCTGAATGAACGCAGCAGCTGACGATACAAACCCGAGAATCCAATCCAAAAAAACTCCACTGAATTTCTAATGACAGCAGCAAGTCAATTCCCCCAACCCATTCAGGGTTGTAAATGCCTCCCTCTCCTCAGTTTCTCTTCCTAGCGAAGAAAGCTATTACGTCTCCACACAGTCTCCCGATACCAGTTCATCTGTCTACAGAAGCAGTTGACAATGTAACATTAGGTTTCTCTGTATCTGAGCAACTTGACGTGCAGCACCAGTATTGCTGATGGAGTTGATCACCCCACTCAGAGAAGAGAGATAGAAGGAAAATAACTAACTTTAAACAGGGACATACCGAAATGACATGATATTCAGGAATATCGGAAGGCGAAATGTTAGAATAACTTCCCATTCTATTTTCCTTCCAGTTCATCATCAGCAATCCTTCTGTTTGTTTTGCCTTTCTCTTGCTCTGTCTCTCTTTTTCTGAACGTTTATCAATTCATTCAACACAAACCTCCCACTCACCCTTCTAACCATCCCTGATATAAATAATATTATTTCCCAGTTACATTACGTTTTGATAGGATCACTGCATTCGAAACATTATCTGTGCTTCGCCCGACAGAGAGACATGACTACTGAGATTCTCCAACACTTCTAGATGCTGCAGAATTTTATGTCAAATCTTCAATATCCATTTGTTTATTTCATTTTTAATGTTGTTGTTTCCCAGGATGCCAGCATTACTGGTAAGGGCAGCATTTGTTATCCATCACTAATTGCTATTGACTGTGAGGCCATTTGTCAAGAAAATATGGAGCCAACCACAATGTTGTGGGTCTGAATTCACACTTAGTCCAGACTGGGCAAAAGTCTTAAGGTTCTTTACCAAAGGTTATCAGCAAAATGAGGAAAAATAAATCTGGTGGTTTACGGTTGCCATGAGTGAATTTAGGTTTCATTCCAATTTTTATCATTCGAATTTCTGTTCTGTCACCAGCTTTTAGAGTCATAGCCTGTGCCTCTGAAGTACACAGTCAGTGATATTCTTACTCTGATACAGTGTCCCTGGTGTAAAGTAACTGTAGAGACAAGAAAAAGTCTGTGGTCAAAATATTTGTAATGGGGAAGGAAGGTCAGAAGAGAAGTGAAGCCATAAAGTTTGAAGTTAACAAAGGGGTAGATGACAAGCTCATTCAGAAGTGGAGACTGGGGATATTATAGAGGTTGAATTTGACCGTTTTAATGACAGAGAGAATCCAGAATGGTAAAACAGTTTAGAGTAAAACGGGGACTCAAAGTTCTAATCAGTCTAGTTCCTTCTTATATATTCATAAAGATTTTGAAATGCATGAAAAGGAAGTGGAGTTTATGACTGAAAGTTTATATTTGCTAAATATCAATAACCGAAGTAACAATAACGTTCACCATCATTTATAGAATTGACAGAGGTAGGCTTACCAGGAACACCAACGATAGCGAGGATGGGGTAGTAATCTGCCTGAATAATCATCAGTACGGCTTCTATCTGCAACTATAACCATGCCCAATCCAGAGAAAACCAGTAAAGACCAAAGGATAAACTCCTGTCCATTGTTGGAACATTCCAGTCTAACGTTCTCAGATTCTGATCCATTGTTGGAACATTCCAGTCTAATGTTCTCAGATTCTGATCCATTGTTTGAACATTCCTGTCTAATGTTCTCAGATTCTGATCCATTGTTTGAACATTCCAGTCTAATGTTCTCAGATTCTGATCCATTGTTGGAACATTCCAGTCTAATGTTCTCAGATTCTGATCCATTGTTGGAACATTCCAGTCTAATGTTCTCAGATTCTGATCCATTGTTTGAACATTCCAGTCTAATGTTCTCAGATTCTGATCCATTGTTGGAATATTCCAGTCTATTGTTCTCAGATTCTGATCCATTGTTTGAACATTCCAGTCTAATGTTCTCAGATTCTGATCCATTGTTGGAACATTACAGTCTAATGCTCTCAGATTCTGATCTCTCCCTCTCTCTGCATCCGCTGATCCCAATCTTGTTGAGGTTGACTCTGCCCCAAATACTATAGCATAACAAGTAGAAAGAAGGCCATAATTATGGAAGAGGGAAAGCCTCCAGTGACCCAGTTAGATCCAGGAAGACTGATATTAATAACAGTCACTGAACAATCAGCTTCAGTTAACTCATTTCATGACAACCCTGACATACCCCAACAATACTTGAACTGGATGGAATATTGACATCGCTGACTGTTGGGTGAATGGTACATCTCTAATTTTGAGATGAGGGAGGGAGATGATGATTTCTCTCAAAAGCTCAATAATTGTACTTTGTTTTGGCCGGGTAGGAATTTCTGGGCACCTAACGACGTCTGTGTCTGATCATCAGGCCTGGGCATCCTTTCGGTTTATTTATTTATGTTTAACTTTGACATTTATTTGACCATCATTTAACGGCTTAAGTGGAGTTAGGCATTTTGAGAGGCTCCTACAGTGCCATATATTGTGTAGATACAGTCCATTCCTTGTGGTCCTTGCAGCCGTGGCCTGGTCCTGTGGAGTGATGGTCATTTTCTCCCAGAACCAGGATTATTAGTTTTCCCACTCGCCAGTTATTCTGGGGTTCTCAGCAGGGTTGGAAGGCAGGAAATCTCTCCAGGCTGCTACACACTCTCTCTCTGAGATTTCTCTTTTGATTGTTTCTTGATGTTCTTTCCGCCTGGGTTTGAGAACTGTATGTGAGACAATCTATTTCCTGGATTTGTTTTTAGACAAATTTGTGTTTCTGGGATGTTACCATATTGGTTGGTGAAAAATGTGTTGCTGGAAAAGAATTGACGTTTCAGGCAAGGGCTTATGCCCGAAACGTCGATTCTCCTGCTCCTTGGATGCTGCCTGACCTGCTGCGCTTTTCCAGCAACACGTTTTTCAGCTCTGATCTCCAGCATCTGCAGTCCTCACTTTTTCCCCCGTTACCATATTGGATCAGTTACTGTTAGTTAAATAACCTATTATTCTGTTTAAATTTCCAAAAGAATTAAGTTATTCCAAGATTCACTTATTAGATTAGATTAGATTACTTACAGTGTGGAAACAGGCCCTTCGGCCCAACAAGTCCACACCGCCCCGCCGAAGCGTAACCCACCCATACCCCTACATCTACATCTACCCCTTACCTAACACTACTGGCAATTTAGCATGGCCAATTCACCTGACCTGCACATCTTTGGACTGTGGGAGGAAACCGGAGCACCCGGAGGAAACCCACGCAGACACGGGGAGAATGTGCAAACTCCACACAGTCAGTCGCCTGAGGCGGGAATTGAACCCGGGTCTCTGGCGCTGTGAGGCAGCAGTGCTAACCACTGTGCCACCGTGCCACCCATTTGTTCGTTATATTTTGTGTACTGTGCTTGAATAGATTGTGTTTTGCTTAATGTTATATATTTTGACCAATTAAATTGTAGCTGAAACACAGCACCTGACATTTACCTTTACAATAAGAAAACATTCGGGCCGAGACTACCGTCTCCATGTACTTTGAGGGGTTCTGCTCTGCTCCATAACAGAGGGATAGATGTTCGCGTTTTGCTTGGGCAATTGCTTAATGGACAACATATTGCAGAAATATGGGGTTTGACAGCAGAATTGACCCAGCTAGAGGAGTGATAGTTATGTCAGGATTTATATCGGATACTCATTCCTTGTCACAGATCCAGCCCGGACACATATAAGGCAAGATGAGATATCTGTTGATCATGAAATACTGCGTAGACCAATATACTGCTAGGTTACAGCTCCACAATCCATCCAGGATTGAACAATGTTCAGAGCTTACCAAGTGAGCACTGGTGCCATTTTTAAAAGGCCAATGGGCACAGGTTTGACCTTTCTCAGTTCAGAGCTGCTTTGCACAATTTCCCCTGAGCATGGCATTTAAGGGGCAATTAAACCACGGTTTGTTGACAGGGACACGGAGATCCTAGTGGAGAAGAGGTACAGAAGATGACCATTCTATTCCCAGAGCAGGCCACACCACCAGACAAACCGAGCATGGTCTGAGCTCCCCACCAGCTCAGTGCAGTATCTGTTGTCTGAAGAAATTTCCAGCAATACAGGACAAACATCAATAACATAAGGATAAGGGTCACCATATTCTCTCTGCTCCCTCACACTCACTGTATATCTGTTATAGCACCTACTGCCGAACAAGGCTCACACTCCACCACTCTCACTACTGCATGCAGCACCTCCTCACCCTCTCACCTATGCAATACCCCTACATGGTGATAAATTCTTCTGGAAAATACTGTAACTAGAATTCTCTGGATAATGTAGTTTTTTACAATATTCCAGATAGTTTCCCAAATAATTCCCAGGTTCAGGCAAATGTTTGTCCCCCAGTTTGTAACACATCAGTAGAAGGAGATATTTTTAATCCCGCAGGATGAAAGTATATCATGAGACCATTCATCCTCTCAAAAATACTGCATCATTCAGACAAACATAGTATCTAAACACTTGAAGACTCACTCCATTCTTGAAGACAGGCGCCACATTGGAGGTTCGCCAGTTTCACTGGAACATTCCTGTAATCCAGAGAATTATGGAATATTTCGCACAGTGCCCCCAGTCACTTTGCAACCACTTTTAAAAGTCCAGCTATGAATTACTGACGACCTATCTACCCTTATTCTTACCTGTGTGTTCGAAAAATCCTTTTGTTAAAGACAGTTCAAGAACTTTCATCTGACTACGGTTTTGTTTATATTATTGAATTACTTTGTGGCTCCGTATGTGGCTGAACACATGATCAGCTGAGAGTGATGCCATTCTCCCAGTTTCTCTGGCTCTGTCATTTCTGTATGGGGATGTCACATTCCAGTGGGAAGCTTCCGACATGACCACCTTTTCTCTCAAATAAGAAATCCTCTCTGATGGACTGACCCTTGAGCTGTGACTGCCCCATCCCCCTCACTTCTGCCCTCATACCTTCCCCTCTTTCCCAGAACAATGATAGATCTCCCCTTGCCCTCAATTCCTACTGCACTAGAATCTACTTTCACAGAAGCATCCTCCGCTACTTCCACCACCTCCAGTCGAACAGCACCTTCAACACATCTTCTCCTCCCATCCACTGCCAGCATTTCACAGTAACGATCCCCTTTCTGACACCTTCCATCACCTCGAACCCTTCCCCCACTTCCTCGTGGCACCTTCCCATGCAATTGCAGAAGCTGCAAAGCTTGCCCATTCACCTCTTCCCTCCTCACTGTCTAAGGCCCCAAACACACCTCCCAGGTGAAGCAACATTTCACTTGTACACTTTCAATCCAGTCTCCTGTCATTGCTGCTCAAAATGCAGTCTACCTTACACTTGGGAGACCAGAGACTGCTTTGAGGAACACTTCCACTTTACGAATAACCCTGATGTTGTGATTGCTCCCCATTTCAATAAATACCTTTCCCTCAAGTTAATGAGAATCCTTTGAAGAGGTAACAAGCAGTTTAGATCAAGGAGACACAATGGAGTTAGCAATGTAGACAATCAGTTTGCCTCTAATACGGTACCGCACAGGAGGCTGCAGAGTAAGATAAAGACCCATGGTGTTCGCGGCCAAGTACGAACATGGATAAGTATGGCTATCTGGCGGGAGGCACAGTGGGGATAAAATGGTCCTTCTCAGGATGGCAGCTGGTGACTAGTAGTGTTCCACAAGGGTCAGTGTTTGGAGCACAACATTTCACTTTGTAGGTTAATGAATTGTACGGCAGAACTGAGGGCATTCTGGCTACCTTTGCAGATGATGCAAAGATAGGTGGATGGGCAGGTAGTATTGAGGAGGCAGGGAGCCTGCAGGAAGACTTAGACAGTTTAGGAGAATGGGAAAAGGAGTATTAGATGGAGAGTGTGGGGTCATGCATTATGGTATGAAGAATACAGGCATGGACTATTTGCTAAATGGGAAGAAAATTCAGAAATCTGAATTCAAAGAGACTTGGGATTCCAAGTCCAGGATTCGCTGAAGATAAACTTGTAGATTGAGTCATTAGTTCAGAAGGCAAATACGATGTTATTATTCATCTCGAGAGGACTACAATGTAAAGGTGGGGATTTTGAGGCTTTCTCAGGTTCTGGACAGACCACATTTCCAGGATTTACACTTCCTGATGAAGAGCTCGAAACCGCGATTTTCGTGCACTTCAGATGCTGCCTGACCAGCTGTGCTTTTCCATTAACTCACACCCATGTCTGTGAGTATCTAAATGTGGGTGCAGTTCTGACAGTCTCTGTGGTGCTTAAAATGACACAATCTCTCCCGCAGCTGGCCTCTGCATGCAACTGCAGTGACAGTCGCAGAGTGTGATAACATACAATGATTCGGTCTGGGTGGGAGAGAGGGCAGCAGCTCACAGCACCATCAACACACACACACACACACACACACAGACACAATGCTGGTAGATGGAGGGTTGCAAATATACTTGGGACTGTCAGAATGGAAATGCTCACCTCTGAGTGAACCATTTTGTACGGAAATAAGAATTTATTTCTCATTCTGTGTCTTGCAATGCTTAAAAAATGTGAGAAAATATTGAAAAATCCTGACAAAGGCCTAGCAGTAATATCGCTCAATATTGATGAAACTGTTCTGTGTGTTCAAAGATATCATTCGAAAAACTGAACAGCAATGCAGTTTCAGAGATCGACAGTAAAGGATTTGTTATCTTATCAGAGAGTTAAGATAACAAATGATGCAGTGGTGCAGGAAGGCCAGCAGAGGGTAGAATTGTATGAATCTAATCATAAAGCTCATTGGTTCTCACTGCTGCATCACAGCACCAGGTACCCAGGTTCAATTTCACCCTCGGGAACTGACTGTGTGGAGTTTGCCCATTATCCCTGTGTCTGCATGGGTTTTCTCTGGGTGCTCCAGTTTCCTCCCAAAGTCCAAAGATGTGAAGGTTAGGTGAATTGGCGAAGGGAAATTGCCCATAGTGTCCGGGGGTGTGTAGATTAGGGACATTAGTCATGCATAAAAGTAGGATAGTAGGGGGATGGGTCTGGGTGTGTTACTCTTCGAAGGATCAGTGTCGATGTGTTGGGCCGAAGGGCCTGCTTCCACACTGTAGGGATTCCATGAGCTCTATGAACAACAGGGTCAGACAGAGAGAGAGGAGGAAGGAGACTGATTCCAATTTCAATGTATTTTCGTCAAAAACATTGCATGAAGATGCAGACAGAGGTGCACACAAACGTAGATACTGACACTAACACACATAACACATGCACACAGAGATACGCACATGGATATAGACATTTACACACAAACACCACGAACACAACCCCACGTGCAGGCACACACAATGTCTTTAATACATATATATATTATTAATAAGCAATCAATGGTCAGTTGAAGACACAATAATGGGGTTGATAAACATTTCAGCCGTGATCAAATACCATGGCAGAGTAGTTGGGCTGAATGGCCTTATTATGCTCCAGTGTCTCATGCTGATATGATCTTGTGGTGCCTGGGATTGTCTTCCCACAAGTTCAGTGGAGACCCAAATTGGTAAGTATGTGATTTAGGAGAGTTAATGGGAATATGAGTAGGTTTGGGGATTGAATGGTCAATATTTGTTCCTAATTATAATCTCCCTGTATCTCAAAAGAGTGGTGATTGGTTTGAGGATAGCACATTTTGAGAATAAGCACCTTCCCATTTCAGACTGAGACAGGGATGCTCCTTTCTCTTTAGGGTTGTGTGATCTGTGGTGTTCTCATGCAAAAGTAGCAATGAAGACTGGGTTACTGAAAACACTCAAGGTTGATTTCCATAGGTCTTTGATGAACAACAGAATCCAAGTTTAGTGGAACAGACTGGAGAGGGAGATTTAGTTACAATCACATCAGCAATGCACATTCTGAACGGTGCAGCAGGCTCGAGGGGCTGAATGACCAGCTGCTGCTCCTAACCCATGTGTTGTTCTCTGAAGCACTCAGTAATATTACAGAGATAAAGGAAGTTCCCACTCAGCCAGTCAGCATCGTTGTAATGAGACCATTCTGCCCTCTAAGGATTTATGCAGGAATAGATTGATGTCATTCAGCCTGCTAAGTACATCTTACAATGACCTAAACCCGGACTTCAAACCCACCACAGCAGACGGTGGAACTTGAATTCAATAAAACATTTGGAATTAGCAATCTAATGAAATATTGTTGGTGGTCAAAACTAAAAAGCCCTGGCTCACTAGTGTCCTTCACAGAAGGAAATTTGCTATCTTCACTGGTCTGACTTACATGCGATTCCAGGCCGTCAGCAATGATAGACTCTCAAATGCCCATTTGCAATGCCCATGCCAGCTATTAAGGCATAATACTACAAGTTCTCAAAGACGTGAAACCAGACAGACCTGAGTACTTGTAGCCGATAGTATGTCTAAGTGCATGGGTTTAGAAAGGCAGTTCCCCAACACCTTCTCAAGAGCAACTCGGAAAGGGAAATAAATGCTGGCCCATTAATGAATGGAAGATGTCCACACTCAGGAAAGAGAGGTGGAGAGGAGAGAACTCACGTGAAACATGGACTTGGAAACATACCTACATGTGCATGATACACAGGAATATGCGAAAAGGTGAAAATTCGTGAAAATACTCTCACATTTTAATTCCATCGCAGCTGATTATCAATAATCCATTTTTAATCCTTCTATTTCTCCATATACTCCAATCATTCCACCAACACACATTCCACAATTTCCCAGGTGCTTTCAGATCTGATACATGTTTAGTGGATTCAAATGCTAACTCTATTTTTCTCTCGACAGAGGCTGCCAAAACTACTGTTTCCCTAGCACTCTGTTTCTTTTTGTTTCTGATCACCAGTAACTTATTTTGTTTGATTTAACTTTTTTTTTATTTTGTGGGACATTGGCCCATTGAATCCACACTGACTGTCTGCACAGCATTTCACCCAGAACCACCTCATATCCTACTTCTGCACTTGCATTTGTTCACCCGTTTTCTAGCTTATACAAGCATTTTCCATAGCTAACACACCTAGCTGCACATGGTGGGTAATTTATCATGACCAATACACTGAATCAGTTTGGACTGTAGAAGGAACCATGAGGAAACACTAGCAGACCCGTGGAGAATGTCAAAACTCAATACAGTGTAAACTGTGTTCCTGGGACTGTGAGACAGCTGTCTTCATCACTGAGATACCGTGCTGCCCTCCCTCTCCCGCTCTCCCCCCCCCCCCCAAACTGGGTCCCTGGTACTGTGAGACAGCCGTGCTAACCACTGAGACACCATGCCCCCTCCCCCTCCTCCCCACAAACCGGGCCATTGGTACTGTGAAACAGCCGTTCTAAACACTGAGACACCATGGTGGCCTCCCCCTCTCCCCCAAACCGGATCCCTGGTACTGTGAAACAACCATGCTAACCACTGACACACCATACCACCCCCCCTCCCTCAAAACGGAGTCACTGTGCTTGGGAATACTGGGGAAAATGTAAATTTGAAATACAAAGAGTAAACAGTGACAAAACACCACAGATGAGTCAGGATCTGGAGGTAGAAACAGAGGCAGCATATTGAGTCTGATATGATCATCTTCTGAAAAAACTCATATTGGACTCAAGAAGTTAATTACGTATTCTCTCTTCTCAGAACCTGCACATGTTTTCCTGCACTTTCAACTTAGTTACTCTTTTGGACTGTGGATATTTGTCTGATCTGAAAGGGAACAGTGAAGCTGCCATTTCTGTTGACGCTCAAGTTACGGTTTTTGAATGAATAATTAAAAACTCTGTGCCTGACAACTCCCTAAATACCGATAGTTTATTGCCATTGTCATAATGCATCATGAAAATGTTGAACTCTGTGGTCATGACATCACATGAGCAATCCTCTGAATATAACTGATTGAAGTACTGATCCCAATTGTTATCAAATTCTTATCATGTTCCTGTTGTCACTGGCATCGTACTCATCCAGCAAGGTCTTACCTTTCTGATAGTTTGCATATAACTATGAAAACATAAAATATCTTTGTATTTTTAACAAGACATATTCTTCCGGGATTTGGAAGGCACCAGCAAGGGCAGACTTAATTTGTCATCCCCAATGGCTCTGGAATAAGCGACACAGAGTTGCCCTATTTTACCTCTTCAATCCGAACTGAAGCAGATTCAGATAGAGCTGTTTGTAGGGGCATTCCAAGATTTTTTAACAAATACTTGTGAAGGAACAGCAAATTAGTCCCTTGTCAGGATGACATGCAACTTGGAAGATACCTTTCAGAGACTGATTTTTCTCTTGTTCCCATTCCCACTGCAGAATGTTCTCCAATTCCCATTAATCATAGTTTTGCTCAGGGTCCTTGATTCCACCCTCAGTCAAGTCCTGCTTCGATTGAAAGGGAAGTCACTCTGATCTCACCTCGAATTACAGGGAAATATAAGTTGAAAGAATAAGGAGCAAAAGACAAGAACACTGTTTGTTTGAACAATGTCCTCGCAATATTCAAAAGAAAATTATTGCGTGGTCTTCTTTAATGCATTATATCTACATGACATCACTTTTCAAACAATATTCAGAATGTTGGGTATTTGTTCTTTGTATTTGCTTCCCATTCAACGTAGAAATGAGAACGTGAATTAACTTCTATAGTGTGTTTATAATCCAGAATTTAATTCAATCTTTATCATCATTGCTCTAGCTCTTTCAAACAAAATTAATGAATAAGCCTGTGTCCATCCTGCAGATGAAAGGGTTCTTTCAGCTCCGACTATTACAACGAATATTGTAAAGAATAAATTACAGGACCACGTAAAATGGAAATGCTGCAGGACAAGGTGCCAAAAGTTAGTCCAAGGTTAATGATGTCCAAGCATTATGAATAATACATGCAGAGGGGCAGAGTATAAAAGCAGAATTCAACTCCATGTCCAAAATACTGTTTGAGGCTCTCTCACAAAAGACCATAACTGATTCACGCTGTAAATTCACCAAAATTGGAAAAAACAAGAGACTGGAATTCCCAATTCTGAAACCACGTTGGTAGAACAGGAAGAAAATCAAGTTTTTTTTCTGAAATTCATAAATGGTGATGATAAGAATGTGGGAGATGGTGGGGGGTGGGTGATATTGGAGGATGATAAACAATGTTGTAGATGACACAATGATTAGCCAGTGGGTCATAATGAGGTAAAACTGAGATATGTGAGGTGTTGCATTTTGGAAGATGTAACAAGACAAGAGAGAACTCAAACCATGAAGATAGGTTACATTTGCTTTTGGAGCAGAGAAGGGTGAGGGGTGAACCTGACAGAGGTGTACTATAGCATGAGAGGTATGGGACGAGTGAACAGACAACAGCTATTCCCCTTAGTCAATGGGGAAATACGTTTGAAGTGAAAGAGAGGATACTAAGAGAGAGTTTGTGAAATCTGTTTTGAACCCAGAGCATAATATGTGTCAAAAATGCATTGTCTGGGAGGGTGGTTCAGGAAGGTAACCTCACAAACTTTATATAGCACTTTTATCAGCACTGAGTGATGGAGACACGATGGGCGTTGTCTTTATTAAATGATTCCATGTGTTGGCATCCATGAAAGCTCTGATATATACTGAAGCAGCAGACAGTTGGACTTGTTGGCTTGTTCCATCGAACTGTGCTTAGTAAGTGACGAGATTACTAATAAGCATCATCCCATGGAGTATCAGCACTTACTCAACTTCGGACAGCCCAGCCATCTCTGAAATCATCCAGGATAATTCACATGCACAGTGCAAGAATTGCCCAACGACAGCATCAGCATTACTTCAGCTGTTTAACACAGTTATTTTAAGTTCACCAATAACACAGAAACAGACTTCGTTTCATTATTATATAGACTTCTCGTGTAAGGTTGTTATTTCTCTGAAGACTAATGAATTCCTTCCCATATATTTGTATTGACAAAGAGTCTGTTATCTTGCGAGCTGTTCATCACAACGTGGCAGTTTGTTTAACACTCCATCCACCACCAGTAATATTTACTCCCAGTTAAACCGTCACATGAGATGCACTGCTGGTACTCCCTCTCAACAGCCACTTGGATGGACCAACATCAACTGGACTGGAAATTCTCAAGGGCAATTAATGCTGGTCTAGCGACGTTAAAATCTCAAATGAACTAAAAAGACAACCCGATTTTCTAATAATTATTAAACAATGAGGACATTTTATTGATCTGATGGGTTTGACGCTGTCATTGAAATTGTGTGATCTATTTCTGTGAAATCATTTCGTGCATATATTGAAAGAACAAAACAGCTCAGTACACAGATACACGGTAATGCAGCGTTTAAACGCAAAATGAAAGGGAATAGTAGGCTATAGGTCTTCAGGTAACTGGGAATAACATAGATTGGTGTTTTCTGGCTGATGTATTTGTTTTGGGCTGGAGGGTCGGTTTGTATGCTGTATGACTGTCACTTTAATTATTGGAAACAGAGAATGTGGTCTCACTATTTCCATAGCTTGTGAGCATCAAATAGTGAGGAATACAATCTCCAAGGACACACAGGATTTGAAGCTATATCATTCTCCCTTCACTATCAAATTGTTAAGAACCCTATTTCTCCCGTTGTAACATTCATAGAACATAGAACATAGAACATAGAACAATACAGCACAGAACAGGCCCTTCGGCCCACGATGTTGTGCCGAACTTCTATCCTAGATTAAGCACCCATCCATGTACCTATCCAAATGCCGCTTAAAGGTCGCCAATGAATCTGACTCTACCACTCCCTCGGGCAGCGCATTCCATGCCCCCACCACTCTCTGGGTAAAGAACCCACCCCTGACATCTCCCCTATACCTTCCACCCTTCACCTTAAATTTATGTCCCCTTGTAACACTCTGTTGTACCCGGGGAAAAAGTTTCTGACTGTCTACTCTATCTATTCCTCTGATCATCTTATAAACCTCTATCAAGTCACCCCTCATCCTTCGCCGTTCCAGCGAGAAAAGGCCGAGAACTCTCAACCTATCCTCGTACGACCTACTCTCCATTCCAGGCAACATCCTCGTAAATCTTCTCTGCACCCTCTCCAAAGCTTCCACATCTTTCCTAAAGTGAGGCGACCAGAACTGCACACAGTACTCCAAATGTGGCCTAACCAAAGTCCTGTACAGCTGCAACATCACCTCACGACTCTTGAATTCAATCCCTCTGCTAATGAACGATAATACTCCATAGGCCTTCTTACAAACTCTATCCACCTGAGTCGCAACCTTCAAAGATTTATGTACATAGACCCCAAGATCCCTCTGTTCCTCCACCTGTTAGTGTTCCTGTGCCACAAGAACCCCTGGGGTTGATCACCATATTCTGATCAGAAATTAAACACAGGCAACAGAATGCTGGCCTTGCTAATGAAACGCACCTCATAACAACAACTGAAAGGAATCTGCATTGTTAAAGTTATCCATTCGACCCAATCTGATTCCTAAAGCAGTTTCAAGCGAGGCTTTCCCTTTGTCCTATGCTCCTGATGTCTCTACAACATCATGAATCTTTCCTGAGTGCTTTTGAGTGCCGTTTAAAAGTCACATATGGAAAGCTGTGCCCAATAATCTGAAAAGAAAAATCTTCATGTTCATGAGAAACGTGTCATTTTTTTTCAGTATCTGAAGACAACAAAAATGTAGAAACTAGCGTCAGGAATAAGGAATCTAAACAGCTCCGTCATGTGATAAGGTCGTGGATGATCTGATTGTGACCTCAATCACACATCACTCCTTTGCCCTGACAACGTTAGTGCGTCATTCTTAGTCAACAATCTGTTTTAGGATTATTCAATGCCTTATCCCTCAGTGCTATCTGGGAAGAGAGTTCCACAAAGACACAACACTTTGAGAGGATTACATCAAATCACCATCTTCTTTACTGAGATATTCTTCCGTCCACTCGTGGTAATCGCTCACACAAGCTGAAATATTGTTTCAGAATTCAATTTGTAACAACTACTTGGAATATTCTGGAGTTAAACAAGATCACATGTTGTTTGCCTAAACCCCAGCAGATCCAGGGCCAGTCAGTTCAAGATTTCCTCCTGAAATAAACGATCCTCACAAGAGTCAGCTGAATGAATCTTCTCTGTACAGCATTTCATATCATTGTGGTCATAGCACTTTCGATGTGGTTAAACCATTACCTTGTAGATCTGTAGAAAATATTCCCTATTTTTAAATGTATTCTATTTCAGAAACTTTCAACATTTAACTTACCTCCCTAAAAAATGATGTGCACCGAAAGGTTTTATTTTGTAATTCAGGTTCCCAGTTCCTCGGTTCCTCTGTGCCTCAAGCCAATCTCTCCATTGAAATAATACCCTGCGTTTCCATTCAACCTTCAGACAACTTTGAGCATAGACATATTTTCCAACTGTGCTCTATACACCAATATTTGGCTGTTCACTTGACCCATCTTAATCTCTTTATAGACTCATGTCGTCGTCATATCTTCATTCTCTCACATTTTCAAAAGTTTGTATTCTTCCATAATACAGACAGAATATTTGGCCAAAGATATACACTCTGGCGACATTTCAAAGTAATTGACAATTAAATATTTTTTACTCAATGACTTAGCTCGAAATTTGTGGTAATGCTGGAGTATTTTGCAGTCCCATCACTCAGTTCCCATTACTCGAAGTAGAGTCAGATGGTATGGAATATGTGTGGGCAGAATTGAGGAACCACAAAGGTGCAAAACCATAGGTGGATTTATGTACAGGCCTAAGAATCGTAGGCAGGAGCTGGGACACAAGACAGAACAGGAGATGGCAAGAAAAAAAAGCATGTGTAGGAAAGGCAAAGGTACACTGATTTGGGGGATTTCAATATGCAGGTAGACTGGGAAAATCACTGGCAGTCGTTTGCAAGAAAAGGAATTTGTGGAATGTCTACGAGATGGATATTTGGAGCACCTTATGTGCAGGCAACAAGGGAATGGGCAATACTGGAGTTAGTGTTGTGCAATGGGGCAGACTTGAGAAGGAAGCTTAAGGTGAAGGAACCCCTTGAAGGCAGTGATCATAACATGATTGAACCTACTCTTCAGTTTGAGAGGGAGAAGGTAGAACCAGAGTTAATATTACAGCTGAATAAAGGCACCTACCAAGACATGAGGGAGGAGCTAGGTAGAATTGACTGGGAGAGGAGCCGAGCAGGACAGACAGTGGAACAGTTATGGCAGAAGTTTCTCGGAGCAATTTAGGAGTCACAGCAGAGATTCATCCCGAGGTAATAGATGCATTGTACAGGGAGGATGAGGTATCCATGGATGACTGGGGAATGCATGGCTAGGGTAAAAGAAAAAGAGAAAGCAGATAACATGGCAAATGGCAGTGAGAAACCAGAGGATTGGGAAGCTTACAAAGATGAACAGAAGGCAACAAAATAAGAAATAAGGACGGAGAAGATTAAATACGAAGTTAAGCTATCCAGTGATAGAAAGGACGATTGTAAGAGTCTCTTTAGATATATTAAGGGCAAAAAAGAGAAGCAGAAATGGATACTGGGGCACTGAAAAATGACGCTGGAGAGATAGTAGTGTGGAACAAATAATAGATGAGAAACTGAATAATTATTTCACGTCAGATTTCACGGCAGATGACATGAAACATATCCCAAATATTCAAGAGAGTGAGGAGGCAGAGCTGATTAGGAGAAATTGCTCGAATAACTAAATGGATAAATAAACTGGATGGAGACATTAATAGTGATCTTTCAGGAATCTCTAGAATCAGGGAGGGTCTCAGAAGACGAGAAAATTGCGAACGTGACACCCTGTCTTTTTAGTAGATATTTTTATTGAAAACAGAAGATTTTTGAAATATTTTACAAAATTACAAAAATAGTACAAACTCGTTTTTTCTGCTTTACAATATAATAACAACCCCAATATAGAATGTGTAAAAAACTACTAATCTATTCTACAAACTATCAAAACATGAAGTAGGATATCCTGCATTACTAACAATAGACAAAAGGAGTAAAGAAAATAAATAAGTAAATAAATAACTAGATACATATTCAAAGTAAATCTATATTAAGTCATAACAGAACCTATATTCGTACAGGATTCCTCCTCTCAGGGGCCCCCGAACCAGCCAGAACCGTCCCCACGGCTAAACAAAGGCTCTGAACAATGTGGCTGATATATCTGTGCAAATGTAGTTCAAAAATGCTCCCATATTCCATAAAATAATTAAATTTTTGGTGCACCATATTCATAAGTAAGTCAGGGGGATATATTCCATGACTATCCTGTGCCAATTTGAAACTCCTGCGGGACCTTCGGATACCAAATTCGATAAAATATTTTTCCTCAATCAAAAGGGAAGGATAGTGAATTATTTCCTCCCGTGTACTTCCAAAAAGGGGAAATTTGGGGAGCCCCAAAGTAGAGACATTGGGTCCAACCCAATCTCTGTATCCAAACTCTTTGCCAGGGCATTCGCTACTCTGCCCCACTACCTGCAGATCTTATGGCAGGTCCACAGACTATGCGTGAGATTACCAACGACTATTTTGCATATGGGACACATTGGAGATGCTCCTGCCTTGAACTTTGCAATCACTCAGGTGCCATCTGAGCCCGACGAAGTATCTTTAATTGGATAGCCTGAGTTCTGTTACAGATAGAGATCTTCCTGGCGTTTTCCCAGATACCGTCCCACACGTCGAAGGAGATTTCTATCCCCAATTCTTGTCTTTAGGTTTTATATAACCGTTCCATGTCCTTCGATACCTTATTAAATAGTTAGTGGTAGAGAGTACTGGGCACGGGCGGACGCATCAGCCGAAGCACTATACTTTCCCTCTCCGATTTATAAGGATTAATTATCAATTTGCAAAAAGTCGCCTATTTGAAAATATCGAAAAAGATCTTTGCTATGCAGCCCAAAATTCTGATGCAGTTGTTCGAAGGACGTCATGACCTCCCCATCGAACAGATCTCCCAAACAGAAGATACTTTTGCACTCCCAGGTTCTGAATACCGCATCACTCAGCCCTGGCTGGAATCACAACGTTCCCACTATAGGAGTATAAGGGAGGTTTTTTGTAGTTTACCCGCATCCTGTTGCATTATCTTCCAGGCTTTGATTGTATTTAATACAATAGATTTTTTACAATGATCAGTAATAACTCTCATCTTGTCCAAAAATTGTAGATTGATGAGGCGATACTTTCCGAGGGAGGCTTCAATATGTAACCAGATTGACTGTGGTTCACAAGAGACCCAATCAGTTATGAAGGATAATAGAGAGCTCAATTGGTACCTCCTGAAAACCAGAAAATCCAGCCAACCCCTTACTTGTGGAAGCTGCAGCTTTTCTAATTTAATAAGCGGCTGTCTATGAATCCAAATAAAGGAGTCGAGCCAACCATAAAGCTAACGCAGCGCCTGTCTCGGCAGCAGCAAGGGGAGCATTCTCATAGCGTATAAAAAGCGAGGTAGGATGGTCATGTTGACCAAAGCTATTCCAACTAGCCAGGATATCAGGAGATCTTCCCAGCGTTGAAGGTCCTATCTTATTTTCTCCATCAAATGTGTATAATTGGTTTTATATAGCTGAACAAATGCCGGAGTATTCAAAATACCAAAATTAAGAAAACCTCCCAGTGACCACGGAAAGGGGAAACGGGATTCATCCGGAAAATTGGATATACTGGCAAGACGTCCCAGCACCCTCTCCAGTCTTAATGCCAACATTTTTGTGAGAACTTTAAAATCCACATTAAACAAGGTATAGGTCTATACGAAGTACAGTCATCTGGGGCCTTTACCTTTTTTAATAATGAGAGAAATATTTGCTTCTCTCAGAGAAGACGAGAGGCAGCCCTGACTATGTGAATAATTATACATATTTATAAGTGGCCTGGCCAACTCCCCAATAAATTCTTGATAGAACTCAACCTGGAATCCATCTGGTCTGGGCGCTTTGCCACCCTGGAGCTGCCTTATCGCCTCCTGTATTTCCTGGGTTGCCGGGGGGCATTCAGGAACAAACCTGTTCCAAGGTTAGGCCTGGGAGGGCCATATTATTTTTTTAAAAAGATTATATTCGTCGTTCTATCCTCACAGCTCTTTGAACTGTACAATTTGAAACAGAACTTTCTAAAGGCTGCATTGCTCATTTCACGATCACAAGTCAGGGTACCAGCACTCTTTCCAATAGACGTAATGGCTTGGGGAGCCTTTTTCTTTCATGCAAGGTATGCTCGATACCTGCCAGGCTTGTCACCGTATTCAAATAATCTCTGCTTCGCAAATAATATATCCCTCTTTGCTGTCTGAGTCAGTGTGGCATTCAAAGTTGCCCTAAGGGCTGTGATCAGCTGTAGTCTAGTAATGGAGGGTCTACCCACATATGCTGTCTCACCTGCCTTCAGCCGAGTCTCGATCAGATGCTTTTGTTCTCCCTTGTGTCTTTTCCGGGTCACAGAATATGACATGACCAAGCCTCGCACATTTGCCTTACCAGTCTCTCACATCACCGAAGGGTTACCGGCCGTGTTTGAGCTGATATTCCAGAAGGTTTTAAATTCCTGAGAGAAATATGTTATGAACTTACTATCCTTCAATAGGAAAGGGTCTATACACCAATGTCGGGAAGCTATCTCGTCATCACTAGTCTTAGCCTCCATATGTAATGCGGCATGTTCTAAAATAGTTATATTACCTAGTTTACAAAACAATATTGAGTTCAAAAGGGTCGAGGGGGCAGGCGAATATCAATTCTGGTATGGCACTTGCGTGGGTTAGAATAAAAAGTAAAGTCTCTACCCTGAAGGCGAAGACACGTCCACATGCTTACCAGCCTTACCTCCCTAATCAGATCCACCAACTGCCTAGATCTCAAAGATATGCCCACAGAGCTCTTAGGTATTCTGTCCACCTCGGGACGATGGTACAATTAAAACCTCCCCCTATAATTGTGTGGCGCACCCCAAGAGCAACCAACTTGTAGATCACTTCCATTACAAATTTAAATGGTGCACCAGCGGGCAATAGAGATTCATTTTCCCATATTCCTCTCCATATATTAGGGCTTTAATTAATATATACCATCCAGACTCATGTTTTATCTGGCTTCGCATTTGGAAGGGAAGATGCTTCCCAGTAAGACTGGCAACTCCCCTACTTTTTGAGCTGAAAGAGGAAAAGAACACCTGGCCAAATCCACCCTGTTGCAGCCTCGAATGCTCCTTATCAAGTAGATATGTCTCCTGTAGAAGGGCGACATCCACCTTTTCTTTTTTTAAGACTTGATAATATTTTTTTCCTTTTGATTAATGAGTGGCTCCCCTTGACTTTGCAGGTGTACCACCTAAACGAATGACTAGCCACGATAGTCTAAGCAAGCCCGAGACCCCACAGGAGGGAGAACCCCACCCAAAAGACATTGGTTAGAAACCAAAAATGAATCACACATAAAATACTCTTTAAAAAAGCTAAATCAAAACAACTAAGAACTATTCATAAAAACAAATAACACAAAACATATTTAAAAGGAGACTTTGCCCCTTGTTTACAAGGGGCATTACTACCTTCCAATAATCCCACCATAACATCTCCCAGCCAGAGGCATTCCCTCGGCACAGGCATTACAAAGTAGAGTAAATAAATTCCAACATCTTATAAGACAGATGTTAGAAGTGTGCGAGCTAAACCACCATCACCTCGATACACTTTGCAAAACAACACAAGATGAAAATGAATAAAATTACAAAATTACAATCCCAGCAAGTAATAAGCAACCAAATAAAAAAAAACACTCAGAAAAGTCCCCCTATCATCAAATAAATCGCACGATAGATAAGAGTCCATAGAAAGGAGAAGGAACTAGCACTCCCCCTCCCCCACCACCACGGAAAGATGGAGAAGAGAAAAAAATAAGAAAGGAGGAGAAAAATAAAAAGAAAAGGGGGGCAAAATTAGGTCATAACCATACAGTTCAAATCCTGCAGTTTATTTGAGAGCATTCAGGAATTCTTTTCCTTTTTTCGGTGATCTGATACAGATCCTCCATGACTGTAGCATAGCATTGCCGGATATCGCATAGAATATTGAATATTTAAATCCCTCAGACGCTTCTTCGCCTCATCAACTGCCTTCCTCTTGCGGACCACAGCCAGAGAATAACATTATCCTGGAGGCCTTGTATATCATGGCATGGCGATCCTTCCCCAACATTTGGTGGACTCAAGCAGCATCTGTTTTTCCCTCTAATGCTGAAGTAGAACTAGGACCGGGCAGAGGCGCTGGTCCAAGCCGGGCCGGCGCACAGCAACCCGGTGGGCCCGCTCAACCGGCAACCAGCCCAGCTCCAACTCCAGTTTCAGCAGCTGTGGGAGCCATGGCTCCAGGAAATCAACAAGCTGACGTTCCTCCTCCCATTCGGGAAGGCCTAGCAACCGAATATTTTTCCGATGACCTCGATTTTCGAGGTCATCAATATGATCATCTAAGGTCGGATCTCGATGTTCCAGAGCCCAGACCTGACCCATGGATGACTCATCAGTGGTCTCGGAGGCCGAGGCCCATTGCCCCGCCCCACCCCTCGCCCGACACGCTGCCCGAGTTTCTCGACCTCTCCGTCATGTTTCTGCATCATGACCGAGATCGACTCCCACCTGAACAGTGTCTCTTCAATGGACTCATCAATCTTCTCTCAGAGTTTAAGAAATTCCGAGATTAGGCTTGCCCTTGCAGGTCACGCCCCGGGGTGGACGCAGGCGTCTCTGTTGCTAAGGGGTAGTGGGGGAAAAGTCCCTGCCTGGGCTCTGCCCGTTGTGAACTGTGAGAGACTTTACCTCTGGTCATTTTAAAAAGCATCAGACTGCTAAAGTTTGATGTAGAATGGCTAGGGCTGCTGGGCAAAAGCTATTTTAGCAATTTAGCAGGTGAGATGAGGGTGGGTACTTCAATTTGCCTGAGTTTTGGGCAGAGCTCTGCAGACTGAGACCTACTGGGCCGCCGCCATCTTGGATCTCACTGGCTTCCTGTTTAAAAGGGGCATGAGGCAATAGACAGAAAATTAAAAACTGATTAGCCTAACCCCGGTCATGGGTACGTTCCTGGAATCCATTGTGATTGATGAGATTTCTGAATAATTGCCAGTGCCTGGTAAAGTACGGCAAAGTCAGTATGGTTTCATCAACGGGAGGTCATGCTAATGAATTTGTTAGAATGCTTTGAGGATGTAACAAGCAGGTTCGACTAAGGAGAGCTAATAGATACTGTGTGTCTGGACTTCAAGAAGGACGTTGACAAGGTGCTTCACAGGAGATGGCTGAGTAAGACAAGGGCCCATGGTGTCAGAGACTAGGTACTAGTGTGTACAGAAGCTTGACTGTCTGGCAGAAGGTCGAGAGTGGGAATAAAAGGATCCTTCAAGGATAGCAGCCAATGACAACTGGTATTTTGCAAGGGAACCATAACTTTTTACTTTGTACATGAAGAATCTAGATGAAGAAACTGAGGGAAATACTGTGTTTGAAATCTTATATTCAGCAAAAGAACTGAGACATCTCTTATAAACAATGATATTTGTTTATTGAACACAATTAATATTAGAACAATAAAACGTACAATACCGTAATGAAAAACACTACAATCTATCTTATTGTTTAACTGAACTTTGGATGATCACATATCACCCCACTAGAAGTTGACCAGATTCCACGTGGTGAAGTCTTCTTGTTCTTCTGATGGTCTTGTAGGTGTCTTGTCTTTCAGTGGTTTTTCTCGAGCTACCACTCGCTAAGCAGTTTTACGTTGATTCTTATCCTCCCAAGTCTTCACGCCTTTTGGGAGGGTGTGAAGAATCTGCCAATGAAATTCACAGGTTCATTTACCCTGATTAATCAGATCCAACCTGGGGTTGTCACATTGATGGCCCAAAGGTGACATTCCATGGTCCCATTCAGGTCCAATTTCAGGTGTGTATTACAGAGTCTGGAGCTGTCAGGTTTGTTTGCAACCATTTGTGGGTAGCTGCAGCCTGTCTGCATTCTGTAGCATGTGGAAGAGCACAGAGACTTTGGTCAAGGCTAGGTTCTTCTTCCCAGCATGTTTTAATCATTGTTCATTTTTGTAACTCCATGGTAAATATATTATTGTCCATCGTAAGATTATTATTTAAGGTGGCCTTAAATACAGTGATGGCATTTCTTTTGCAATGACTTGAATGGATGGACTTCTGTGGCTCTACAAGACTCTGGTCAGACAAAATTTGGTTTGTTGTGTACCGTTTTGGGCCCCATAACTCAGGAAGGATGTACCACCCCGGAGCATGTTCAGAGTAGCTTCATAAGAATGGTCCTAGTAATTACAAGCTCAACATATGAGGTCTCTGGGTCTATAGGTGCTGCAGTTTATAAGGGTGAAAGGGGATCTAATAGAAGCATACAGAATACTGGTTGCCTGGTCAGAGTAGACATTGGGAAGATGCTTTCACATTGAGGAGAGAAAAGATCAAGGACATAGCCTGAGAGTCAAGAGATAATCTTTAGAATGGAGATAAGGAGGAACGTCTTCAGTCTGAGAGTGGAGAATCTATGGTAGAACGGCAGTTTCCTTCCCTAAAGGACATCAGTGAACCAGGTATGTTTTTCTTGGCAATCGATTCATAACCACCATCAGTCTCTAAATTCCGGATTTGAATTCAAGCTCTGCCACTTGCTGTGGCAGGATTTGGACCCAGGTCACCAGAACATTATCTGGGTTTATCACATAAGAATTCAATGGTAATACCACGGGGCCACTGACTTGCCCAATCCTCCACAGTGTGACTAACATGTGCAGTATGACATGCACTGGGATGTGCCTTCATGTTATCCTTGACTTCCTTATCAAGGTATGGATGATTTTTCTCCGTTATGCAATTCCTCTTCAATCTTTAGTATCTCCCTAATTGTTTGCCAAATTTCTTCAGCTGTCCTGCCTTTGACTGTTCTTTGCTCCCCCCAGACCATACAGCCTTCCTTCCTTAGGTCAGTATAATTATCGTTGCCTAACACTAAAACTCTCATGTATGACTCAGTCTTCACTCTTTCAATCTGAACGTGAAACTTCAGCATGTTGTGGTAACTTCTTCCAAGATAAAGCTCATCCACCAATCCTTCCTTGCCAAATAATATCAAGTCTAAATTAGATTAGATGCCCTACAGTATGGAAACAGGCCCTTCGGCCCAACAAGTCCATACCGACCCTCCAAAGAGGAACCCACTCAGTCCCATTTCCCTCTGAGTAATATACCTAACTCTATGGGCAATTTAGCATGGCCAATTCACCTGACCTGCACATCTTTGGACGGTGAGAGGAAACCCACGCAGACAGCGGGAAAATGTGCAAACTACACGCAGACATTCCCCCGAGGCTGGAATCGAACCTAGGACCCTGGTGCTGTACTAACCACTGAGCCATCGTGCTGCCCCATTCTCTGGTTGTTTCCATATCGTCCTGCTCTCAGAAATACTCTCTCATACACTCTATATTCAAGGATATCACTGTCCAGTTGATTAATTGAGCCAATTTGCATGTTCAAGCCACCCATAGTTACTGTTGTGCCCTTTTTACAAACCCTCACTCTTTTCCACCTCAGAAGTACTTTGGGGGGACAGTGGCCGAAAATTACTCTTCCCAAGAGGTTTCTTCTCTTGCTTTTTATTTGCACTGAGACGGATTTCAAATATTGTTTTTGCACAAAATACTTTGAAAAGGTCTGAGTTCCCACTCACACGAACAAATGTTTATTTTCTTTTCACTAGCCACATTTCACAGTAAATAGCGAGGAATTAAGAGGGCTAAAAGTGGTCATGAGATATCGTTAGCAAACAGGGTTGAGGAAAATCCCAAAGAGTTCTTTTCATAGATATGGAGCAAGAGGGTAACTAGAGAAATGTTTGGCACACACAAGGACAAAGGAAGAAAGGATTAAGAGAAATTGGGCGAGATTCTTAGTGAGTACTTTGCATCTGTATTCACCAAGGAGAGGGACATGACGGATGTTGAGGTGAGGGATAGATCCCCGAATACTCTGGATGAAGTCGACATAAAGAGGGAGGAAGTTTTGGATACTCTAAAAGGTATTAAAGTAGACAAGCCTCCAAGTCTGGATGGGTTCAACCACAGGTTACTGAGGGATGTGAGTGTGGAAATAACTGGGGCTTTAACATATATCTTTGCAGGATGATAGACCATGGGTGAGGTCCCGTAGGACTGGAGAATTGCTAATATTGTCCCCTTATTTATAAAGGATAGCGGGATAATCCAGGTAATTGTAGACCAGCGAGCCTGACATCAGTGGTAGGGAAGTTGCTGGAGAAGGTACTGGGGGACTTGAGTAAAGCATTTTATTAGGTTCCCCATGGTCGGCTGATGGAGACGGTGAAGTCGCATGGGGTCCAGGGAGTTCTATCTAGATGGATAGAGAACTGGCTGGTCAACAGGAGACAGAGAGTAATAGTGAAAGGGGATTTCTCAAAATGGTGACCTATGACCAGTGTTGTGCAACAGCGATGCGTGCTGGGACCACTGTTGTTTGTGATATATATCAATGATTTGGAAGAAGGTATCGGCTGCCTGATTAGCAAGTTTGCAGATGACACCAAGATTGTTGGAGTAACAGACAGTGAAGGGGACTGTCAGAGAATACAGCAGAATATAGATTGATTGGAGAGGTGGGCACTGAAATGGCAGATGGAGTTCAATCTGTGCAAATGTGAGATGATGCATTTTGAAAGATCCAGTTCAAGAGTGAACAATACAGTAAACGGAAAAGTCCTGGGGAAAATTGACTTAGAGCGAGATCTGGGTATTCAGGTCCATTGTTTCCTGAAGATGCCAACATAAGTAAGTAAAGTGGTCAAGGCGGCATATGGCATGCTTTCCTTCATTGGATCAGGTGTTGAGTACAAGCGCTGGCAGGACATGTTACGGTTGCATAGGACTGTGGTTTGGCCGCATTTGGAATACTGCATATAGTTCTGGTCACCACATTAACAAAAGGATGTGGATGTTTTGAATAGGGTACAGAGTAGGTTCACCAGGATGCTGCCTGGGATGGACGGTGCTGGTTATGAAGCAAGATTGAGTAGATTAGGACTATTTTCATGACAAAGTCGAAGGTTGAGGTCAACAAAATCAAGACAGATATACACAGGGTGGATAGCAAGAAGTTTTTCCCCCACATTATGGAACTCAAATACTCGGGGTCATGAGTCCAAAGTGAGAGGAGAAAGGTTTGGGGCAGATATATGTGGGAGGTTTTTTACACAAAGGGCGGTGGCAGCCTTGAATGTGTAGCCAGCGGAGGTGGGTTGGGGCATGAACGAAAGCGTTATCTAAGATGTATTTATACAGAAATATAAATGGGTAGGGAGCAGAGGGATACAGGACCTTAGAAAATAGGTGGCAGGTTTAGACAATAGGAGGATCTGGATCAGCACAGGTTTGGAGGGCCGAAGGATCTGTTCCTGTGTTGGAATGTTCTTTATTCTTTATCATTCATTCTAAAAATAGCAACTTTTCAACTTATTGTATGCTACAATTTAATAATATAAACGATTTATTTATTTGATAATGCATGTCAAATTATTATCATTTCTAAATTACAGTCACAGGGTCAAAGAGATAGACAGCATGGAAACAGACTGTCTGGTCATACTTGTCCATGCCAACCAGATATCCCAACCCAATCTATTCCCACCTGCTTGCACTCAGCCCATATCCCTCGAAACACTTTCTATTCATATACCCATCCAGACACCATCTCAATATTATAATTGTACTAACCAGCACCACTTCCTCTGGCAGTTCATTCCAAGCACGTACAACCCTCTGAGTGAGAAAAAAATGCCCCTTACATCTCTTTTACATTTTTCCCTACCCAACCGAAACCTATGCCCTCTAGTTCTGGACTTCCCTATCCCAGAAGAAAAAGACCTTGTCTATTTACCCTATCCATACCCCTCATAATTTTATAAACCTCTATAAGGTCACCTCTCAGTCTCCAACATTCCAGGGAAAACAGTCCCAGCCTGTTCAACCTCCAGCATAGCTCACACCCTCCAACCTTGGCAACATGAATGTAAATCTTTTCTGAACCCTTTCAAGTTTCACCTGATTAATCAGGTTCTGGGGATTTTTCCATCTTCATGCATTTCAAGACATCCAGCACTTCTTCCTCTGTAATATGGACATTTTTCAAGATATCACCATCTATTTCTCCATATATCTACATCTCCCATGTCCTTCTTCTGAGTAAACACTGATATCAAATAGTCGTTTAGTATCTCTCCCATCACCTGTGACTCCACGTAAAGGCACCTTGCTGATCTTTGAGGGCTCTATTCTCTCCCTGTTTATCCTTTTTATCTCATGTATTTGTAAAATCCTTTTGGATTCTCTTTACCTCTATTTGCCAAAGCTATCTCATGTTCCCCTTTTTGCCTTCCTGATTTCCCTCTTTAGTATACTCCTCCTGCCTTTATACTCTTCTAAGGATTCACTCAAACTATTCTGCCTGTATCTGTCATATCCTTCCTTCTTATTCTTAACCAAACCCTCAATTTCTTTAGTCATTCAGCACTCTCTATACCTACCAGCCTTTCCTTTTACCCTAACAAGAATATACTGTCTCTGGACTCCGGCTATCTAACATCTGAAGACTTCCCATTTTCTAGCCGACTGCTTACTTGGGAATATTTGCCGCCCTCAGCTTTTGAAAGATGTTGCCTAATACCGTCAAAATTGGCCTTTCTCCAATTTAGAACTTCAACTTTTAGATCTAGTCTATCCTTTTCCATCATTATTTTAAAACTAATAGAATTGTTGGCAAATAACTGAAGCTCACACATTTCAGAGGAGAAATTAAATCGATTGATTATATTTAAATGTGTCAGAGTTATAATTCTATTTGATTGTTCAATCATTTGCTCACTCTGAATATTAAATCATGTAGAGGTCAACCATTTTGCAAATGATAGGGTGACAATGTATGCATTTGAATACTGAGATTCAATGTGTAATTGTGATCACCAGCACAGTCAGACAACATGTCCTTTTTCGATACAAATAAAAATGTGATTCCTTACTTTTGTATCATAAAAGATTGTTTGGTGTTTATATTTTAATTCTATCAATATAAAATCAACTTCATTGTTTTCAGAGATGATGCAGTTATTGTTCATTGAATAATTGAAGCTCATACTTTATTATTGCCCAATTCATAAATATGGCAAACTCCTGATCATTGTTCAGGTCAGCAAACCCATCACTTTGCATCATGACCGACATTAAAAGTGGATTCTAAAAGGCCTGAATTCAGGTACAGTGCTACTGGACCTCACAGCTGCATGTAGCGATGACAGAGACCCTGTCCTGGTCCTGAATCTGTGAAGAGAGTTTCCAACCTGTGTCAGGGCAGTCATAGAAACATTCCCTCACAGAGAATCATTTGGAATCCCCATTGAGCAGGAGGAAACTAGCCAACAGTCTATCACTGCTCTCAGTGTAGGCACAAATACTGTCTAAATTAGATACCAATGACTGACCAGGAACCAGGTCTGACAAGTTCATCATCAGTCAGAGCCTGGCCCATGGAGCAGATGTATGGACATGGAGTGTCAGAATCACAACGCACACATTACTTATGGTGATGACATCTGGCATATCACCCAGACTCCCTACATCTGCACCCTGGGCCAGACACTGGGTGAAAACGTTCACATTTGACAGTCTATTGAAGCATTTTGTGTCTTACAGTGAACCCTCTGAAACTACATCCAATAAATGTACCTTCACATTCAACAGTATCAAAACAAAATGAAACATGTCTGTGGATATTCAGATACTAATTCATGGGTCACCCAGCAGAATGTATCTGTAGAAACCAGGAGCAAACAGCAAGCCAAAATCGTTTTAATAACTGAACTTGTGGATTTTGTCTGGTCTTGATAACCACACATATTGTGCTGACACTTAGGTGAATGTAACAATTACATCAAAAATGGAAGTCTTGGTCTAACGTCCCTACCCACCTTCCTGACCTCACACACCTCACTCCCTCACACACTCCATTCCCTCACCTCCCTCACACATTCACCAACTGACGAAAATCCACAAGCTGAGTGAAATTTGCAACATAGAACAGTACAGCACAGTGCAGGCACTTCATCCCTCAATGTTTTGCCAGCCTTTTATCCCACTCTAAGATCAGACTAACCTATATAACCTTCAATGCACTAACTTTCGTGTGCCTATCCAAGAGTCTTCTTAAATATCCCTAATGGATCTGACTCTACTACTACTGCTGGAGGAAAGCCCTAGCAGCTCAAACTTTCGTTGTAAGATATGCCCTCCAGTCCAGGAAGCACCCTGGTAAGTCTCCTCTGCACACTCTCTGAGGCTTCCACGTGTGGTTGAACCACAGCTTTATAGAGCAAAGAAATAACTTCGCTGCTCATAATCTCTATCTCCCTGATAATGAAAGACAACACACCGTATTCCTTCTGAACAACCCTATCAACTTGGTGGCAACTTTGAGAGATCGATGGACAATGACCCCAAGATCCTTCTGTCACTCCGCACAGCCAAGAATTCTGCCTTCAACCCTGTATGTTTTATGCAAATACAACCTTTTAAAAAAATTGCTTCACATTTTTTAAAGTTGAGCTCTATCTGCCACTTGTCAGCCCAGCTCTGCATCATGTCAATGTCCTGTTGCAAACTACAATAGCCCTCCACACTATCCACAACCCGACCAACCTTCGTGATATTGGCAAACTTACTAACCTACTTGTCCACTTCCTCATCAAAATCATTGATAAAAATCACAAAGAGCACAGGTCCCAGAGCCGATCCCTGTAGAACACCACTGGTCATTAAGCTCCAGGCTGAATACTTTCCAACTGCTTCCATCTTCTATCTTCTGTGGGCCAGCCACGCCCGTATCCAGACAGCCAAATGTCTCTGCACCCCATGCTTCTGTACCTTCTGAATGAGCCGACAATGGCGAACGCCTTGTTCACCACATCTACTGGTCTCGCTTCATCAATGTGCTTTTTCCATCTTCAAAGATTTCAATAAGGTTTCTGAGGGATGACCTGCTCCTCACAAAGCCATGCTGACTATGTCTAATCAAACCATTGTTTTCTAAGTAATTGTAAATCCGGCCTCTCAGAAACGTCTGCAATACTTTGCCCACACTGATGTAAGACTGACTGTTCAGTCAATCCCACAGTTATCCCTAATCCATTTGCTGAACAAGGGAGTATCATTTGTAACCTTCCAATCATCTGGCTGGCACTGCTCCAGTGGACTGTGAGGACGCAAAGATCATCACCAAAGGCACGCCAATCTCTCACATCACTTCCTGGAGTAATCTAGGGTAACCCCATCTGGCCCAGGGGATTTACCTATCCTTATGTTTGTAATTCATTCAATCAGTGTATACTTCCCCTCAACTTTTCTGCACCCTGTCCAACCAACTGATTGACTGCTTTCCATTTCAGTGCAATACACAGTGCTGCCTCCCTGAGTAAGTACAGTTCACAACATTCTGTGAATCATGGAATGAAAAAATAAAGGAATGCACCAATGCCTTCCTGATGAAGAATTTATGACCGAAAGATCGACTCTCCTACCCCTCGGATGCTGCCTGACGTGCTGTACTTTTCTAGCACCACACATTTTGACTCTGATCTCCATCAACTGCAGTCCTCACTTTCTCCACTACTGAGGGCTGTCCCCTCTGTACACTGAGTGGGGAATTAACCATCAGAAACTCATTGTATGTGGAGCTGACTGCTCAGTTCTGGAAAGTTGCATTTGATGAATATGTTTTTTTTTAAAAAAAAGAAATTACAATTCCGCATATATTCATTTAGTGCCAGAGTTAGAGTTGTGGTTCATGGTTTGAGCAGCTTGATAAGAAACAGGAAATGACTGAAGAACTCCGAGGTACAGGGTATTCCAGGTATTATATTCCAGCTTAGATTAATGCTGGGAGTATTATCAGACAGGCTGACAGATGCGATAAGGGAATGAGTTGACATGTGGAGGTGTGACAGTTTTACCATCACAGAGGCTCTTTTGAGGGAGGTTAGAGCAAACAACTCAATACTCTGTTGTACTGGAACTATAGACAGGACAAGGCAGGGTGTTAAAGAGGAGGTGATGTTGCTTTATTAATTAACAAGTCAGTTACTGCTGAAAGGATGGACAATAGCTTAGAAGGGTCTTCAAATGAGACTTTGTGGGTTGAGGTTTGAATCAAAATGATAACACACACACTGCTTTTTTCAGCACATTTTAGCTTACATGTGGAACCAGTTCCTTAGGTCCAACAGGTCCACACAGACCCTCTGAAGAGCAATATTAAGACTGACAAGTTGCCAGGCCCGAATCAAATTTGTCCTCCGCTGCTTTGGAAACGAGAAATACAATTGCTTTGGAAACAAGAAATGCAATTGCTTCGCCACTTGCGAAGTTCTTTGCATCCTCGATCTCCACTGGAGTCGTACCTGAGGACTGGAGGGAGGCAAATGTAATTCCTCTCTTCAAGAAAGGAAATAGGGAAATCCCCGACAATTACAGACCAGTAAGCCTCACGACTGTTGTCTGCATGGTGTTAGAAAGGATTCTGAGGGATAGGATTTCTGACCATCGGGAAAAGCATGGCTTGATTAAATGCAGTCAACACGGCTTTGTGAGGGGCAGGTGATGATGAGGATCGAGCAGTGGATGTGGTGTGTATGGACTTCAGCAACGCATTTGATAAGGTTCCACATGGTCGGCTCATTCAGAAGGTCAGGAGGAATGGGACACCGGGGAACTTAGCTGTCTGGGTACAGAATTGGCTGGCCTACAGAAGACAACGAGTGGTTGTAGAAAGAAAATATTCTGCTTGAACGTCCGTGACGAGTGGTGTTCCACAGGGCTCTGTCCTTGGGCCTCTACTGTTTGCAATTTTTCCTAATGACTTGGGTGAGGGGATTGAAGGATGGGTCAGCAAGTTTGCAGATGACACAAAGGTTGGAGGTGTCGTTGACAGTACAGAGGGCTGTTGTAGGCTGCAGCATGACATTGACAGGATGCAGAGATGGGCTGAGAGGTGGAAGATGGAGTTCAACCTGGATAACTGCAAAGTGATGCACTTTGGAAGTTCGAATTTGAAAGTTGAGTACAGGATTAAGGATAGGATTCTTGGCAGTGTGGAGGAACAGAAAGATCTTGGTGTGCAGGTACATAGATCCCTTAAAATGGCCACCCAAGTGGACAGGGTTGTTCAGAAAGCACATGGTATTTTGGCTTTCATTAACAGGGGGATTGAGTTTCAGAGTTGTGAGATCTTGTTGCAGCTCTATAAAACATTGGTGAGATCGCACTTGGAATACTGCATCCATTTCTGGTCGTGCTATTATAGGAAAAATGTGGATTCTTTGGAGACGGTTCAGAGGAGGTTTACCAGGATGCTGCCTGGACTGGAGGGCTTATCTTATGAAGAGAGGTTGACTGAGATCGGACTTTTTTCATTGGAGAAAGGGAGGAGAGGGGACCTAATTGAGGTATACAAGATAATGAGAGGCAGAGATAGAGTCGAAAGCCAGAGACTATTTCCCAGGACAGAAATGGCTAACACGAGGGGTCATAGTTTTAAGCCGGTTGGAGGAAAGTACAGAGGGGATGTCAGAGGCGGGATATTTACACAGAGATTTGTGAGAGCATGGAATACGTTGCCAGCAGCAGTTGTGGAAGCAAGGTCATTGGGGACATTTTAGAGACTGCTGGACATGCATATGGTCACAGAAATTTGAGGGTGCAGACACAAGGATCAGTGGTCGGCACCACATCATGGGCTGAAGGGCCTGTTCTTTGCTGTACTGTTCTATGTTCTATGCTCTATTTCAAAGTCCTTGCACTTAATAATAAATTGCTCTTGGGTGTGGAACTGAGACCCATCATTTCAATGCTCCATACTGTGAGTTGTGCACTGTTTTCATCATATTGTTATAAAAATGAACTGAATAAAGTGGGGATTTTGTGTTTATTGGACAATTTAAAAGTTCGTATTACGAAAGGATGTCGGACCTTCAGTAATAAGACTTTACTGTTAATGGTTAGAACAATGTTGCAAACATTTACACAGAGATTTCCAGATCAAGTCACACACAAGTACGTTGGGCTGTAAAGCTGCCGGCCATCAATGGCGCTGCACAAATCTGTTTGGATACTGACATTGTAGAGATAACATACACTGGATATGGTTTATGAGGGATTCAATGTAAGATGCCATGTGCTGCAGGAGTCCATCACCTTTATAACACTTTCATTCAGGATTGCGTCCAAGGTACAGAACTACAGAGTTTAGGTCCCACACTGGAAGGGATATACTTCCAAGACATGGCTGTTTACAGGTCATTGTTATAGATGTTGAACTGCATTTTGACCAGTGCCATGTGCTAGTCCATTTACCAGTCTGCCCCACACACATCTCCCTGTTGTTCAGGTATGTCTCTAACCAGTCTATTGTGAGGGATTGTGTCAGTAACTGTCCAGCTCCAGTTAGGAAGCTCTCTGAACAGATCTTGGAGATGGCCAGTGTTTTGGACGTCATGGAGAGGCCCAGTAACACTGTGTCTGAGTTCAGGCTTTTTCTCAATGTCATTTCCAACAGCTTTGCTGCCTGTAAGATGGTGTGTTCACTGAACTGAACATGAATTGGCTGTTTACTACATTCACTGAACTGTAATAGTTAGGTTTGCGCTCTGGTAAATCAATTATTGTTCATTTCAATTGCTTTCAACTGAAAAACAATGATGTTTGTTTAAAAATGTAAGAAATAAATTGAAATTAACTCTTCAATTATACAGAATGTAAAATTGACTTGTTGTATATTTCCCACAGACTAATCAAGCAACAATCAGATATTGTCTGTAAAGCAGGATTCTGTGAACAGGACTATGTCCCAGGCATCACTATTCTCTCTGGTAGGTTCTGTACCACTGAAAGGTACAGGCAGGCAGAAGAGGGCAGCTCCATGGCACATAGTCAATATAGAGTGGCATGGTGGCTCAGTGGTTAGCACTGCTGCCTCACAGCACCAGGGACCCAGGTTTGATTCCAGCCTTGGGCAACTACCTGTGTGGAGTTTGTACATTCTCCCAGTGTCTGCGTGGGTTTCCTCCCACAGTCCCAAGAAATGCAGCTCAGGTGAATTGGCCATGGTAGTGGGTTACTCTTCGGAGGGTGGGCGTGGACTGGTTGGGCAGAAGGGTCTGTTCCCACACTGTACGGAATCTAATATAATCATAGTGTTCAGCATTGATGCTGGACACTGTGGTGGCTTGACTGCTCTGCGGCAGGTTATGGGGAACCAATAAAAGGGAAACCTATAATTGACCACATCATCACTGATCTGCCTGCTGCAGATCACCCCTACATTTCATATATCGGTAACAATGTTCACTGCACAGTCCTTATGGGGAGCAAGGGCTAACCTCACATTTTGCAGACCCTTCACACCATGTTATGTACTGAATTGTACAGACTTTAAACAGGTTAGGGAAACAATCACGATCATCCATGAGGTACAATGGCCCATCAGCAGCAGCAGAATCATATTGTGTATAACTCATACAGTCGGCAGCTTCCTGGACCGACATACCTCCCACTGTATACCTCATAGCTCCACGACATACCTCCCAACGGTATAGTCCAGCAGGCCATTCAGCCCTCCATGAGGGCCAACAGCTAGGGAGGGGCATCCATGATGAGATGAAGGCAGCGATCTTCACTGCTTGAGGGCAGGATAAGGCATATCCTGCAAAGGCGCTACATAACTGCAGAACAATAACCAGGGGAATGCCCCTCCCCTCCCCCCGTCAGCTTCACCCGGAGACTCTAGGTCCAATTTGTCTGGATTTTTGGGGATATGATCTGCAGCTCTCTTAGCGATGAGAAACTGGGCCCGACCCTTTGTCTCCCATCTCCCATGTCTCAGAAAGGAGGAGGGACACCTGGGATTCGACCCATCAATCGTGCCCGTAATGAGGCTTGGGCTCTCTGCTAATTAATTGTTGAATACGAAATAGACTTTAGGGATTTCCACATTGTGTTACAGGAGCTCAGGGATCAGAAGCGATTGGTAGGGTTTCCCCGAGAACGGGTGCATGGTAGTAGGATACCAAGCACCCTGCCTGGACTAGGGGTCATTTTCGGACAGCGATATCCCAGGAAGCCCACCAGGGAGAATTCCTCAGAAACAAAATTAAAAACGGGCTGTGACCAGGAGGGAAGGCTCCTCTCCCAGCTTGTCCCACACATACCAGGCTCTCACAATGGACTAGTCACTAAACTCAGAGGGAATTCCTTGTTCACGAACATTTATTACAAACTGACACTAATCATAATGAACGTATCAGGGATACAGTAATCAGAGTGGTGTCCTTCCCGATTAAAATAATCATGTTCCCAACTGACCAACAGGATAATGGGACAAGGGATAGGGAAATTTGAGGGAAAACACAGACCCAGAAAAGTAATTAACAGACAAAGAAAAGGGAACTCCTTAATGATTTAGCCACAGTATACGAGTCCACCCCCAGGGCAGGAGTGTTACCTGTCAGTACGCTGACTTGGCTAATTTGGAGAATAAACTCAGGATCCTGACCCAACAACTCTCTAATGAGCCTGAGAAAGACTTAATACAGAAAACCCAGAGGAGACCATGGGACAACTCGTGGAGAATCAGGCTAACCATCACTTAGTGACCAGACTGGAGGGTCACGCCATCACGATTAACCAGATCATCCACGGCCCAATCAGAGATTATGGTGAGCAGTAATACCACACCCTGCAGACATAGGACAGAGAGAGAGAGAGGGGGGGAGTTGCTGAGGCAGCATAGAGCTGAGAGAGTGGAGTGGGAGGGCGGTTGCTGCTGCGATGCAGCGAGAATGATTTACAGACAAGAAAGGCAAGATCCCACAGAGCTGACAGAAAGGTGCAGAGAGAGATGAGCAAGTTGTTGGTTTTGTGGAAGATTGAATGATTAAGCATTCCTGAAAAACATGATGGGATGTCAAAGGGGCAGAGTGTAGTAGGAAGGGAATCTGCAGGGAAATGTCAACAGGACAGAGATATGAATGATGTTGTGAGATAGGGATTGAAGGAAAGATGTGGGAGAGACAGCTGGGAACACAGAAATATACATGAGAGCTCTCATGGGAGTGGGAAGCAGTGAGATCGGGAGGATCAGACTGTACAGCTGCCCTCTCTCTAGCATTTTGCGCCTTTGTCTCTCCTCAGTGTCGAGCTCGCCCCTTGTGGTAAAATTCCCACAGACAGCCTGAATCCCACAATGTGTGTGTGTGTGTGTGTGTGTGTTCACTCTCTCTGGTTCCAGCTCCTGTCTGATGATTCCTTATCGCAGAATAATTTGATTCTCTGTCTCTGTACTGTCCGGGTTTCAGCTCCCAAATCAAATACTAAATCATTCACGATCCTAATGAATAGTAGAGCAGGCTCGAGGGGCTGAATAGTCCCTTGTTCCTATTTCGGTTGGTCTTATGTTCTTAATGCTATCTCCCAGCTCTTGGCCTCCACACTGGAGATTATGACTCCACAAGGGCCTGATCTGAAGAGTGCTGCACTCTTCCGTGAGTCTCGGAGGGAACCAGCCTGATTTGGATTGGAGTTGCAACCTCTCAGTGAGAAGTGAAATCTCCTCGAGATTCCCCTCAGTCTCTCACTGTAAGGTGGAGCAGGCCAGTCTCGGGGAAGCAAACAGCAGGCCAGGTCTGCTCTGTCCTCCAGCTCCATTTCAGAAGGCCACATGGGTGGGGCATGTTTCCTTCATCAGCTTCCCGTGCTCTCCCTTCTGGGTTAGAGTGGGGGCCGAATGGCCTTGCTCCTGGCTCTTATTGAGGTGCAGGCTGCTATGATTGGGTTATACAGGGCATGCCCCTGGAGGGAATTCAGTTAGCTCAGTTGGCTGGACAGTTGGTTTATAATGCAGAGTAAAACCAATAGCGTGTGTTCAATTTCCACACCAGCTGGGGTTACCCTGAAGGACTCTCCTTCCCACACTCTCCCCTCAGCTGGGGCATAGTGACCCTCTGATTAAAACAGCACCAGACCCCACTCTCTAATGAGGAGCTGTCCCATGTTCTGGTATGACAATGGTGACATTACATAGTACCTGGAGCACTGTGTGCAGGTCTAGTCACTGCATTGCCAGAGGAATGTTAGTGTGTGGGGAGGTTTACTGGATGAATCCCCACTTGAATGAACACCACTCTCTTTCTCCCAGTGAATTCACTCTTGCAACCTTTGTGTCTTTGGAGACTCGAGGACCAATTCACCTGAAGCAGCAGCTGGATTTTATATTCATGAGCACCCAATAAGATTGGCTAGTTTACACACACAAACACAAACACACACACACACACAGACACACGCTCCCTCAAACACAAACACAGACACAAACTCACACACACATACACACAGGCACAACTCTCTCACACACATACACACACAAGCACACACTATATCTCTCACACACATACACGCACAGACATACGCTCCCTCAAATACACTCACGGGCACACTCTCTCACACATACACGCAGACACACTCATACAGACACACTATCTCTCCCACACACAGACACTCTCTCTCATTTACACACACACTCTCTCACACACCCACTCACTCTCATGCACACAGACACTCTCACACACACAATCTCTGTCTCTCACACACACACAGACATTCTCTCTCACACACATCCGCACTCTCTGTCTCTCACACACTCACACTCTCTCTCACACACACACTCTCTGTCTCTCACATATACAGACATTCTCTCTCACACACATACACACAGACAGGCACACAGACACACGATCCCTCAAACACACACAGACACACTCTCTCTCACACACACATACACACACTCTCTCTCATTTACATACACATTCTCACACACACACACTTACTCTGTCACACACCCACTCACTCTCACGCACACAGACACTCTCTCACACACATACACACTCTCTGTCTCTCACACAATCACACTCTATCTCATACGCACACACTCTATGTCTCTCACACACACTGACATTCTCTCTCACACACATACACACAGACAGGCACACAGACACACGATCCCTCAAACACACACAGACACACTCTCTCTCACACACACATAACACACACAGTTACTCTCTCTCACACGCATGCACACGCAGACACACCTTCCTTCAAACACACATAGACACACTCTCTCTCTCACACACACACGGACTCCCACACTCTCTCTCCCACACACTGACACACACACTCTCTCACACACAGAAACACTCACTCTCAAGCACACATGCACACAGACGCACACTCTCTCACAAACGCATACACACTATTTCTCACATAAGACACACTGTCATACACACACACAGACACAAAGACACATACACACATAGACACACAAACACACACATAGACACATTCTCTCTCACACACAGACACACTCTCACACACGCATACACAAAGACACACTCTCTCTCACACACATATACACTCTCTCACACACACCCTCACTCACACACATGCACACAGAGACACACACACCCTCAAACAGACACACAGCCAAATACTCTCACATGAACATGCACTTTCTTTCTCACGCACACATATACACACACACAGAGATACACATGCATCCACTCTTTCACACACATAAACACAGGCAGTCTCTCTCTCTCTGGCTCTCTCTATCTCTCTCTCTGTCTGACACACACACACACACACACACACACACACACACACACACACACACACACACACACACACACACACACACACACACACACCTGTAAAGGTATGGTTGAGGTATTGCTGGAGAAATGATTTTTCGAAGGACTGAACCCTGATCTCACATGATGACTGCTCCAGATAGACAGAAAACAGCTGCAGAGACTTGTTGGATCTTCCTGTGCACCACCTCTTGCATCGACAGCATTAGTCTGTTTGGGTGCCTGCTTTTCTAAAGCGTCTGCAAGCAAGAAGTGACAATAGATTGATGAAGTTTTTCCGCAAAACCATGTTTCAGACACACGTTGCTGCTATTTTTCACTGATTGTTGAAAATGATCTGAATCTTCTTAAATGGGGAGTGACTTCCATTTAAAATTACAACACCAGAGTGCCTCGGAAACCCTGAGGAAATGATCAGGGAATTGCATCTGTTCCTTTCTATCCTCTGCACTCTGTACCACCAGATAGTGCTCCCTCAGAACCTCAGATAGTTCTTCCTGAATACCCCAGACAGTTCTCCCTCAATATCTCAGATAGTTCTGCCTCAATACCTCAGAAAGTGCTCCCTCAATACCTCAGATAGTGCTCCCTCAGTACCTCAGATAGTGCTCCCTCAATACCTCAAATACTTCTGCCTCAATACCTCAGATAGAGCTCCCTCAGTACCTCAGATAGTTCTCCCTCAATACCTCAGATAGTTCTCCCTCAGAACATCACATAGTTCTATCACAATACCTCAAAAACTTCTCCATCAGTACCTCAGATCTTTCTCCCTCATTACCTCAGATAGCTCTCCCTCAGTACCACAGATAGTTCTCCCTCAATACCTCAGATAGTTCTCCCTCAATACCTCAGATATTACTCCCTCAAAACCTCAGATAGTGCTCCCTCAGTACCTCAGATAGTTCTCACTCAATACCTCAGATAGTGCTCCCTCAATACATCAAATAATTCTCCCTCAATATCTCAGATAGTGCTCCCTTAATACCTCAGACTTTGCTCCCTCAGTACCTCAGATAGTTCTCCCTCAATACCTCAGAAACTGCTCCCCCAATACCTCAGATATTACTCCCTCAAAACCTCAGATAGTGCTCCCTCAGTACCTCAGATAGTTCTCCCTCAATACCTCAGAAAGTGCTCCCTCAATACCTCAGATAGTGCTCCCTCAATACCACAGATTGTTCTCCCTCAATACCACAGAATGTGCTCCCTCAATACCTCAGATAGTTCTCCCGCAGTTCCTCAGATAGTTCTTCCTCAGTACCTCAGATAGTGCTCCCTAAATACCTATGAAAGCGCTCCCTCAATACCTCCGATAGTTCTCCCTCAATACCTCAGATAGTTCTCCCTCAATACTTCAGACAGTGCTCCCTCAATACCTCAGATATTTCTTCCTCAGTACCTCAGATAGTTCTTACTCAATACCTCAGATAGTGCTCCCTCAATACATCAAATAATTCTCCCTCAATATCTCAGATAGTGCTCCCTTAATACCTCAGACTTTGCTCCCTCAGTACCTCAGATAGTTCTCCCTCAATACCTCAGAAACTGCTCCCCCAATACCTCAGATATTACTCCCTCAAAACCTCAGATAGTGCTCCCTCAGTACCTCAGATAGTTCTCCCTCAATACCTCAGAAAGTGCTCCCTCAATACCTCAGATAGTGCTCCCTCAATACCTCAGATTGTTCTCCCTCAATACCACAGAATGTGCTCCCTCAATACCTCAGATAGTTCTCCCTCAGTTCCTCAGATAGTTCTTCCTCAGTACCTCAGATAGTGCTCCCTAAATACCTTTGAAAGCGCTCCCTCAATACCTCAGATAGTTCTCCCTCAATACCTCAGATAGTTCTCCCTCAATACTTCAGACAGTGCTCCCTCAATACCTCAGATATTTCTCCCTCAGTACCTCAGATAGTTCTTCCTCAGTACCTCAGATAGTGCTCCCTAAATACCTTTGAAAGCGCTCCCTCAATACCTCAGATAGTCCTTCCTCAGTACCTCAGAAAATGCACCCTCAATATCTCAGAAAGTGCTCCCTCAGTACCTCAGATAGTTCTCCCTCAGTACCTCAGATAGTTCTCCCTCAATATCTGAGATAGTGCACCCTCAATACCTCAAAGAGTGCTCCCTGAATACCTCAGATAGTTCTCCCTCAGTACCTCAGTCAGTGCTCGCTCAAAACCTCACAAAGTGCTCCCTCAATACATCAGAAAGTGCTCCCTCAATACCTCAGAAAGTGCTCCCTCAGTACCTCAGATAGTTCTACCACTGTACCTCAGATAGTACTCCCTGAATACCTCAGATACTTCACCCTCAGTACCTCTGATAGTGATCCCTGAATACCTCAGAAAGAGCTTCATCAATTCCTCAGAAAGTGCTCCCTCAATACCTCAGATAGTTCTCCCTCAATCCCCCAGAAAGTGCTCCCTCAATATCTCAGATAGTTTTCCCTCAATATCTCAGATAGTTCTCCCTCAATAGATCAGATAGCGCTCCCTCAGTACTTCAGAAAGTGCTCCCTCAATACCTCAGATAGTTCTCCCTCAGTACCTCAGATAGTTCTCCCTCAATACCTCCGAAAGAGCTCCCTTAATACCTCAAATAATTCTCCCTCAGAACCTCAGATATTTCTTCCTCAGTACCTCAGATAGTGCTCCCTAAATACCTTTGAAAGCGCTCCCTCAATACCTCAGATAGTGTTCCCTCAATACCTCAGATAGTTCTCCCTCAATACCTCAGGTAGTTCTCCCTCAGTACCTCAGATAGTTCTTCCTAGTACCTCAGATAGTGCTCCCTAAATACCTTTGAAAGCGCTCCCTCAATACCTCAGATAGTTCTTCCTCAGTACCTCAGAAAGTGCACACTCAATATCTCAGAAAGTGCTCCCTCAGTACTTCAGATAGTTCTCCCTCAGTACCTCAGATATTTCTCCCTCAATATCTCAGATAGTGCTCCCTCATTACCTCAGAAAGTGCTCCGTGAATACCTCAGATAGTTCTCCCTCAGTACCTCAGTCGGTGCTCCCTCAAAACCTCACAAAGTGCTCCCTCAATACATCAGAAAGTGCTCCCTCAATACCTCAGAAAGTGCTCCCTCAGTACCTCAGATAGTTCTACCACTGTACCTCAGATAGTATTCCCTGAATACCTCAGATACTTCTCCCTCAATACCTCAGATACTGCTCCCTCAAAACCTCAGATAGTGCTCCCTCAGTACCTCAGATAGTTCTCCCTCAATACCTCAGAAATTGCTCCCTCAATACCTCAGATAGTGCTCCCTCAATACCTCAGATTGTTCTCCCTCAATACCTCAGATAGTTCTCCCTCAGTACCTCAGATAGTTCTTCCTCAGTACCTCAGATAGTGCTCCCTAAATATCTTTGAAAGCGCTCCCTCAATACCTCAGATAGTTCTTCCTCAGTGCCTCAGAAAATGCACCCTCAATATCTCAGAAAGTGCTCCCTCAGTACCTCAGATAGTTCTCCTTCAGTACCTCAGATGGTGCTCCCTCAATACCTCAAAAAGTGCTCCCTGAAGACCTCAGATAGTTCTCCCTCAGTACCTCAATCAGTGCTCCCTCAAAACCTCACAAAGTGCTCCCTCAATACATCAGAAAGTGCTCCCTCAGTACCTCAGATAGTTCTACCACTGTACCTCAGATAGTACTCCCTGAATACCTCAGATACTTCTCCTTCAGTACCTCAGATAGTGCTCCCTCAATACCTCAGAAAGAGCTTCATCAATTCCTCAGAAAGTGCTTCCTCAATACCTCAGAAAGTGCTCCCTCAATACCTCAGATAGTTCTCCCTCAATCCCCCAGAAAGTGCTCCCTCAATATCTCAGATAGTTTTCCCTCAATATCTCAGATAGTTCTCCCGCAATAGATCAGATAGTGCTCCCTCAGTACTTCAGATAGTGCTCCCTCAATACCTCTGAAAGTGCTCCATCAATTCCTTAGGTAGTTCTCCCACAGTACCTCAGATAATGCTCCCTCAATACCTCAGATAGTTCTCCCTCAATACCTCAGATATTTCTCCCCTCAATACCTCTGAAAGTGCTCCATCAATACCTCAGGTAGTTCTCCCACAGTACCTCAGATAATGCTCCCTCAATACCTCAGATAGTTCTCCCTCAGTACCTCAGCTAGTTCTCCCTCAGTACCTCAGATAGTTCTCCCTCAATACCTCAGATAGTGCTCCCTCAATATATCAAATAATTCTCCCTCAATATCTCAGATAGTGCTCCCTTAAAACCTCAGACATTGCTCCCTCAGTACCTCAGATAGTGCTCCCTAAATACCTCTGAAAGTGCTCCCTCAATACCTCAGATAGTTCTCCCTCAGTACCTCAGAGAGTTCTCCCTCAATACCTCAGAAAGTGCTCCGTCAATACCTCAGATAGTGCTCCCTCAATACCTCAGATAGTTCTCCCTCAATACTTCAGATAGTTCTCCCTCAATACCTCCGAAAGAGCTCCCTTAATACCTCAGTTAGTTCTCCCTCAGTACCTCAGATAGTTCATCCTCAGTACCTCAGATAGTGCTCCCTAAATACCTTTGAAAGCGCTCCCTCAATACCTCAGATAGTTCTCCCTCAATACCTCAGATAGTGCTCCCACAATACCTCAGATAGTTCTCCCTGTATACCTCAGATATTTCTCCCTCAATACCTCAGATACTTCTCCCTCAGTACCTCAGATAGTTCTTCCTAGTACCTCAGATAGTGCTCCCTAAATACCTTTGAAAGCGCTCCCTCAATACCTCAGATAGTTCTTCCTCAGTACCTCAGAAAATGCACACTCAATATCTCAGAAAGTGCTCCCTCAGTACCTCAGATAATGCTCCCTCAATACCTCAGAAAGTCCTCCCTGAATACCTCAGATAGTTCTCCCTCAGTACCTCAGTCAGTGCTCCCTCAAAACCTCACAAGCTGCTACCTCAATACATCAGAAAGTGCTCCCTCAATACCTCAGAAAGTGCTCCCTCAGTACCTCAGATAGTTCTACCACTGTACCTCAGATAGTTCTCCCTGAATACCTCAGATACTTCTCCTTCAGTACCTCAGATAGTGCTCCCTCAATACCTCAGAAAGAGCTTCATCAATTCCTCAGAATGTGCTTCCTCAATACCTCAGAAAGTGCTCCCTCAATACCTCAGATAGTTCTCCCTCAATCCCACAGAAAGTGCTCCCTCAATATCTCAGATAGTTTTCCCTCAATATCTCAGATAGTTCTCCCTCAATAGATCAGATAGTGCTCCCTCAGTACTTCAGATAGTGCTCCCTCAGTACCTCAGATAGTTCTCCCTCAGTACCTCAGATAATTCTCCCTCAGTACCTCAGATAGTAATCCCTCAATACCTCAGAAAGTGCTCCCTCAGTTCCTCAGATAGTTCTCCCTCATTACCTCAGATAGTTCTCCCTCAATTCCTCAGACAGTGCTCCCTCAATACCTTAGATAGTTCTCCCTCAATATCTCAGATAGTACTCCCTCAATACCTCAGAAAGTGCTCCCTCAGTACCTCAGATAGTTCTCCCTCAATACCTCAGAAAATTCTCCCTCAATACCTCAAATATTTGTCCCTCAATACCTCAGATATTTCTCCCTCAATACCTCAGATAGAGCTCCCTCAGTACCTCAGGTAGTGCTCCTCAATACCTCAGATAGTGCTCCCTCAATACTTCAGAAAGTGCTGCCTCAATACCTCAGATAATGCTGCCTCAGTATCTCAGGTAGTTCTCCCTCAGTTCCTCAGATAGTACTCCCTCAATACTACAGAAAGTGCTTACTCAATACCTCAGAAAGTGCTCGCTCAATACCTCTGATAGTTCTCCCTCAATAGCTCAGATACTGCTCCCTCAATACTCTAGATAGTGCTCCCTCAGTACCTCAGATAGTTCTCCCTCAGTACCTCAGACAGTTCTTCCTCAATATCTCTGAAATTGCTCCCTCAGTACCTCAGATAGGTCTCCCTCAGTACCTCAGAATGTGTTCCCTCAATATCGAAGAAAGTGTTCCCTCAGTACCTCAGAAAGTGCTCCCTCGATATCTAAGCAAGTGCGTCCACAGTACCTCAGATAGTACTCCCTTAACAACCCAGACAGTACTCCCTCAAATCCTCAGAAAGTGCTCCCTCAATACCTCAGAAAGTGCTCCCTCAGTACCTCAGCTAGTACTCCCTTAATACCTCAGAGAGTTTTCCCGCAATACCTCAGATAGTTCTCCCTCAGTACCTCAGATAGCTCTCCCTCAGTACCTCACATAGTACTCCCTTAATACCTCAGAAAGTGCTCCCTCAATACCTCAGATATTTCTCCCACATTACTTCAGATAGTGCTCACTGAATACCTCAGAACGTGCTTCCTCACAACCTCAGAAAGTGCTTCCTCAATACCTCAGATAGTTCTCCCTCAATAGCTCAGAAAGTGCTCCCTGAATACCTCAGAAAGTGCTTCCTCAATACCTCAGAAAGTGCTCCCTGAATACCGAAGAAAGCATCACTTTGTTGTGTTTAACCCCCAAAGCCCCTTAGACAGTAGCTCCACAAAACATTCACATCCTCAACACTTCAGATCGCAACCCAGCTCCCCCCTCAGAATGCGTTCAAACCCCTTCAGACTGAAAGGAACCACATCCACCCCTGTCCAAGATTGGAGCACAGGTCCCCAGAACATTACTTGTCTCTCTGGATTAAGTTTAGAATTCCTACAGTGTAGAAGCAAGCCATTCTGTCCATTGGCTCCACACTGACTGTCTGAACAGCATCGCACCCAGATTCACATTCCCTACTCTATCACGGTAATGCTGCATTTCCCATGGCAACTTTGGGCAGTGGGAGGAAACTGGTTCACCCAGAGAGAACCCACACAGATACAGAGAGAATGTGTAAACTCCACACAGACAGTCACCGGGAGTTAGAATGAAACCGCTCAGGCACCGTGCTGTCCTCTCTCCTTGAATGCCATCTCATCTAACCTTTTACTAAGCAGTCTCCCATGTGAAAACTTCTCATCTGTCTCCTTGGTCATCCCTTCAAAAGCTCTATCAAGCTGGACACAGCATTTCCACAAACAAAGCCAAGTTGATCATCCCTAATCAATTCTTGCTTTTCCAAATGCATATAAATTGTCTCTCAGAATGCTCTCCAACAGCATACCCACCACTGCCATCAGGCTCAGAGCTCCATAGTTCACTCGCTGTTCCTTGTAGCATTACTTCAATAATGGCACATCATTAATCACCCTCCAGTCTTCAGGTACCTCACCCGTTGCCACTGATCGGTCCATCTGACAAGGCCATCTCCATCCTTCTGTAATCTAAGGCTATCATCCTCAGTAATAATCACCCCACCAATCTTCATATCATTCATGAACCCACTGATTCACCCTCCACCATTCAAATCTAAATCTTTTCGATCAGCCACATCAGCAAGACCCCAACAGTGAGACATGAACGGACAGAGATTTCTAATTGAGCCATCACTGTCTGCTTCCTGCCACTCAGCATTCTGCGCCAAATTCCTTGGATCTTGAGTTTTTTATGTTCACTATCAGTTTCCAGTATGGGTCCTGATAAAAGCCTTACTGACCACCAAGCAGGCGACAGGAAAGCATTGCACTTATTTACACACCTGGTCACCTCCTTAAAAATGCAATCCCATTGGTCAGACCCGAGGTCCCCTTAACAGAACCATTCTGACTGTTCTTCATGAACTCCATTCTCTTTAAATGCTGATTAATTCTGTCTCCCAAAATTGGTTCCAACAGACGTCCCACCCACGATATGAGCCTGACTGGCCTGTAGCTGCCTGGTATATCTCATGCTCCTTCTTGAATAACAGAACCACATGGTCAGTCCGACGACACCACTCCTGTGGCCAGAGGGGATTTGAAAATGTTTGCAAGTGTACCTGCTATTTCCTCCATCACCTCATTCGGTAAACTGAGATACATTTCCACCGTCTTTGGAGATTTAGTGGGTTGTAAGAAGGTCAGACCACTCAGAACCATCTCTCTCTCTATATATGCTCATTCATTTAATTGTATCACAAAGCATCTTCACGATTTCATAACAACCCTGTCCCAATGAGCATTGACAAAATGCATCCATTCACTGTAGCCTCTGGGTCCATGCACAAATTCTCACTGTGTTTCTCTCATTAACAATTCACCCTTAGCGTCACTGTAAGGTACATTCAGAATTCTAATTCCTCTCTTAGCATTCCTCTCTCCCAGGCAATTAGCCTGCGATACGATTTGGAGGAGTGTGGGATGTCAGTCTGGATATGGATTAGCATTGGGAAGCTCAGAAATAAGGAACACACGACTGTGCTGAGTGAGGCGCAGTGGGATTCATTTGGGATGAGCAGACGGAAGCTGAGGAATAAAACAAAAACTCGATCCCTGGGAAAAGAGGGTGGTACCTCTTCAGGTTCAATAACCAAATGAAGATTGTCAGTTTGAACACAGTCTCTGGAATCTAGACGTGGCAAACATTGCTGAGCAGGGTATGAAGGACACAGAGGCAGAAATGTACTGAACAATTTCAGACATTCCTCTTAGACCACAAGACATGGGAGAAGAAACTAGGCCATTCAGCCCATCTGACAGTGTGGCGCTCACTCAGTACTGACCCGCTGACAGTCCAGCACTCCCTCAGTAATGACCCCTCTGACAGTGTGGCACTCCCTCAGTACTGACCCTCTGACAGTGTGGCACTCCCTCAATACTGGCCCTCTGACAGTGTGGCACTCAATCAGTACTGACCCTCTGACAGTGTGGTACTCCCTCAGTACTGACACTCTGACAGTGTGGCTCTCCCTCAGTCCTGACTCTCTAACATTACAACACTCCCTCAGTACAGACGCTCTGGCAATGCAGCAGGCCCTCAGTATTGACTGTCCAACAGTGCAGCGCTCCCTCTGTAAGACCCTCCGAAAGTGCAGCACTCCCTCAGTACTGACCCTCTGACAGTGCAGCACTCCCTCAGTACTGACGCTCTGGCAATGCAGCAGGCCCTCATTATTGACTGTCCAACAGTGCAGCACTCCCTCAGTACTGACCCTCCGACAGTGCAGCACTCCCTCAGTACTGACCCTCTGAAAGTGCAGCACTCCCTCAGTACTGACACTCTGACAGTGCAGCACTCCCTCAGTACTGACCCTCTGACAGTGCAGCATTCCCTCAGTACTAAACCTTTGCCAGTGTAGCGCTCCTCAGTACAGATATTCTGGCAATGCAACAGACCCTGAATACTGACTGACCAACAGTGAGGTGATCCCTCAGCACTGACCCTCTGAAAGGGCAGCACTCCATCAGTACTGACACTCTGACAGTGCAGCACTCCCTCAGCACTGACCGTCTGACAGGGCAGCACTCCCTCAGTACTGACCCTCTGACAGTGTGGCACTCCCTCAGTAGTGAGGTAAAAATAATGACTGCAGATGCTGGAAACCAGATTCTGGATTAGTGGTGCTGGAAGAGAACAGCAGTTCAGGAAGCATCCAAGGAGCTTTGAAATCGACGTTTCGGGCAAAAGCCCTTCATCAGGAATTGACTCACTCACATTGCAGCACTCCCTCATCACTGTCACTCTGACAGTGTGGCACTCCCTTAGTACTGACCCTCTGACATTGCAGGACCCCTTCAGTACTGACCGCTCTGAAAGTGCAGCACTCCCTCAGTACTGACCCTCTGACAGTGCAGCACTCCATCAGTACTGACACTCTGACAGTGCAGCACTCCCTCAGTACTGACCCTCTGACAGTGTGGCACTCCCTCAGTACAGACCCTCTGACAGTGTGGCATTTCCTCAGTACTGACTGCTCTGACAGTGCAGCACTCCCTCAGTACAGACTGTCTGATAGCGTGGCACTCCCTCAGTACTGACCCTCTGACATTGCAGGACCCCTTCAGTACTGACTGCTTTGACAGTGCTGCACTCACTCAGTACTGACGCTCCAACAGTGCAGCACTCCCTCAGACCTGACCCTGTGACTGTGCAGCCCTCCCTCAGTACTGACCCTCTGACAGTGCAGCACTCCCTCAGTACTGACACTCTGACAGTGCAGCACTCCCTCAGTACTGACCCTCTGACAGTGTGGCACTCCCTCAGTACTGACCCTCTGACAGTGTGGCACTCCCTCAGTACTGACCCTCTGACAGTGTGGCACTCCCTCAGTACAGACCATCTGACAGTGTGGCACTCCCTCAGTACTGACTGCTCTGACAGTGCAGCACTGCCTCAGTACAGACTCTTTGACAGTGTGGCAATCCCTCAGTACTGACCCTCTGACAGTGTGGCACTCCCTCAGTACTGATCCTCTGACATTGCAGGACCCCTTCAGTACTGACACTCTGACAGTGCAGCACTCCCTCAGTACTGACCCTCTGACAGTGTGGCACTCCCTCAGTACTGACCCTCTGACATTGCAGGAACCCTTCAGTACTGACTGCTCTGACAGTGCTGCAATAACTCAGTACTGACACTCTGACAGTGTGGCACTCCCTCAGTACTGACCCTCTGACATTGCAGGACCCCTTCAGTACTGACTGCTCTGACAGTGCTGCATTCCCTCAGTACTGACTGCTCTGACAGTGCAGCACTCCCTCAGTACTGACCCTCTGACAGTGCAGCACTCCCTCAGTACTGTCACTCTGACAGTGCAGCACTCCCTCAGTACTGACCCTCTGACATTGCAGGACCCCTTCAGTACCTACTGCTCTGACAGTGCTGCATTCCCTCAGTACTGACCCTCTAACAGTGCAGCACTCCCTCAGTACTGACCCTCTGACAGTGCAGCACTCCCTCAGTACTGTCACTCTGACAGTGCAGCACTCCCTCAGTACTGACCCTCTGACAGTGTGGCACTCCCTCAGTACTGACCCTCTGACAGTGCAGCACTCCCTCAGTACTGTCACTCTGACAGTGCAGCATTTCCTCAGTACTGACCCTCTGACAGTGTGACACTTCCTCAGTTACCTGCTCTCTGACATGACAGCACACCCTCAGTACTGACCCTCTGACAGTGTGGCACTCCCTCAGTACTGACCCTCTGACAGTGTGGCACTCCCTCAGTACTGACTGCTCTGACAGTGCAGCACTCCCTCAGTACAGACTCTTTGACAGTGTGGCAATCCCTCAGTACTGACCCTCTGACAGTGTGGCACTCCCTCAGACTGACCCTCTGACATTGCAGGACCCCTTCAGTACTGACTGCTCTGACAGTGCCGCATTCCCTCAGTACTGACCCTCTAACAGTGCAGCACTCCCTCAGTACTGACCCTCTGACAGTGCAGCACTCCCTCAGTACTGTCACTCTGACAGTGCAGCACTCCCTCAGTACTGACCCTCTGACAGTGTGGCACTCCCTCAGTACTGACCCTCTGACAGTGCAGCACTCCCTCAGTACTGTCACTCTGACAGTGCAGCATTTCCTCAGTACTGACCCTCTGACAGTGTGACATTTCCTCAGTTACCTGCTCTCTGACATGACAGCACACCCTCAGTACTGACCCTCTGACAGTGTGGCACTCCCTCAGTACTGACCCTCTGACAGTGTGGCACTCCCTCAGTACTGACTGCTCTGACAGTGCAGCACTCCCTCAGTACAGACTCTTTGACAGTGTGGCAATCCCTCAGTACTGACCCTCTGACAGTGTGGCACTCCCTCAGACTGACCCTCTGACATTGCAGGACCCCTTCAGTACTGACTGCTCTGACAGTGCTGCATTCCCTCAGTACTGACCCTCTAACAGTGCAGCACTCCCTCAGTACTGACCCTCTGACAGTGCAGCACTCCCTTAGTACTGTCACTCTGACAGTGCAGCACTCCCTCAGTACTGACCCTCTGACAGTGTGACACTTCCTCAGTACCTACTCTCCTACATGGCAGCACACCCTCAGTACTGACCCTCTGACAGCGCAGCACTCCTGCATGTCTGACCCTCTGACATTGCAACACCCCCTCAATACTGATCGCTCTGACAGTGTAGCACTCACTCTGGACTAAGCCTCTGACAGGGTGGCACTCCCTCAGTACTGACCCACTGACAGTGCAGCACTCTCTTGGTACTGACACACTGACAGTGCAGCACTCCCTCAGTACTGACCGTCTGACAGTGTAGCACTTCCTCAATACTGACCCTCTGACAGTGCAGCACTCCGTCTGTACTGACCCTCTGACAGTGTGGCTCTCCCTCAGTACTGACCCTCTGACAGTGCAGCACTCCCTCAGTACTGACCGACAGACAGTGTGGCTCTCCCTCAGTACTTACCCTCTGACAGTGTTACACTCCCGCAAGACTAATCCTCTGAGAGTGCAGCACTACCTCCGTACTAACCCTCTGACATTGCAGGACTCCCTCAGTAATAACCCTTTGACAGTGCAGAACTCCCTCATGACTGACCCTCTGACAGTGTGGCACTCCCTCAGACCTGACACTCTGACAGTGCAGCACTCCCTCACTGCTGACACTCTCACTGCAGCGCTCCCTCAGTACAGATCCATTGGCAGTGCAGCACTCCCTCAGTACTGACCATCTGACATTGCAGCACTCCCTCAGTCATGACCATTTAACAGTGCAGCCCTCCCTCAGTACTGACCTTCCGACAGTGCAGCACTACCTCAGTGCTGATCCTCTGACAGTGCGGCACTCCCTCAGTACTGACCTTCTTTATTTCTTGGGAAATTGGGGTCATAGCGTTTTTCAGATTCTGAGGAAGCATGAGAGAGACATACAAACCAAGCTCTGTCTGAAACTCTCTGTAATCGACTATTCTGAGGCAGAGTCACTGAGATGCACAGCTTGGAAACAGACGTTCCTGTCCAACCCGTCCATACCAACCAGATATTCTCATCTTCTTTCGTTCCATTTGCTAGCACTTGGCTGATATCCCTCTAAACCCTTCCTATTCACATGCTCATCCTGAAGCCTTTTAAATGTCGCAATTATACCAGCCCCCATCACTTCCTCTGGCAGCTACCTGCATGCCCTTGAATAGGTGCTCAAACATTCATACTGTCGATACAAACTCTAATAAACACCAACCTACAAAAGGCTATCATTGTCATTTTCAACCGACCCTTAGCTTCTTCATTACGTTGATTTCAACAGAGGCAAAGCAACAGAGTTAGTGACCATCCACCGTCACCCTGTTATAAAACTTATTTTCAAATGTGGCTTGCATGTGATTCCCACACCCTCTAATAGTTCCCTGAAGGTGGGGGTGGGGTGTACTCTCCTGCGACAGTCCTTGGGTGTCCCATAGTGATGTTAGGGAGGGAGCTCAAGGATTGTGACCTGAGCCATGTAAAGAGATCTCTTACTGGTGTGCCTTTTTAAAGTTGGGAAGTTAATATAGACCAGGAGGACCCGAGAGCTGCTGTCTTGTCAGAGAGAGAGGCCTGGTGGGTCACACACCTCAGATGAGGGGTTTGGTTGAGAAGCTGGGGCCTTCATGGTAATTTCAGACATGATAGAGATTGAGCCAACAACGTTGGCAACACGAACCTGTTAGCTGTGGTAACTGACCCCCTTTATGGCGGAGGAATTCAATCTCTTTAATAGAGCAAGCTGGAGAATTCAACACTAAAATCAATCTGTACGGGCGCGCTAGAGACCTGAAACATCAATACAGAGATTGCTGAAGAAGCTAAGCATGTCCGGCAGCATCTCTGAAGGGAGAGGGAGAAAGAGACAGAGAGTTCACCTTTCAATCCAGTGATTTCTGCGGGAAATTTCCTTCAGAACAGACCGTTTTGAGGAAGGGTCACTTGAAATGCGAATTGTTCCTCTCTCTCTTCACTGTTGCTACCTGCTGAATTTCCCCAGCCATCTGTTTGCTTGAGAATTTGACCTGATCCAAGCGTCACTGAGTAATTCAGTCTGTGTTCAATGCCCTGAGGCTGCTTCTGCTGAAAGTTAACAAACAGGTTTAAGGCTGTGTAAGGTATTGTATTGGAGGGTGGGGTACAAGGGGGAATAGCACAGCAGTTCAGGCAGCATCGAACGAGCAGCAAAATCGACGTATCGGGCAAAAGCCCTTCATCAGGATTCATGATGAAGGGCTTTTGCCCGAAACGTCGATTTCGCTGATCGTTGGATGCTGACTGAACTGCAGTGCTTTTCCAGCACCACTAATCCAGAATCTGGTTTCCAACATCTGCAGTTATTGTTTTTACCTACAAGGGGGAACAGATACAGAACACAGGCACTTCACAAAGATCCTTCTCAATTTAACTTTGTGATGTTAATTCAGAAGGAACAGCTCAGACCTAACATTTCAGTTCATCAGCCAAGAGGAGTATATATGTCATGGCAAAGACATGTTGTAAAGACTGTACAGAACCGAACTTTCGTGTCTGTGTTTGTACGTAAAGGGTTTTTTGTGAATAAGGTCTGTTTTTGATTGATATAAATATTTTTTCCAGGGGGATCAAGCATCTTGAGCTTGTTGAGGCATTAACCTTTTCCCTAATCTTTCTTAAATAAACGCTAGACAAGTTAGATACTCCCTGGGTATAGACATCAAAAGGTCATCAACGGGGAGGAGATGGTGGGATTGTCACGGCGGCTTCGTTTTGCCTCACCCCACCCGGGTTCGATTCCAGCCTCGGGCGACTGTCTGTGTGGAGTTGGCACATTCTCCCCGTGTCAGCCTCCGGGTGCTCCAGTTCCCTCACACTGTCCAAGGATGTGCAGGCTAGGTGGGTTAGCCAGAGGAAATGAAGGGATCCAGGGATGGGGGTGATGCGGGGTGGGGGGGGGGGGTTGGATGGGATGCTCTCCCGAGGGTCAGTGTAAACCCAATAGGCCGAATGGCCTGCTTCCACATCTGAGGGGATCTATGATCAATCCAGAGACTCAAATAATGTTCTGGGCCCTGGGCTCCAATCTTGGGGGTGGCAGTGGGTCATCACAGTGAGAACAGGTTTGGGAATGAACACTGTCCAAGGGGGCAACTGGTTTGCTTTCTGAGGTGTTGAGGGCATGAATGTTCTGTCGAGGTGCTTTGGGGGATAACCATACTGAGGGGATGGTTTCTAAGGTATTGAGGGAGCACTATCTGTCAGTACAGGACCGAAAGATACAGATACACTTCATAGAACATAGGACATAGAATAGTACAGCACAGAACAGGCCCTTCAGCCCACGATGTTGTGCCGACCATTGATCTTCATGTAAGCTAAACCTAATGTATGAACCCTCAAATTTCAATGACCATACGCATGTCCAGCAGTCTCTTCATATCCCCAGTGACCTGGCTTTCACAACTGCTGCTTGCAATGCATTCCATGCTCTCGCAACTCTCTGCGTAAAGAACCTGCCTCTGACATACCCTCTATCCTTTCCACCAAAATGCTTAAAACTATGACCCCACGTGTTAACAATTTCTGCCCTGGAAATAAAAGTCTCTGGCTATCAACTCTATCTATGCCTCTCATTATCTTGTACACCTCAATTAGGTCCCCTGTCTTCCTTCTTTTTTCCACTTAAAGAAGTACGAGCTCAGTCAACCTCTCTTTGTTAGATAAGCCCTCCATTCCAGGCAGCATCCTCGTAAACCTCCTCTGATACCTCTCCAAAGCATCCACATTTTTCCTATAATAGGGCGACCAGAACTGGACGCAGTATTCCAAGTGCGTTCTACCCAAAGTTTTATAGAGCTGCATCAAGATCTCACGACTCTTAAACACAATCCCCCTGTTAATGAAAGCCAAAACAACATTTGCTTTCTTAACAACCCTGTCCACTTGGGTAGCCATTTTATGGGATCTATGGACCTGCACAACAAGATCTCTCTGTTTCTCCACATTGCTAAGAATCCTGTCTTTAATCCTGTACTCAGCTTTTAAATTTGACCTTCCAAAATGCATCACCTCGCATTTATCCAGGTTGAAGTCCATCTGCCACTCTCGGCCCATCCCTGCATCCTGTCAATGTCCCGCTACAGCCTTCAACAGCCCTCTATGCTGCCAACGATACCTCCAACCTTTGTCTTGTCTGCAAACTTGCTGACCCATCCTTCAATCCCCTCATTCAAGTCTTTAATAAAAATTACAAACAGTAGAGGCCCAAGGACAGAGCCCTGTGGAACACCACTCAACACTGACTTCCAGGCAGAATATTTTCCTTCTCCTACCACTCTCTGTCTTCTGTTGACCAGCCAATTCTGTATCCAGACAGCTAAGTTTCCCTGTATCCCATTCCTCCTGACCTTCTGAACAAGCCTACCATGGGGAACCTTATCAAATGCCTTACTGAAGTCCACATACACCACATCCACTGCTCGACCCTCATCAACTTGCCGAGTAACATCCTCAAAGAACTCAATAAGATTTGTGAGGCATGACCTGCCCCTCACAAAGCCGTGTTGACTGCATGTAATCAAGCCATACTCTTCCAGATGGTCATAAATCCTATACCTCAGAATTCTTTCTAACTCCTTACAGACGACAGACGTGAGTGTGTCTGGTCTGTATTTGCCGCAGATTTCCCTATTTCCTTTCTTGAAGAGAGGAATTGCATTTGCCTCCCTCCAGTCCTCAGGTACGACTCCACTGTAGAGCAAGGATTTAAGATCTGGTCTGGCCCTGGTCAATCTTAATATTTGTCAAAATGTTCAGCACATCAACTTCCTCAATCTCTATCCGTTCCAGCATGCTTACCTGCTGCTCAATGGTTTCATTCACGACAAGGTCCTTTTCTTTAGTAAAGACAGAAGCAAGAAAGTCATTTAGGGCTTCCCCTACCTCCTCAGGCTCTACACAGAAGTTCCCTATGCTATCCCTGATCGGCCCTACTCTTTCTTTAATCATTGTCTTATTCCTCATCTCCGTGTAAAATGCCTTTGTATTCTCCCTAATCCTTCCTGCCAAGCCTTTTTCGTGCTCCCTCCTGGCTCTCCTCAGGCCATTTTTGAGCTCCTTCCTCGCCTGCCTATAATCCTCGAGAGCTGAGCAAGAACCTTGATTCCTCCACCTTATGTAAGCTGCATTCTTTCTTTTAAAAAGGAGCTCCTCTTCTCTCATCATCCAAGGTTCCTTTATCTTACCCTTTCTTGCCTGTCTCAGAAGAACACATTTATGCATCACTCACAACAACTGTTCCTTAAACCGTCTCCACATGTCTATAGTGGCCTTTTCTTGGAGCAATTGCTCCCAGTCCATGGTTCCCAACTCACGTCTGATAGTATCATAGTTTCCTTTTCCCCAATTAAATATCTTCCTATTGTGCCTGCTTGTCTCTTTCTCCATAGATATGTAGAATGTGAAACAGTTGTGGTGACTATCACCAAAATGCTCTCCCACCGCAAGATCTCCTCTCCCCTCGTCGGCCACTTCAATGTGCTGAGTTAGGAAACCCTCATGAACACAGCTTACAAAAATAACTACTTCCAAACCATCTGCTCGAAGGAGGTTCCAATCAATATTGGGAAAGTTAAAGTCACCCATTACAACAACCCGATTACATTCACACTTTACCAAAATCTGCCGACCTATGCTTTCTTCAATCTCCCTGCTGCTATTGGGGGGCCTGTAGTAAACTCCTAATGAGGTAACTGCTCCCTTACTGTTCCTAATTTCCATCCATACTGACTCAGTAGGCAGACCCTCCTCGACGATGGTAACTTCTGTAGCTATGATACCCTCTCTGATTTCTTTTCTGAATTCATTGTATGTGGTATCCCTCAAGGGTTGGGCACCACGGTGGCTCAGTGTTGAACACTGCTGCCTCACAGCACCAGAGACCCAGGTTCGATTCCAGCCTCGGGCGACTGGCTGTGTGGAGTTTGCACATTCTGCGTGGGTTTCCTCCGTGTGCTCCGGTTTCTTCCCACAATCCAAAGATGTGCAGATTCGGTGAAATGGCCATGTTAAATTGCCTGTAGTGTTATATGCATTTAATCAGTGGTGAACGTAGGGGAATGGGTCTGGATGGGTTCCTCTTCGGAGGGTCGGTGTGGACTTGTTAGACCGAAGGGCCTGTTTCCACACTGTAGGGCATCTAAGGATCTCTCCTTGGTCCCTCCTTTTTCTCACCTACGTCCTGCCAGGAGGTGACATTGTCCAAAAGCACCGTGTTAGGTTTCACATGTACACTGACAATGCCCAGCTCTCCCTCCCCAACATCCCTCTACATTACTCCACTGTTACTCAGTTATCAAACTGCTTACCACGCTCCCACTACTCAATGAGCTGCAATTTTCTCCAATGAAACATTGTCATGGTTAAAACCATTGCCTTCAGTTGTTATTACAAATTACTTTCCCTTACTGCAGATCCCCTCCCTCCCACTGGGAGATATCTGAGGGAGAACTACATTCTTTACAATATTGCTGTTATATCTGACCCCAAGGTGACCTAATGATCAGACATCCACACAATCACAAACACCAGGAATTCCATTCTCTAAAATGTTGCTTGTCTCCACCTCGCCCCAGCTCCATTGTTACTGAAACCCCTTACCTGTGTCAGTGTTGCCTTAAACTTGACGAATCTGAAGGAGAACCCTTGATTCCGTGACTGACCCAGAATCTGCTAGCTTTCTGTGATTCCTGCACAATTACCCCGGTCCCTTTGTGATGCAGCTTTCTACAGTTTCCACCATTTAAATAACACTCTGTTCTTTTATTATCTCCTCTAAAATGACCAACATCCCATTTTCCCAAATTATTTCCATCTGGCAAATTGTTGCCCCCTTCTCCTGTGCATCTCTCTCTCTTCACAATCCTCTTAGAACTTTACAGTTATGCCTTTTCTGATAGATTCCCACCCCCCACCCCCCAATTCTTCGAAACGTTGACTGGGAATCCTGGGCAGTGGGAAGTGTGCAGTGTTGCTCTGTTTATCGTGAGACTCTATGGGATTACTGGGAGGAGCTTGCTGCCCTTTGGTCAGAATGGAAACAACTTGCCCATCAAGCTGCATGAACCTTTCACTCCCCATGTCTTACTGATGAGGCACAGCGGCAACACGGAAGGAAAGAAAAGGAAGGAAATCCTGCTCTCCACATCTCACTGCCTCTTGGATCATTCTGTCCCATCTATGAAAGATCTGCCCTGTTCAGTCACATGAAGTCCCAAGGTAGAAACTCATAGAAACCCACATAGATTTCCCCCTGAACTAACTGCTGATGTCCACAAAGAGTAATGTGTACAGTCATCCAGGCCCAGGAGGAGGGGATGGTTTGAGTTTCTAACCTGAACTGACAGAGACAGATTTTATAACTTATATTCGAGGATACTACAGGTGGACATTCAGATGATAATCTCAGTAACTGTAATGCCAAACTCTGACAGCATTACTCAATTAATCAGGACCTGGATATTCACATTGTGCGTTAGTATTGTGTTCCAGCTCAATCCCATTTACTGCATAAAAGTTCTGCTTTAAATCATCCCATTCTCTCAATAGTTCTCCCCACACCTTCAATGTGTCCTGTAATCCTTGTATAATGAGGTGATGGGTATAAGGTTTATTATTATAACGGGTAACTTTTGTAAACCCCTCTGTCACAGCTCCCCTCAATTTCCTTTGCTACAAAGAGAACAATCTCGGTTTCCCCAAACCCCTGATTCCCCAATGTCTGTTTGCTCTCTATAAGGTACACATCAGGATTGTGTTAGAACAGTGTCCACATGCCTGCATCAGTACAGCTCCCAGCAATGTTAAAGAACATGAACATCCTCCAGGACAAAGCGCTGTGCGTGAGTGGTGTCCCATCCACCACCCTCAGCATTCCCACTCTCCATCCCTGAGGTACAGTGACATCACTGTGTAAGAGGCAAAGTCAGTATTGTCCGACCAGACCATTGGGTTGCTCTCTCATTAGGGAGAGATGACTGGTCATGGTTTACCCTGAAGGTTATGCCAGCCCGGCAAGGGGAGAGGTTGAGGAGGAGAGTCCATCTATTGTAGATCGATATTATCTACCCAATGTATCAGCAACAACTATATCATAACAATGAATAATGTAAAAGAATATCCAAAACATGCTACTACAATTCCCCATTCTTTGCACCATCCTGGTAAATTTCCTGTGCCCCTCTCAGGGACCCTGCCATCCTTCCCAATGTATAGGCGATCTCTGGTTTGCACAGACCCCGCTGCTCTGTGTTCCTGTGGGTGATGTCATTTTCGAGCATTAGTTGTACTAAACCTCACTGTCTGGAAGGGTGGGAGTCAAAGAATTCCCAATAGCATTTAAGACATATTTAGGTGCACACTTGTGATACCAAGACAGATGGGGCGAATGACTGTGTATTGGAAAATGGATCAGGATAGTTTGGTGATAGTTTTCTTTACTGGCACAGACTCAATGGCCCACAGAGCCTTTTTCTGTGTTGTAAACCTCAAGACACTTAATATAAAAATATGACAGGCCACCATTGAAAACAGGTCAGAAAAAATGACAGTAGAATAGATGACACATGATTGGTCAATGTGTTTGGGAGGAAAGTGAGATGGAGAGGTTTAGGAGGAAATTCTGGAGCTCGATGCAGGAATCTGAAAGGACCGTCATCAAGTGAGAAATAAAAATGGGGAATCCTCAAGGCTGGAATCAAAGAAAGGCACATATAGCACAGCTTTGAGAGACTGGAGGGGATTAGAGTTAGGGAGGGGTCTGAGGCTGGAGAGGAATTATTAGAGATAAGGAAGATGTTCGCCGAGCTGGGAATTTGTGTTGCAGACGATTCGTCCCCTGTCTAGGTGACATCTTCAGTGCTTGGAAGCCTCCTGTGAAGCGCTTCTGTGATGTTTCCTCCGGCATTTATCGTGGTTTGCATCTGCTGCTTCCGGTTGTCAGTTCCAGCTGTCCGCTGCAGCTGGAACTGACAACCGGAAGCAGCAGATACAAATCAGTATAAATGCCTGAGGAAACATCACAGAAGTGCTTCACAGGAGGCTTCCAAGCACTGAGGATGTCACCTAGACAGGGGGCAAAACGTCTGCAACACAAATTCCCAGCTCGGCGAACAGAACCACAACAACGAGTACCCGAGCTACAAATCTTCTCACAAACTTTGAAGATAAGGAAGAGTTGTGAGGCTGGGTGAGGTGACAGAGATAGGGAGAGATGTGAAGTGGGAGGAATGCAGAGATAGCAAGAATTAGAGTCGTAATGTTATGTAGCACGGAAACAGACCCTGTGATCCAATCAATCCATGTTAAACATAATTCCAAACTGAGTTAATGTCACCTGCCTCCCCTTGGTCCACATGTATCCAAACATTCCCTATTACGTACCTGTCCAAATGAGTTTCTCGTAGAATCACTGTGGAAACTGGCCATTTATAGTCAGAGTCATTGAGATGAACAACATGGAAACACACCCTTCCGTCCAACCCGTCGATGCTGACCAGGTATCCCAACCCATTCTAGTCCCACCTGCCAGCACCTGGCCCATATCCCTCTAAACCCTTCCTATTCATGTTCCCACCGACAGAGGAACCTCGATTATGTGAACGAGTTGGGTGGGCACTAATTCATTTGGATAATCAATGATTCGGTGAATTGCTTAAATGCCTTACCTCTGGGGCTCGGAGTTTTCAAAGTCTGCTCCCCATTCAGGAGATTGCAGCAGCACACAGCACGACCGACCGCGCACACACCGTCTCCAGCCTGACCCTCACTGCCGTCCACACACCGTCCCCAGCCTGACCCTCACTGCCGTCCACACACCGTCCCCAGCCTGGCCCTCACTGCCGTCCACACACCGTCCCCAGACTGACCTTCACCGCCGTCCACACACCGCCCCCAGCCTGACCTTCACCGACATTCACATACCACCCCCAGCCTGACCCTCACTGCCATCCACACACCGACCCAGCCTTATCCTTACTGCCACCCACACAACGCCACCAGACTGACCCTCAGCGCCATACACACACCGCCCCCAGCCTGACCCTCACTGATGCCCACACACCGTCCTCAGCCTGACCCTTACTGTTGCCCACAAACCACCCCATCCTGGCCCTCACCACAGTCCAACACTGCCCCCAGCCTGACCCTCACTGCCACCCACACACCACCCCAGCCATGACCCAAAGCGCCATCCACACACCGCCAACATCCTGGCCCTCAGCACCATCCACACACTGCCCCCAGCCTGACACTCACCACTGTCCACACACTGCCCCCAGCCTGACCCTCACCACCGTCCACACACTGCCCCCAGCCTGACCCTCACCACCGTCCACACACTGCCCCCAATCTGACACTCACCACCACCGGCACGCCGCCCCCAGTCTGACCCTCACTACCGTCCACACACCGTCCCTGCCTAAACAACACCACTGTCCAGAAACTGTCCCCTGCCTGACCCTCACTGCCACCCACACACCGCCCCCAGACTAACCCTCACCACCATTCACACACAGACCCCAGCCTGACCCTCACCGCTGTCTACACACCGTGCCCAGTTTGACCCTCACCGCCATTAGCACTGCTGCTTCACAGCGCCTGAGACCCGGGCGACAATTCCCGCCTCAGGCGACTGACTGTGTGGAGTTTGCACATTCTCCCCGTGTCTGCGTGGGTTTCCTCCGGGTGCTCTGGTTTCCTCCCACAGTCCAAAGCTGTCCAAGCCAGGTGAATTGGCCATGGGAAATTGTCCGTAATGTTAGGTAAGGGGTGGCCTTGTTGGTAAGGGAGGATATTCAGTCCCTTGCGCGGGGGGACCTAGAGTCAGGGGATGTAGAGTCAGTGTGGATGGAGCTTCGAAACACTAAGGGTAAAAAGACCCTCATGGGAGTCATCTACAGGCCCCTAAACAGTAGTCTGGATGTCGGATGTAAGTTGAATCAGGAGCTGAAATTGGCTTGTCGCAAAGATGTTACTATAGTTGTTATGGGGGATTTTAACATGCAGGTAGACTGGGAAAATCAGGATGGTATCGGGCCTCAAGAAAGAGACTTTGTGGAGTGCCTCAGAGATGGATTTTTCGAGCAGCTGGTGCTGGAGCCGACCAGGGATAAGGCGATTCTGGATCTGGTATTGTCTAACGAACCAGAATTGGTCAGTGACCTCGAAGTGAAGGAGCCATTGGGAAGTAGTGACCATAATACAATAAGCTTCAATCTGCAATTTGAGAGGGAGTGGGTACAATCTGAAGTGACAATATTTCAGTTGAATAAAGGGAAATATGGAGCTATGAGGGAGCAACTGAACAAAGTTCAATTGTTCAATACCTTAACAGGGAAGACCGTGGAGGAACAATGGCGGATATTTCTGTGTATAATGCAGAAGTTGCAGGATCAGTTCATTCCTAAAAGGAAGAAAGATCCCAGGAGGAGACATGGGCGGCCGTGGCTGACGAGGGAAGTAAAGAAACATATAAGGTTAAAAGAGAAAAAGTATAACTTAGCGAAGATAAGTGGGAAAACTGAGGACTGGGAAGCTTTTAAAGAACAACAGAGGATTAGTAAGAAGGAAATACGCAGAGAAAAAATGAGGTACGAAGGTAAACTGGCCAAGAATATAAAGGAGGATAGTAAAAGCTTTTTTAGGTATGTCCAAGGTAAAAAAAAATGGTTAGGACAAACATTGGGCCCTTGAAGACAGAAGCAGGGGAATATATTGCTGGGAACGAAGAAATGGCAGAGGAATTAAATGGGTACTTCAGATCTGTGTTCACTGGGGAAGACACAAGCAATCTCCCTGAGGTAACAGTGGCTGAAGGACCTGAACTTAAGGGAGTTTATATTTGCCAGGATTTGGTGTTGGAGAGACTGTTAGGTCTGAAGGTTGATAAGTCTCCGGGACCTGATGGCCTGCATCCCAGGGTACAGAAGGAGGTGGCTCGGGAAATCGTGGATGCGCTGGTGATTATTTTCCAGAGTTCAATAGAATCGGGGTCGGTTCCTGAGGATTGGAGGGCGGCTAATGTTGTGTCACTTTTTAAGAAGGGTGGGCGGGAGAAAGCAGGAAATTATAGACCAGTTAGTCTGACCTCAGTGGTGGGAAAGATGCTGGAGTCTATTATAAAGGATGAAATTACGGCACATCTGGATAATAGTAACAGGATAGGACAGAGTCAGCATGGATTTATGAAGGGGAAATCATGCTTGACTAATCTTCTTGAATTTTTTGAGGATTTAACTCGGAAGATGGACGAGGGAGATCCAGTGGATGTAGTGTACCTGGACTTTCAGAAAGCTTTTGATAAAGTCCCACACAGGAGGTTAGTGAGTAAAATTAGGGCGCACGGGATTGGGGGCAAAGTACTAGATTGGATAGAGAATTGGTTGGCTAATAGGAAACAAAGGGTAGTGATTAACGGCTCCATTTCGAAATGGCAGGCAGTGACCAGTGGGGTACCGCAGGGATCCGTGCTGGGACTGCAGCTTTTTACAATATATGTAAATGATATAGAAGATAGTATCAGCAAAAACATTTGCAAATTTGCTGATGACACAAAGCTGGGTGGTAGGGTGAAATGTGATGAGGATGTGAGGAGATTACAGGGTGACCTGGACAAGTTAGGTGAGTGGGCAGATGCATGGCAGATGCAGTTTAATGTGGATAAATGTCTGGTTATCCACTTTGGTGGCAAGAACAGGAAGGCAGATTACTAGCTCAATGGTATCAAATTAGGTAAAGGGGCTGTTCAGAGAGATCTGGGTGTTCTTGTCCACCAGTCAATGAAGGCAAGCATGCAGGTACAGCAGGTCGTGAAGAAGGCTAATAGCATGCTGGCCTTCATAACAAGAGGAATTGAGTATAGAAGCAAAGAGGTGCTTCTGCAGCTGTACAGGGCCCTGGTGAGACCACACCTGGAGTACTGTGTACAGTTCTGGTCTCCGAATTTGAGGAAAGACATTCTGGCTATTGAGGGAGTGCAGCGTAGGTTCACGAGGTCAATTCCTGGAATGGCAGGATTGCCTTACACGGAAAGACTGAAGCGACTGGGCTTGTATACCCTTGAGTTTAGAAGACTGAGAGGGGATCTGATTGAAACGTATAGGATTATGAAAGGACTGGACACTCTGGCAGGAGGGAACATATTTCCGTTGATGGGGGAGTGCCGAACCAGAGGACACAACTTAAAAATACGGGGTAGACCATTTAGGACAGAGATGAGGAGAAACTACTTCACCCAGAGAGTGGTTGCTGTGTGAAATGCTCTGCCCCAGAGGGCAGTGGAGGCCCAGTCTCTGGATTCATTCAAGAAAGAATTGGATAGAGCTCTTAAAGATAGTGGAGTCAAGGGTTATGGAGATAAGGCTGGAACAGGATACTGATTAGGAATGATCAGCCATGATCATATTGAATGGCGGTGCAGGCTCGAAGGGCAGAATGGCCTACACCTGCATCTATTGTCTATTGTCTATTGTCTATTGTCTAAATGTAGGGGTATGGGTGGGTTGTGCTTCGCGGGTAGGTGTGAACTTGTTGGGCCGAAGGGCCTGTTTCCACACTGTAATGTAATGTAATCTAATCTAATCTAAAAAAATCTAATCATTTACACAACGCACCCAGCCTGGCCCTCACTGCTGCCCACACACCGCCCCCGAACTAACCCTCACCATCATCCACACACCGCCCCCAGCCTGCCCCTCACCGCTGTCCACACACCACCCTCAGCTTGTCCCTCACTGCCATCCACACACCGCCCTTAGCCTGACCCTCACCAACATCCAACACCGACCCCAGCCAGACCCTCACTGCCGCCCACACACCACCCCCAGCTTGTCCCTCACTGCCATCCACACACCGCCCTTAGCCTGACCCTCACCAACGTCCAACACCGACCCCAGCCTGACCCTCACCGCCGTCCAACATTGCCCCCAGCCTGACCTTCACTGCTGGTCAACACCACCCCCAGCCTGACACTCACTGCCGCCCCCAGCCTGACCCTCATCGCCATACAACACTGCCCCCAGCCAGACCCTCACTGCCGCCCACAGACCGCTCCCAGCTTGTCCCTCACTGCCGTCCACACACCGCCCTTAGCCTTACCCTCACCAACGTCCAACACCGACCCCAGCCAGACCCTCACTGCCGACAACACACCAACCCCCCAGCCTGACCCTCACCGCCGTCCAACATTGCCCCCAGCCTGACCTTCACTGCTGGTCAACACCACCCCCAGCCTGACCCTCACTGCCGCCCCCAGCCTGACCCTCATCGCCATCCAACACTGCCCCCAGCCTGACCCTCACTGCCACCCACACACCACCCCAGCCTGACCTTCACCATCATCCAACACCGCTCCCAACCTGACCCTGAATATCACCCACACACTGCCCCAGCCTGACACTCAACACCGACCAGTCACCGCCGCCAGCCTGACCCTCACCAGCATCCACGCACCGCCCCCAGCCTGACCCTCAACACCGTCCACACACTGTCCCCAGGCTGACCCTCACTGCCACCCACACACCACCCCCAAACTGACCCTCAATGCCATTCACGCGTCGCCCCCAGCCTGATCCTCACTGCTGCCCAGAGACCGTCCCCAGTTTGATCCTCACCACCATCCACACACCACCCCAGGACTGGCCCTCACGGCCGCCCACACACCATCTCCAAACTAACCCTCACCATCGTCCACACACCGCCACCAGCCAGACCCTCACTGCTCCGCCACACACCACACCCCAGCCTGACCCTCACCGCCCCGGACGCACTGCCCCCCAGCCGGACCCTCACCGCACCCAGCCTGACCTTACCGACCCCAGCCTGACCCTCACCGCTGTCCAACATTGCCACAAGCCTGACCCTCACCGCCGTTCAACACCACCCCAGCCTGACCCTCACTGCCGTCCACACACCACCCCCAGCCTTACCCCGCTGCCACCCACACACTGCCCCCAGCCTGACCCTCACCACCATCCACACAATGTCCCCAGCTTGACCCTCACCACCGTCTCCACACGGTCCCCAGTCTGACCCTCACCACCACACAAACACCATCTCCAGTCTGATCCTTTACGCCATCCACACACTGCCCCCAGCCTGACCCTCACCGCAGTCTACACTCCCTGCCCAACCTGACCCTCACCGCTCTTCACACACTGCCCCCAGCCTGATCCTAACCGGCATCCACACAAAACACCCAGCCTGACTCTCCACTCGGTCCACATACCGTCCCCAGCCTGAGCCTCACCGACGTCCCCACACCGCCCCTAGCCTTCTTCACGCCCCTAGATATCTTCTTCAGTAAACTAACAAATGCTCCCACCTATTACTTGTCGGTCAGCTAATTACCTACTTTGTAACTAAATGTTGTGATTCATCTATATATTACTCTGTCGTTTGATCAAAATGAATTTGTAATTGTTGTTCAGTTTATAAATCGTCAGAAACTTGTTTTTATTTTTCCATTCACCTGTTCATTTTGACCGTAAGATTGAAATGCTTTGGAAATATTGGAGTTTGTTCATTTAAAAATAAGTTTTGCACATCTCTCACATATCTCACTTCTTGTATTATGATTCAAGAAGGTTTTCTGGTGGAATTCTAGTAAATACCAAACATTTGTTGGCTTCAAATAAGGTCTTTTACACCCAGTTATCAATCTTTTGTTAATGTTTCAGCTGTTACATTGACATTGATTAGGTACTCATTCAGAGAGATCAACTGACAATAATAAACTTGCAGGATTATTGAATTGAGAAAAAGATACAGACGTGGAAACATTTTTTAGAAGAAATTACTTTTTCATTCAAATGTGTAGACTGTTCAAGAATTCTATATCTCCTTCCATTGGTTTTCTTGTCGAGAATGTAAATTTATAATTCATGTGAATTTTAATGCGTTCTATATTTTGAAATTTTTATCAGATTTAAGAAGAAAAAGAGGAGCAATTAACATGAAAAGTTCAGTGAATAGAAAGGACAGTAAATTTAATTGACAGAGGTAACTTTTAGTATTGTCTCTGAATATTTAGTCAAATATTTCTAATGGCAAGAGCATTGTGCCGGTAAAGCACAGCCGGTCAAGCAGCATTCATAGAGAAGCAGAATCGAAGTTTTGGGCATAAGCCCTTCATCAGGAATCTTTTTGATACTCCTGCTCTTTGAATGTGCCTGCACTTTTGCAACACCACAGCTTTCCTCACTTTCTCCAAATTTGCTTAATGAACATGAACTGAAAATGTTAGCATCAGCAGTTGAACAAGATCAAATAAACACATTTTTTGCAATATTTATAGTGAAAACTTGTTTGAGAACATGCAACCAATCAGATCGAACAACATCTCTTGCCGTTCGAACCCTTGGCCCTTCATAATAAAGAATAACCAGCTTTGCACAACCAGTGTGGTGTATAACGACTGAACTGAAATACCAGAGGACAACGATTGCATTTATTGAAGGGAATGATAACCAGATCCTTACTATGATAGTGGGGATTGATCTCAGAAACAATAAAATTTTACTGTGATTATTCCACTGAACAGTAATTAGATGGTCATGAAGATCTTTGTGCGGCTTTATGTGCAGTGTTTTGTTAGAACATTGATTTCAGTAACATTGAGATATTTTACATATTGACAATTGACAGTTAAAGGTAAGTTTTAAATGCAACAGTTTAAAAATCTTGTCAGTTTTATTTAGCGAAACACAATTCTATGTTTGTGGAATCACTACTGTGTGGAAACAGGCCATTTGGCCCAACAAGTCGACACTGACGTTTCAACAAATAATCCACTCAGCACCTTTCTGCTCTCAGATTACTGGACATTTACCCCTGACTAATTCATATAACCTACACATCCCTGAACAGAACATGCAGCTTAGCATGGCCAATTTACCTAACCTGCATATCTTTGGATTGTGGGAGAAAATCAGAAGGTGGCCCTGTGTATTGTTACAAGACCATTATACCAAGTACCATCCCCAAAGGACTTAAGATGTATCTCTGAGCTGCGGTACTGTCTCTGATTATCTACATCTCCACAATTTTCTAAACTGCATGCATCAGCGTCTATATCTTGCAGATTATCAGACTCAGGGACCATTAATAATACATATGAAATTATATTTGACAAAACCCCAATACTAAGAGAGCTAGCATCATAACTCTAAGCATCCCCAGCATTCTAAAAATTCTGCTGAAGCACAAAAAAACTTAATACACAATCCTACAGAAATAATCCTGCACTCGCGTCACCACTGTATAATCAGTTACTCTAAGTCTCTTTAGCCTGATTTTCAGCCGGTCTTCCGTTGATTCGGCTGTTCAGACTTCTTCCTCAACTGGAGATTCCACTGGCCCTTTGATCCGAGTGTAGTGAGTCCAGCCTTTCTCCACTGTCCTTATGGCCGTCTCGGTAATCAACAGATCCTGATATGGCCCTTCCCAGTCCTGCTGCAATTTCGTTTCTGTCCATGATTTTACTAAAGCCCAATCTCCCGGCCGGATGGGATGAACGGTGAATTCAAGGAGTGGAGTCTGTGCCAATAAACTCTGTTTCCTGAGGAGATACAAAGAGGCGGACAAGCCCAGTATATATTTCTTTAGAATAAGTCTTTAGTTTCGGGAAATGTCAATTCTCCATTCATTCCCAGGTAAGGTAATCCAAATATGATTTCATTGGGGATAGTCCCAAACTTTTCCTTGGGGCTGTTTGTACTCGCAAGAGAGCTATAGGTAAACATTTGGTCCAAGGGAGTCTGGTTTCTATTATCAATTTAGAGAGCTGTCGTTTGAGTGTTTGGTTCATTCTCTCAACCCTTCCCGATGATGGTGGGTGCCGTGGAGCATGGAACTCCCAGGAAATTCCCAACCCTTTCATTATCTCCTGTCACACTTTAGAGGTAAAATGAGCTCCTTGGTCTGAATCTATATGGTTCACTAGCCCATATCGGGGAATTATGTGCTCCAATATTGTTTTACACACCACACTCGCAGTGGCAGTAGCTCGGGGTATGCCTCAACACAACCAGATAGATGATCTACTATGACCAGTATATATTTTAGTCTTCCTTCTCTGGGTAGTTCAGTATAATCTTCTTATATACTCTGGAAGAGTCTCAATCCCGGGTCTCTTCCTTCCGGGGTCTGTTTTCTCAAGGCTTTCTTATTTACCTTTCTGCATATGATACATCCCTCACATATGTGTTTCGCAATTGTATATATTCCTTTGCATCCATATTCCCTAAGAACTAAAAGATACGTTGCTTGTACTCCCCAATGGTTGACTTGATGTAGGACAGCCATAATTTCTCGCATCATCATTTTGCTTAACATTTCTCTTCCATCAGGTAACATCCATTGCCCGTCTGCTGTTTTTTTTCAGCCCCAAAAACTTTCAAATCTTTTTCAATACTTTCAGTAAATATAAGAGTTTCCGGGGATCAGGGACAGTAGGTATTAGGGAATCAATCAGCACTTCTTGTGTGTCAAGGCCTGCTTCCTTAGCCACTTAATCGGCTAATCTATTCCCCCTAACGTCTGGTTCATTTCCTTTCTGATGACCATTTACATGCACTACCGCTATTTCTCGTGGGTGTAATAGGGACTCCAAGACCCGTTTAATCAACTCCTCGTGTGCTCATTCCTTCCCCCGGCTATTGATCAGTCCTCTTTCCTGCCATATCTTTCCGAACGTGCCAACACCAAATACATATTTAGAGTCAGTGAATATTGTTCCCCCTTTATTTTCTAACGCCCTAAGGACACTTTCCAATGCATAACGTTCGCAGGTCTGAGCTGACCACCCATTTGGCAACCTTCCTGCCTCTACCACACTACCTTACATCCCGTCTACAACTGCATACCCATTATGTCTTTTCCCTTCAGTCACCCGGGATGATCAGCCTATAAAAAGTCAGGCTCCTGCATGAAGCGGAACATTTCTCAGGTCCATGCAGACCTTAGTTTGGTATTCTATAATGTCAAGGCAGTTGTGCTCTGGATTATAAGGAGATTCTCCTTCCCCTTTCCAAAGAAAGGCAGCTGGATTTAAACAATTGTCCGTGACCAACACTCGATCATCCTTTTCTACTAATATTGCCTCATATTTCAGAACCCGCGAGTCTGTCAACCATCACCCAGCTTTTTGGTTTAGAATCGTTCTCACTTGGTGTGGGGTGCTTACTCTTAGGGGTCCCCCAAATGTCCGCTTCCTGCTTTCCCCCACCAACAGTGCAGTGGCAGCCACGGCCTGCACACGCTCAGGCCACCCCCGGGATACTGGATCCAATAGCTTCGAAAGATAGGCTACTGGCTGTTTCATTCCTCCCCACCTCTGGGTTAATACTCCCAAAGCCACTCTCTTATCTACGGTAGCAAAGAGCTGGTAAGAGTTATCTTGAGAAGGTAAGGTTTACATGGGGGCATGGATCGGATCTCTTTTGAATTCTTAAATAGGTCTTTTTCTTCTTCTTCCCAACTCAGATATTTTGGTTCCTCCTCCAATAGTTTATCGTCTTTTGAGCATAAGAATCAATCCACAATCTGCAATATCCCGTTAAATCCCAAAAATTATGATATTCCCGTTTATTCCTGGGCAGCAGAATCCCCAGTATTCCCTTTAACTACTCCAGGCTTCCCTTTCGCTTCCCTCACGAACTAAATGTCCCAAGTATTTCACTTCTCGCTCCACATATTGTAATTTGTTTTTAGATACCCGCGGTCCCTGCTGACCCAGGAAATTCAATTTTTTTTCGTGGCTTCTACTACTCTTTCTCTTCTCTTTCCTGTTACTAAGAGGTCGTCTACATAATGCAACAGGGTAGTTCCCTTGGGGCTGCTAAGTTTCTCCAATATTTGTTCTAACATCTGTCCAAGTAAATTTGGGGATTGCAGAAACTCCTGGGGGAGCACGGTCCTCCAGTATTGCTGTTTCTGTTCTTTTCTGGTATCTTCCAATTCAAAGGCAAAAAATTCCTACTTTCCTCACAAAAGGCACCCTTTAAATCTATCACACTAAACCATTTGTTGTCATGAGGGATCGTAATAACGTACAATTCAATATTCTCAAATCCTGCACCAATCGATAAGTTCGATCGGATTTACGCACTGGTAGAATTAGGATATTATAAGGAGACATACTTAGCTCCAACAGTCCACCTCTAGCCCCTCAATTACTGGCTGCAGTCCTCGTTTACCTGCTATGGAAATGGGGTATTGTCGCTCATAAACAACATCCCCCTTCCTTTTTAAACTTTTTTCTATGGGACGGATCTGTATTTTTCCACGATTCCCTACTCTAGCCCATATAATAGGGTCTACCCCTCTCTCCACATCTTCTGTCAACATTGCCATTTGTACAAATAATTCGTTTTACCTGAATTCAAATCTCAAGTCCTAAGAGGATAATTAAATGTTTCCCGAATAAGTTACTTCCTATATCAGGGATATACAACAGTTCTCCTGTAACTGTATCCTTCGGACCTTCTATCATCTTCGGTTCAAATACTGGAACAGTAAATCCTTCCCTTTTACCCCGGAACCAGTAATTGACTGTGTTGACATTCCTACTTTCTTTGGTGTAAAATTCAGCAATGACTGTGCTGCCCCCGGATCTTCTAGGAAGACTACCTCTTCCCCACAGGGTCTCACCTTCAAGTTTATCAAGAGTTCCTGGGGGCTCCCCGAGGGCAGGAAACCCTGAGACCATGATTGTGAGCATCGGCAATATAGGCATTTGCTCTCAAAAGATGGCAATCATTGGTTGGATAGCTCAGCTGGTTAGAACGTGGTGCCAAAAACACCAAGATCGTGGGTTCAATTCCTCCACTGATCTCATGCAGTGCTTGTCCGCTGGTTAGGGCTGAACTAAAATGCTGGCGCGGCGAAAGCGAATGCCTATGTTGTCGGTGCTCACAACCACGGCGGCTGTGCATGTTCTGCTTCTTATCGATCGTATGAAGTATTTCCTTTCGTAGCAAAGCTTTTCAAAAAAAAAGCATTTATTTTTTCGAAAGCGCATACTCGAGTTAACCATTTGCTCTGATATCTAAAATTCAGCACAATGTCCGGACGCATGCAATTTCAATCGCAACGCCAGCAGCTCAGCTGCAGCTTGTCACGTTGACAAATATCGTCTGGAGAAACGTACCTTCAACGATCGCGAACTGTTCTTCTGGATACTCACAGACCTATGGAATCAGGGTTATGTGCTGCTTATAAACTGCTACGAACCTTATGCCAAATGCATGTGAATTGTAATCTATCAGTGGAATTCTTTCTGCTCCCAAACGACGCAGTTGCTTTGGTGTCAGCAACAGCTCAGAAGTCAATTGCACGTTTTGCTCAATGACTCATGTTGCTTATGCAATCTTCGTTTGACAGCATATTGAGCAAGTTATCAGGCCTTCCGACAGCGTTTGTTAGCGACAGGTCAGCTGCTAAAATGATTGCTTCAGACAGCATGCTACATCTTACGTTTGAAAATGGAAAAGGTGCAAACGTTTACAGGCTGAACACTCACTCACTATTTCGCCTGGCGCGTCAGAGACTGGGAGCTGATCTTATGGTGGTTTGTCAATCATGAGGGGAATGAATCGGGTAAATAGACAAGTTCCTTTCGCTCAGGTGGGGCAGTTCAGAACGAGAGGGTATAAATCTGGTGTGGGAGGGTGAGAATTCGAAAGGCAGTGAGGGGCAACGGCTGCACGCAGAGGGTGGTGCGTTTCTGGAATAAGTTGCCAGACGAGCTGGTGATGGATGGTATAATTCTAATACTGTTAAGGATTCTGGACGTGTACTTGAATAGGAAGGGTTTACAGAGAAATGGGTCAAGTGCATGCAATCGCGGCTGGCTCATTTGAGGATAGCTGTTCGGAATGGACTAGTTCGACCGAAGACTGTGTTTTCAGTGTTGTCCATTTGTAATGGCTCTATGATAGTGCAGGTGGAATGATAAAAAAGATAAATTTTAAAAAATGAAGTAAAATTGTCTGAAGTTGTTGAATTCAAACAACTTCAGGTAATTTTATTTCAATTATTTTATTCATCTTTTGTATTTGTGTTTTTTTTTCACTGTTCTGTACCTTATTTCTTGCTTGTCTCTCTTTCTCTCGCTCCCCACTCTCTCAATACCTTATTCCTCTCCTCTTCCCGCTTTGCTACCCTTCTCCCCTGTTTTACATTTTGTATCTGCTTCACCCATCCCTCACATATTTTGTCACATAGCGCTGGCTTCAGCCTGGGTCATTCACGTCTCTTAATCTCCCTTTAATGTCTCCATGCACTGTCATTATCACCTTTGCATCTGGAGCCTTGACTCACCTTCTCTCAGCGTGGTATAAATAGCTCTATAATACTCCCCCTTTGTTTTTATCTTTATCTTTAATCAGTTAGACTCGAAACGTCAGCTCTTTTCTCTCCTTGCAGATGGTGCCAGAGCTGCTGAGAATTTTCTAGCATTTTCTCTTTTGGTTTCAGATTCCAGCTCCCGCAGTAATTTGCTTTTATTAATGGCTCTATGATATTGCTGGTGATATGATAACTCCAGTGTCGATGCATGAGAGGTGAGCAAGCGAACGAATTCCCTCTGGAAGTCGTGTGACGAGTATTAACAGAGATCCAGGAAAATAACATGAACGAATCATTAATTTGAATTGAAGACTGAACTCTGGTTCTCCTCCGAGACTGTGCCAGGTCTGCCTAATACTGCATATATTTCATGTTTTGCATTTGTTTGTGAAAAAAATTGAGACTGGTTGTTTTGCTGCAGACAACATCCACCAGTCATCACGGGTACGGCGATCAAGTCGTGCGTCTATCCGTGTCAAATGTTTTATTGCGCAGGTGAGGCTTCCTGCTTCGTGGAGCACGTTGTTTGGAAATAAAACAATGCAGCTAAGATCCGACATGGGAGCAGCGAGTTGATGCTCCATAACAGCGATGGCCGGCTTCCGATTGAATACGCATCTCAACCGGTCATGGGACAAGTTCTTACAGACAGTGAAACCTGACACCGCGTTGCTAACCACACAAGCGCTGCACGTGGTCAGTGTGGGGATTGAACCCACAACCTTGGCGTTTTTCGTACCACACTCTAACCAGCTGAACTAACCGACCAATGCATGCGGGTGGCCGAAAGCAAATGCCGATATTGCCGATGCTCACAACCACGGCGGCTGTGCATTTTCTGCTTCTTATCGATCGCACGATAGTCGGAAGTATTTACTTTCGTTGCAAAGCTTTTCAACAAAAAAAGCATTTACTTTTCCGAACGCGCATACTCGAGTTAACCATTTGCTCTGATATCTAAAATTCAGCACAATGTCCGGACGCATGCAATTTCAATCGCAACGCCACCAGCTCAGCTGCAGCTTGTCACGTTGACAAATTTCGTCTGGAGAAACGTACCTTCAACGATCGCTCACTGTTCTTCTGGATACTCACAGACCTTTGGAATCAGGGTTATGTGCTGCTTACAAACTGCTACAAACCTTATGTTAAATGCATTTGAATTGTAATCTGTCAGTGGGGTTCTTTCTGCTCCCGAACGACGCAGTTTCTTTGGAGTCAGCAAGTTAAGGGCTCAACACGCTCCAATTGTGCCACTCAGCTGTCCTCGAACGATGCAGTGTAAATCGCTATGATAGTATAAATGGGGACAAGCATTCCCTTGAGCAGGAGCACACTCAATCTCGGAATTTCCTGTGCCTCTGTACCATCATGGAAGGACAGCACACTCGCCGATTGCATCACTGGTGCCTGAGAGTAACTCTGCGCACTCTTTCCCATCCCCATTTCCGGTTGGATCTGGGTGGCTGTGCCGATGTTAATTTAAAATGCGATTGAAGCATACATTTCAACAATATCCTGTCCTGTCCCCCGAGTCTTTGATGTTTTATCGAAATTTATCAATCTCATTTTTCAACATTCTCATTCAAGGGATCTCCACAGCCTCTGAGGACATCGAACTGAAAGATTCAGCTCATTCTGAGTTCCCACATATCTGTCATTGTTCGCTGAGTACTGATATTATACATTTGCTGTTCTTCCGAACATTTCCTCGGCTAGTATACTTATTGCTGCTTGCAGTCATCCTGCTCAGTGGTTACTGTGATCGTGGTTGTCGGTATTTTGCATTGTGACCATAGCAACCTCGATTTGAAACCAAATCACGGCACTAAGTGTTCTCTCCGTTGTCTTTTTTGAAATACACGTTAATAAATTAATTGTTTTACCTTCAAGTTCCGCCCTCCCGCATCTCTGCGTTTCATATATCCGAATTCAAACACACCCGTTGTCAGAGATTCCAGTCCTTCCCACAATCATGAAACCTCCTTTCCGTCCGTCCCCCCATTTCTCTGAGGCAATGCACAATCTATCACTCTCTTTCACATTCATACTGTTCTGTCTGTGCTGCTGCTCCGGTTCCTGTTGTTGGGGGAACGTGCCCCAATCCCACCATTGGGACCTTCAAATAAATCGATCCATTTGGATACCGTGATTGTGAATTCAATCCCCATGTAGCAGCTTTTACTGTCCAGAGACAATTGTAGCGTCAGGCTCATGGAAAATACTCAGGGCAGTTCTGGTGAAAAGACATTTTATTGTTAAAGATCCGCTTTTATGGCTTTCTGCGTTGGTCTTGTGGTAATTTCATAGGACTGATAATCCAGAGACCGAGGTAATAGTCTGGGTACTCAGGCTTGAATCCCACAATGCCATGATTGTCAAATTTGGATCCAAAAAATATCTGCAAGGAAGAATCTAATGACTACTATTGATCCATTGACAATTGTTGAAAAAAAATCTGTTTCACTGATGTCATTTCAGGATGGAATCTGCTATCCTTACTTGGTGCGGCCTGCATGTGACTTCAGACTCATAGCAATATGGTTGGGTCTCAACTGCCATCTGGGCAAATCGAAATGGATAATAAATTCTGCTTAGCCAGAATCGCCCTCATACTAATCTAGAAATTTTAAAACAAAAGCTCATTAGGATCAAGCAAGAGCATTGTGTCCAGTTTTGCAAGTCACTTTATAGCGTGGATGTGATCACATTGAGAAAATTGCAGGAGATATTTACCAGGATACTGTTTGGGCTGAAGAGTTTCAGTTGTGAAGAAAGACAGGACAGAGTGGAGTGTTTGTCGCAGTGTAAAGGAGATGGAGACAAGACATGATTGAGTTCAGGTATGGACAGGGTTGACTGAACGAGTTTCCCATTGATGGAGGGATCGACCAGCAGGGGCCAGAGACTTCAGGAGAAAGACAGAAAGGTTTGACAAGATGTGCGAAAAAGCTTTATCAGCCAGTGGGTGGTAGGAATTTGGAATACACTGCCTGCATTGTTCAGAGCGGCAGAAACCTTTATAACATGAATAAATATTCAGATGCGAACTTTTGATACCAAGGCCTATAAGGCTGTGGGGTTAGCATTGTGAAATGGGATTCAGTTCATTTGGCAGTTGTTTTTGACAAGTGTGGCCACATTTAGTTGAAGGCCCTCCTTTGACATTCTTGTCCTCGGTAGTATGATTGTTAGTGTCCCCGCCTGTCACAGGGATCAATTTTCCGCTGGGGACAACGTAAACATTTTAAAACTGTTGCTCCATTCCCAAATGTAGGTATTGATACCTGTCCATCCATTCTCGATGGGGCATGTCACAGGAAGGGAGTGCTGCCTGAATAAAGGTGGGGAAGCTGAAAATGTGTTGCTGGAAAAGCGCAGCATGTCAGGCAGCATCCAAGGAACAGGGGAATCGCCGTTTCGGGAAAAAGCCCTTCTTCAGGAATCCTGATGCCTGAACACGGGCTTATGCCAGAAACGTCGATTCTCCTGCTCCTTGGATGCTGCCTGACCTGCTGCGCTTTTCCAGTAACACATTTTCAGCTCTGGTCTCCAGCATCTACAGTCCTCCCTTTCTCCTTAAAAATGGGGAAGGACTGCAACTCTCAGGGAGGCAGAGTGTCAGTGAACGGCCAAACACGTGACTTCTGCAAACTTCACCTTGTGCCTGTGTTGGAATTAAAAGCATTTGACAGACTTGTTCCGGATTGAAGTGTTTACTAGAAGCAGGAAGCTGAGGAAGAAACAACATAAACGTATTCAAATATGAGTGCAGAAACATTTATAGACAATAGACAATAGACAATAGATGCAGGAGTAGGCCATTCTGCCCTTCGAGCCTGCACCGCCATTCAATATGATCATGGCTGATCATTTCTAATCCGTATCCTGTTCCAGCCTTATCTCCATAACCCTTGACTCCACTATCTTTAAGAGCTCTATCCAATTCTTTCTTAAAAGAATCCAGAGACTGGGCCTCCACTGCCCTCTGGGGCAGAGCATTCCACACAGCCACCACTCTCTGGGTGAAGTAGTTTCTCCTCATCTCTGTCCTAAATGGTCTACCCCGTATTTTTAAGTTGTGTCCTCTGGTTCGGCACTCCCCCATCAACGGAAATATGTTCCCTCCTGCCAGAGTGTCCAGTCCTTTCATAATCGTATACGTTTCAATCAGATCCCCTCTCAGTCTTCTAAACTCAAGGGTATACAAGCCCAGTCGCTTCAGTCTTTCCGTGTAAGGCAATCCTGCCATTCCAGGAATTGACCTCGTGAACCTACGCTGCACTCCCTCAATAGCCAGAATGTCTTTCCTCAAATTTGGAGACCAGAACTGCACACAGTACTCCAGGTGTGGTCTCACCAGGGCCCTGTACAGCTGCAGAAGCACCTCTTTGCTTCTATACTCAATCCCTCTTGTTATGAAGGCCAGCATGCTATTAGCCTTCTTCACGACCTGCTGTACTTGCATGCTTGCCTTCATTGACTGGTGGACAAGAACACCCAGATCTCTCTGAACAGCCCCTTTACCTAATTTGATACCATTCAGGTAGTAATCTGCCTTCCTGTTCTTGCCACCAAAGTGGATAACCAGACATTTATCCACATTAAACTGCATCTGCCATGCATCTGCCCACTCACCTAACTTGTCCAGGTCACCCTGTAATCCCCGAACATCCTCATCACATTTCACCCTACCACCTAGCTTTGTGTCATCAGCAAATTTGCTAATGTTATTGCTGATACCATCTTCTATATCATTTACATATATTGTAAAAAGCTGCGGTCCCAGCACGGATCCCTGCGGAACCCCACTGGTCACTGCCTGCCATTTCGAAATGGAGCCGTTAATCACTACCCTTTGTTTCCTATTAGCCAACCAATTCTCTATCCAATCTAGTACTTTGCCCCCAATCCCGTGCGCCCTAATTTTACTCACTAACCTCCTGTGTGGGACTTTATCAAAAGCTTTCTGAAAGTCCAGGTACACTACATCCACTGGATCTCCCTCGTCCATCTTCCGAGTTAAATCCTCAAAAAATTCAAGAAGATTAGTCAAGCATGATTTCCCCTTCATAAATCCATGCTGACTCTGTCCTATCCTGTTACTATTATCCAGATGTGCCGTAATTTCATCCTTTATAATAGACTCCAGCATCTTTCCCACCACTGAGGTCAGACTAACTGGTCTATAATTTCCTGCTTTCTCCTGCCCACCCTTCTTAAAAAGTGGCACAACATTAGCCGCCCTCCAATCTTCAGGAACCGACCCGCAGCACGAATGAAATTGTAAAGGACAGAGTAGCGTTTCGATTCATTGAATTTGGGTTCATTTGTTTTGATGAGGCTGTTACCAGGGTAGAAAACCATTAAAAATTTATACAGCATTTGCTCAGTAAGATGGAACATTGTCTCAGTAATTCGCATTGCTGTTCAGAGGGAGGGTTAAGTTGATTGGCAAAATTAAATTGCTCTGTCGTGTCCAGGGAGTGAATTAAGTAAATTAGGTGAATTCGCCATGGGTAACGCGGGGATAAGGTCAGAAGTCACAGGACGTCAGGTTATACTCCAACAGGTTTATTTGAAATCATATGGGGGAGGGATTCCCCTTCTTCAGGTGAAATATAAGGAAATAGGGAGGGGAGCTGGGTGAGATGTTCTTCAGAGAATCGACACTGGCTCGATTGACTGAAATGCTCTTTCTGCACTGTAGGATTCTGTGATTCTATCGGAGAGGATTTTGACGGTGTTTACTGGGGTGTAAAGCCATTAGAGAAGATGCTGATGGGGGTGTACTGAGGATGAGATTTTATTCACTTGTGTTCTTGAAAAATTGAGAACAGTTATCCCTGAACCAAGGAAAACTTAATGGGATTTTTCAGATTATGAAATGTTTGAACAAACTAAACAGGTGGACAATTCCCTCTTTCAAGTAAGTAAACATCTGGATGTCAGGCATTCAATAGCTTTGATAAAACCTTGGAATGGCAAAGAAATGATGAGAACAGAATCGCTGTCACTCCAAGAATCTGCTTTTCAAAATATTTGGAAAGGCACATTTGGTGACATACAAGGAATAAATTTCACAAGGAGAGAGACAGCGTGTGGCTAGGTAAAGGTGCAGAGGTGGGGTGTCGTCAGTCGGAAGTTGCAGGAAACAATGTCTAAGTTGTTTGACTTTAAATGTAAAGAAATTTCTTTAATGTGTGCAGCTGAATAAGATTCGCTTCCAAAACTCTGCATTTTGAAAGATTTGGCATAATATTCCACCCAAAGCATTGTAAACGGAACTGAGTGGATTTTTATGAATTGTGAAGGGAATATATTACATAATGAATAGGAAGTGACCAGTTGCTTTGAAATCGACTTCCTGCTTTCATCACATGCGTTAAGGATGTGAGAACAAACACCATGATATTTGGTCCATTTAATACTCGGTGAAATCTGCCAAAGCAACAAGCAACAAAACCGGTGGGTTTTCTTTTGCACTTTAACCCTCTGTTTTTCTAAGCAGTATTTTCCTTAAGCTGAAATTAAGTCAGAGCAAATTTGAATACAACATTAATCGTTCCAATGAGATATATCTAATTCACTTCTGATTATTACAATGAACCTTGTGAGGTTTCAGCAAAATTAAAATGAAACGAACAAATCAGCATTTCTTGCCATTGAATCCAATTCAGGTTCAGCCATATGAGAAAGGCCATTGAGCAACAACATTGCCTTTAGTTCACTCACCATGGCTGCTTCTTCACGTGAAAGAGAAAGTGACTGAAGAAATTATGTGCCAAATGTAGGTGTACATATGACGGAAAATTCTTGTCCTGTTTCATTCTGACTCAATTCTGACTCAGAATGTATCAATGACAGCTATTCATTCTGACCAGCTTGGCTATTTATTGGAATTTGCTGTTATTATAATTCTAGTGAAAGCTGAAACACAATGGTGTGGATTCGATTCCGCTCAGGAAGTTTCTCGTCCATGACTTTCACCACATGTAACCTGATGAGATCACATGTCACCCCACTAGAAAATGTGCAGAGGAGACCGAGAGATTATGGTGGTGGGTTATTACACCGCTGTGCTCCACATTCACGGGTTCGAGTCACACTCTGGTTGCTAACTTTACGCACCACTCTAGCAGTTTTCCTTTGCAACTCACACTCTGTTATACACTGGATCGGGAATCTTGTTCTTGCCCTTCACTGCACAGGAGATTCACAAATAATCGACACCACATTAAAGTCGAAATGAAGAGTGAGAGCAGTTATTCTATTCAATTGTAGATGAAATTTGTGTAATGAGAAGGAACGCATTTTTCTTTCCGCCCTACATTCCATCTTGTCTTTCTATGAATTTACATCGAAACAAACAGAAAAAAATAACAAGAGATCGGGCGCATAAGTTTATCCAGTGGGGTTGTTCATGAGTATTTTAACCTAATACTTCACACAATGATCTGATCAGTATTTCAAACAGTCACTCGGAATTGAAACCACAGAAAATTTCTCCAATGAAACAAAACTTTCATTCTTACACCAATTTCTGCTGTGTGTGAATCATACAACGATCCATCGGCCAGCGTGATCACTGACTTGCCAACTGTATAAGATCTAGCAACTTCCTTCAGCAATCATTAGCTTCTGTACACAGCCACCTATGCTGGGGCCCAGTGTCATTTGTTGCCCCCAGGTCACAGCACATTTCTTTTTCCTGTGTTTATGAGCTTTGTTCCTGATCTGTCTGATCTGTTTAATAAACCTTTCCTGTCACTTCATCCCATCCCCCCCAATTCTGAACCTATGAATAAAATAAGGCCTTAGACGAAATTTTTTAACCAAGTGGAAATATGCTATTCAGCCCAAGGAGTCTGCTCAACCATTCATGGTTGTTCTGATTTGGAGATGCCAGTGTTGGACTAGGTTAAAAATCACACAACACCAGGTTATAGTCGAACAGGTTTACTTGGAAGCACTAGCTTTCTGAGCGATGCTCCTTCATCAGGTGATAGTCACCTGACTATCACCTGATGAAGGAGCGTCGCTCCGAAAGCTAATGTGCTTACAATTAAACCTGTTGGAATATAACCTAGTGTTGTGTGATTTTTAACATAGTTGATCTGATAATCTTGAATTCCTTTCTGCTCACTTAGCTCGATAAAGTGTCATCATCTTTCTGATTAACTATCTGGCACAGTTTGAAAGTACCCAACCACACAGTCTCAACAGCGGTTATTGGAAAATGCCACAGATTCTTTAACTCCTGATCAAAGAAATTACTCCTCATTTCTGAATTAAATGGGCAATATCTAATTCTGAGATTATGTCCTCTGGTGCTCTCCTCAGAGCACAGGGCAAGCCACCAGCCCGTATCTACCCTGTCAAGATTCCACGAATATTGAACATTTATAATTGTTATTATGTGATTATAAAGTTCCCTTCCTCCTCCTTTGTTTGAAGGAGAATAATCCCAGCCTAACCAATCATTTCACGATATTCTACTGTATTCAGAGTTAGCAACATGTTAGTAAGTCTGTGCTGTCCCTTACATATTATTAAGACAGGTGGAGAAATTTCGACCAGGAAACGGGTTGAAACTTTAGGCGCAGATGGGAATTGGAACTTGAAATCAGAAAGCGATTAGAATCGGATTGACCCACAGAATGACCAAATACAGCGAAGATAACTCTGACAAATGAGAATCTAATCATATTCGATTGACATTTAATGACTTCAATGTAACTGAATTCCTCCGTGTTATCGTCCTGGGAGTTAGTATTTAGGAAAAATGGAACCTGACCATCCATATAAAGAAGTTGACGACAAAAACCTGTCCGTGGGTCGACTTTGTTTGATTATTAACTCAACTCTTGTCTTCGTGAAGCCTACGTCATCCGCAACGCACAAGTAAGATGTGTAACAGAACTCTCTCCATTTGCCGAGGTGGGCGCAGCTTCAATACCACTGAAGGAACTGGGCACCGTCCACGACAATGCAGTCACTTAACTGTACATTGTTCAAAACCTGAATATTTATTCCCTTAACTGCTAAGGCACAATTGCAGCAGAGTGCACCACATAGAAGATTCACTGGAGGAATTCATCCAGGCTTTGTTGACAGAACCTTCAAAGCTCAAAAACTGTCCCAACCATAAGGACAAGGTTGAAGATGCACTGAACCTTCACCATTTGCAAATTACCGTCCAAGGCACATACCAGCATGACTTGGAGAGGAACCAGTGGTAAATTCACTGAGTGGTGAAGTAGTTTGATGGGCAAAGATTTATACTTCAGCCCTCTATCTTTCATCTTTCAATTTTTAGAAATGTAGAATATTGCATGGACCAGACTTGTGCTCATTCCTTTAGTTGTTTCCTAAACTGGCGGTTGCTAAAGATCGAATATCATCCACACTCTGTGGTCAACAATAGAAAATATACAAAAACCTCTCGAACAACTGATCTTCCTGTCCCTGTCTTCAGGGATCTGTGACTGCCCATTCCAAGATCTCTTTGTTCCTGTTCACCACTCAGAATCCTCACTGTTATTGTTACAACTCTCCAAATTCACCACCACTCATTGGTCTGGATTCAATTCCATTCACCATTTTGCCTTTCCACCTGAAGGATACATCCCTGCGGTCCCTGACATTATTCATCAGAGTCAACTACAAGACGATGTATCATCAGTAAACTTCTAAATCATGACTCCTAATAAAAAAGTTTGAATTATTGATCTACATCAGGAAACAGTGGTACTTCACTGGGAAAAAGCATCCAAACATGGTTCCTTGCTGCATGGGATGAACAACTGCCATGTTCCAATCTCCAAGGGTTGCTATCTCACCACTACATTTGCAGATGACACAAAGATTAGTGGAGTAACCAGAAAACATAGGTGACTGTCAAAGAATGAAGGGGAATATAGACAGAAGACTTGAGCAGAGAAGTTGCAAATGGTGTTCTATCCAAGCAAATGTGAGGTGATGATTTGGGGAAGTCTAATTCCAGAGCCAAGTATATAGTAAACGGAGGAGCCTCGGGTAAACTTGATGAGAAGAGAAATCTGGGAGTTCAGGTCCTTTGTACCATGAAGGTGACTGCACAGGTGGATAGAGTGGTCAAAAAATCATATGGTATGCTTGCCTTCACCGGATAGGGCATTAAGAATAAGAGCAGGCAAGTCCTGCTAAAATTGTACAAGAGTTTGTTTAGAATACTCTGTACAGTTCTGGTCGCCAAATTACCAAAATTATGTGGACGTTTAGGAGAGAATGCGGAGAAGGTTTACGCATATGTTGCCTGGTATGGAAGATGCAAGCTCTGAAGAGTGGTTGAGTAGATTACTTCTGCATTCATTAGCAAAAAACGAGATTAAGGGGACCTGATTGAGGTCTACAATATCATGAAGATTACAGACAGGGTGGATAGAGATAAGCTTTTTCCCAAGATGAGTGATTCAATAATGAGGGGTCATGCGTTCAATGAGAGAGGTAAAACTTTTAAGGGAGATAGACATGGAAAGTACTTTTCACAGAGGGTGGTAGGTGCTGGAATGCGTTGCCAGCAGAGGTAGTAGAGGCAGGCATGGTAGATTCATTTCAGGTGTGCCTGGACAGATGCATGAGTAAATGAGAAGCAGAGGGATACGGATGCTTAGAAATTGGGCGACATGTTTAGATAGTTGATTTGGACCGGCTCAGGCTCGGCTGTTCAAAGGGCTTGTTCCTGGGCTGCACATTTTCTGAATACTTCGTTCTTCTTTGTTCTCTACACTACCAATTGTGGATTACAGTTGAATTAGTGTTTCTTCTGCAATCATAATTACTTATGCGAGGTAAATGAACTCACACCAGTGTTCAATTGTTTCAACCAAGAGCTGAGTCAACAAGAATAAAACCTATATGAAGGAAATATATAATTGTTTTCATACTAGCTAAAATGTGCATACAAGAATGAAAGGTGTCTGCAAACAATGGCATATGGCACAGACAAATAGATAAGGTGCTGTGAGGGTGTAGGTTAAGCCAGATATGCTTGTACAAGCAATAGTCATCAGCATTTGTTTCCATTTTTGCAAAAACTAAAAACAAACCCCAATTAAAAGGCAGTAAGGTTCAATATGGTTGTGGAAAGGGACGAAATGTCACAAGTGGGGGAAATAAATCGCAGTGAAGGAGGATATACCTAACAGTTGACCACAGCCAGGATGTGGTGAAAAGGCCAAGTAAAACCTGCACTTTGTTATGCACAAGGCCGGGTAAGGCAAGAGAAAAACAATAGTAATGGGCACCTGGTTTGGAGTAGTGAATCCTATGTACTTGCTAAACTCTGCGCGTCTATTTCAGGCACGACGCTTGCAATCGTGTAATAATTATACTGATTTCTTCAGATCTTGTCTGGCATTGAAATTATTGAAGTGAGTGGGCTTAGTTTCTCACAATTGGGGAATCGTCCGGGATATTCTTCCATCGCCGGGGGGAGTGGCTGTCCCTGGACACTGGGAAGATGCCTCCCATTCACAATTGACGAACTGTTTCTTCTCCCAGTTTTGTCCGCTCCCTTGGGCGACTGGAACGAATCCCACAAGAAAGATATCTGAATCAGGCAGTGAAAGAAGTTCGATAAAAAATATGGAAAAAAAGGGGCGAGGCAAGTCTGTGCAAAGACCAACGTCAGAAAACTGACGTTTAAGTATTAACTTGGTGGCCGGGAAAAGGGGTATTTAATCGCTGAGGGACTGGTGAGGGCCCCGAGAAATGGGGGGGTAGGCAGAGTAAGTCGAACTGTCACGGAGTAAGGGAAGAAAAAGTCCCTGGTAACATTCCTCCTGAAAGTCAGTTGGGGAGGATGTTGAGGGAATGGATAAGTAAAAAATGTACAAGGGAAAAAGATAAAAAGATAATGATTAAATATTGTTGTTTAGTTTGGACCAATCTGAGTTGGGCTGAGTTAATGTCTATTTTGAATGTCCTATTTACTGGGGAAGAAAGGGGACTTATACCAGGAGCAGCCAAAGAACCAATCCTTATCCAGATGTCATCTGGCCAAAGTATGGTTCAGACGAGGATTGGGTATGTCAGTATTTAGATTTCTATGTGAATAAAAAACAAACTTTTAATCGCGAAGAGGTGGACAATGCGTCCTGTTGGAAGGGCAGTTTGGGAATGATGGTAGTAAAGACAAAGGATTCCCCGTCTGTCTCACCCAGACCCTGGGATCCTTTTGCCTGTTTGCACTCCCGCCCCCCGTACCATAAAATCAGATTAGGTGAAAATGAGGGAGGAGAGACAGACAGACAGACAGGGACAGGGAACGGATGATCCACAAGAGGAGATCGAAGGGGCGGTGGACGGGGGTGTTGTTGTTCCCGACCATCAATCCGCAACAAAAGAAAGGGATGATAAAGTAGATGTAGAGGAGGCCTCTGGATTATCGAAACGAAAGTCTAAGGGGCAAAAACAAAAACAAAGAAGGGGAAGAATATAAAGATTTATCCCCTTCGGGAGGTACCAGTACGGGACAAAGAGATTGGGTTTGTAAGTGCCCTCTTCACCAGTGGGGAGGTGAGAATATTTAAAACGGAGATGAAGGTCCTGGTTGAGGATCCGGTAGGGTTGTCTGAACAAATTGATCAATTCATGGGGCCCAGTCTGGATACGTGGGCTGAGTTAATGTCTATTTTGAATGTCCTATTTACTAGGGCAGAAAGGGGACTTATACCAGGAGCAGCCATTAAAATATGGGACAGGGAACTTCCCAATGGGGATGGGGATACTGGACAGGGAGAGACGGAGTTTCGTCTCAGAGACACCCAGTGGGAAAATCAAAACCCGGAGCATAGGGAAGAAATGATGGAATTGAAAGACCTGATTCTAAAAGGAATAACAGAGGCAGTTCCGAAGTCGCAGAATTTGACTAAAGCCTTTGAAGTTAAAGAGGATAATGATGAGACACTCTCAGCTTTCTTGCAAAGATTCAGAGATTCAATGTGCGAATACTCTGGAATGATCCCTGAGGACCCAACGGCACAGGGTCTTTTGAAAGTATATTTTGTGACAAAGGCATGGCCAGACACAGAGAAAGATACTGAAGAGAGAAGGGAGGAATGAAACACCATTAGATGAATTGTTAAGAGAGGCACAGAAAGTGTTTGCAAAGAGAGAGGATGAGAGACAAAAACAGAAGGCAAAAATGATGGTAGCTACGATTGATGGTGTAGTTAGGAAAAGAATGGAAACAAAAGTGAGCAACCGGACCGGTGCGTGGCAGCATGTTAGAAAGAGAGGAAGAGGGAGAGGGAGAGGGAGCGGACAAGGGGAAACATTTGATAGATGGTTCGAGCGACAGGGGCAGAGATGGAAGTCTCCACAGGCAGGATGCTATTATTGCAGAAAATTGGGCATTTTAAGCGGGAGTGTCCTGATCTTCGAAGGGAAGAAAGGACAATTCCACTTAGGAATTTTGATGAAGAAGAGGGGTGTCAGGGGTTCCTGCCCCCGGGGAGCCACCAGGAACCCTTGATAAACTTGAAGATGGGACACTGTGGGGAAGAGGTAGTCTTCCTAGTAGATACGGGGGTAGCACGGTCATCGCTGAATTTTACACCAAAGAAAGTAGGAATGTCAACACAGTCAATTACTGTTTCCGGCGTAAAAGGGAAAGGATTTACTGTTCCAGTATTTGAACCTTTGATGATAGAAGTTCCAAAGGATACAGTCACAGGGGAACTGTTGTATATCCCTGATATAGGAAGTAACTTACTAGGGAGAGATTTAATTATCCTCTTAGGACTGGAGATTTGAATTCAGGAAAAGAATCAGTTGTACAAATGGCAATGTTGACAGAAGATGTGGAAAGGGAGATAAACCCTATTATATGGGCTAGAGAAGGGAATCGTGGAAAAATACAGATCCGTCCCCTTGAAATAAGTTTAAAAAGGAAAGGGGACGTTGTTTATGAGCGACAATATCCCATTTCCATAGAAGGTAAACGAAGACTGCAGCCAGTAATTGAGGGGCTAGAGATGGACTGTTGGAGCCATGTATGTCTCCTTATAATATCCTAATTCTACCAGTGCGAAAATCCGATCGAATTTATCGATTGGTGCAGGATTTCAGAACATTAAATCGAATAGAACAGATCAGGCACCCAGTGGTGCCAAATACGCTATTAAGTAAGATCCCTAATGACCACAAATGGTTTAGTGTGATACATTTAAAGGATGCCTTTTGGGCTTGTCCCATAGCGGAGGAAAGTAGGAATTTTTTGCCTTTGAATGGGAAGATCCCAAGACAGGACGGAAACAAAATACCGGTGGGCCGTGCTCCCCCAAGGGTTTACGGAATCCCCGAATTTATTTGGACAGATGTTAGTACAAATATTGGAGAAAGTTAGCAGTCCCAAGGGAACTACCCTGTTGCAGGATGTAGACGACCTTTTAGTAACAGGAAAGAGAAGAGAAAGAGTAGTAGAATCCACTAAAATAAATTGAATTTCCTGGGTCAGCAGGGACTGCGAGTATCTAAAAACAAACTACAATATGTGGAGCGAGAAGTGAAATACTTGGGACATTTAGTTTGTGAGGGAAAGCGAAAGATAAGCCTGGAAAGTTTAGAGGGAATACTGGGGATTCCACTGCCCAGGACCAAATGGGAATGACGTAATTATTTTGGTTTAACGGGATATTGCAGATTGTGGATTGATTCTTATGCTCAAAAGATGAATAAAGTATATCTCAAACTATTAGAGGAGGAAGCAAAGTGTCTGAGTTGGGAAGAAGAGGAAAAAGAACTATTTAAGAATTCAAAAGAGATCTGATCCATGCCACCATGTTAGCTTTACCTTCTCTAGATAAACCTTTCCACCTCTTTGCTATCGCACATAAGGGAGCGGCTTTGGGAGTATTAACCCAGAGGTAGGGAGGAATGAAAAAGCCAGGAGCATATTTTTCGAAGCTATTGGATACAGTATCCCGGGGGTGGCCTGAGTGTGTGCAGACCGTGGCTGCCACTGCACTGTTGGTGGAGGAAAGCAGAAATCTTACATTTGGAGGAGCCCTAATAGTAAGCACCCCACACCAAGTGAGAACGATCCTAAACCAAAAAGCTCGGCGATGGTTGACAGACTCGCGGGTTCTGAAATATGAGGCAATATTAACAGAAAAGGATGATCTAGTGTTGGTCACGGACAATTGTTTAAATCCAGCTGCCTTTCTTTGGAAAGGGGAAGGAGACTCTCCTCAGAATCCAGGGCACTTGAGATTATAGAATACCAAACTAAGGTCTGCATGGACCTGAGAGATGTTCCGCTTCATGCAGGGGTTAGACCTTTTATAGACGGATCATCCCGGGTGACTGAAGTGAAAAGAAATAATGAGGATGCAGTTGTAGATGGGACGAAAGGTGGTGTGGTGGAGGCAGGAAGGTGGCCAAATGGGTGGTCAGCTCAGACCTGCGACCTCTACGCATTGGAAAGAGCCCTTAGGGCGTTAGAAAATAAAGAGGGAGCAGCATACAGTGACTCTAAATATGCATTTGGTGTTGTGCGCACTTTTGGAAAGATATGGCAGGGAAGAGGACTGATCAATAGTCGGGGGAAGGAATTAGTACATGCCGAGATGATTAAATGTGTCTTGGAGTCCCTATTACTCCCCCGAGAAATAGTGGCAGTGCATGTAAATGGTCATCAGAAAGGAAATGAACCAGAAGTTATGGGGAATAGATTAGCTGATGAAGTGGCTAAGGAAGTAGGCCTGGACACACAAGGAGTGCTGATTCATTCCCTAATACCTACTGTCCCTGATCCCCGGCAAGCTCCTATATTTACTGAAAGAGAAGAAAACAGAATTGAAAGATTTTGGCCTGCAAAAAACAGCAGACGGGCAATGGATGTTCCCGGATGTTAAACAAAATGATGATGCGAAAAATTATGGCTGTCTTACACCAAGGCAGCCATTGGGGAGTACAAGTAACGTGTCTTTTAGTTCTTACAGAATATGGATGTAGAGAAATATATAGAATTGCTAACCAAATATGTGAGGGATGTAAAATATGCAGAAAGGTAAATAAGAAAGTCTAGAGAAAACAGACCCCAGGAGGAAGAGACCCTGGATTGAGACGCTTCCAGAGTATACAAGTAGATTATACTGAACTACCCAGAGTAGGAAGACTAAAATATATGCTGGTCTTAGGAGATCATCTATCTGGTTGGGTTGAGGCGTACCCCCTAGCTACTGCCATTGCGAGTGCGGTGTCTAAAACAATATTAGAGCACATAATTCCCCGATATGGGCTAGTGAACCGTATAGATTCCGACCAAGGAACTCACTTTACCTCTAAAGTGTTACAGGAGATAATGAAAGGGTTGGGAATTTACTGGGAGTTCCATGCTCCACGGCACCCACCATCATCGGGAAGGGTTGAGAGAATGAACCAAACACTCAATCGACAGCTCTCTAAATTGATAATAGAAACCAGACTCCCTTGGACCAAATGTTTACCAATAGCTCTCTTGCGAGTACAAACTGCCCCAAGGAAAGATTTGGGACTATCCCCTATGAAATCATATTTGGATTACCTTATCTGGGAACAAATGGAGAATTGACAATTCCCGAAACTAAAGACTTGTTCTAACGAAGTATATACTGTGCTTGTCCGCCTCTTTGTCTCTCCTCAGGAAACAGAGTTTATTGGCACAGACTCCGTGCCTTGAATCCACTATTCATCCCATCCGGCCGGGAGATTGGGTTTTAGTAAAATCCTGGACAGAGACTAAATTGCAGCCGGACTGGGAAGGGCCGTATCAGGATCCTTTGATTACCGAAACGACAAGAAGGACAGCGGAGAAAGGCTGGACTCACTACACTCGGATCATAGGGCCAGTGGACCCTCCCGTGGACGAAGAAGTCTGGACAGCCGAATCAACGCAAGACCCACTGAAACTCAGGCTGAAGAGACTTTGAGTAACTGATTATACAGTGGCGACGTGAGCGCGGGATTATTTCTGCAGGATTGTGTATTAAGTTTTTTTGAGATTCAGCACAATTTTTAGAATGCTGGGAATGCTTAGCGTTATGATGCTAGCTCTCTTACTGTTGGGATTTTGTCAAATATAATTTTCATATGTGTTATTAACCGTGCGTGAGTCTGGTAATCCACAAGAAATAGACGCTGATGCATGCAGTTTAGTAAATTCTGGGGATTGAGATAATCAGAGACAGTACCGCAGCTCAGAGATTTATCTTATGTCCATTGGGGATTGTACTTGGTATAATGGTCTTGTCACAATACATAGAGCCAACTTCCGATCACCTCTCGATTGTCCCGATAAAAAGAGTAACCCAATATACCTAATGATAAAGAAAACCACATGGCACAAAGCAATTCTCGGGGTGGGGGGGGGGGGGGCATCTATGAGGTACAATTAGCTGAAACATTTGGGATAGAAATATAAGCAAATGGAAAGGATTTCTCGGGCTGTTGATTTCAAATTCGTGTAGGACAAGGAAAATGGGCAGAACTATTAGACAATAAGGTACAACCTTTCACCCCTCCCGATGATCCTACAGTAGAGATAATTATAGAGATAAAGGACTTGAAAAAGACCATCGAAATAGAAACTGGATACGGGGATGCAAATGCCTGGGTTGAATGGGTAAAGTATACTGTAAAAAGTCTGAATAAGAGCAATTGCTATGCATGTGCCTCCGGTAGAACAGTGGCCCAGGTGGTTCCCTTTCCGCTCGGGTGGAAGCGAGACAGGAAGGGCATGAAATGTATAATAGCCCTGTAACAGGATAAGACTACATGGAATGATGGGAATTGTACCTCCCTATCTCTGATATTCGCTCCCTTGAAGAAGAAAGATTCAAACGCATCCCAGCCGCCCACGTTTTCAGCTACAGTCGGAAATCACACGACGTGTGTGCGTAGACAAGGTCAAATCGGTCTAGAGATTTGGGGGAGTTGAAAGTATGTACAGAGATTAAGAATGTCACCGAAATGGACAAGGGAGGGAACTACTCAGCACTAAAGGCTCCCCAAGCGAATCTGTGGTGGCACTGTGGAGGCAAATTATTGAGACCCACCCTACCACCGGATTGGAGAGGGATATGTGCAATTGTACAATTGGTAATTCCATTTACCCTGGCATTTGAGAAGGAAAAGATAATGGGGGAAAAGGGAAGGAGTAAGAGATCACTGTTAGACTTCTTTCAATGACAGGATTTATCTCGATTCTGGAGGAGTCCCTAGGCGTGTACATGATGAGTTCAAGGCTCGTAATCAGATTGCAGAAGGCTTTGAGTCAGCACTCTTTTGGTGGGTAACAATTAATAAAAATGTAGATTGGATACATTTCATTTTCTATAATCAACAGCGATTTATAAATTATACAAAAGATGCAGTTAAAGGAATATCAGAACAGCTTGATGTGACAAGTAGGATGGCATGGGAAAACAGAATGGCCCTTGATATGAGTTTAGAAAAAAGTGTGTGTATGTGTGTGTGAGAGAGAGAGAGATGTTAGGAGGAAGCTGTTGCATCTTTATTCCTAATAACATTGCACCTGATGGTTCAATTACTCGGGCGTTAAGGGGATTGACTATCTCAGCAGAGGAACTGGCTGAGAATTCAGGAGTAGACACATCTCTAACGGGATGGCGTGAATTATGGTTTGGAAAATGGAAGGGGGTGGTGGTTTCCATCCTTACTTCCCTGATAGTAGTAGTCGGGGTATTGGTAGCCATTGGCTGTTTTATCATGCCCTGTATACGAGGACTCACCCAAAGACTGATTCAGACAGCCTTAATAAAACAGATACCCCTAAAATGAAATCAGGCAGAGGAACTTTATCGACTAAGTAATGAGGGGATGAGTGAGACCAAGATGGATGAAATATCCAGAGTGATGCTTGCGAATTTTGGGGGCAATGCTTAAAAGAAAAATGCAGAAGATAACAAATGGTAATTAAAGAAAAAGAGGTAAGTTTTGGGATATAGGTAAAGTAGTATCACCTCTGCAATCATCATTATTTATGCAAGGTTTATGCACTCACACCAGTGTATAATCGTTTCAACCAAGAGCTGAGTCAACAAGAATGAAAACTATGTGAAAGAAATATATAATTGTTTTTGTATTAGCTAAAATGTGCATATAAGAATGAAACGTGCCTGCAAACAATGGTAGATGTTACAGTCAACGAGATAAGGTGCTGTGTGGATGTAGGTTAAGCAAGATTTGCTTGTACAAGCAGTAGTTATAAGCATCTGTTTCCCACTTTTGCAAAAACACAATAACAAACCCCAATTAAAAGGTCATTAGGAGCAATATGGTTGGGGAAAGGGAGGAAATGTCACAAGTGGGCGATTTAGATAGTAGTGATGGAGGATATACCTAACAACGGTATAGTGGGATAGTGTAGGGGGACGAGCTGAGAATAATTCACAGGTCGGCGCAACATCAAGGACCGAAGGGCCTGTTCTGCACTGTATTGTTCTATGACTATAGTGCTACAAGAGATTTCTGCTGTCTTATACACATAGCTCCTATACACATAGCTCCTCCTGAACGCCATAACCTTTTACACTGATCTGAGCTTATTACCCAGTTTACCATACGACACGTAGAACACAGAACAGTACAGAACAAGACCCTTCGGCCATGATGACATGCCAATCTTTTATCCAACCATAAGACCAAAAATACAAGTGGCAGATAGAGTTTAATTCAGATAAATGCGAGGTGCTGCATTTTGGGATAGCAAATCTTAACAGGACTTATACAATTAATGGTAAGGTCCTAGGGAGTGTTGCTGAACCAAGAGACCTTGGGGTGCAGGTTCATAGCACCTTGAAAGTGGAGTCGCAGATAGATATGATAGTGAAGAAGGCGTTTGTTATGCTTTCCTTTATTGGTCAGAGTATTGAGTACAGGAGTTGGGAGGTCATGTTGCGACAGTACAACACATTGGTTCGGCCACTGTTGGAATATTGCGTGCAATTTTGGTTTCCTTACTATCGGAAAGATGTTGGGAAACTTGAAAGGCTTCAGAAAAGATTTACAAGGATGTTGCCAGGGCTGGAGGATTTGAGCTATCGGGAGAGGCTGAACAGGCTGGGGCTGTTTTCCCTGGAACATCGGAGGCTGAGGGGAAACCTTATAGAGGTTTACACAATTATGAGGGGCATGGATAGGGTAAATAGACAAAGTCTTTTCCCTGGGTTTGAGGTGTCCAGAACTAGAGGGCATAGGTTATAGATGAAAGGGGAAAGATATAAAAGAGACCTAAGAGGAAACTTTTTCATATAGCGGGTGGTATGTGTATGAAATTGGCTGCCAGAGGATGTGGTGGAGACTGGTACAACTGCAACATTTAAGAGGTATTTGGATGGGTATATGAATAGTAGGGGCTTGGAGGGATATAGACCGGGTGCTGGCAGGTGGGACTAGATTGGGTTGGGATGTCTGGTCAGCATGGACAGGTTGGACTGAAGTGTCTGTTTCCATATTGTACATCTCTTCGACTCGAACTTCCATACCCTTCGTTTTATTATCATCCATGTCCTCATACATCTAATTTTACTGCCACGCTGGCAGTGCATTCCACTCAGCCACCACTCTGTATGAAACGAACCTACCTCTGAAATCTCCCCTTAACCATCCACTAACCACCCGAAAATTATACCCCCTTGTAATAACTATTTATATGAGGGTAAAAAATCTCTCTCTCTCTATTCACTCGATCTCTGACTTTCATCACCTTGTTCACCTCTACCAAGTCACCCCTCACCCTCCTTCACTCCAATGAGAAAAGCCTTAGCTCCCTCAAACTTTCTTCATAATACATGCCCTCCAGTACAGGCAGCATCCTGGTAAATCTCCTCTTTACCCTCTCTCAAGCTTCCACATCCTTCCTGCAATGAAGGGAACAAAACTGAACACAACATTCCAAGTGGGATCGAACTAGGTCTCTATAGAGCTGCAGCATAACATCACGGCTTTAAAACTCAATCCCCAAACTAATGAAATCCCACACAATATATTGCTTCTTAACAAGCCAATCAGCTTGGGTGGTTACTTTGAGGGATCTATGGACCTGGAACCCAAGATTCCTTTGCTCCTCCACACTGCCAAAGATCCTGCCTTTAACTCTGTATTCTGAATTCAAATTTAATCTTCAAAATGAATGACTTCACACTTTTCCCACATTGAACTCCATCTGCCACTTCTCAGCCCAACTCTGCATCCTGTCAATGTTCCATTGCAACCTACAACAGCCCTCCACACTATCAACCACTCCACCAGCCTTTGTGTCATTGGGAAACTAACCCCTCTTTCAATCACACATCCAAGTCATTCATAAACTCACAAAGAGCAGAGGTCCTGTAACCTCTCCTTACAGAAAACCACTGGTCACTAAGCACCAGGATGAATGCTTTCCATCTATCATCACCCTCTGTCTTCTGTGGGCCAGTAATCCTGTATCCAGACAGACAGGTTTCCATGTACCCCATGCCTCTGTACTTTCTGAATGAGCCATAAAGATGTTTTGTCACATTCTCTAAACATTCAATAAGACTTGTAAGGCATGACCTGCCCCTTACAAAACCATGCTGACTATCTCTAATCAAACTATGGTTTTCCAAGGAATAATAAATCCTGTCTCCCAGAGTCCACTCCAATAATCTGCACACCACAGACATAAGACTGACAGGTGTTCAATTCCCAGGATTATCCCTATTCCCTTTCCTGTACAAGGGAATAAAATTTTCCTGCCTCCAATCATCTGGTCCGACTCCAGTGGACAGTGAGGGTGCAAAGGTCATCACCAGGTGCGCAGTAATCCACTACCTCAGTTGCTGTCGTAACTTTGGACGCATCCAGTCTGGTTCAGCGACTTATGTATCCTTATCTTTTACAAAATTCTCAGCACATCTTCCTTCGTAACATCCACCTCTTCATGTACATCAGCCTGTTTCACGCTGTCCTCACAAACGACAAGGTCCCTCTCAGCAGTGAATACTGAGGCATAGTATTCATTAAGGACCTCCCCTACCTCCTGTGACTCCAGGCACAACTTCCTTCCACTATCCCAGATTGGCCTTATCCTCACACTGGCCATGCTCTTGTTCCTCGCCTAAATGGAGAATGCCTCACGGTTTTCCTTAATCCTTCCCAACAATGCTTTTTCATGCCCCCTTCTAGTTGCCCTAAGTCCGTCTCTCGGTACCTTCCTGGTACCTTCAGAGAATCCCTACAGTGTGGAAACGGGCCATTTGGCCCAACACCTCCATATCAATCCTCCAAACAGTATCCAACCCAGCCCAATTCCCCCACCCTATTCCTCTCCAATTGCCCTCACTAATGCGCCAAACCTACCCATCCCTGAACACTATGGGTAATTTAGCATGGCTAAGCCACCAAACTGGCACATCTTTGGGCTGTGGGGGGGGAAACCGGAGCACCAGGAGGAAACCCACAGGGAGAATGCGCAAACACCCCACAGAGAGTCACCTGAGGCTGTAATCGAAATGGAGTCCGTGGTGCTATGAGGTAGCAGTGCTAACTACAGACACACCGTGCCACCCAATGCAACTCTCTGGAGCCCTGTCTGATCCTTGCTTCCTCGACCTTAAGTAAGCTTCCTTCTTCCTCTTGATTAGATGCTAAAGTCCACGTGGACAATGCTCTGCCTTCATCTATCTTTGGCCACCTCCTCGAAGAATCAATCCGGTTTGTGAAACGTGGTTTTCCACTCACAAAGCCATGCTGACCACCTCGAATCAGCCCTTGCCGTTGTAAATGTAAGGATCTCTTTTCTCTCAGAATCTCCTCCAACAACTTCCCCATCACTGGTCTCACGGGGCTGTAATTTCCTAGCTTTTCCCTGCAGTCCTTCAGTGATGGAACAGCATTAGCCAAACTCCAGTCTTCCAACATCTTACTGTGCCTGTTGATAGTATACATATCTCTGTAAGGGATCCTGCAATCTCTTCCCTAGCTTCCCACAATATTCTAGGATTGACCTAATGAGCTACTGAGGGCTGATCTACCTTTATTTGTTTTAAGCTTCCAGCACTTTCTCTTCTCTGTTGAGGATTCTTTCCAAGACATCACTATTTATTTCCCCACGTTCCCGAGCTTCCATGTCTTTCTCCACAGTAAATACTGACAAGACTATTTTGTTTAATATCTCACCCATCTCCTCTGGTTCCACACATAGGTGACCTTATTGATCTTTAAGGGGTCCTATTCTCTCCCAAGTTACTCTTTAGCCTTTATTGAAACTTGCAAAAAGGCTTCTGATAATTCAAATATACCATATCCCCTATACCAGTACACCCCTCCTACACCCTTTAAATTCTGCCATTTATATTCACACCAACAAATTCAATCCAACAGGCTCGTTGCTGGATCAGTCGGCATGGAGACCACTGTCACACACCGTTACTGTACTGCCCTTGCCATAAGTACATTCAGTGTCCTGACTGTAACCATATTGACATTCCCATCACTGTTTGGTGCCTACAAAAGAATTCCTGCTAACGGTTGCTGCTGTTTGCTTATTCTCAGCTCTACTTTTCATTTTCAGATCCACTTGATTGTCTCATTAATGCTTTAACCTCATCCTTCCTTCATAACTTGTTGGCTTTTTGCCTAGTCTGCATATTGGGACTAGATTGGGTTGGGATATCTGCACAGCGTGGGTGGGTTGGACCGAAGGGTCGGTTTCCATGCTGTACATCTCTCTGCTCTCTGGCTCTATCCAAACAACCCTTCAATATTCCCTTCCCAGTGATGGTCATTCTGCAGCTACATCTCCGGAATGACAGTTCCATCATATCTGTTCCCTGTCATTCCTTCTCCCTTATGGCGAATACAGGGAGTCATTCGATAGTACGGGGGTTTGAACAGATGGGTAGAGGTTACAGAGATAGGGAGGCTTACAGGGGCTCGAGGATGTTAGACTTAAACAGAGTTACATATGGTCAAGAATGTCAGTGGGACAAAGGGGTTTGGGGATTGGAGGAATTTACAGAGATAGACTGAGAGGCACAGACAGGGAGCTGTTTCATCTCGGAGAGTATTCTGAATACTAACAGAGATACGGAAGGTTGTCGTGACTGAAGACATTTACAGACATAAGAAGGCGTCTAGACACTGGAGGCTACATAGATAGGAAGGCAATGGAGTATGCCAGGTCACTGGATTGGAGACAGTTACACAAATGGAGAGGGTTGCACAAACTGAAAGAGGTTCCCATGGTCGGGAGGGGTATGGTGTCGGGAATGAGGGTGAAATTTAACAAGGTAAAGATCAATGAATTGGAGAAGGATAAGGAGATTACAATTTTTTCACAGCTAAGGAAGGGTTGTAGGAGCTGGAGAAGATTACATAGATAGGGACTGATGGAGAGGTTAAAGACACAAACATTGACATGGAGGGTGGTATTGGTGGGAGGAGCTTACAGGGATAGACAGGACTGTGAGGGTTTACAGGGATGAAGGAATTTAGTATCTACTGGAGAAGGTTAGGGACTAGGGTGTTAGGGATTGGAGAACCTGACAGAGACAGAGACACAGAGAGTGATGTGGACTAGAGGAGATTCCAAACAGAGGAAGGATTATCAGGACTGGAGAATAATACAGAGATCACTAACACAGCATGGGCCAGGATTGATGCCTGCGATCCCCTGTGCTGTCGCATTGAGGACCAGTACGGCAGAGGTGAAAAGCAGGACCCTCACAAAATGGTGGGAATGAAGCGTAGAATGTTGTTGTTTCTTACCCAGCTCTGTGTCTGTATCCTGTCTTCCAGGTCTGAATATAGAAGTCTACTACCTCCACCCTGTGCTGTTCACTGTGAGTGATCTTACCGGCTGCAGGAATTACTGAAGGCTTCAGATCTCCCTCTCCATCTCTCTCTGGCTGACCAACCAGTTTCAATGAGGTGATGGACGAGACAGGAATTAGGAACATCCTGATGACCTGCATGAGACAGAAATAGACAGAATGGGAAAGGAGACTGATGCAATGAGGAGAAGACATGCAGAGTGGCACAGAGTCCAGAAGAGATCTCGATAATCCCATTCTCCATCCCTTGCCTGTGCTGCTGCGTCTCTCTGGAGTGGACAATTCTGTTGACTCAGGATCTCAACCATCTGGAAGAGGGAGAAGTGCTGACAAAGGCAGCAAATATTCCCACACAGCGAGGGATACCAGATGGAGAGAGACTGAGTGATATCACATTATTAGACACTGTATTAACAGGGAATTGTTTGAATTTGTAACAAAGGCACTGGGATAATTGTGAGGGGATTCAACCTTCCTATCTCATCATCTCTTTGGTGGTGGCTCACAGATGAGGCTGACTCTCTCGCGCTCTCTGTGGGGGTGGGAGAGTCTGGAGTTGGCTGTACAGACTGATGTGGCCTTCCACAAACTCTGTTACACTTGAGGCAGAAGGTGGACATGGAAAGGGGGTGGGTGGGGTGTTGATATGACAGCGCGCTCCTTGTGCTATTTTCTCCTGGATTCCCGTTTTCCCCACAGAAAGTCTCGAGGTGCTCGACACCTTCCCAACGCTCCTTCCCCACTTCAGACGGTCTTGGCCGATTTGATTAAGAGATGAAAAAGAACCGATCAATTCTGAAGTAACCAACATTTAGAAATATGGAGGAGTGCAGTAGGAAGAGGAAATATTGTCAGTGATTAATCAGAGCAGCGCAACAGGGAGAATTGAAGGTGCTGGAGGTGGTGAGAGTGTTACAAAGAGGGGCAAAGGCCTGAACAACATTACAAAGCCAGTACGGATTGTTGCAGCTAGAGCTGTTTGCAAAGGGAGGGATGGACATCTGTATTTTCATTGATTCATTCACGGCCTGAGGATGTCACCGGTTGGACCAGCATCCATTGTCCTCCTGCTAATTGCCCAGAGGCAGCTCAGAGTCAGCCATATTGCTGTGGGACTGGAGTCACATGTGAGCCAGACCAGGTAAGAATGTCAGATATCCCTCCCTAAAGGACATACGTGAACCAGTTGATTTTTTCCAGATAATCAACAATGCTTATACAGAGGCCTCACGAATGTCCTGTACAGATACGCCATGACATCCCAACTCCTACTCTCAATGCTCTGCCCAATGAAGGGTGACCATCCCAAACACCTGCTTCACCAGCCTGTCTACCCGTGACGCTACTTTCAAAAAACTGTGTACCTCCATCCCTGGGTCACTGATTGATAACAGTACCCAGGGCCCGAACATTAATTGTACAAGTCCAGCCTGGTCTGCTTTACCACAATACAACATCTTGCATTTCTCCACCTGTTATTCCTAACCTCACTGGTCCAGCAGTACTGTTGATCCCATTGTACTCTTCGATAATCCTCTTCACTGTCCACTTTATCACCAATTTCAGTCTCACTCACAAACTTGCTAACCATGACTCCTGTACTATCATCCAAACTGTTTATATCAATGATACACAGCAGTGACCCAGCACCGAACCCTATAGCACACCGTTGGTCACAGGCCTGCAGTTTGAGCGGCAACCCTCTATGAACATGCTCTGTCTCCTCCCGTCAATCCTGTTTTGTATCCAGTTGGTGAGCGCTCCCTGATTATGTCTGATCTAAACTTACGATACAGTCTGCCATGCAGAACCTTGTCAAAGGCCTTGATAAAGTTCATGTGGACATCGTGTACTGCTCTGCTTTGACCTCTCACTTGTCTACCTCCACTCTCAGGTTTGAGACATGATTCCCCATGCACAAAGCCATGCTGATGATCATTAATCTGTCCTTACCTTTCCAAAGGCATGATGATCGTTTCTCTCAGAATCTCCTCCAACAACTTACCACCCTGCCATCAGTCTCACTGGGAGGGGTCCTGTAATTTCCTCCCTCGCTTCTCACAAGGCGCTGGGATACATCTGATCATGTCCAAAGGTTTTATCTAACTTTTTGCATTTTAAGACATCCAGCACCTCTTGTTCTCCAATGTGCACTCTTTTCAAGACATCACTATGTATTTTCCCAAGTTCCCGAGCTTCCATGTCTTTCACCACAGTAAATCCAAAAACAAAATATTTGTTCAGTATCTCCCCCATCAGCAGTGATTCCACACAGACAGCCTCATTGACCTTTCAGTGGCCCTATTCTTTCCCGAGCTAATTTTTAGCCCTGGTTGAAACTTGTCAAAATGCTTCTGAAATTTCAAATATCCCTCTACCGCAACTAGCCTCCCCCAACCTTATCTATTCTGCATTTATGGTCACACCAAAATATAGAATCCAACAGATTTAAAAATATTCCCCTTTTATAAAATCATACAGCTCCCATTGTTTCTAAACATCCAGTTATCATTTATTGTCATATCCTTTAAAACACATTCCAGCACGTTCCCGACTTACTGTCAGGCTAACACCATTTGGTTCAGACTGACTGCACAAAGGATTTTGCGAATCCTTGTGAATCAATCTGAAACAGGTAGCTTACAGGATCAGCAGGTCAGAGAGAAGGCAAATCAAATGTTGTCATTTATTACAAAGGGAATGGAGTCTAAAAATAGGGGGGTCTTGCTAAAACGATGCAATGTACAAGTCAGACCACACCTAGATTATAATGAACAGTACGTGTGCCCTAAGGAAAGACATTCTTGTGTTGGAGGCAGGCCAGGGAAGGTTCACTCGGCTGATCCTGGAGATGGCTGGATTTTCCAATGAAAAGAGGTGGAGTAGATTGCCCTTGAACTGAATGGGATTTTGAAGAATGGGAAAGAAATTGAATGACACATCCAGGATTCTGAGGGGCTTTGATAGGGTAGATGCCGTGAAGTTAGAAACTAGAACAGTACAACAGAGTAATAGGCCCTTCGGCCCACCATGGCTGTACTGACCATTGTGCTATTCTAAACTAATCCCATCTGACTGCATATGGGCGATATCCCTCTATTCACTGCCTGTTCATGTTTCTGTCTACATGCCCTTCAAAACTTTGCTCTTATTTCCACCTCTCCCACCTCCTGAGCAGCTTCCATCCTCTCGGTAAAGACAACTGGTCTCATTCATCTCACTTAAAACGTCTCACTCTCACCCTAAACCGATGCACCCTCGTATTTGATATTTCTACACTGGAAGGAGGATTCCAACTATCCACACTATTCACGCCTTTCCTAATGCTATATCCCTGTACCCGGTCACCCCTCAGTCTCCGATACTCACGAAAAACAATCCAACTGCGTCCAACCTCCTTACAGTAAACATATTCTCATCTAGGCAACATTCTGCCAACCCTCTGTTGCACGCTCCCCAAAACCTCCACATCCTTCCTATGGTGTGTCAACGAGAATGACACGCAATCTTCCAAACATGGCCGACTGAAGTTTCATTCAGTCACAACATGACATGCAAACGTCTGTACTCAATACTGTGACCAATAAAGGGAAACCTACCATACTCCTCCTTTACCACCACATCCTACTGTGTTGTTATTTTGAGGGAGCTATGGATTTGCTTCCAATGTCTCTCTGTTTATCAATGTTTCCATTTAGTCAATTAGTGTACTTCTCTCTTCCATTTGACTTCATAAATGCATCACTTCACACCTGTCCCGATGAAGTTCAATTTGCCACATCTCTGCCCAGCGTTCCAGCTGATCTAGATCCTGCTGCAACCTTTAACACTCTTCCTCACTATCCACAATTCCCCTAACTATCCCTAATCATTACATGCCTTTCCAAATGCCGTCTGCAAAATTACCACTCAAACTGCTGAACTTTTCATCTGAATCACAGATATAAATTACACACAGGCATCACAGCACTGATCCTTGTGAAACACCATTGACCACAGACGTCCAACCAGAAATTGACCACTCCACATACCTCTGTCTACTATCACCAAGAAAATATTGCAACCAACTTAACAACGAGCATGGATTGTGATTTGATCTTCCAGATCCCCCTTGCTATTTGGAAGCTGTCCATTCAAAATGACTCTATATTTTGATTCCCAGATTAAATTGGTTGTCTCACTAATGCACTGACTGCGTCCTTTCTTCACAACAAAACGGGACCTTGTTTGGTTTTTTGCTGATCCTGCATAAATCCCTACAATCCCCCAATAATCACATTGCTGTCATGATCATTCTGCAGCCACCCCTCCACAATAACAGTTCGATCATATCTGTTCCCTTCAGTTAATGCTGTCATTCCATCTGCCTTGTTGCAAATGCATGGCGCGTGTCACCGAGAGAGGGCCTTTGAGGGATGGTTAGAGGTCACAGAGTGGGAGAGATGTTTGGGGGAAAAATAATGTTGCAGGGTTAAACATAGTTATAGTTGCTACAGAATGTTCGCAGGAGAAAACATTTTATTGTTTGGAGGAAGTTAGAGAGATAAAGCGTCTTTGATTAGATTCCAGAGATAGGGATGTGTATAGGGTTGTGGATCGTTACATGGATTATGTTGATCAGGGTGTAGAAACATTCACAGGATTCCAGGATGTCGTACATTTAACAACAGTTGTGGGATCTGGAGAATATCGCAGTGATAGGGAGGATGGTATGGACTGGAGAATATTACAGGGAAAGGGTGGGTGGTATGGACTGGAGAATGTTGTAAACACATGGAAGATGATATACACTGGATAATGTTGCACGGATAGGGAGGAAGTTGTAGACTGGATAAAGTTAGAAGGAGAGATGATTTTATGCACTGGAAGGTATGTCAGAGAGAGAGTGGTGTGCATGCTGCAAGATACGACAGGGATAGGGAAGCTTGTAGATACTGGAGGAGACAGTCGTAGAGAGGCTTGTGAGAGACCAGATTCACTTATGAGCATAGGATGTGCTACAGTGAGCTGAGACCTTTGAAGATATAAACGAGAATACAATGGCCACAAAGCAGTCACACCTATACCTCGGTATATAGGAACTGAAGGATGTGAAGAGATTACACAGGCTAGGAGTGTTGTATGCAGTGTAGGAGATTAAACTGATAGGGATGGTTTTAGAGACTCAACAATGTTAGGAAATAATGGGAGTTGCAAAGGTAAGAGCAGGTTTCAACAATTCGGAGGATATAGACCTGAAGGAGCTTTGACAGATAGCGATGGTACAGTAAAGGGATTTGTAGTGGCTTCCCTTTCAGAAGCAATTCATAAGGACTCAAACCAGCCTGTTTGACATGTGCATTATCTCTCGACCATTCATCAGACAGCGCTGCAAATATTTCACTGGCTCTGCCTACCAGCTTAGACTGAACTAGCATTACCCAGAAGACCTCAGGCCACTCTACCTGTCTCTGCAATTTTTCAAATGAAATACAGAGTTCCTTGACAGTACAGTCACAGTAGATAGGATAGCGAAGGCAGCGCTTGGTATACATTCCTTTATTGGTCAGAGTATTGATTACAGGAGTTGGGAGGTCATGTTGCGGCTGTACAAGACAGTGGTTAGGCCACTTTTGGAATGCTGCATGCAACTCTGTTCTACTTCATATCGGAAGGATGTTGTGAAACTTGAAAGGGTTCAGAAAAGATTTACAAGAATGTTGCCAGGGCTGAGCTGTAGGGAGAGTTTGAACAGGTGATGGGTGTTTTTTCCTGGAGAGTCGGAGGCTGAGGGTGACCTTATAGTGGTTTATAAAATCAAGAGGGGCATGGATAGGGTAAATAAACAAAGTCTTTCTCCTGGAGTATGCGAGTCCAGAATTATAGGGCGAGGTTTAGGGTAAGAATAGAAGGATAGAAAAGAGAACGAAGGGGCAACTTTTTCACGTAGAGGATAGTGTATGTATGGAATGAGTTGCCAGAGGAAGTTGTGGAAGCTAGTACAATTGCAACAATTAAAAGGCACCTGGATGGGTATCTGAATAGGATGGGTTTAGAGGGAGATGGGCCGGGTGCTAGCAGGTGGGACTACATTGGGTTGGGATATCTGATCTGCAGGATGGGACCATGAATGGGTTGTGGAACCTGGAGGATGTTATGATTTGAACCACAGGTAATGTTTGATTGGATCTTTCAGCCAATCTTACAGATGGTACAATTGCAACATTCAAGAAGCATTTGGATGGATATATAAAGAGAAAGGGTTTGGAGGGAGATAGGCCAGGTACTGGCAGGTGGGACTAGATTGGGTTGGAATATCCTGTCAGCATGGCTGGGTTGGAATGAAGGGTCTGTTTCCATGCTGTACATCTTTATGACTGTAAGATCGGCTGAATGGTCCAATCAAAAATTACCTGTGGTTCAAATCATAATATCCTCCAGGTTCCACAAGCCATACCCTGTCCCATACTGCAGGTTCAATGAATCCCAGAACCTCTAACCATCTGCAAGTCCCACGTCCCTTCCGACATTTGTACCATCCTCCACGTTCTGCAGCCCTTCATACCTCTGAACATGGCCCAGACTCTCCAACTCCTCCTTCCTATGCACTGTTCCCCAGAAGAGCACTGGAGGATGGTGGGGGTTACAGAGATATGGAGGGACATCAGGACGGGAGGAATATAGGGACTTGAGGAGGTTTCACAGTTTATGAGTGTTGTAGGGACTGGAGGAACTTACAAAGATAGGGATAGGTTTAGTTTGGAGGATTCTGCAAAAAACTTTACGTGGTTAAAGGCAGGATTCATAGCAGCGTGCAGGAACAAAGGGATCCTGTGTCCCTCAGGTTCCCACCCAAGTTGACAGGCTGTTAAGAAGGCGGATGGTGTGTTGGCTTTCATTAGCAGGGGGATTGAATTTAAGAGATGTGAGATTTTGCTGCAGCTCTACAGAACCCCAGTTAGACCACACTTCAAATATTGTGAACACTTCTGTTCGCTTCATTATAGGAAGGATGTGGAAGCTTTAAAGACAGTGCAGAGGAGATTTAGCAGGATGCTACCTGGACTGGAGGGCATGCCCATAGAAGGTAGGTTGTGGAAGCTAGGGCTTTTCTGATCACAGCGAAGGAGGAAGAATGGTGACTTGATAGAGGAGTACAAGGGAATGAGAGGCATAGATAGAGTGGATTACCAGGGACTACTTCCAATGGGGAAATGGCTATCACAAGGGGACATAAGTTTAAGGTAATTGGCAGAAGGTTTAGCTTAGATATCAGAGGGATATGGGCCAGGTGCTGGCAGGTAGGACTAGATTGGGTTGGGATATCCTGTCGGCATGGAAGGGAATGGTATGTTATTTACACAGAGTGTGGTGGGTGCGTGGAATGGACTGCCAGCTGTGGTAGTAGATTCAGACACATTACAGACATCTAAGCAACTCTTGGATAGGCACAACAATGATAGTAAAATGTAAGGTATGTAGGTTCGTTTCATCTTCAGAGTAGGATAAAAGGTCAGCACAATATTGAGGGCAGATGGGCTTGTACTGGAATGTGCTGTTCCATGTTCTCAATAGCAAGGGTTATGATGGCAGCAAGAGGTTTCGGGAAGCGGGAGAGGATGCGATCTGAATGAAGTGACACAAATAGGAGGCGTTGCTAAAGTTGTATGAGGTAACAGAGACAGCAATGGTCTGATCTGGAGCAGATGACCCAGACTGCGGGAATTGTGGGGACTGGAGGGGCTTTCTCAGGGACAGAGGAGCATAGAGCCACAGGAGGTTACAGAAATGTGGAGAGCTGTCGGGCCTACAGGAGGACATGGAGATGGGGAGGTTGGGAGGAATGGAGCAGTTTACAGGGATAAGGATGTTGGTAGGATGGGGTGTTTTACACAGACAGGAATGTTTCGGGTGAATGGAGCTGAGTACAGAGATAAAGTGGGTTGTACAGATTGGAAAAACAAATAGACGTATGGAGGGTAGTCGTGACTGAAGATGTTTATAGGCACAGGAAGGCTTAGGTTCTGCAGGTTATTTAGATAAAGGGGGTGTGGAATCAGACAGATTCTCCAAGTGATAAAAACAGCAATTTTGGTTGGAGACAGTTTCACAGATTAGGGAGCATTAGTAACCTCCTCCAGTTTGGTCAGAGTGGGAAGGGTTGTAGGGGAGGGTGATGTTTACACATGGAAGAGTTGGAGAAGATTGTGGAGATGGAGATGGATGGAGACACTGGAGGAGCTTACATTGACAGGGTGGGTGCTGGCAATGAAAATATATCACATCGATAGTGGGTCTTGTAGGAACTGTATTGAAAGAGTCACAGGCATTGGAATGACTTCTGCAGATTGGGAGTATTACAGGGACTGAGAGGATTGGAGGGTCTCCACAGATTGATCGTGTCTTTAAGAATATGTAGATACGAAATTCTTAAACCCAATGTATGCAGTCTTCATTTCAAGACCAGAGCCTTATTATCCCTCATCAGCCAAGGATCCCTAAACCTGCCAGCTTTTCCCTTTACCCCAATGGGGCATACTGGTCCTGGATTCTTGAGATCACACTTTGAAAAGCCTCCCATTTGCCAGTTGTTCCTTTTCCTTCAAACAGACTCACCCAATCGATTAGAATCATAATGTGGAGGTGCCGGTGTCAGACTGGGGATGTACAAAGTTAAAAATCACCCGACACTCGGTTCCAGTCCAACCGGTTTATTTGAAAGCACTAGCTTTCAGAGCACTGCTTCTTCATCAGGTGGTTGGGGAGCACAATCCTAAGGTACAGAATTTATAGCAACAGGATGACAGTGTCATGGAATATAACATCAAACAAATTTAGTTTAAGCCTTTCATCTGTTACAGTGATCACCAGCGCTTCCAAAGCGAGTTGGATTATAACTGGGCGTTGTGCAATTTTAATTTCACAGCATTGACGCTGGCCAGATCCTGCAGAATGGCCCCAAACCTGGCCCTGTTCCAGTATTCCTCTTCAATCTGTGGACCTGCTGATCTTTTTCCATAACTATGTTAAAACGAAGACAGTTGTGGGCACTGGACCCAAAGTGCTCTCTGAATGACACTTCAGTCACTTGCCCGACCACGTTTTCTGAGGGGAGGTCCAGTGTTGCACCTGCCTGAGTAGAGTAGGGCCCTCTGCATATTGATTTAGGAACCTTCCTTGGACACCTTTGAAAAATTGCTCTCCGTCCAGGTCTTTTTATACTCTAGGTGGCCCAGTCAATACAGGGAATATCAAAATCTCCAGCCTGCACTCCTCTATTATTCCTATAGTTATCTGCAATCTCTCTGTACATCTGCTCCTTTGGTATCTGTTGGGTCTACAACAGTCTACGATACAGTCCCAACAAAGTGACCACCCCCCTTCTTTCTAACTTCTAACCATGTGGAATTTTAAATGAATATATGTTTTAATAATTGGAATTAACAATCCATAAATAAGTATTGATAAAAATCCAAACACAGAGAAAGACAACAGTTCACTCTCATGTGGTCTGCAGGACATACTCACAGCAAAGTGTTTGCCTCTCAATGACCCTGTGAAATGGGCGAGCCAGCTGCTTCGGTCAAGGGCAGCAAGGGATGGGCAATAAAGGCTAGTCAGCCAGAGACATCCACATCCCATACCTGATTTTTTTTAAAATCCATTCTGATCGGTCCCAGCACAGTTCCAGTGGAACAATGTCCTGGCCAATCACGTTGGTAGATTTATGGACAGGGCTTTAAACTGACAGAGAGGATGCAGGGACAGGCTTCAGGTGAAAGGAGCTTTCCAAATCCAAAGAGAAAACATGAAGCATCAGAGCAGCGTGGGAATGTGACTGAAGACAACAGAAAGGAACAGGATGGGACAAAGTTTAACTAAAACTGTAGATCAGCAAATCCATTTGTGACAGGAAATTGTGGGAACGAGTAACTTATGTTTTTTTATTAATGGACAAAGTCTCTGCACAAGGTAGATGGATTTGTGACACAGAGATAAAAGGGATTTAGACACCAGAGAGATGTGGTTACAGGGCGAACTAAAGGTGGAACATAAATATTCAATGGTTCACAACCTTGTGCAAATTCAGGCAAAATGGACGACACTAACAATAATGGGTAAGAAAGGCATTACAGAGAAAGCATTTGGCATCAGATCGTGAAGTAGAGTCAGTCTGAATGTAAATTCTGGCTACTACTTGCCAAGGACACAAGCAGCAGAACAGTTTTAGACCACCCACCGAACAGCATTTCATTGCTCGTCACTGCAATAAATAGGAATTCATTGGAATTTTTAATACAGGCATGGTGAACATTTAGTGAAACGTCAATATTCGCAAAGTCTGGGACAATCACACTGACAACAGTGATATTGGAAGAGGAGTTCAGAGAATATTTTTCAGTGTTTCTTAGAATAACACATTGTGCAACTGGCGAGGGACGTAACTGTCTCAGAGCGACTGTTGTGTGATAAAACTTCGTGAATGAGTAATTTCACCTGGAGAGATCCTCTGGGAAATTGTGATAAAGTGCAGTTTAAAGAAATGTAAAGTTTTAAAGTGAATCACAGAAAGGACAAGCTACAACTAGAAACAAAAATAGCCAATTACATGAGTTTGAGAGGAGAACTGACCAGGATAAACAGGCTAAACAGACTGAGACATGTGCCTGTAAATGAACAGTGGAAAACATTTGAAGGAACAGTGTAAAATACTCAACAAAAGGACATTCCACTGAAACAGACAAAAACTCAGCAAGAAATCCCCTTTGATCCCTCACTCAGGACAAACTGGATCATATTAGATTATGAGGCTGAGAAGATCACCACAAAGTACTTAAAATCCTGAAGTGAGAGAGAGTTTTAGAGTAAGTTTTAAAGGGATTGCAATGGGTCTGCTAGCAGGAGGAGGGCAATGGGAAGGGGAATCGTTGTCAGGGTTTATTGACACGATGCGAACATGGAGAGGTGAACGTGCTGGAGGTGGTGAGAGTGTTACTGAGAGTGGTCAGGGCCTGAACGGTGTTACAAAGCCAGTACGGATTGCTACAGCTGGAGGGGGTTGCAGAGGTAGGGAGGGATATATGTATTTTTATTTGTTCATTCATGGGATGTGGGTGTCACTGCCTGGACCAGCATTCTTTGACACCATGCTAATTACCCAGAGATTGTTGGGGCCCTGGTGGATAAATATAATACTTTGCTGGCCACAGGTGAAGTGCTGAATGACTGGAGGATCACTAATGTGGTTCCTTTGTTCAAAAAGGGCAGCAGGGATAGGCCAGGTAATTACAGAGCAGATAGTCTGACAGCAGGGGGAGGGAAATTATTTTGAACTACTGTGAGGATGAATAAACACTTGCAAAGGTAAGGATCAACTCGGTTTAGTCATCACGGATTTGGCAGAGGAAGATACTGTCTGAGGAATTCAGTTCAGTTTTTTTTTAAATGGTTCTTTAGTATATTGATGAAGGCAGTGCAGATGATGTGGTTTACATGGACTTCAATAAGTCCTTAAACAAGATCCAACATGGAAGGCTGGTCCAAAAGGACTGGGTTCCAAGGCAAGTTGGCAAATTGGATGCAAAATTGGTGGATAGAATACTTTCACCGGGTGTACCACAGAGATCTGTGCAGGAACCATTGAACATTAATAACTCGGATGTGAAAGCAGAAGGTATCATTAGTCGGTTTGCAGATGACATGAAAGGTGAGGGTGTTGTTCACAGTGAGGAGGATGGTCTCCGTCTGCAGTCCGATGTCGATAGGATGATAATCTAAGCAGAGTTTAGTTCTGATCGAAGTGAGGTAATACTCTGTGGGAGGTACGATAAGCGAAGTACAGACATAATAAACGGTAGGTCCTTGCGGAGTACTGAGGAATACAGGGTCCTTGGTGGACAAGTCCATCGATCCCTGAAGGTGTCAGCACAGGGAGACAGGGTGGGAAAGGCACCTCAACTGGGAGTGGGAGAGGGACCCATATCCTGGTGGGGTGAATTGCTCGAGCTGCTTGAGAGGATATAACCCAGTCTGGCAGGGGGTTGGACCTTAAATAAACGTAAGGCCAGAAAGAAGATTGAGGTTGGTGCACGAGTTAAAGACAACAATTTCAGCAGACAAGGCAGGCAAGAACATAGCAGGGAATGGGGGAGGGGGAACTGATGATTAAAGAGCATTTATTTCAATGCAAGGGGCCTGACAGCTAAGGAAGATGAACTCAGGGCATGGATTGGAACATGGGACTGGGATATTATAATTATTACAGAAACACAGCTGAGGGAGGGGCAGGACTGGCAGTTCATTGTTTCAAGGTGGAGATGCGACAGGAAGCATCGAAGGGGAGGCAAGAGAGGACGTGTGGTGGTGGGTTTTGATTGCATGATTCATCACAGCAGTACTTAGAGAGGATATTCCTGTGGGATCGCCCAGTGAAGCTATGTTAGTGGAACAGAGAAATAAGAACGGGTTATCATTCTGAAACGATTGGACTGCTGACCCCGAAAATCTGTGGCAGACTGTGGAACAAATATGTCGGAACATCTTAAATATCAACCATAATAATAGGGCTGTTATGGCACGGTTTTTGAACTTTCCAAACCTAGACTGGGACTGCCAGTGTTCAGTGTTTAAGGGAGGAATTTGGTAATTGTGTTCCAGAAAACTCCCAATCAATATGTAAATAGCCTGAAAAGACAAAGGGGCAAAACCTGACCTCCCCTTGGGAATTAAGGTAGGGAAAGGGACTGAGGTGTGAGTGGGAAAGCATTTTGCCAAAGTGACCACAGTTCTAGTAGTTTGAAAACAGCTTTGGAAAAGGACAGGCCTGGTCCACAAGTGCAAGGTATAAAATGGAGCCTGACCAATCTTGATCGTATGAGCCAGGAACTTTCAAAATGTGACTGGGGAAGGGAATTATTTACAGGGAAAGGGAAGTTTGGCAAGTGAGAATATTTTAAAAGTGAGATAAACTGATCGATCAGCACCAGTATTTTCCTGTTTGTGTGCAGGTCAATGCTGACAGCATTCGGAAACACTGGCTGTCCATTGAGGGTCTTGTCAAGGAAAAGGGGGCACATGTCAGGTATAGCCAGCTGTATCAAGGGGATCCCTGAGGATATACAGGGGCTGTTGGAATACACTTTGGGTGGAAAACAGGAATGGAGAAAGGCTAAATGAAATAGCCTCAGCAGAGAAGGAAAGGGGAATCCAAAAGTGATTGTATCAGTATATTAAGAGTGTATAAGTAACTCAGGACAAAATAGTGTCCATTAAAGATCAATGAGGCCATCGATGTGTGGAACTGCAGGATATTTGCTAAGATCCTAAACATTTTTTTCATTCCAGAACTTACTGTGGAGAAAGACTGGGGAACTCAGGGAACAGGAGTAATACATGAGACCACAATTGGAGTTCTCTGCAATTCCAGTCTCTCTGCTACAGGAAGGATGTTGTCAAACTTGAAAGGGCTCAGAAAAGATTAACAAGGTATTGCCCGGGTTGTTGGTGAATAATCTGGGGTTACTGTCACTGGAGAATCGGAGACTGAGGGGTGACCTTACAGAGGTTTAATAAACATGGGGGCCATGGATAGGGTAAGCATTCAAGGCCTTTTCCCAGAAGTTGGGGAGTCCAAAACTAGAGGGCATAAGTTTAAGGTTGGAGGTGAATGGTTTACAGAGGGACTGAAGGGACAGCTTCTTCACACACATGGTGATGGGTGTATGGAATGAGCTGAAAGAGAAAGTAATGTAGACTGACACAATTACAACATTTAAAAGTTATCTGGATGGGCATCTGAATCGTGAGGGTGTAGACGTATATGGGCCAAATGCTGGAAAAGGGAATGGATTTATTCAGATCTTCTGGTAAGCCTGCACGAGTTGGGGACTGAAGGGTCTGTTTCTATGCTGTATATCTCTATGACTTGAAAAGAGTGCATGTTATAAAAGAGGTGGTGCTGGAGGTTTTAAAACACAAAGCCGTGGCAAGTTCCAGAACCCGATTAAATGCATCACAAGGGTAGAGCTTATACAATTAATGTTAAGGCTTCGGTTAGTGTTTTAGTGCAGAGGGACCTCCGGGTTCAGGTAGATAATCCTTGAAGTTTGCATCACAGGATGGATAAAACAGTGCTTGGCATGATTGACTATTGCTCAGTCCATTGAGTGTAGGATTTGGGACGTCATGTTGAGATTGTACAGATATTGGTGAGGCCTCTTCTGCAACACTCTGTCCAGATCTGGTCGCCCAGTTATAGGGAGAATATTATTAAGCTGCAGGGGGTTCAGAAGAGATTTACCAGGATGTTGCTGGGTATGGAAGGATTGAGTTCTGAAAAATGGCTGGATAGGCTGAGTCTTTTTTCACTGGAGCCTGGACGTTGAGACATGATGCTATAAAGATTTATGGAAAAAAAATGAGGTACATAGATCAATTTAATGGTAGTTGCCTTTTCCTCAGGATGGGGGAGTCTCAAGAGGAGGGGCCACATTTTTAAGGTTAGAGGGGAGAGGTGTTCAAAAAAAAAGATATGGGGCAATTTGCTACACAGAAGATGGTTTGAGTGTGGAATGAACTTCCTGAGAAAAGGGTTGATGTGGGTACAATTACAACATTTAAAAGATATTTGGATAAACAGGTGAATAGGGAAGAGTTGGAGTGATATGGGCCAGCAACAGGCAGCTGGGAAGAGTTTAGTTTTAGATTATGGTGAGTATCAACTGAAGGGTCAGTTTCCATGCTGTATGGCGTTATGACAAGAATATGGTTTGATTCCATTATTGAAGAAAGGATCAGGGCTGGGTCCACTGATGTGCATCATCGACATAAACAATTTGGTTGAAAATATAGGAGTGATTGTGCGAAAGTTTGTTGATGATCAATTGAATGGTGTCGTGGGCAGTAAATACGGTTATCAAAGGGGATACTGACCAACTGGGCCAGTGGACCAAGGAATGAAAGATGGAGTTTAATTCAGCTGTTGGATTTTGTTAAGACAAACCAGGGAGGACTAATACAGTTAATGGAAGGGCTCTGGCCAGAGTTGTTGACCAGAGAGAGAAAGAGAGAGAGAGAGAGAGAGAGAGAGAGAGAGAGAGAGAGAGAGAGAGAAAGACCAGGGGGTGCCAGTTACATTGTTCCTCGGAAATGGCATCACAGGTGGACAGGGTGGGGAAAGCGACATTTGGCACATTTGCCGACATTGGCCAGCACTTTGTTACATACGTTGGAGATATTTGTAACATTGTCCTAAATATTTCACTTGGGCAGAGGAGGCCAAGGGGTGACTCTAAGAATGGTGAATAACCAAGGGTAGGTGAGTCCAAAACTAGAGGGTATAAACAGGAGGTGAGAGAGCAAGGATTTAAAGAGGGAGCTGAGGGGGAACATCATCCACAGAGGATGGTGCATAGACGGAATAGACTGCCTCAGGCACATGGGAGAAACAAGAACAATTACAGCATGGAAAAGACATTTGAGCAGGTACATGGAGAGGAGAAGGTTTGAAGAGCTAAGGGCCAAAGGCAGGCAAATGAGACTCATTCAGTTTAGGTAACATGGGCTGCATTGAGGAGTTGGACCACAGGTTCTGTTTCCGTGCTGTATCACTCTGTATCCAGTTAAAGAGGATTAGTGTACCATAATAAGGCATGTTGTAGACACTGAAGCAAGTTACAGCGATGGGGATGGTAGTCTGGAATGCAGTACATTTCAAATATGTGGAGGGACTATCGGGAATGGAGCAGGTTACAGGGATAACTACTGTTATAGGAGTTAAAAATGACTGAAGACACTGGTGCACAAGCCATGCCACAGATACAGTGTTGCAGAGTAATGAGTCTTAGTACAGTGTTGGAGGGAGAACGCAGAACAGAAATATCCCAGGCAGCATTCACAAACTCTCGTCGGAGACCTACTCTCCCGTCTGTTGTACTGATGCTCACTAAGACAAAACAGGACTGAATTGATAACTATGAACTCCCGATGCTGTCTCAGTGCAACATAAGTTAAAGTAGACGTGGTGATTGAGCATGGGGTGTAACTGTACTGTACTGTGCTCCCCCTCCAGCACTGTATCTATGTCATGTCTTGTTAGCGATGTTTGGAGCCCTCTCATTGCTCTCTGCTCTGTGCACTATGAGTGATCTTACCTCACTGCAGGATTTATTGAAGGCTCCAGATCTCCCTTCCCTTTGTCTCTCTGGCTGACCAACCATCTTCAATGAGGTGATGGATGAGACACACAGCAGTTGGGAAGTCTATTGAGTCAGTAACTTCTTGAGTACCTACAGGAGACAGAGAGATAGACAGAATGGGAAATTAGACTGATGCAGTGAGGGTTACACAAGGAGAATGGAAATGAGCCCAAACAGATATCTGGAAAATCCCAAACTCCATCCCAGGCCGGTGCTGTTGCGTCTCTCTGGAGTGGAGAATTCTGTTAGCTCAGGATCTAGAGTAGCTGCAAGAGTGAGAGACGCTGACAGAGGCAGCAATTAGACCCACACAGTGAGGGATACCACATGGAGAGAGACTAAGTGATATCACTGGATTGCTGGAAGACTTCAGGATCACACAGTCATGTTAGAAGAATGGGTTTAGCTTCATGTATCAGTGCTCAGGGATTAGCAACCAGTGAGCAGGTGAAGTGATGGTGTAATAACATTATTGTTAGGATATTTGTCCAAAACCTCAGCTAATGTTCAGGAGAGGCAGGTTTGAATCCCACCATAACATATGGTGGAATTTAAAATCAATAATTTTAAAAATAGCAATGAACAACCGATAAACAAATATGAAACCATTGCTGATGTACAAAAATCACAATCCCTTCGATTAGATTCCCTACAGTGTGGAAACAGGCCTTTCGACACAAGAGTAGCCCACTCAGACCCATCTCCCTCGACCTAACACTATGGGCAATTTAGCATGGCCAATTCGCCTGACCTGCGCGTCCTTGGACTGTGAGAGGAAACCGGAGCATCCAGAGGCAATTCACGTTGACACGTGGAGAATGTGCAAACTCCACACAGTCACCCGCGGCTGGAATCGAACCTGGGACCCTGGTGCTGTGAGGCAGGAGTGCTAATCACTGAGCCACCGTGCCACCCACTTGCCCTTTCAACAACGAGATCTGATCATCCTCACGTGGTCTGCATGACATACCCACAGCAAAGTGTTTGCCTCTCAATGGTCCTCTGAAATGGCCAAGCAAGCTACTCAGCTCACGGGCAGCTAGGGATAGGCAATAAAGGCTAGTCAGCCAGAGACACCCACATCCCCTACCTGATTTATAAAAAAATCCAATAGGATGGTCCCACTGGAACCGTGATGGGACCAGTGTCCTGGCCAATCATGACAGTAGGTTTATGGACAGGGCTTTAAACTGACAGAGAGGATGCAGGGACAGGGTCCAGGTGAAAGGAGCTTTACAAATTCAAAGAGAAAAGGTGAAGCATCGGAACAGTATGGGGATGTGACTGAAGGTAATTAAAAAGGAACACGATGGGACAGCGATTAACTAAAACTGTACTTCAGTGAATAGGTTTGTGACAGGAAATTGTGGGAGAGTAAATTATGTTTTTTTTTCAATGGACGACGTCTTATCAATAAGGTAGATGGATTTGTGACACTGAGATAAAAGAGGTTTAGATAACAGAGAGACATTGTTACAGGGTGAACAAAAGGTGGACATAAATATTCAATGGATCACAACCTTGCGGAAACTCAGGCAAAATGGGAAACACTAACAATAATGGATAACAAAGGCATCACAGAGAAAGCATTTGGTCTCAGATCATGAAGTAGAATCAGTCTGAATGCAAATTCTGGCTACTACTTGCCAAGGACACAAGCAGCAGAATAGTTTTAGCCACCAAAAAGCATTCCGTTGCTCATCACTGCATTGCACAGGAACTCATTGGAATTTTTTAACAAACACATTGTGATAATTTTGGGAAACATCAATATTAAAAATGTGGGACAGTCACACTGGCAAGAGTGATATTGGAAGAGGAGTTCAGAGAATTAGTTTTCAGTGTTTCTTTGATTAACAAATTGTGCAACTGGCAAGGGACGTAACTATCTCAGAGCGACCATTGTGTGATGAAACTTCGTGAATGAGTAATGACACCTGGAGAGATCCTCTGTGAAATTGTGATAAAGTGCAGTTTAAAGAAATATAAAGTTTTAAAGTGAATCACAGAAAGGACAAGCTACAAGCAGAAACAAAAATAACCAATGACATGAGTTGGAGAGGAGAACAGACCAAGGTAAATAGGCTAAACAGACTGAAATATGTGTCTGTCAATGAACAGTGGAAAACATTAGAAGGAGCAGTGTAAAACACTCAACAAAAGGACATTCCATTGAAACAGACAAATCCTTACCAAGAAATCCCCATCGGTCCCTCACTCAAGTAAAAAGGATCATATCAGATTATCGGGCTTGGAGGATCACCAAAAAGTACTTAAAATCCTGAAGTGAGAGAAAGTTTTACAAGTAAGTTTTAAAGGGATTGCAAAGAGTCTGCTCGCAGGAGGAGGTCAGATGGAAGAGGGAATAATTGTCAAGGTTTTATGTCACAAAAGGAACTGGGAGAGCTGAAGGTGCTGGAGGTGGTGAGAGTGTTACAGAGAGGGGTCAGGGTCTGAACGGTGTAACAAAGCCAGTACAGATTGCTGCAGCTGGAGGTGTTTACAGAGGTAGGGAGGGATATATGTATTTTTATTTATTCATTCATGGGACAAGGATGTCACTGTGGGACCAACATTTTTTGCCCCACTGCTAATTACCCAGAGTATAGCACAGAGTCAGCCATATTGCTGTGGGTCTGGTGTCACGTGCAGGCCAGACCAGGTTAGAATGTCAGATGTCCTTCCCTAAAGGACGTAAGTGAACCAGATGAGTACTTTCTACTGGTCAACAATGCTTTTATGGTGGCCTCACCAATGTCCTGTACAGCCACAACATGACATCCCAACTTCTACTCTCAATGCTCTACCCAAAGAAGGTAACCACCCCAAACGCCTGCTTCACCAACCTGTCTACCTGTGACACCACTTACAAAGAACTGTCGACCTGCATCCCTGGGTCTCTGACTGACAACACTACCCAGGGCCCGAACATTAACTGTACAAACCCACCCTGGTTTGTTTCACCAAAATGGAACACCTCACCTTTATCTAATTAAACTCCATCTGCTATTCTTCAGCCCACTATCCCAGTGTACTATTTGAACTGTTGTATCACAGATAACTTTCTTCACTGTCCACTTTACCAACAATTTCAGTGTCACTCAAAAAAGTTACTTCCCACAAAACCAATATTCCCATCCGAACCATTTATCCAAATGACAAACAACAGGGGACCCACTCCACCGCTGGTCACATGTCTCCAGTCAGAAAGGCAACATGTCTCCCATCACCCTCTGTCTCCTACCATCAAGCCCAATTTTGTATCCAGTTGACTCGCTCCTCCTGAATACCATATCCTTTTACATTGATCTGAGCTTATTACCCAGTTTACCATACAGAACGTAGAACACAGAACAGTACAGCACAAGACGCTTCGGCCATGATGCCATGCCCATCTTTTACCTGACTGGAAGATCAAACTAACTTACATACCCTTCATTTTGCCGATCCAAGAGTCTGTTAAAGTGTCCCATTACACCCACCCACCACTCTCTGTGTAAAGAACCTCCATCTGAGATCTCCCCTTACCCATCCTCCAATCACCTTACAATTATGCCCCCTTGTACCATGTATGCCATGGGATAAAGACGTCTATCACTGTTCACTCTTTCTTTGCCTCACACCATCTTGTTCACCTCTACCAAATCACACCACACTCTTCTTCACTCCAATGAGAAAAGCCTTAGCTCCCTCAACCTTTCTTCATAAGACATGCCCTCCAGTCCAGGTAGCATCCTGGTAAATCTCCTCTTTACCCTCTATAAAGCTTCCACATCCTTCCGATAATGAAGGGATCAAAACTGAACACAATATTCTAATTGGGATCGAAACAGGACTGTACAGAGCTGCAGCATAACCTCATGCCTTTAAAACTCAATCCCCCAGCTAATGAAAGCCAATACAACATATTCTTTCTTAACAACACTATAAGTTTGGTGGCAAATTTGATGGATCTCTGGTCATGAAATCCAAGATCCATCTGTTCCTCCCCACTATTCAGTATTCTGCCTTTACCCCTGTATTCTGCATTCAAGTCTCACCTTCCAGAATACATCACTTCACACTTTTCCAGATTTGACTTCATCTGCCACTTCTCTGGCCAGCTCTACATCCTGTCAATGTCCCATTGCAACCTCCAGCAGACATCCACACTATTCACCACTCCACCCACCTTCATGTCATTGGCAAACCTACTTACCCACTCTTCCACTCACACATCCAAGTCATTCATAAAATCACTAAGAGCAGAGATTTTTTGACCTCTCCCTGCAGAAAACCACTGGTCACTGAGCTCCAGGCTGAATGATTTCCATCTGTCATCGCCCTCTGTCTTCTAAGGACCAGGATTTCTGTATCCAGACAGGCAGGTTTCCCTGTCTCCCACGCTCTGTACTTTCTCAATGAGCCATAAATGTGTTTTGTCACATTCTCAAAGGATTCAATAAGATTTGTGAGGCATGACCTGTCCCTTACAAAGTCATGATGACTTCCTCTAATCAAACTATGGTTTTCCAAGGAATCATAAATCCTGTCTCCCAGAGTCCTCTCCAATAATCTGCACATCACAGACAGAAGACTGACAGGTCTGTGATTCCCAGGATTATCTCTATTCCCTTTCTTGAACAACGCATGGCTGATTCACCTAACCTGCACATCTTTGGGCTGTGGGGGGAAACCGGAGCACCCGTCGGAAACTCACACAGACATGGAGAGAATGTGCAAACTCCACGCAGACAGTCGCATGGGGCTGGAATTGAAATCGTGTCCCTGGTGCTGTGAGGCAGCAGTGCTAACCACTGAGCCACCGTGCTGGCCCATGTAACTCTCTAGAGCCCTGCTTCTGATCCTTGGTTCCTCAAGCTTAAATTAGCTTCCTTCTTCCTCTTGACTAGATGTTCTCCATCCCCTGGAACCATGTCAAATGCTTTGCTGTAGACAACGCTGACTGCGCTGCCTTCATTTATCGCTTGGTCAACTCCTCGAAGAGTCAATCCAGTTTGTGAAACACGGTTTCCCACTCACAAAGCCATGCTGACTATCTCTAATCAGCCCTTGCCTTTCCAAATATATGTAACTCCTTTCTCTCAGAATCTCCTCCAACAACTTACCTAGCACTGGGCTCACTGGGCTGTGATTTCCTGGCTACTCACTGCAGACCTTAAGTGATGGAACAGCATTAGCCACCCTCCAGTCTTCCGGTAGCTCATTGTGTGTATTGATAAAATAAATATATGTTAGGAACACTGCAATCTCTTCCCCAGATTCCCAAAATATTCTAGGATCGACCTAATAAGCGACTGAGGATTGATCTACCTTTATTTGTTTTCAGATTCCAACACTTTTTTTTCCTTTGTTGAGGATTCTTTCCAAGACATCACTATTTATTTCCCCAACTTCCTGAGCTTCCATGTCTTTCTCCACAGTAAATTCTGACAACACTATTTTGTCTAATATCTCACCCACCTCCGGACAGTTAAGGTGCCCTATTCTTTACCAAATTACTCTTTAGCCCTTATTGAAACTTGTATAAAGTTTTCTGAAAATTCAAATAAATCGTATCTTCAGTCCAACCACTCCTACACCCGTATCTACTCTGCCATTTATATTCACAACAATAAAAATAAAATCCAACAGGCTCAAAAACACATCCTCTTTTTTATTAAAAGTGTTTCTAAGGGTCCAGTTGTTGTTCATTGACATATCCTTTCAAACATATTTCAGCTCCTGACCTACTATAGGCTAACACTGTTTGGTTTCAGACTGGCAGCAGAAAGGGTTATGGGAGTTCATGTTTATCTGAAAAAGGTAGCTTACAGTTTCAACAGGTAATAGATGTTTTGGAAATAAGCAGGGTCGTGGGGACTGAAGGACATTATGGAGATAGGGAGTGATGTAGGGACTGTATGAGATTATGGACACAGAGAGTGCAGTGGTGACTGAAGAACATTATGGAGATAGGGAGTGATGTGGGGCCTGAAAGGGGCCAAAGAGACCTGCAGGGCTGTTGGGCCTAAAGGAGGTTGTACAGATCAAGAGGATCATGGGGATTGAAGGAGGTTACTCTGAACGGGAGGGTCATTGGGTCAGGATGAGATTATGGAGATAGGGAGGGTCGTGGGGCCTTTTGGAGGTTATGGAGTTAGGGAGGTTTGTGGGGAATGATTCAGGTTACATGGATAGGAAGAGTCGTGGGGACTGAAGGAGTTTATGGAGAGAGGGAGGGCTGTGGGGACTGAAGGAGGTTATATAGATAGTAAGTTTATAGAGAAGCACAGGAAAGAAGAGCAGGTATTGGCCATTTGACCACAGAGTCGGTCCCACCATTCAATATGATCACGACTGATCATTTAACCCAGTACAGTATTCCTGCTTTCACACCTTACTCTGATATTATAGTGACTACTGGCATTTAGTGATACAGTGGGCTGTAGTAACTGGGACGGGGGTATGGGGGGTGGTGTTGTCGTACAGAGATAGGGAGGGTTGTGGAAGCTGGGACAGGTGACAGATACAGGGTGGGTTTTAGGAATGGAAGGACTTTACAGGGATTTGGCGGAATGCGGCGATGGGACGTGGTAACAATCACAGGGAGGATTTTGGGAGCTCGATCTGAGACGGGTCCAGCTGAGAACAGAAGTGAGTCAAACAGTCAGGGCAGGCAGGGACAAGGTAGGACTAATAAATTAAACTGCATTTATTTCAATGCAAGGGGCCTAACAGGGAAGGCAGATTAACTCAGGGCATGTTTAGGAACATGGGACTGGGATCTCATAGCAATTACAGAAACATGGCTCAGGGATGGGCAGGACTGGCAGCTTAATGTTCCCGGATACAAATGCTACAGGAAGGATAGAAAGGGAGGCAAGAGAGGAGGGGGAGTGACATTTTTGATAAGGGATAGCATTACAGCTGTGCTGAGGGAGGATATTCCCAGAAATACATCAGGGAAGTTATTTGGTGGAACTGAGAAATAAGAAAGGGATGATCACCTTATTAGGATTGTATTATAGACCCCACAGTAGTCAAAGGGAAATTGCCAAACAAACTTGTAAGGAGATCTCAGTTATCTGTAAGAATAATAGGGTAGATATGGTAGGGGATTTTAACTTTCCAAACATTGACTGGGACTGCCACAGTGTAAAGGTTTAGATGGAGAGGAATTTGTTAAGTGTGTACAAGACAATTTTCTGATTCAGTATGTGGGTGTATCAACTAGAGAAGGTGCAAAACTTGACCTAAACTGAGGAAATAAGGCAGGGCAGGTGAGTGAGGGGTCAGTGGGGGAGCACTTTGGGACCAGCGACCATAATTCTATTCATTTTAAAATAGTGATGGAAAAGGATAGACCAGATCTAAAAGTTGAAGTTCTAAATTGGATAAAGGCCCATTTTGACGTATTAGGCAAGAACTTTTGAAAGCTGATTGGAGGCAGATGTTCGCAGGTAAAGGGACGGATGGAAAATGGGAAGCCTTCAGAAGTGAGATAATGAGAATCCAGAGAAAGCATATTCCTGTCAGGGTGAAAGGGAATGCTGGTAGGTATAGCGAATTCTGGATGACTAAAGAAATTGAGGGTTTGGTTCAGAAAAAGAAGGAAGCACATGTCGGGTATAGACAGGATAGATCGAGTGAGTCCTTAGAGTATAAAGGAAGTTGGAGTATACTAAAGAGGTAAATCAGGAGGGCAAAAAGGGGACATGAGATAGCTTTGGCAAATAGAAGTAAAGAGAATCCAAAGGGTTTTTACAAATATATTAAGGACAAAGGGTAACTAGGGAGAGAATAGGGCCCCTGAAAGGTCAGCAAGGCGGCCTTTGAGTGGAGCCACAGAAAATGGGAGAGACACTAAATTAATATTTTGCATCAGTATTTACTGTGGAAAAGGATATGAAAGATATAGACTGTAGGGAAATCGATGGTGACATCTTGCAAAATGTTCAGATACAGAGGAAGAAGTGCTGGATGTCTTGGAACGGTTAAAGGTGGATAACCCCCCAGGACCTGATCAGGTGTACCCGAGAGATCTGTGGGAAGCTGGAGAAGTGATTGCTGGGCCTCTTGCTGAGATATTTGTATCATCAATAATCACAGGTGAGGTGCCGGAAGACTGGAGGTTGGCTAACGTGGTGCCACTGTTTAAGAATGGTGGTAAAGAAAAGCCAGGGAACTATAGACCGGTGAGCCTGAACTCAGTGGTGGGCAGGTTGTTGGAGGGAATCCTGAGGGACAAGATGTACATGTAGTTGGAAAGGCAAGGACTGATTATGGATAGTCAACATGGCTTTGTGCGTGGGAAATCATGTCCCACACACTCGAGTGAGTTTTTTGAAGAAGTAGCAAAGAAGATTGATGAGGGCAGAGTGATAGATGTGATCTATATGGACTTCAGTAAGGCATTCGACAAGGTTCCCCATGGGAGACTGATTAGCAAGGTTAGATCTCATGGAATACAGGGAAAACTAGCCATTTGGATACAGAACTGGCTCAAAAGTAAAAGACAGAGAGTGGTGGTGGAGGGTTGTTTTTCAGACTGGAGGCCTGTGACCAGTGGAGTGTCACAAGGATCAGTGCTGGGCCCTCTACTTTTTGCCATTTATATAAATGATTTGGATGAGAGCATAAGAGGTACAGTTTGCAGATGACACCAAAATTGGAGGTGTAGTGGACAGCGAAGAGGGTTACAACAGGATCTGGACCAGACGGGACAATGGGCTAACTGGCAGATGGAGTTTAATTCAGATAAATGCGAGGTGCTGCATTTTCGAAAAGCAAATCTTTGCAGGACTTATACACGTAATGGTAAGGTCCTAGGGAGTGTTGTTGAACAAAGAGACCTTGGAGTGCAGATTCATAGCTCCTTGAAAGTGGAATCGCAGATAGATAAGAGTGAAGGCGGCGTTTGGTATGCATTCCTTTATTGGTCAGAGTATTGAGTCCAGGAGTTGGGAGGTCATGTTGCGGCTGTACAGCACATTGATTAGGCCACTGTTGGAATATTTTGTGCAATTCTGGTCTCCTTCCTATCAGAAAAATTTTGTGACACTTGAAAGGGTTCAGAAAAGATTTACAAGAATGTTGCCAAGGTTGGAGGATTTGAGCTACAGGGAGAGGCTGAACAGGCTGGGGCTGTGGCGTCGGAGGCTGAGGGGTGACCTTACAGAGGTTTACAAAATTATGAGGGACATGGATAGGATAAACAGACAAAGTCTTTTCCCTGGGCTCGGGGAGTCCAGAACTAGAAGATATAGGTTTAGGGTGAGAGGGGAAAGATAAAAGGGACAACTTTTTCAAGCAGAGGGTGGTACATGTATGGAACCAGCTGCCAGAGGATGTGGTGGAGGCTGATACAACTGCAATATTTAAGAGGCATTTGGATGGGTATAGGAATGGGAAGGGTGTGGAGGGATATGGGCCGGGTGCTGGCCTGTGGGACTAGATTGGGTTGGGATATCTGGTCGGCATTGACAGGTTGGATCGAAGGGTCTGTTTCCGTGCTGTACACCTCTATGACTCCATCATTCATGGCGGTTATAGAAATAAACTGTGTGGGCGCGTCTGGAGGAGGTTAAAGGCATAAAGGTTTGTAGTTATCGAAGGAAATTACATCAGTCGGGACCAGCAGAGTTTACAGAGACTGAGTGCATTTCAGAAACAGGAAGAGTTCATAGTCATCATTAGAAATGCAGAAACTAATTTATGAGAGAAGCAGGGTCACTCTGCACTGTGCCCAGAGACAAGGAGGAGTCTAACAGCTGGAGGAGGTTACTGAGGTACAGAGCTTTTTTGTTGTCGTGACGGGAAGATTACAGAGATCATGAAGATAGTAGGAGTTCAAAAAAGTCACAAAGACAGGGAGGTTTTTCAGGTCTGGAAAGGACTACACTGACCAGGATGGCTTAAGGAACTGAAGAGTTGTTTTTTCTTCAGTTAAGGAGAGATGTGACAGAACCCGGGATTCAAGGCAAAAGCAGAAACTTGGAGAGTTGTCGTGGTAGGAAGAGCTGACAGGGATAGGCAGGATTGTAGGGGCAGATAGAGAGCGGGGAAGTGGTATCAATGAAACAGACAATGGAGAAACTGACAGACATAGGGAGGGTTCTGTGGAACAGATGAATTTACAGACAAGATGGTGATAATGAAGCCTGAGAATTTTCTCATGTTCCTTGCCCAGCATTGTTCCTACATCATGCCCTCAGGGTCTGAATTAAAGTCCACTAACTCCTCCCTGTGCTGTTTACTGTGAGTGATCTTACCGGCTGCAGGATTTACTGAAGGCTCCAGATCTCTCTCTGCATCGCTCTCTGGCTGACCAATTGTCTTCAATGTGGTGATGTACGAGACAGGAATTGGGAATTCTGCTGAGTCAGGGACATCAGGAATACCTACAGGAGACAGAGAAATAAGAAAGAATGGAAAATTACACTGATGCAATGAATGTTACACATGGAGAATGGCATTGAATCCCACAGAGATCTGGAAATTCCTAATGTCCATTCCTGGCCTGTTCCGCTGCGTCCCTCTGGAGTGGAGAATGCTGTTGGCTCAGGATCTGGAGTAGCTGCAAGAGCGAGAGACACTGACAGAGGCAGCAATTAGACCCAAAAGTAAGGGATATCACATGGAGAGAGACAGTGATATCAGCAGAGTGCAGGAATGTATCAGGATCACACAATGGTATCATCAGAAGTGGTTCTGACCAGTGAGCACTGCTACCAGTACTCAGGGAGGACTGAGCTATTTTATTGGGATAGGCTCCTCTGGTACCAGGATTATGCAGTGTGCTATAAACGGACACAGATGAGGAGCGGGACAGGTCTGAGGTGAATGGAAATTCCCAAGTCCAAAGAGAAAGGTTGAAATATTGGAACACCATGGAGATGTGGATGAAGACCAACAGAAAGAAACAGTAAGGGACTGAGTTTAATTAAAATACTACATTGTCAAATAGATTTGTGACAGGAAATTATTGGTTAACATAAAGTAAATGCCATTTCTGCCCCTCACAATTCCTCACACACCACAAATGACATCACTTCCGCCCTTCACATCATCGCTGATGTCACACACTCAGTGACTTCCATGCCCCCGCCCCCACTGCCGTGTTTGCCCCCACCAATGCCGCGCACTTGCATTCTGCTGACAACCCCCCCAGGTCCCACGTCACATCCCTGCCCCCCAGAACCCTGAGGGGAACCCCACCCCTGCTCATGACTCCATCCCCATTCCCCCTAACACCACACCCACTCCAGTTACAGGCTCCGTCGCCTCCCCCAGCTCCACACCTACGCCTGGTCCCAGCTCCCAGCCCTGCCGAGTTTTCACCATTCCCCCTGACCTCCCCCTCACTGAGGACGAATGACCAGTCCTCAGCAAAGGCCTCACCTTTATCCCCCTCCGTCCACACATCAATGAATTTAATACACACCGTGACATCGAACACCTCTTCCACCACCTCCGCCTCAGAGCTTACTTTTACAATGAAGACTCCCGCCTATTTTCTGAGGACCCCTTTGCCGGCCTCCAATACACTCCATCCACCTGGACACCCCGCACTGGCCTATTACCTGCCTTCGATTTCTTCATTTCCAACTTCCTCCGAGACATTAACCACCTCAACCTATCTACCCCCTCCCCCACTCCAACCTCTCACCCTCACAACGTGCAGCCCTCCAATCCCTCTGCTCCAATCCCAACCTCACCATCTAACCAGCAGATAAAGGGGGCTCAGTGGTAGACTGGCGCACTGACCTCTACACCACGGAAGCCAAACGCCAACTCGAGGACACCTCTTCCTACTGCTCCCTCGACCATGACCCCACCCCCCATCACCAAACCATCATCTCCCAGACCATACAGAACCTCATCACCTCAGGAGATCTCCCACCCACAGCTTCCAACCTCATTGTCCGGGATCCCCCACTGCCCGGTTCTACCTCCTTCCCAAGATCCACAAGCCTGACCACCCTGGCCGACCCATTGTCTCAGCATGCTCCTACCCCACTGAACTCATGTCTGCCTACCTCGACATTGTCCTATCCCCCCAGTCCAGAAACTACCCACATTCATTCGAGACACCACTCACACCTTCCACTCCTCCAAGACTTCCGTTTCCCCAGCCCCCAATGCCTCATCTTCACCATGGATATCCAATCCCTCTACACCTCCATCCACAATAACCAGGACCTCCAAGCCCTCCATTTCTTCATCTCCCAACGTCCACATCAGTACCCTTCCACCGATACTCTCATTCGTTTGGCTGAACTTGTCCTCACCCTTAACACATTTTCCTTCAAATCCTCCCACTTCCTCCAGACCAAAGGGGTACCCATAGGCACCAGTATGGGACCCATTTATGCCTGTCTCTTTGTTGACTACGTAGAACAGTCCATCTTTCGTAGTTACAATGGCACCACTCCCCACCTCTTCCTCCGCAACATTGATGACTGCATTGGCACCACCTCATGCTCCCTCGAGGAGTTTGAGCAATTCATCAACTTCACCAACGTTCCACCCTGACCTTAAATTTACCTGGACCATCACTGACACCTCCCTCCCCTTCCTGGACCTCTCCATCCCCATTAATGACAACTGACTTGACACCAACATTTTTTACAAACCTACCAACTCCCACAGCTACCTAGATTACATATCTTCCCACCCGACCGCCTACAAAATTCCCAACCCCTATTCCCCGTTCTTCCGCCTCCACCGTACCTGCTTCCAGGTGGGCCAGTTCCACCACAGAACACACCAGATGGCCTCCTTCTTTAGAGATCGGAATTTCCCTTTCCATGTGGTAAAAGATGCCCTCCAACATCCACATCCCGCACCTCCGCCTTTAAACCCCACTCCTCCAACCGTAACAAGGACAGAACACCCCGGTGCTCACCTTCCACCCTACCAACCTTCACATAAACCAAATCATCCGCCGCCATTTATGCTACCTCCAAACGGACCCCACCATCAGTGATATATTTCCCTCCCCAACCCTCTCCACTTTCCGCAAAGACCATTCCCTTCGTGACTACCTGGTCGGTTCCACGCCCCCCAAAAACCCACCCTCCCTTCCTGGCACCTTCTTATGCCACTGCAGGAATTGCAAAACCTGCGCCCACACCTCTCCCCTCACCACCATCCAAGGCCCCAAAGGAGCCTTCCACATCCCTTGCTCCCGATGCGGTCTCCTCTACATTGGGGAGACTGGACACCTCCTAACAGAGCACTTTAGGGAACATCTCTGGTACACCCGCACCAATCAACCCCACCACCACTTCCTCACCACCCGACGCCTGGAGGAAGAACGCCTCATCTTCCGCCTCGGAACACTTCAACCCCAGGGCATCAATGTGGACTTCACCAGTTTCCTCATTTCCCCTTCCCCCATCTCACCCCACCTCCAGCCTTCCAGCTCAGCCCCGCCCTCATGACCTGTCCTAATGGCCTATCTCCCTTCCCACCTATCCATTCCACCCTCCACTCTGACCTATCACCCCCATTCACCCATTGTACTCTTTACTACCTTCCCCCATCCTCCACTCTGACCTATCACCTTCTTCCCCACCCCATTCACCTATTGTACTCTTTGCTACTTTCTCCCCATCCCCACCCCCCTCTCATTTATCTCCCCACTCTGCAGGCACCCGGCCTCTGTTCCTGATGAAGGGCTTTTGCCCGAAACATCGATTTTCCTGCTCCTCGGATGCTGCCTGACCTGCCGTGCTTTTCCAGCACCACTGTAATCTAGACTCTGGTTTCCAGCATCTGCAGTCCTTGTTTTTACCGTACTAGAGGAGGAGACTACCGAGATAAGGCATGTTGGAGACACTGAACCAAGTTACCGGGATAGGGATGGTAGTCTGGAATGCAGTACATTTCAAATATGTGGAGGGACTATCGGGAAGAGCAGGAGGTTACAGAGATAGGATCGGTCATAGGAATTAAAAATTATTGAAGACACTGGACCACAAGACATGCCACAGATATACTGTTGTAGTGAGTTTTAATATAACAGAACTTACATTGGGGTGGTGATTGAGCCTGGGGTGTGTGTGTATGTACTGTGCTCCCCTCCAGTACTGTATCAGTGTCATGTTGTGTTAACAGATGTTTGAAGCCCTCTCATTGTTCTTTGCTCTGTGCACTGTGGGTGACCTTACCTCACTACAGGATTTATTGAAGGCTCCAGATCTCCTTTCCCTTTGTCTCTCTCTGGCAGACCAACTGCATTCAATGAGGTGATGGACGATCCACCCAGCAGCTGGGAAGGCTATTGAGTCAGGACTTTCCTGAGTACTGACAGGAGACAGAGAAATAGATAGAATGGGAAATTAAACAGATGCAGTGAGGGTTACACATGGAGAATGGCACTGAGTTCCACAGAGATCTGGAAAATGGAGCGAAATTAAGTAATAGTCCCAGATTGCTGGAAGATGTCAGGATCACACAATTGTGTCAGTAGAATGGGTTTAGCTTCATGATGCCCTGGTATCAGTGCTCAGGGATGAGCACCCAGGGAGCAGGTGAAGTAATGGCCTAGTGGTATTATTGTGAGTGAATGCATCCAAAACCTCAGCTAATGTTCAGGGGAGGCAGGATTGAATCCCACCATCTGAAAAGGAGACAAGTGAAATCAATAATTTTAAAAATAATAATTAACAGTCCACAAATATATATGAAACCATTACTGATGTACGACAAATCCAAACACTTGTCCTTTTGAGAAGGACATCTGCCCATCCTCACGTGGTCTGCACGACATCCCCACAGCAAAGGGTTTGCCTCTCAATTACCCTCTGAAATGGCCGAGCAAGTTACTCAGTTCAAGGGCTTCTGGGACTGGGCAAGAAAGGCTGGTCAGTCAGAGACTCACACTTCCCATACCTGATTAAAAAAAAATTCTATGAGGATGGTCCCCCTGGAACTGTGCTGGGACCAGTGTCCTGGCCAATCATGTCGGTAGGTTTATGGACAGGGCATTAAACTGACAGAGAGGATGCAGGTGAAAGGAGCTTTCCTAATCCAAAGGGAAAAGGTGAAGCAATGGAACAGCATGGGAATGTGGCTGAAAACAAGCAGAAAGGAACAGGATGGGACAGAGTTTAACTAAAATTGTACATCAGAAAATAGACTTGTGACAGAAAATTGTGGAAGAGAGTATATTATGTTTTTTTTTTGAACGGACAACGTTGCTGCAATAAGGTCGATGGATTTGTGATAAAGAGATAAAAGAGATTTAGACACCAGGGAGACATGGATACAGGGTGAACAAAAATATTCAGTGCTTCGTAATCTTGTGCAAACTCAGGCAAAATGGGCAACGCTAACAATAATGTATAACAAAGGCATTACAGAGAAAGCATTTGTCCTCAGATCATGAAGTAGAGTCAGTCTGAATGTACATTCTGGCTACTCCTTGCCAAGGACATAAGCAGCAGAACAGTTTTAGCCACCAAACAGCATTTCATTGCTCATCACTGCATTAAACAGGAACTCATTGGAATTTTTTAACAAAGATATTGTGATAATTTTGGAAATCTTCAATATTTGTATAATCTGGGACAATCACACGGTCAACATTGATATTGGAAGGAGTTCGGTTAATTTTTTTTAAGTGTTTCTTTGAAAAACACATTGTGCAACTGTTAAGGGACATTACTATCGCAGAGCGACCGTGTAATGAAACTTAGTGAATGAGTAATGTCACCTGGAGAGATCCTCTGGGAAATTGTGATAAAGTGCATTTTAAAGAAATATAAAGTTTTAAAGTGAATCACAGAAAGGACAAGCGACAACTAAAAACAAAAATAGCCAATGACATGAGTTGGAGAGGAGAACTGACCAAGGTAAACAGGCTAAACAGACTGAAGTATGTGCCTGTAAATGAACAGTGGAAAACATTTGAAGGGACAGTGCAAAATACTCAACAAAAGGACATTCCATTGAAACAGTAAAAACCTCAGCAAGAAATTCCCACTGATCCCTCACTCAGGACAAAAGGGATCATACGAGATTATGAGGCTGAGAAGATCACCAAAAAGTACTTAAAATCCTGAAGTGAGAGTGTGTTTTAGGAGTAAATGTTAATGGATTACAATGGGTCTGCTCGCAGGAGGGGGGCTGTGGGAAGGGGAACCACGGTCAGGGTTTATTGACACAATAGGAACAGGGAGAGGTGAAGGTGCTGGAGGTGGTGAGAGTGTTACAGAGAGTGGTCAGGGTGTTACAAAGCCAGGACGGATTGCTGCAGCTGGAGGGGTTTGCAGAGATAGGGAGGGACATAGGTATTTTTATATATTCATTCATGGGATGTAAGTGTCACGCCCTGGAACAACGTTCTTTGACCCCACTGCTAATTACTGAGAGGGTAGCTCAGAGTCAGCCATATTGCTGTGGGTCTGGAGTCACATGTCGGCCAGACCAAGTTAGAATATTTAATGTCCTTCCCTAAAGGAGGTTAGTGAACTAGATGAGTTCTGCCCACTGATCAACAATGTTTTAATGGTGGCCCCACCAATGTCTTTTACAGCCACAACATGACATCCCAACTCTTACTCTTAATGCTCTCCCCAATGAAGGTAACCATCCCAAATGCTTGCTTCACCAGCCCGTCTACCTGTGACACCACATTCAAAGAACTGTGTACCTGGGTCACTGGATCTCTGACTGACAACACTACCCAGTGCCCGAACATTAACTGTACAGGTCCCACCCTGGTTTGTTTCAAAATGGAACACCTCACCTTTATCTAATTAAACTCCATCTGCAATTCTTCAGCCCACTATCCCAGCAGTACTGTCCATCCTGTTGTATCATAGATAACCTTCTCCACTATCCACTTTACCACCAATTTCAGTGTCACCCAAAACAATTACTTACCAGGAAACCAATATTTCCATCCAAACCATTTGTCCAAATGACAAACAACAGTGGACCCACTCCACCGCTGGTCACATGCCTCCTGTCAGAAAAACAACATGTCTCCCATCACACTCTGTCTCCAACCATCAAGCAAATTTTGTATCCAGTTCACTAGCTCCTCCTGAATGCCATATCCTTTTACACTGATGTGAGCTTATTACCCAGTTTACCAGACAGAACACAGAACAGTTCAGCCCAAGACCCTTCGGCCATGATTTCATAGAACATAGAACATAGAACATAGAACATAGAACATAGAACAATACAGCACAGAACAGGCCCTTCGGCCCACGATGTTGTGCCGAACTTCTATCCTAGATTAAGCACCCATCCATGTACCTATCCAAATGCCGCTTAAAGGTCGCCAATGATTCTGACTCTACCACTCCCACGGGCAGCGCATTCCATGCCCCCACCACTCTCTGGGTAAAGAACCCACCCCTGACATCTCCCCTATACCTTCCACCCTTCACCTTAAATTTATGTGCCCTTGTAACACTCTGTTGTACCCGGGGAAAAAGTTTCTGACTGTCTACTCTATCTATTCCTCTGATCATCTTATAAACCTCTATCAAGTCACCCCTCATCCTTCGCCGTTCCAACGAGAAAAGGCCGAGAACTCTCAACCTATCCTCGTACGACCTACTCTCCATTCCAGGCAACATCCTGGTAAATCTTCTCTGCACCCTCTCCAAAGCTTCCACATCTTTCCTAAAGTGAGGCGACCAGAACTGCACACAGTACTCCAACTGTGGCCTAACCAAAGTCCTGTACAGCTGCAACATCACTTCACGACTCTTGAATTCAATCCCTCTGCTAATGAACGATAATACTCCATAGGCCTTCTTACAAACTCTATCCACCTGAGTGGCAACCTTCAAAGATCTATGTACATAGACCCCAAGATCCCTCTGTTCCTCCACCTGACCAAGAACCCTACCATTAACCCTGTATTCCGCATTCTTATTTGTTCTTCCAAAATGGACAACCTCACACTTGGCAGGTTTGAACTCCATCTGCCACTCCTCAGCCCAGCTCTGCATCATATCTAAGTCCCTCTGCAGCCGACAACAGCCTTCCTCACTGTCCACAACTCCACCTATCTTTGTATCTTTGGCATATTTCAAGCCAACCTTTTATCCAACTGTAAGATCAAATTAAACTACATACCCTTCATTTCACTCTTACACATGTGAATGTCCAAGAGTCTATTAAATGTCCCGGATGTGTCTAATTTTACTCCCACCATTATCAGTGCATTCCAACCACCTCCCATTCTCTATCCTCTTATCTATCCTCCATTCACCTTAAAATTACACCCCCTTGTAATAGCCATTTATTCCATAGGAGGAAAAGTCTCTGACTATTCACTCTCTCTGTGCCTCTTATCATCTTGTTCACCTCCACAAAGTCGCCCCGCCCCCTTCTCCAATGAAAAAGGCTTAGCTCCCTCAACCTTTCTTCGTAACAACTGCCCTCCATTACAGTCAGCATCTTGGTAAATCTCCTGTGTACACTCTCTAAAACGTGCACAGCCTTCCTGTAAACAGGGGACCAGAACTGAACATAATATTCCAAGTGTGGTCTCACCAGGACGCTATAAAGATGCAGTAAAACCTCACGGCTCTTACAGTCAATCCCCTTCTAAGGGGACCCAAAACAACATATGCCTTTTTCACAACCCTACCAACGTGCGTGGTGATTTTGAGGGATCTATGGACACGGACCCCATGATCTCTCTGTTCCTCCGCACTGCCAAGTATTCTGCCTTTCACCCTGTATTCTGTATTCAAGTTCAACCTTCCAGAATGAATCACTTCACACTTTTCCGGATTGGACTCCATCTGCCACTTCCAGCCCAGCTCTGTGTCCTGTCAATGTCCCATTGCAACCTACAACAGCCCTCCACATTCCCCACCACTCCACCAACATTCACGTGATTGGCAAACTTACTAACCCACTCTCCAACATCCACATCCAAGTCATTTATAAACATCACAAAGAGTAGAGTCCCAGAGCCGATTGTTACAGAACCCCACTGGTCACTGAGCTCCAGGCTCAAAACTGTCCACCTGCTGCCACCCTCTGTCTTCTCTGGGCCATCCAATCCTGTATCCAGACAGACAGATTTCCCTGTATCCCAATTTTCCTTCTTTTCTGAATGAGCCATCAACCTATTCTGCCATATCCTCAAAGAATTCAATAAGGTTTATGAGGCATGACCTGACCCCTCACAAACCCATGCTGACTGTCACTAATTTAAATATGGTTTTCCAAGTAGTCATAAATCCTGTCCTTAGAGTCCTCGCCAATAATCTGCACACCATAGACATTCGACCAAATCTGTAATTCCCAGAATTCTACCTCCGTAACATGGATCGGACTTTACAAATCTTCCCTCCTCTGCCATGTTCCCCAAAGGGCACTGGAGGGTGGTGGGGGTTACAGAGATAGGGAGGGATATCAGGACAGGAGGATTTTTGCAGACATTAGGAGGGTTGCAATGCCAATAGGAGGCTTCAGTAATTGTGTGGTTTCATGGAGATGAAGGCATTTGAGGAGGGAGGGAGGGAGGGAGGGAGGATTGTAGGGAAATGAGAGGTTTCACAGTTTAGGTGTTTTGTTAGGACTGCAAGTGGTTACTGAGTTGGGGAGGGTGTAAACACTGGTGGATATTACATAAACATGTGGTTTTGGTTGCAATTCAGGAAGAGGATTCAGGAAGCTGGAGAGTATGGGGTCTGAACGAGGTTACACAAATGGGAAGAGTTGTCAGGAGTGGAGGTGTTTACAGAGACAGCAATGGTCTGATCTGGAGCAGAGGACCCAGATTGGGAGGGATGTGGGGACTGGAGGTGGTTTCACAGGGAGGGAGGACCATAGACCCACAGGAGGTTACAGAAATGTGGAGAGCTGTAGGGCTGATGGGTTCATGGAGATGGGAATGTTGGGAGGGATGGAGAAGTTTACAGGGATAAGGATGTTTGTAGGACAGGACTTGATCACCGACAGGGAGTGTTTTAGGGAGCTGAGCAGATTACGGAGATAAAGATGTTTGTATCGACTGGAAGAACAAACAGAGATGTTTATAGACATAGGAAGGATTAGGTTCTGGGGGTTGTGGAGGCTGTGGAATCTGGATTTCTTTTCAGAGACTGGGATAACAATTTTGGTCAGAAACAGTTTCACAGATAAGGGAGCATAGCACAAACAGGAGGAAGTTGTAGAGGAGGGTGACGTTTAAACAGATAGTGGTGTAAGAGCTGGACAAGGTTATGGAGATGGGTAGATGGTGGAGACACAGGAGGAGCTTACATTGACATGGGGGTGATAGTGACAGGAGGGTGTTAAATAGATAGTGGGGTTTGTAGGGACTGGATTGGGAGAGGCACAGGCACGGAGTGAGTTCGACAGATCAGGATTACTGCAGAGACCTGAGAGGATTACACTGATAGGGATGGGGGTCGGGTCTCCACAGACTGTTGGTGTTTAGGGAATGGAAGAGATTTGGTAGATAGGGAGGGATTTAAGAGCTGCAGGAGCTTATGGAGAGTTGAAGAGTTGGAGCAATTTGCAGAGGTAGGTTTCTCAGACAGGAGTAGGTTATAGATAGTGAGGGGTGTGGGGTCTGAGTAAGTCAAAAAGAGGAGAGTTTTCACGTCTGGAAGAGGTTACACTGACAGGGACAGTTGAAGAGACTGAAGCAAAAATGCATGGAGAAGGTTACACAGATAAGGAGGTGAGTAGGGACTGAAGGTGAATACACAGACATGGAGGGTTGTATTGTTAGACGGAGCTGAGAGGGATAGGGACTGGTTTAGGGATTTACACAGATAGGGAAGGTTGTGTTTTTGGAGAAGGTTACACTGATACAGACAGTGTTAGGGAGTGTTTAGTGGACTACAGAGGAGCTCAGAGAGAATGTATTATGGGGAGTGGAGGAGATTACAGACACAGAGATGGCTCTCGGGTTGAAAAGACCTTCTACAGATCCTCAGTGCTGTAAGGCTGGAGGGAGATTATAACAGTGAGTGTTGCCAAGACTTAATTACTTCACTGATATAGATCAGGTCTCAGCATGTAACTGTCAAAGGGAAATTGAGACAGTCCAGATGAGTTTTCAGAGATACAAATGTTTATGGGAGTTTCAAGAGGGAACAATGATTGGGAGTGCTGTACCAAATGGGAATAGTTATAGGGAGGGTTCTAAAATCAGGACGAGGTGACAGACATATCGATCTTTGCAAGGACTGGAGAAGGTTATATAGGCAAAGAGTGTTTTAGAGTCTGGAGGAGATTACCGTGTTAAGGAGAATATTGGGGAAGAGGCAAGGTGTAAGAGACGGGGATGGTTGATAGCGCTGAACAATAACCTGAATAGAATCGCCATCGTGTGCAACCAGGCCATTCGGCCCAACCAGTCCATTCCAAAACTCTGAAGAGCATCCTACCCAGACCCACCCCTGTACCTATACATTAAATCCTGCATTTCTCGTGGTGAACTTACTTAAACCACACATTCCTGAATACCACAGTCAACTTATGATGGCCAATTCACTGATGGTGCAAATTTTGGACACACACACACACATACAGCAAGGGAGTGACACACTGCGTGTGTTTGCGAGGGGGATACACGCAGACACACAGCGAGGGACGGACATACACACGCAAATCGAGGGTGGGACACGCACACACGCAAATCGAGGGTGGGACACGCACACACGCAAATCGAGGGTGGGACATGCACACACGCAAATCGAGGGTGGGACACGCACACATGCGGCGAGGGTGGGACACGCACACACGCAAATCGAGGGTGGGACACGCACACACGCAAATCGAGGGTGGAACACGCACACACGCAAATCGAGGGTGGGACATGCACACACGCAAATCGAGGGTGGGACACGCACACACGCAAATCGAGGGTGGGACACGCACACACGCAAATCGAGGGTGGGACACGCACACACGCAAATCGAGGGTGGGACACGCACACACGCAAATCGAGGGTGGGACACGCACACACGCAAATCGAGGGTGGGACACGCACACACGCAAATCGAGGGTGGGACACGCACACACGCAAATCGAGGGTGGGACACGCACACATGCGGCGAGGGTGGGACACGCACACACGCGGCGAGGGTGGGACACGCACACACGCGGCGAAGTGGGGGACGTGCATCTGCACACACACACAGACACAGCGAGGGAAGGACACGCACAGACACCGAGGAAGGGACACTCACACACACAGCAAGAAAGGGATACGCACACACGAGGAAGAGACACGCACCCACACAGCGAGGGAGAGACACGCACACACACAGCGAGGGGAGACACACACACACACACAGCGAGGGAGGGACACACAGTGAAGGAGGGACAAACACACACACGGTGAGGGGCAGGGCATGTGCACACAAATTGAGAGGGGGCACACACACGCAATGCGAGGGAGGGACACGCAAACACACACACAGTGAGGGGAATACAGACAGACACACGGCGAGGGAGGGACACACACACACAGTGAGGGACGGGGACACACACATGTAAAGCGAAGGAGGGACACGCACACATACACACACACACACACAAACACACAGCAAGGGAGAGATGCGCACACACAGCGAGGAAAGGACAAACACACACACTTATGGTGAGGGGAATACACGCAGACACACAGTGAGGGAGCGGACACACACACACCACGAAGGAGGGACAAGCACACACATGCCGAGGGGGAGGACATGTGCACAGAAATTGAGAGGGGGCACACACACACAGCGAGAGAGGACACACACAGACATGGCAAGGGTGGGACACATGCACCCAGCAAGCTGGTCACACACTCAAGGGACGGATACACACACACACACGCAAAGCGAAGGAGGGACACGCACACATACAAACACACAAACACACACAGAACAAGGGAAGGATATGCACCCACGCACACAAGGGACGGACACACACACACGCACAGCGAGGGAGTGATATGCAAACGCAAACAGAGAGGGGGTTACCCACAGACACACAGCGAAGGAAGGACACACTAACACACACGCACACTGCGAGGTAGGGACACATATACACACACATAGCGAGGGAGGGACACGCATACGCACAGTGAGGGAGGGATACGCGCACTACACAGAGAGTGGGTTATCTGCAGACACACAGTGAGGGAGGGACACGCACACACACAGCAAGAAAGGGATAACCACACACGAGGCAGAGACAAGCACACACACAGCGAGGGAGGGACACGCACAGACACGCAGCAAAGGGAGACACACATGGACACAGTGAGGGAAGGACATGCACACACAGCGAGGGAGGGACACACTGAGACACGCAGTGAGGGAGCGACACGCACACACTCAGCGAGGGAGGGACACGCACCCACGCAGTGAGGGAGCGACACGCACACACTCTGAGACACGCAGTGAGGGAGCGACACGCACACACTCAGCGAGGGAGGGACACACTGAGACACGCAGTGAGGGAGCGACACGCACACACTCAGCGAGGGAGGGACACGCGCACACGCAGTGAGGGAGCGACACGCACACACTCAGCGAGGGAGGGACACACTGTGTGCGTGTCGCTCCCTCGCTGCGTGTCTCAGTGTGTCCCTCCCTCGCTGAGTGTGTGCGTGTCGCTCCCTCACTGCGTGTGTGCATATCCCTCCCTCGCTGAGTGTGTGCGTGTCGCTCCCTCGCTGCGTGTCTCACTCAGCGAGGGAGGGATACGCACACACGCAGTGAGGGAGCGACACGCACACACTCAGCGAGGGAGGGACACGCACACACGCAGTGAGGGAGCGACACGCACACACTCAGCGAGGGAGGGACACGCACACACTCAGCGAGGGAGGGACACGCACACACTCAGCGAGGGAGGGAAATGCAGTGAAGGAGGGACACGCACACACGCAGCGAGGGAGGGACACGCACACACAGCGAGGGAGGGAAACGCAGCGAAGGAGGGACACGCACACACTCAGCGAGGGAGGGACACGCACACACTCAGCGAGGGAGGGACACGCACACACACAGTGAGGGAGGGACACGCAGCGAAGGAGGGACAAACACACAACGCGAGGGAGAGGGCAAGTGCACACAAATTGAGAGGGGGCACACACACGCAAAGCGAGGGAGGGACACGCAAACACACACACAGTGAGGGGAATACAGACAGACACACGGCGAGGGAGGGACACACACACAGCGAGGGAGGGATACGCACATACACACAGAGAGGGACGGGGACACACACACATAAAGCGAAGGAGGGACACGCACACATACACACACACATACACACACAAACACAGAGCAAGGGAGAGATGCGCACACACAGCGAGGAAGGGACAAACACACACACAAGAGACGGACACACACTCAGCGAGGGAGTGATACACGCACACACACACAGACACACAGCGTGTGTATGCGCCTCTTGCTGTGTGTGCGTGTATCACTCCCTCGCTGAGTGTGTGTCCGTCTCTTGTGTGTGTGTTTGTCCCTTCCTCGCTGTGTGTGCGCATCTCTCCCTTGCTCTGTGTTTGTGTGTGTATGTGTGTGTGTATGTGTGCGTGTCCCCTCTCGCTGTGAGTATATGTGACCCTTTTACAGTGTATGTGACTGTCCTTCCCTCGCTGCGTGTGCGTGCATATGCGTGTCACTCCCACACTGTGTGTGTCCCTCCCTTGCTGTGTGTCTGTGTGTATGTGTGCGTGTCCCTCCCTTGCTTTGTGCAAGGGAGGGACACACACAGTGTGGGAGTGACACGCATATGCACGCACACGCAGCGAGGGAAGGACAGTCACATACACTGTAAAAGGGTCACATATACTCACAGCGAGAGGGGACACGCACACACAGCGAGGGATGGGCACGCGCATGCTCAAGCACACAAACACAGACACACAGCGAGAGAGGGACACGTACACTCAAAGCCAGGGAGGGACATGGACACACACAAACAGGCACACACACACACACACACACACACACACACACATGCACACAGAGCAAGAGAGGGACAACGCGCAAAAACAGTGAGGGGGAGACACATGTGCACACACAGCGAGGGAGGGCCACATACACACACGCACAGCAAGAGTAACACACATATGCACACACAGGGCAGGAAACTGTCACATAAACAGTGAGGGAGGGACACACGTGCATACACACACACACACACACACACACACAGAAACACACAGCACGAGGGAAGGACACTCAGATACACTGCAAGAGAGACACACACACTCACAGCGAGGGAAGAACACGCACATAACCAAGCACACAAACACAGACAAACAGCGAGAGAGGGGCACGCACACACATAGCCAGGGAGGGACATGGACACATGCAAACACACACACACACATACACACAGAGCAAGAGAGGGACACACACACAAACAGCGAGGGGGAGACACATGCACACACAGTGAGGGAGGGCCACGTACACACATGCACAGCAAGAGTAACACACATACACACACACACAGTGCAGGAAACTGACACATAAACAGTGAGGGAGGGACACACATGCATACACACACACACACACAAGACACACCGCGAGGGAAGGACACTCACATATACTGCAAGAGGGACACACATACTCACAGCAAGAGGGGGACACGTACACACAGTGAGGGAAGAACACGCACATGCCCAAGCACACAAACACAGACACACGGCGAGAGAGGGACACGCGCACACAGAGACAGCGAGGGTGAGACCACACACTCCCTCGCTGTGTGTGTGTGTGTGTGTCTCTCACACACACACACAGAGCGAGGGAGTGTCACACATGCACACACACACAGAGAGGGTGGGACCACGCACACACACACACACACGCACAGTGAGGGAGGGACGGATGTACACACACAGATACAGTGAGGGACACACACACACACACACACACACAGCGAGGGAGGGACGGACCCGCACACTCACAGCGTGGGAGGGAGACACAATTACACACACACACACACACAGAGGGACACCCACGTAAACACACACACAGAGCGAGGGAGGGATACACACACACACACACAATGCGAGTGTGTATGTTTATCTCACTCACTGTTTGAGTGTGTGTCACTCTAACACAGGGAGAGAGGGACACGCAGTGAAGGGGGGACACACAAGCACATACAGTGAGGACGTGACACGTACACACAAACAGCGAGGGAGGGACACACACACACACACACACTGAGCGAGGGACTTGCTGAGACACGCAGCGAGGGAGGGATGTGCGCACACACAGCAAAGGGGGGACACTCACACACAGCGAGGGAAGGACAAGCACACAATCAGAAAGGGAGGGACATGCACACACACGGAGAGGGGGAGGGCATGTGCACTGAAATTGAGAGGGACACGCACAGAGAGAGAGAGAGGACATGCACAGGCACAGCGAAGGAGGGACACAAGCACACACAGCAGGGGGGGGACATGCACTCACACAGCGAGGGGAGATGCGCACATACAGTGAGGGACACACACACACACAAGGTAGGGACACACACGCAAAGCAAGGGAGTGACACGTGCACACACAGTGAGAGAGGGACATGCGCCCACAGCGAGGGAGGGACATACACACACACACACACACACACACAGAGGGATGGATGGAGACACACACACACTCACACAGCATGAGAGGGACACACAGACCCACAGTGAGGGAGTGACATGCGTGTGCACACACACACACAAACACAGCGAGGGAGGGACACGCGCATGCGCAAGCACACAAACACAGGCACACAGCTAGAGAGGGACACACAAATACACGGCAAGGGAGGGACGCACACACAGACAGTGAGGGAGAGACACACACACATACACATAACGAGGGGGCGACACATGCACACACACACACACGCACAGCAAGAGGGACACGCACACATACACACAGTTAAGGGGATACACGCAGACACACAGCGAGGGAGGGACACACAGGGAGGGACACACAGACATACAGTGAGGGAGTGACACGCACATACACATCAAGAGGGACACACATTCACACCAAAAGGGGGACATGCGCACACACACACAGAGCAAGGGAGAGAAGGACATGCACACACAGAGTGGGAGGGACACGCAAACACAGCAAGGGGGGACATGCACTCACACACAAACGGGGGAACTAACACATACACAGCGAGGGACACGCACACACACAGAGCGAGGGAGGGACACACATATACACAGCAAGGGAGGGACACACATATACACAGACAGCGAGGGTGGGACCATATACACACACACAGAGCGAGGGAGATGTACACACACACACACAGCAAGGAGGGACTCGCACACACACAGTGAGGAGGGGCACGCTCATACACAGCGAGGGAAGGACGTGCACACACACAGCGTGGTAGGAACATGCACACACACAGCGAGGGGAGATGAGCACACACAGGGAGGGGGATATACACAAAGAGCAAGGGAGGGACACGCACACACACACACAGTTAAGGGGATACACGCAGACACACAGCAAGGGAGGGACACACATACTCTCTCTCACACACACACAGCAAGGGAGGGACACACATACTCTCTCTCACACACACACAGCAAGGGAGGGACACACATACTCTCTCTCACACACACACAGCAAGGGATGGACACACATACTCTCTCTCACACACACACAGCAAGGGAGGGACACACATACTCTCTCTCACACACACACAGCAAGGGAGGGACACACATACTCTCTCTCACACACACAGCAAGGGAGGGACACACACACACACATAGTTAAGGGGATACACGCAGACACACAGTGAGGGAGGGACACACATACACACACACACACAGCAAGGGAGGGACACTCACATACACTGCAAGAGCGATACACATACACTGCAACAGGGACACACATACTCACAGCAAGAGGGACACACACACAGCGAGGGATGGACACACACACACACATAGTTAAGGGGATACACGCAGACACACAGTGAGGGAGGGACACTCACATACACTGCAAGAGCGATACACATACACTGCAACAGGGACACACACACACAGCGAGGGAGGGACACGCACATGCACAAGCACAAAATTACAGACACACAGCGAGAGAGGGTCACGAACACACAGCCTGGAAGGGACATGCACACACAATGAGGGAAGGACACACACAAACACAAACACACACAGAGCAAGAGAGGGACATGCGCACACCCAACGATGGGGAGACACACGCACACACAGCGAAGGAGGGACACGCTCACACACAGCGAGGGAGGGATACACACACACAGCGAGGGGGAATACACGCGCACACACACAGCGAGGTGGGGGACACGCAAACACACAGTGAGGGAGGGGGACACACACACAGCGAAGGAGGGACACGCTCACACACAGCGAGGGGGGGACATGCTCACAGACAGCGAGGGGAAGACACACGCACACAGCGAGGGGGGGACACGCTCACACACAGCGAGGGAGGGACACGCTCACACACAGCGAGGGAGGGACATGCTCACACACAGCGAGGGGACACACACGCACACAGCGAGGTGGGGGACACAGGCACACACAGCGAGGGGGGACACACGCACACAGCGAGGTGGGGGACACAGGCACACACAGCGAGGGGGGGGACACACACACAGCGAAGGAGGGACACGCTAACACACAGCGAAGGAGGGACACACGCACACACAGCGAGGGAGGGACACACGCACACAGCGAGGGAGGGAAACGCTAACACACAGCGAGGGAGGGGGACACACACACACACACAGCGAGGGAGGGACACACACACACAGAGCGAGGGAGGGAAACGCTCACACACAGCGAGGGGGGACACGCTCGCACACAGCGAGGGAGGGACACGCGCACACACAGCGAGGGAGGGACACGCGCACACACAGCGAGGGAGGGACACGCGCACACACAGCGAGGGAGGGAAACGCTCACACACAGCGAGGGAGGGAAACGCTCACACACAGCGAGGGGGGACACGCTCGCACACAGCGAGGGAGGGACACGCGCACACACAGCGAGGGAGGGACACACGCACACAGCGAGGGGGGACACACGCACACAGCGAGGGGGGGACACACGCACACAGCGAGGGGGTGACACACGCACAGAGCAAGGGGCAGACACACGCACAGAGCAAGGGGCAGACACACGCACACAGCGTGGGGGGGACACACGCACACAGCGAGGGGGGGACACACGCACAGAGCAAGGGGCAGACACACGCACAGAGCAAGGGGCAGACACACGCACACAGCGTGGGGGGGACACACGCACACAGCGAGGGGGGGACACACGCACAGAGCAAGGGGCAGACACACGCACAGAGCAAGGGGCAGACACACGCACACAGCGTGGGGGGGACACACGCACACAGCGAGGGGGGGACACACGCACACAGCGTGTCCCCACCTTCGCTGTGTGCGTGTCCCCACCTTCGCTGTGTGCGTGTGTCCCCCCCTCACTGTGTGCGTGTGTCCCCCCCTCACTATGTGCGTGTGTCCCCCTCTCGCACACAGCGAAGGAGGGACACGCTCAGTCACAGCGAGGGGGACACACACACACACAGCGAGAGAGGGACACACGCACACAGCGAGGAGGGACACGCTCACAGACAGCGAGGGAGGGACACGCGCACACAGTGAGGGAGGGACACGCGCACAAACAGCGAGGGAGGGACACGTGCACACACAGCGAGGGAGGGACACGCGCACAAACAGCGAGGGAGGGACACGCACACAAACAGCGAGGGAGGGACACGCACACACACAGCGAGGGGGGACACGCACACACAGCGAGGGAGGGACACGCGCACAAACAGCGAGGGAGGGACACACACGCACCCAGCGAGGGGGGGACACACACGCACACAGCGAGGGAGGGACACACACGCACACAGCGAGGGAGGGACACGCTCACGCACAGCGAGGGGGGGACATGCACACACACAGCGAGGGAGGGACACGCTCACGCACAGCGAGGGGGGGACATGCACACACACAGCGAGGGAGGGACATGCACACACACAGCGAGGGAGGGACACGCGCACACAGCGAGGGAGGGACACGCACACACACAGCGAGGGACACACACACACACACAGCGAGAGAGGGACACGCGCACACAGCGAGGGAGGGACACGCACACACACAGCGAGGGACACACACACACACACAGCGAGAGAGGGACACACGCACACAGCGAGGAGGGACACGCTCACAGACAGCGAGGGAGGGACACGCACACACACAGCGAGGGAGGGACACGCGCACACAGCGAGGGAGGGACACGCACACACACAGCGAGGGGGGACACGCACACACACAGCGAGGGGGGACACGCACACACAGCGAGGGAGGGACACGCGCACAAACAGCGAGGGAGGGACACGCGCACAAACAGCGAGGGAGGGACACGCGCACACACAGCGAGGGAGGGACACGCGCACACACAGCGAGGGAGGGACACGCACGCACACAGCGAGGGAGGGACACACACGCACACAGCGAGGGAGGGACACGCTCACGCACAGCGAGGGAGGGACACGCTCACGCACAGCGAGGGGGGGACAGGCACACACACAGCGAGGGGGGGGACAGGCACACACAGAACGAGGGAGGGACACGCTCACACACAGCGAGGGGGGGACACGCTCACACACAGCGAGGGAGGGACACATGCACACAGCGAGGGGGGGACACACGCACACAGCGAGGGGGGGGACTCACGCACACAGCGAGGGGGGGGACACACGCACACAGCGAGGGGGGACTCACGCACACAGCGAGGTGGGGACACACGCACACAGCGAGGGGGGACACTCGCACGCACACAGAAAGGGGGGGACACATGCACACAGCCGGGGGTGGGACACACGCACACAGCGAAGGAGGGACACGCTCACGCACACAGCGAGGGGGGGGAGTCACGCACACAGCAAGGAGGGGCTCACGCACACAGCGAGGGGGGGGCTCACACACACAGCGTGGGGGGAATCACGCACACAGCGAGGAGGGGGACTCACGCACACAGCGAGGGGGGTCTCACGCACACAGCGAGGGGGGTCTCACGCACACAGCGAGGGGGGTCTCACGCACACAGCGAGGGGGGACTCACGCACACAGCGGGGGGGGGTCTCACGCACACACAGCGAAGGAGGGACACAGTCACGCACACAGCGAGGGGGGACTCACGCACACAGCGAAGGAGGGACACGCTCATGCCTACAGCGAGGTGGGGACAAACGCACACAGCGAGGGAGGGACACGCACGCACACAGCGAGGGGGGGGACACACGCACACAGCGAAGGAGGGATACGCTCACGCACACAGCGAGGGGGGGGAGTCACGCACACAGCAAGGGGGGCTCACGCACACAGCGAGGGGGGGCTCACGCACACAGCGAGGGGGGGGCTCACGCACACAGCGGGGGGGGACTCACGCACACAGCGAGGAGGGCGACTCACGCACACAGCGAGGGGGGACGCACGCACACAGCGAGGGGGGTCTCACGCACACAGTGAAGGAGGGACACGCTCACGCACACAGCGAATGGGGGACACACGCACACAGCGAGGGGGGACACACGCACACAGCGAGGGGGGACACACACACACAGCGAGGGGGGGACACACGCACACAGCGAGGGGGGGACACACGCACACAGCGAGGGGGGGACACACGCACACAGCGAGGGGGGGACACACGCACACAGCGAGGGGGGGACACACGCACACAGCGAGGGGGGGACACACACACACAGCGAGGGGGAGACTCACGCACACAGCGAGGGGGGGACTCACGCACACAACGAGGGGGGGACTGAAGCACTCAGCGAGGGGGGGGTCTCACGCACACACAGCGAAGGAGGGACACGCTCATGCACACAGCGAGGGGGGGACACATGCACGCACACAGCGAGGGGGACACACACGCACACAGCGTGGGGGGGACACACGAACGCACACAGCGAGGGGGGGACACGCACGCACACAACGAGGGAAGGACACACACGCACACAACGAGGGGGGGACACGCACGCACACAACAAGGGGGGGGACTCACGCACACAGCGAGGGGGGGACTCACGCACACAGCAAGGGGGGGGAACTCACGCACACAGCAAGGGGGGGGACTCATGCCTACAGCGAGGTGGGGACAAACGCACACAGCGAGGGGGGGACACGCACGCACACAGCGAGGGGGGGACTCACGCACACACAGCGAAGGAGGGACACGCTCATGCACACAGCGAGGGGGGGACACATGCACGCACACAGCGAGGGGGACACACACGCACACAGCGAGGGGGAGGACACACGCACACAGCGAGGGGGGGAGACATGCACGCGCACAGCGAGGGGGGGACACATGCACACAGCGGGGGGTGGACACACGCACACAGCGAGGGGGGTCTCACACACACACAGCGAAGGAGGGACACGCTCATGCCCACAGCGAGGGGGCGGCTCACGCACACAGCTAGGGGGGGACTCATGCACACAGCGAGGGGGGTCTCACACGCACACAGCGAAGGAGGGACACGCTCATGCCCACAGCGAGGGGGTGGCTCACGCACACAGCGAGGGGGGGGACTCACGCACACAGCGAGGGGGGACTCACGCACTACAGCGAGGGGGGGGACTCACGCACACAGTGAGGGGGGTGGACTCACGCACACAGCGAGGGGTGGACTCACGCACACAGCGGGGGGGGGATACACGCACACAGCGAGGGGGGGGACACACGCACACAGCGAAGGAGGGATACGCTCACGCACACAGCGAGGGGGGGGAGTCACGCACACAGCAAGGGGGGCTCACGCACACAGCGAGGGGGGGCTCACGCACACAGCGAGGGGGGGGCTCACGCACACAGCGGGGGGGGACTCACGCACACAGCGAGGAGGGCGACTCACGCACACAGCGAGGGGGGGACGCACGCACACAGCGAGGGGGGTCTCACGCACACAGTGAAGGAGGGACACGCTCACGCACACAGCGAATGGGGGACACACGCACACAGCGAGGGGGGGACACACGCACACAGCGAGGGGGGACACACACACACAGCGAGGGGGGGACACACGCACACAGCGAGGGGGGGACACACGCACACAGCGAGGGGGGGGACACACGCACACAGCGAGGGGGGGACACACGCACACAGCGAGGGGGGGACACACGCACACAGCGAGGGGGGGACACACACACACAGCGAGGGGGAGACTCACGCACACAGCGAGGGGGGGACTCACGCACACAACGAGGGGGGGACTGAAGCACTCAGCGAGGGGGGGTCTCACGCACACACAGCGAAGGAGGGACACGCTCATGCACACAGCGAGGGGGGGACACATGCACGCACACAGCGAGGGGGACACACACGCACACAGCGTGGGGGGGGACACACGCACGCACACAGCGAGGGGGGGACACGCACGCACACAACGAGGGAAGGACACACACGCACACAACGAGGGGGGGACACGCACGCACACAACAAGGGGGGGGACTCACGCACACAGCGAGGGGGGGACTCACGCACACAGCAAGGGGGGGGGAACTCACGCACACAGCAAGGGGGGGGACTCACGCACACAGCGAGGGGGTCTCACGCACACAGCGGGGGGGGGGCTCACGCACACAGCGAGGGGGGGACGCACGCACACAGCGAGGGGGGTCTCACGCACACAGCGAGGGGGGACTCACGCACACAGCGAGGGGGGGGTCACACGCAGACAGCGAGGGGGGACTCACGCACACAGTGAGGGGGGGACTCATGCACAGTGAGGGGGGACTCACGTACACAGCGAGGTTGGGAATCACGCACACAGCGGGGGGGACTCACGCACACAGCGAAGTGGGGGACTCATGCACAGTGAGGGGGGACTCACGCACAAAGCGAGTGGGGGTCTCACGCACACACTGAGGGGGGACTCACGCACACAGCGAGGGGGGTCTCACGCACACACAGCGAAGGAGGGACACAGTCACGCACACAGCGAGGGGGGACTCACGCACACAGCGAGGGGGGGTCTCACGCACACAGCGAGGGGGGGGACACGCACACAGCGAGGGGGGGGACACGCACACAGCGATGTGGGGACACACGCACACAGCGAGGTGGGGACACTCGCACGCACACAGAAAGGGGGGGACACGCACGCACACAGCGAGGGGGTGACTCACGCACACACAGCGAAGGAGGGACATGCTCATGCACACAGCGAGGGGGACACACACGCACCCAGCGAGGGGGAGGACACACGAACACAGCGAGTGGGGGACACATGCACGCACACAGCGAGGGGGGGACACATGCACACAGCGGGGGGTGGACACATGCACACAGCGAGGGGGGGACTCACGCACACAGCGAGGGGGGGGACTCACGCACACACAGCGAAGGAGGGACACGCTCACGCACACAGCGAAGGGGGGATACACGCACACAGCGAGGGGGGGGACTCACGCACACAGCGAGGGGGGGACGCACGCCCACAGCTGGGGGGGACACACACGCACACAGCGAAGGAGGGACACGCTCGCGCACACAGCGAGGGGGGGGGAGTCACGCACACAGCGAGGGGGGGCTCACGCACACAGCGAGGGGGGGGCTCACGCACACAGCGGGGGGGAGGACTCACGCACACAGCGAGGTGGGGACGCACGCACACAGCGAGGGGGGTCTCACGCACACAGTGAGGGGGGTCTCACGCACACAGCGGGGGGGACTCACGCACACAGCGAGGGGGGGTCTCACGCACACACAGCGAAGGAGGGACACAGTCACGCACACAGCGAGGGGGAACTCACGCACACAGCGAGGGGGGTGGACTCACGCACACAGCGAGGGGTGGACTCACGCACACAGCGGGGGGGGATACACGCACACAGCGAGGGGGGGACACACGCACACAGCGAAGGAGGGATACGCTCACGCACACAGCGGGGGGGGAGTCACGCACACAGCGAGGGGGGGCTCACGCACACAGCGAGGGGGGGCTCACGCACACAGCGAGGGGGGGGCTCACGCACACAGCGGGGGGGGACTCACGCACACAGCGAGGAGGGCGACTCACGCACACAGCGAGGGGGGGACGCACGCACACAGCGAGGGGGGTCTCACGCACACAGTGAAGGAGGGACACGCTCACGCACACAGCGAATGGGGGACACACGCACACAGCGAGGGGGGGACACACGCACACAGCGAGGGGGGACACACACACACAGCGAGGGGGGGACACACGCACACAGCGAGGGGGGGACACACGCGCACAGCGAGGGGGGGACACACGCACACAGCGAGGGGGGGACACACGCACACAGCGAGGGGGGGACACACGCACACAGCGAGGGGGTGACACACGCACACAGCGAGGGGGAGACTCACGCACACAGCGAGGGGGGGACTCACGCACACAACGAGGGGGGGACTGAAGCACTCAGCGAGGGGGGGTCTCACGCACACACAGCGAAGGAGGGACACGCTCATGCACACAGCGAGGGGGGGACACATGCACGCACACAGCGAGGGGGACACACACGCACACAGCGTGGGGGGGACACACGCACGCACACAGCGAGGGGGGGACACGCACGCACACAACGAGGGAAGGACACACACGCACACAACGAGGGGGGGACACGCACGCACACAACAAGGGGGGGACTCACGCACACAGCGAGGGGGGGACTCACGCACACAGCAAGGGGGGGGGAACTCACGCACACAGCAAGGGGGGGGACTCATGCACACAGCGAGCGGGGGACACACGCACACAGCGAGGGAGGGGACTCACGCACACAGCGAGGGGACACACACGCACACACAGCGAGGGGGGACACACGCACACAGCGAAGGGGGGATACACGCACACAGCGAGGGGGGGACACACGCACACAGCGAAAGAGAGACACGCTCACGCACACAGCGAGGGGGGGGGTGGAGTCACGCACACAGCGAGGGGGGGCTCACGCACACAGCGGGGGGGGGCCTCACGCACACAGCGAGGGGGGGACGCACGCACACAGCGAGGGGGGTCTCACGCACACAGCGAGGGGGGACTCACGCACACAGCGAGGGGGGGTCACACGCACACAGCGAGGGGGGACTCACGCACACAGTGAGGGGGGGACTCATGCACAGTGAGGGGGGACTCACGTACACAGCGAGGTTGGGAATCACGCACACAGCGGGGGGGGACTCACGCACACAGCGAAGTGGGGGACTCATGCACAGTGAGGGGGGACTCACGCACAAAGCGAGGCGGGGTCTCACGCACACAGTGAGGGGGGACTCACGCACACAGCGAGGGGGGGTCTCACGCACACACAGCGAAGGAGGGACACAGTCACGCACACAGCGAGGGGGGACTCACGCACACAGCGATGGGGGGGACACGCACACAGCGAGGGGGGGGACACGCACACAGCGAGGGGGGGGACACGCACACAGCGAGGTGGGGACACACGCACACAGCGAGGTGGGGACACTCGCACGCACACAGAAAGGGGGGGACACGCACGCACACAGCGAGGGGGTGACTCACGCACACACAGCGAAGGAGGGACATGCTCATGCACACAGCGAGGGGGACACACACGCACCCAGCGAGGGGGAGGACACACGAACACAGCGAGTGGGGGACACATGCACGCACACAGCAAGGGGGGGACACATGCATACAGCGGGGGGTGGACACATGCACACAGCGAGGGGGGGACTCACGCACACAGCGAGGGGGGGTCTCACGCACACACAGCGCAGGAGGGACCCGCTCACGCACACAGCGAAGGGGGGATACACGCACACAGCGAAAGGGGGGACTCACGCACACAGCGAGGGGGGGACGCACGCCCACAGCTGGGGGGGACACAAACGCACACAGCGAAGGAGGGACACGCTCGCGCACACAGCGAGGGGGGGGGAGTCACGCACACAGCGAGGGGGGGCTCACGCACACAGCGAGGGGGGGGCTCACGCACACAGCGGGGGGGAGGACTCACGCACACAGCGAGGTGGGGACGCACGCACACAGCGAGGGGGGTCTCACGCACACAGTGAGGGGCGTCTCACGCACACAGCGGGGGGGGACTCACGCACACAGCGAGGGGGGGTCTCACGCACACACAGCGAAGGAGGGACACAGTCACGCACACAGCGAGGGGGGGACTCACGCACACAGCGAGGGGGGGGACACACGCACACAGCGAGGGGGGGACTCACGCACACAGCGAGGTGGGGACACACGCACACAGCGAGGGGGGACACTCGCACGCACACAGAAATGGGGGGACACGCACGCACACAGCGAGGGGGGGACTCACGCACACACAGCGAAGGAGGGAGACACTCATGCACACAGCGAGGGGGGGACACATGCACGCACACAGCGAGGGGGACACAACCGCACACAGCGAGGGGGAGGACACACGCACACTGCGAAGGGGGGACACATGCACACCGCGGGGGGTGGACACACGCACACAGCGAGGGGGGTCTCACACACACACAGCGAAGGAGGGACACGCTCATGCCCACAGCGAGGGGGCGGCTCACGCACACAGCGAGGGGGGTCTCACACGCACACAGCGAAGGAGGAACACGCTCATGCCCACAGCGAGGGGGTGGCTCACGCACACAGCGAAGGGGGGGGGACTCACGCACACAGCAAGGGGGGACTCACGCACGACAGCGAGGGGGGGGACTCACGCACACTGCGAGGGGGGTGGACTCACGCACACAGCGAGGGGGGGACACACGCACACAGCGAAGGAGGGATACGCTCACGCACACAGCGAGGGGGGGGGGAGTCACGCACACAGCGGGGGGGGACTCACGCACACAGCGGGGGGGGGTCTCACGCACACACAGCGAAGGAGGGACACAGTCACGCACACAGCGAGGGGGGACTCACGCACACAGCGAGGGGGGGGACACACGCACACAGCGAGGGGGGGACTCACGCACACAGCGAGGTGGGGACACACGCACACAGCGAGGGGGGACACTCGCACGCACACAGAAAGGGGGGGACACGCACGCACACAGCGAGGGGGGGACTCACGCACACACAGCGAAGGAGGGACACGCTCATGCACACAGCGAGGGGGGGACACATGCACGCACACAGCGAGGGGGACACACACGCACACAGCGAGGGGGAGGACACACGCACACAGCGAGGGGGGGACACATGCACACAGCGGGGGGTGGACACACGCACACAGCGAGGGGGGTCTCACACACACACAGCGAAGGAGGGACACGCTCATGCCCACAGCGAGGGGGCGGCTCACGCACACAGCGAGGGGGGTCTCACACGCACACAGCGAAGGAGGAACACGCTCATGCCCACAGCGAGGGGGTGGCTCACGCACACAGCGAAGGGGGGGGGACTCACGCACACAGCAAGGGGGGACTCACGCACTACAGCGAGGGGGAGGACTCACGCACACTGCGAGGGGGGTGGACTCACGCACACAGCGAAGGAGGGATACGCTCACGCACACAGCGAGGGGGGGGGAGTCACGCATAGAGCGAGGGGGGGCTCACGCACACAGCGAGGGGGGGCTCACGCACACAGCGAGGGGGGGGCTCACGCACACAGCGAGGAGGGGGACTCACGCACACAGTGAGGGGGGTCTCACGCACACAGTGAAGGGGGCACACACGCACACAGCGAGGGAGGGACACACGCACACAGCGAGGGGGGGACACACGCAGACAGCGAGGGGGGGACACACGCACACAGCGAGGGGGGACACACGCACACAGCGAGGGGGGCACACACGCACACAGCGAAGGGGGGACACACGCACACAGCGAGGGGGGCACACACGCACACAGCGAGGGGACACACACGCACACAGCGAGGGGGACACATGCACACAGCGAGGGGGAGACACACGCACACAGCGAGGGGGGCACACACGCACACAGCGAGGGAGGGACACACGCACACAGCGAGGGGGGGACACACGCAGACAGCGAGGGGGGGACACACGCATACAGCGAGGGGGGACACACGCACACAGCGAGGGGGGCACACACGCACACAGCGAAGAGGGGACACACGCACACAGCGAGGGGGGCACACACGCACACAGCGAGGGGACACACACACAGCGAGGGGGACACATGCACACAGCGAGGGGGGGACACACGCACACAGCGAGGGGGGGACACACGCAGACAGCGAGGGGGGGACACACGCACACAGCGAGGGGGGAACACACGCACACAGCGAGGGGGGGACACACGCACACAGCGAGGGGGGGACACACGCACACAGCGAGGGGGCGACTCACGCACGCAGCGAGGGGGGGACTCAAGCACTCAGCGAGGGAGGGTCTCACGCACACACAGCGAAGGAGGGACACGCTCATGCACACAGCGAGGGGGGGACACATGCACGCACACAGTGAGGGGGGACACACACGCACACAGCGAGGGGGACACGCACGCACACAGCGAGGGGGACACACGCACGCACACAACGAGGGAAGGACACGCACGCACACAACGAGGAGGGGGACACGCACGCACACAACGAAGGGGGGGACTCACGCACACAGCGAGGGGGGGTCTCACGCACACAGCAAGGGGGGGGACTCACGCACAGAGCGAGGGGGGGACACACGCACACAGCGAGGGAGGGGACTCACGCACACAGCGAGGGGGGACACACGCACACACAGCGAGGGGGGACACACGCACACAGCGAGGGGGGGACACGCACGCACACAACGAGGGAAGGACACGCACGCACACAACGAGGGGGGGGACACGCACGCACACAACGAGGGGGGGACTCACGCACACAACGAAGGGGGGGACTCACGCACACAGCAAGGTGGGGGACTCACGCACACAGCGAGGGGGGGACACACGCACACAGCAAGTGGGGGGAGTCACACACACAGCGAGGGGGGGCTCACGCACACAGCGGGGGGGGCTCACGCACACAGCGGGGGGGGCTCACGCACACAGCTGGGGGGGGACTCACGCACACAGCGAGGGGGGGACGCACGCACACAGCGAGGGGGGTCTCACGCACACAGCGAGGGGGGACTCACGCACACAGCGAGGGGGTGCTCACGCACACAGCGAGGGGGGGACTCACGCACACAGCGAGGTTGGGAATCACGCACACAGCGAGGGGTGTCTCACGCACACAGTGAGGGGGGACTCACGCACACAGCGAAGTGGGGGACTCATGCACACAGTGAGGGGGGACTCACGCACACAGCGAGGGGGGGTCTCACGCACACAGTGAGGGGGTCTCACGCACAAAGCGAGGGGGGGTCTCACGCACACACAGCGAAGGAGGGACACAGTCACGCACACAGCGAGGGGGGACTCACGCACACAGCAAGGGGGGGGACACACGCACACAGCGAGGGGGGACTCACGCACACAGCGAGGTGGGGACACACGCACACAGCCAGGGGGGACACTCGCATGCACACAGAAAGGGGGGGACACGCACGCACACAGCGAGGGGGGGACTCACGCACACACAGCGAAGGAGGGACACGCTCATGCACACAGCGAGGGGGACACACACGCACCCAGCGAGGGGGAGGACACACGAACACAGCGAGGGGGGGACACATGCACGCACACAGCGAGGGGGGGGACACATGCACACAGCGGGGGGTGGACACACGCACACAGCGAGGGGGGGACTCAAGCACACAGCGAGGGGGGGGACTCACGCACACAGCGAGGGGGGGGACTCACGCACACACAGCGAAGGAGGGACACGCTCACGCACACAGCGAAGGGGGGATACACGCACACAGCGAGGGGGGGGACTCACGCACACAGCGAGGGGGGGGACACACGCACACAGCGAGGGGGGACTCACGCACACAGCGAGGTGGGGACACACGCACACAGCGAGGGGGGACACTCGCACGCACACAGATAGGGGGGGACACATGCACACAGCCGGGGGTGGGACACACGCACACAGCGAAGGAGGGACACGCTCACGCACACAGCGAGGGGGGGGAGTCACGCACACAGCAAGGAGGGGCTCACGCACACAGCGAGGAGGGGGACTCACGTACACAGCGAGGGGGGTCTCACGCACACAGCGAGGGGGGTCACACGCACACACAGCGAAGGAGGGACACGCTCACGCACACAGCGAAGGGGGGACTCACGCACACAGTGAGGGGGGGACTCACGCACACAGCAAGGGGGGGGACTCACGCACACAGCAAGGGGGGGGACTCACGCACAGAGCGAGGGGGGGACACACGCACACAGCGAGGGAGGGGACTCACGTACACAGCGAGGGGGGACACACGCACACACAGCGAGGGGGGACACACGCACACAGCGAGGGGGGGACACGCACGCACACAACGAGGGAAGGACACACACGCACACAACGAGGGGGGGGACACGCACGCACACAACGAGGGGGGGGACACGCACGCACACACCGAGGGGGGGACTCACGCACACAACGAAGGGGGGGACTCACGCACACAGCAAGGTGGGGGACTCACGCACACAGCGAGGGGGGGACACACGCACACAGCGAGGGGGGGGAGTCACGCACACAGCGAGGGGGGGCTCACGCACACAGCGGGGGGGGCTCACGCACACAGCGGGGGGGGCTCACGCACACAGCGGGGGGGGGACTCACGCACACAGCGAGGGGGGGACGCACGCACACAGCGAGGGGGTCTCACGCACACAGCGAGGGGATGCTCACGCACACAGCGAGGGGGTGCTCACGCACACAGCGAGGGGGGGACTCACGCACACAGCGAGGTTGGGAATCACGCACACAGCGAGGGGGGTCTCACGCACACAGTGAGGGGGGACTCACGCACACAGCGAAGTGGGGGACTCATGCACACAGTGAGGGGGGACTCACGCACACAGCGAGGGGGGGACACGCACGCACACAGCGAGGGGGACACACGCACGCACACAGCGAGGGGGGGACACGCACGCACACAGCGAGGGGGGGACACGCACGCACACAGCGAGGGGGGGACACGCACGCACACAGCGAGGGGGGGACACGCACGCACACAGCGAGGGGGGACACGCACGCACACAGCGAGGGGGGGACACGCACGCACACAGCGAGGGGGGGACACGCACGCACGCACACAGCGAGGGAGGGACACGCACGCACACAGCGAGGGATGGGACACGCACGCACACAGCGAGGGGGGGACACACGCACACAGCGTAGGGGGGACTCACGCACACAGCGAGGGGGGACACGCACGCACGCACACAGCGAGGGAGGGACACGCACGCACACAGCGAGGGGGGGACACGCACGCACGCACACAGCGAGGGAGGGACACGCACGCACACAGCGAGGGATGGGACACGCACGCACACAGCGAGGGGGGACACACACGCACACAGCGTAGGGGGGGACTCACGCACACAGCGAGGGGGGGACACGCACGCACGCACACACCTAGGGAGGGACACGCACGCACACAGCGAGGGGGGGACACGCACGCACACAGCGAGGGGGGACACACGCACACAGCGTAGGGGGGTGACTCACGCACACAGCGAGGGGGGGACACGCACGCACACAGCGAGGGGGGGACACGCACGCACACAGCGAGGGGGGGACACGCACGCACACAGCGAGGGGGGGACACGCACGCACACAGCGAGGGGGGGGACACGCACGCACACAGCGAAGGGGGGACACGCACGCACACAGCGAGGGGGGGGACACACGCACACAGCGTAGGGGGGGGACACACGCACACAGCGTAGGGGGGGGACACACGCACACAGCGAGGGGGGGACACGCACGCACGCACACAGCGAGGGAGGGACACGCACGCACACAGCGAGGGGGGGGACTCACGCACACAGCGAGGGGGGGGGACTCACGCACACAGCGGTGGGGGGACTCTCGCGCACAGCGAGGGGGGGGACTCACGCACACAGCGAGGGGGGGACTCACGCACACAGCGAGGGGGGGGACTCACGCACACAGCGAGGGGGGGGGACTCACGCACACAGCGAGGGGGGGGACTCACGCACACAGCGAGGGGGGGGACTCACGCACACAGCGAGGGGGGGGGACTCACGCACACAGCGAGCGGGGGGACTCACGCACACAGCGAGGGGGCACTCACGCACACAGCGATGGGGGCACTCACGCACACAGCGAGGGGGGGACACACGCACACAGCGAGGGGGGCACTCACGCACTCAGCGGGGGGGGACTCACGCACACAGCGAGGGGGGTGACTCACGCACACAGCGATGGGGGGACACACGCACACAGCGAGGGGGGAAACACGCACACACAGCGAAGGAGGGACACGCTCACGCACACAGCGAGGGGGGGACACACGCACACAGCGAAGGAGGGACACACGCACGCACACAGCGAGGGGGGGACAGGCAAGCACACAGCGAGGGGGGGACACGCACGCACACAGCGAGGGGGGGACACGCACGCACACAGCGAGGGGGGGACACGCACGCACACAGCGAGGGGGGGACACGCACGCACACAGCGAGGGGTGGACACGCACGCACACAGCGAGGGGTGGACACGCACGCACACAGCGAGGGGGGGACACGCACGCACGCACACAGCGAGGGGGGGACATGCACGCACGCACACAGCGAGGGAGGGACACGCACGCACACAGCGAGGGATGGGACACGCACGCACACAGCGAGGGGGGGACACACGCACACAGCGTGGGGGGGGACTCACGCACACAGCGAGGGGGGGACAGGCACGCACGCACACAGCGAGGGAGGGACACGCACGCACACAGCGAGGGGGGTCTCACGCACACAGCGAGGGGGGTCTCACGCACACAGCGAAGGAGGGACATGCTCACGCACACAACGAGGGGGGGACACAAGCACACAGCGAGGGGGGGGACTCACGCACACAGCAAGGGGGGGGACTCACGCACACAGCAAGGGGGGGACTCACGCACACAGCAAGGGGGGGGTGTCACGCACACAGCAAGGGGGGGACTCACGCACACAGCAAGGGGGGGACTCACGCACACAGCGAAGGAGGGACATTCTCACGCACACAGCGAAGGGGGGACAGGCACGCACACAGCGAGGGGGGGACACGCACGCACACACAGCGATGGGGGGGACACGCACACTGTGTAGGGGGGGACACACGCACACAGCGAGGGGGGGGACAGGCACGCACACAGCGAGGGGGGGACAGGCACGCACACAGCGGGGGGGGACAGGCACGCACACAGCGAAGGGGGGACAGGCACGCACACAGCGAGGGGGGGACACGCACGCACACAGCGAGGGGGGGACACGCACGCACACAGCGAGGGGGGGACACGCACGCACACAGCGAGGGGGGGACACGCACGCACACAGCGAGGGGGGGACACGCACGCACACAGCGAGGGGGACACACGCACGCACACAGCGAGGGGTGGACACGCACGCACACAGCGAGGGGGTGACACGCATGCACGCACACAGCGAGGGGGGGACACGCACGCACACAGCGAGGGGGGGACACGCACGCACGCACACGGCGAGGGAGGGACACGCACGCACACAGCGAGGGATGGGACACGCACGCACACAGCGAGGGGGGGACACACGCACACAGCGTAGGGGGGGGACTCACGAACACAGCGAGGGGGGACACGCACGCACGCACACAGCGAGGGAGGGACACGCACGCACACAGCGAGGGGGGGACACGCACGCACGCACACAGCGAGGGAGGGACACGCACGCACACAGCGAGGGATGGGACACGCACGCACACAGCGAGGGGGGGGACACACGCACACAGCGTGGGGGGGGACTCACGCACACAGCGAGGGGGGGACACGCACGCACGCACAAAGCGAGGGAGGGACACGCACGCACACAGCGAGGGGGGGACACGCACACAGCGTAGGGGGGAACTCACGCACACAGCGAGGGGGGGACACGCACGCACACAGCGAGGGGGGGACAGGCACGCACACAGCGAGGGGGGGACACGCACGCACACAGCGAGGGGGGGGCACGCACGCACACAGCGAGGGGGGACACGCACGCACACAGCGAGGGGGGAACACGCACGCACACAGCGAGGGGGGGACACGCACGCACACAGCGAGGGGGACACGCACGCACACAGCGAGGGGGGGGACACACGCACACAGCCTAGGGGGGACACACACGCACACAGCGTAGGGGGGGGGGGGGACACGCATGCACAGCGAAGGAGGGACACGCACGCACACAGCGAGGGGGTGATACGCACGCACGCACACAGCGAGGGAGGGACACGCACGCACACAGCGAGGGATGGGACACGCACGCACACAGCGAGGGGGGGACACACGCACACAGCGAGGGGGGGGACACACGCACTCAGCGAGGGGGGGACGCACGCACACAGCGAGTGGGGTCTCACGCACACAGTGAAGGAGGGACACGCTCACGCACACAGCGAATGGGGGACACACGCACACAGCGAGGGGGGGACACACGCACACAGCGAGGGGGGGACACACGCACACAGCGAGGGGGGGACACACGCACACAGCGAGGGGGGGACTCACGCACACAGCGAGGGGGGGACTCACGCACACACAGCGAAGGAGGGACTCAAGCACACAGCGAGGGAGGGTCTCACGCACACACAGCGAAGGAGGGACACGCTCATGCACACAGCGAGGGGGGGGACACATGCACGCACACAGCGAGGGGGACACACGCACGCACAAAACGAGGGAAGGACACGCACGCACACAGCAAGGGGGGGGACTCACGCACACAGCAAGGGGGGGGACTCACGCACACAGCAAGGGGGGGACTCTGCAAACAGCAAGGGGGGGGGACTCACGCAAACAGCAAGGGGGGGACACGCACACAGCGAGGGAGGGGACTCACGCACACAGCGAGGGGGGACACACGCACACACAGCGAGGGGGGACTCACGCACACAGCGAGGGAGGGGACTCACGCACACAGCGAGGGGGGGACACACGCACACAGCGAGGGGGGACACACGCACACACAGCGAGGGGGGGACACACGCACACAGCGAGGGGGGGACACACGCACACAGCGGGGGGGGACACACGCACACAGCGAGGGGGGGACACGCACGCACACAGCAAAGGAGGGACATGCTCACGCACACTGCGAGGGGGGGACACACGCACGCACACAGCGAGGGGGGACACGCACGCACACAGCGAGGGGGGGACACGCACGCACACAGCGAGGGGGGGACACGCACGCACACAGCGAGGGGGGACACGCACGCACACAGCGAGGGGGGACACGCACGCACACAGCGAGGGGGGGACACGCACGCACACAGCGAGGGGGGGACACGCACGCACACAGCGAGGGGGGGGACTCACGCACACAGCGAAGGAGGGACATGCTTACGCACACAGCGAGGGGGGGACACACAAGCACACAGCGAGGGGGGGACACGCACGCACACAGCGAGGGGGCGGGACACATGCACACACAGCGATGGGGGGGACTCACGCACACAGCGAGGGGGGGACACACTAACACAGCGAGGGGACACACACGCACACACAGCGAGGGGGGGACACGCACGCACACAGCGAGGGGGGGGACACACGCACACAGCGAGGGGGGAACACGCTCGCACACAGCGAAGGAGGGACACGCTTACGCACACAGCGAGGGGGGTACTCACGCACACAGCGAGGGGGACACACACTCACGCACACAGCGAGGGGGAGACTCACGCACACAGCAAGGGGGGGGACTCACGCACACAGCAAGGGGGGGACTCACGCACACAGCGAAGGAGGGACATGCTCACGCACACAGCGAAGGGGGGACAGGCACGCACACAGCGAGGGGGGGACACGCACGCACACACAGCGATGGGGGGACACGCACACAGTGTAGGGGGGGACACACGCACACAGTGTAGGGGGGGGACTCACGCACACAGCGAGGGGGGACACACGCACGCACACAGCGAGGGGGGGACACGCACGCACACAGCGAGGGGGGGACACGCACGCACACAGCGAGGGGGGGACACGCACGCACACAGCGAGGGGGGGACACGCACGCACACAGCGAGGGGGGACACGCACGCACACAGCGAGGGGGGGACACGCACGCACACAGCGAGGGGGGGACACGCACGCACGCACACAGCGAGGGAGGGACACGCACGCACACAGCGAGGGATGGGACACGCACGCACACAGCGAGGGGGGGACACACGCACACAGCGTAGGGGGGGACTCACGCACACAGCGAGGGGGGGACACGCACGCACGCACACAGCGAGGGAGGGACACGCACGCACACAGCGAGGGGGGGACACGCACGCACGCACACAGCGAGGGAGGGACACGCACGCACACAGCGAGGGATGGGACACGCACGCACACAGCGAGGGGGGGACACACACGCACACAGCGTAGGGGGGGGACTCACGCACACAGCGAGGGGGGGACACGCACGCACGCACACACCTAGGGAGGGACACGCACGCACACAGCGAGGGGGGGACACGCACGCACACAGCGAGGGGGGGACACACGCACACAGCGTAGGGGGGTGACTCACGCACACAGCGAGGGGGGGACACGCACGCACACAGCGAGGGGGGGACACGCACGCACACAGCGAGGGGGGGACACGCACGCACACAGCGAGGGGGGGACACGCACGCACACAGCGAGGGGGGGACACGCACGCACACAGCGAAGGGGGGACACGCACGCACACAGCGAGGGGGGGGACACACGCACACAGCGTAGGGGGGGGACACACGCACACAGCGTAGGGGGGGGACACACGCACACAGCGAGGGGGGGACACGCACGCACGCACACAGCGAGGGAGGGACACGCACGCACACAGCGAGGGGGGGGACTCACGCACACAGCGAGGGGGCACTCACGCACACAGCGATGGGGGGCACTCACGCACACAGCGAGGGGGGGACACACGCACACAGCGAGGGGGGCACTCACGCACTCAGCGGGGGGGGGACTCACGCACACAGCGAGGGGGGTGACTCACGCACACAGCGATGGGGGGACACACGCACACAGCGAGGGGGGAAACACGCACACACAGCGAAGGAGGGACACGCTCACGCACACAGCGAGGGGGGGACACACGCACACAGCGAAGGAGGGACACACGCACGCACACAGCGAGGGGGGGACAGGCAAGCACACAGCGAGGGGGGGACACGCACGCACACAGCGAGGGGGGGACACGCACGCACACACCGAGGGGGGGACACGCACGCACACAGCGAGGGGGGGACACGCACGCACACAGCGAGGGGTGGACACGCACGCACACAGCGAGGGGTGGACACGCACGCACACAGCGAGGGGGGGACACGCACGCACGCAGACAGCGAGGGGGGGACATGCACGCACGCACACAGCGAGGGAGGGACACGCACGCACACAGCGAGGGATGGGACACGCACGCACACAGCGAGGGGGGACACACGCACACAGCGTGGGGGGGGACTCACGCACACAGCGAGGGGGGGACAGGCACGCACGCACACAGCGAGGGAGGGACACGCACGCACACAGCGAGGGGGGTCTCACGCACACAGCGAGGGGGGTCTCACGCACACAGCGAAGGAGGGACATGCTCACGCACACAACGAGGGGGGGACACAAGCACACAGCGAGGGGGGGGACTCACGCACACAGCAAGGGGGGGGACTCACGCACACAGCAAGGGGGGGGACTCACGCACACAGCAAGGGGGGGACTCACGCACACAGCAAGGGGGGGGTGTCACGCACACAGCAAGGGGGGGGACTCACGCACACAGCAAGGGGGGGACTCACGCACACAGCGAAGGAGGGACATTCTCACGCACACAGCGAAGGGGGGACAGGCACGCACACAGCGAGGGGGGGACACGCACGCACACACAGCGATGGGGGGGACACGCACACTGTGTAGGGGGGGACACACGCACACAGCGAGGGGGGGACAGGCACGCACACAGCGAGGGGGGGACAGGCACGCACACAGCGAGGGGGGGACAGGCACGCACACAGCGAAGGGGGGACAGGCACGCACACAGCGAGGGGGGGACACGCACGCACACAGCGAGGGGGGGACACGCACGCACACAGCGAGGGGGGGACACGCACGCACACAGCGAGGGGGGGACACGCACGCACACAGCGAGGGGGGGACACGCACGCACACAGCGAGGGGGACACACGCACGCACACAGCGAGGGGTGGACACGCACGCACACAGCGAGGGGGTGACACGCACGCACGCACACAGCGAGGGGGGGACACGCACGCACACAGCGAGGGGGGGACACGCACGCACGCACACAGCGAGGGAGGGACACGCACGCACACAGCGAGGGATGGGACACGCACGCACACAGCGAGGGGGGGACACACGCACACAGCGTAGGGGGGGGACTCACGAACACAGCGAGGGGGTGACACGCACGCACGCACACAGCGAGGGAGGGACACGCACGCACACAGCGAGGGGGGGACACGCACGCACGCACACAGCGAGGGAGGGACACGCACGCACACAGCGAGGGATGGGACACGCACGCACACAGCGAGGGGGGTACACACGCACACAGCGTGGGGGGGGACTCACGCACACAGCGAGGGGGGGACACGCACGCACGCACAAAGCGAGGGAGGGACACGCACGCACACAGCGAGGGGGGGACACGCACACAGCGTAGGGGGGAACTCACGCACACAGCGAGGGGGGGACACGCACGCACACAGCGAGGGGGGGACAGGCACGCACACAGCGAGGGGGGGACACGCACGCACACAGCGAGGGGGGGGCACGCACGCACACAGCGAGGGGGGGACACGCACGCACACAGCGAGGGGGGAACACGCACGCACACAGCGAGGGGGGGACACGCACGCACACAGCGAGGGGGACACGCACGCACACAGCGAGGGGGGGGACACACGCACACAGCCTAGGGGGGACACACACGCACACAGCGTAGGGGGGGGGGGACACGCATGCACAGCGAAGGAGGGACACGCACGCACACAGCGAGGGGGTGATACGCACGCACGCACACAGCGAGGGAGGGACACGCACGCACACAGCGAGGGATGGGACACGCACGCACACAGCGAGGGGGGGACACACGCACACAGCGAGGGGGGGGACACACGCACTCAGCGAGGGGGGGACTCACGCACACAGCGAGGGGGGGGACTCACGCACACAGCGAGGGGGGGACTCACGCACACAGCGAGGGGGGGGAATCACGCACACAGCGAGGGGGGGACTCACGCACACAGCGAGCGGGGGGACTCACGCACACAGCGAGGGGGGGGACTCACGCACACAGCGAGGGGGGGGACTCACGCACACAGCGAGGGTGGGGACTCACGCACACAGCGGGGGGGGTCTCACTCACACACAGCGAAGGAGGGACACGCTCATGCACACAGCGAGGGGGGGACACATGCACGCACACAGCGAGGGGGACACACACGCACACAGCGAGGGGGAGGACACATGCACACAGCGAGGGGGGGACACATGCACGCGCACAGCGAGGGGGGGACACATGCACACAGCGGGGGGTGGACACACGCACACAGCGAGGGGGGTCTCACACACACACAGCGAAGGAGGGACACGCTCATGCCCACAGCGAGGGGGCGGCTCACGCACACAGCTAGGGGGGGACTCATGCACACAGCGAGGGGGGTGTCACACGCACACAGCGAAGGAGGGACACGCTCATGCCCACAGCGAGGGGGTGGCTCACGCACACAGCGAGGGGGGGACTCACGCACACAGCGAGGGGGGACTCACGCACTACAGCGAGGGGGGGACTCACGCACACAGCGAGGGGGGTGGACTCACGCACACAGCGAGGGGTGGACTCACGCACACAGCGAGGGGTGGACTCACGCACACAGAGGGGGGGGGGATACACGCACACAGCGAGGGGGGGACACACACACACAGCGAAGGAGGGATACGCTCACGCACACAGCGAGGGGGGGGGAGTCACGCACAGAGCGAGGGGGGGCTCACGCACACAGCGAGGGGGGGCTCACGCACACAGCGAGGCGGGGGCTCACGCACACAGCGGGTGGGGACTCACGCACACAGCGAGGAGGGCGAATCACGCACACAGCGAGGAGGGAGACTCACGCACACAGCGAGGGGGGGGACGCACGCACACAGCGAGTGGGGTCTCACGCACACAGTGAAGGAGGGACACGCTCACGCACACAGCGAATGGGGGACACACGCACACAGCGAGGGGGGGACACACGCACACAGCGAGGGGGGGACACACGCACACAGCGAGGGGGGGACACACGCACACAGCGAGGGGGGGACTCACGCACACAGCGAGGGGGGGACTCACGCACACAGCGAGGGGGGGACTCACGCACACAGCGAGGGAGGGTCTCACGCACACACAGCGAAGGAGGGACACGCTCATGCACACAGCGAGGGGGGGGACACATGCACGCACACAGCGAGGGGGACACACGCACGCACACAACGAGGGAAGGACACGCACGCACACAGCGAGGGATGGGACTCACGCACACAGCAAGGGGGGGGACTCACGCACACAGCAAGGGGGGGACTCTGCAAACAGCAAGGGGGGGGACTCACGCAAACAGCAAGGGGGGGGACACGCACACAGCGAGGGAGGGGACTCACGCACACAGCGAGGGGGGGACACACGCACACACAGCGAGGGGGGACTCACGCACACAGCGAGGGAGGGGACTCACGCACACAGCGAGGGGGGGACACACGCACACAGCGAGGGGGGACACACGCACACACAGCGAGGGGGGGACACACGCACACAGCGAGGGGGGGACACACGCACACAGCGAGGGGGGGACACACGCACACAGCGAGGGGGGGACACGCACGCACACAGCAAAGGAGGGACATGCTCACGCACACTGCGAGGGGGGGACACACGCACGCACACAGCGAGGGGGGGACACGCACGCACACAGCGAGGGGGGGACACGCACGCACACAGCGAGGGGGGGACACGCACGCACACAGCGAGGGGGGACACGCACGCACACAGCGAGGGGGGACACGCACGCACACAGCGAGGGGGGGACACGCACGCACACAGCGAGGGGGGGACACGCACGCACACAGCGAGGGGGGGGACTCACGCACACAGCGAAGGAGGGACATGCTTACGCACACAGCGAGGGGGGGGACACACAAGCACACAGCGAGGGGGGGACACGCACGCACACAGCGAGGGGGCGGGACACATGCACACACAGCGAGGGGGGGGACTCACGCACACAGCGAGGGGGGGACACACTAACACAGCGAGGGGACACACACGCACACACAGCGAGGGGGGGACACGCACGCACACAGCGAGGGGGGGGACACACGCACACAGCGAGGGGGGAACACGCTCGCACACAGCGAAGGAGGGACACGCTCACGCACACAGCGAGGGGGGGACTCACGCACACAGCGAGGGGGACACACACTCACGCACACAGCGAGGGGGGGACTCACGCACACAGCGAGGGGGACACACACTCACGCACACAGCGAGGGGGAGACTCACGCACACAGCGAGGGGGGGACTCACGCACACAGCGAGGGGGGACTCACGCACACAGCGAGGGGGGGACTCACGCACACAGCGAGGGGGGAACTCACGCACACAGCGAGGGGGGGACTCACGCACACAGCGAGGGGGGTCTCACGCACACAGCGAGGGGGGGACTCACGCACACAGCGAGGGGGGACTCACGCACACAGCGAGGGGGGTCTCACGCACACAGCGAGGGGGGTCTCACGCACACAGCGAGGGGGGTCTCACGCACACAGCGAAGGAGGGACATGCTCACGCACACAACGGGGGGGGACACAAGCACACAGCGAGGGGGGGGACTCACGCACACAGCAAGGGGGGGGACTCACGCACACAGCAAGGGGGGGGACTCACGCACACAGCAAGGGGGGGGACTCACGCACACAGCAAGGGGGGGGGACTCACGCACACAGCAAGGGGGGGACTCACGCACACAGCGAAGGAGGGACATGCTCACGCACACAGCGAAGGGGGGACAGGCACGCACACAGCGAGGGGGGGACACGCACGCACACACAGCGATGGGGGGGACACGCACACAGTGTAGGGGGGGACACACGCACACAGTGTAGGGGGGGACTCACGCACACAGCGAGGGGGGGGACAGGCACGCACACAGCGAGGGGGGGACAGGCACGCACACAGCGAGGGGGGGACAGGCACGCACACAGCGAGGGGGGGACACGCACGCACACAGCGAGGGGGGGACACGCACGCACACAGCGAGGGGGGGACACGCACGCACACAGCGAGGGGGGGACACGCACGCACACAGCGAGGGGGGGACACGCACGCACACAGCGAGGGGTGGACATGCACGCACACAGCGAGGGGGGACACGCACGCATGCACACAGCGAGGGGGGGACACGCACGCACACAGCGAGGGGGGGACACGCACGCACACAGCGAGGGGGGGACACGCACGCACACAGCGAGGGGGGGACACGCACGCACACAGCGAGGGGGGGACACGCACGCACACAGCGAGGGGGGGACACGCACGCACACAGCGAGGGGGGGACACGCACGCACGCACGCACACAGCGAGGGGGGGACACGCACGCACACAGCGAGGGGGGGACACGCACGCACGCACACAGCGAGGGAGGGACACGCACGCACACAGCGAGGGATGGGACACGCACGCACACAGCGAGGGGGGGACACACGCACACAGCGTAGGGGGGGGACTCACGCACACAGCGAGGGGGGGACACGCACGCACGCACACAGCGAGGGAGCGACACGCACGCACACAGCGAGGGGGGGACACGCACGCCCGCACACAGCGAGGGAGGGACACGCACGCACACAGCGAGGGATGGGACACGCACGCACACAGCGAGGGGGGGACACACGCACACAGCGTAGGGGGGTGACTCACGTACACAGCGAGGGGGGACACGCACGCACGCACACAGCGAGGGAGGGACACGCACGCACACAGCGAGGGGGGGACACGCACGCACACAGCGAGGGGGGGACACGCACGCACACAGCGAGGGGGGACACGCACGCACACAGCGAGGGGGGGGACACACGCACACAGCCTAGGGGGGGGACACACGCACACAGCCTAGGGGGGGGACACACGCACACAGCGTAGGGGGGGGGGACACGCACGCACAGCGAAGGAGGGACACGCACGCACACAGCGAGGGGGGGACACGCACGCACGCACACAGCGAGGGGGGGACACGCACGCACGCACACAGCGAGGGTGGGACACGCAAGCACACAGCGAGGGATGGGACACGCACGCACACAGCGAGGGGGGGACACACGCACACAGCGAGGGGGGGGACTCACGCACACAGCGAGGGGGGGGACTCACGCACACAGCGAGGGGGGGGACACACGCACACAGCGAGGGGGGGGACTCACGCACACAGCGAGGTGGGGACTCACGCACACAGCGAGGGGGGGGACTCACGCACACAGCGAGGGGGGGGACTCACGCACACAGCGAGGTGGGGGACTCACGCACACAGCGAGGTGGGGGACTCACGCACACAGCGAGGAGGGGGACTCACACACACAGCGAGGGGGGGGACTCACGCACACAGCGAGGGGGGGACTCACGCACACAGTGTAGGGGGGGACTCACGCACACAGCGAGGGGGGGGACAGGCACGCACACAGCGAGGGGGGGACAGGCACGCACACAGCGAGGGGGGGACAGGCACGCACACAGCGAGGGGGGGACAGGCACGCACACAGCGAGGGGGGGACACGCACGCACACAGCGAGGGGGGGACACGCACGCACACAGCGAGGGGGGGACACGCACGCACACAGCGAGGGAGGGACACGCACGCACACAGCGAGGGGGGGACACGCACGCACGCACACAGCGAGGGGGGGACACGCACGCACGCACACAGCGAGGGAGGGACACGCACGCACACAGCGAGGGGGGGACACGCACGCACGCACACAGCGAGGGAGGGACACGCACGCACACAGCGAGGGATGGGACACGCACGCACACAGCGAGGGGGACACACACGCACACAGCGTAGGGGGGGGACTCACGCACACAGCGAGGGGGGACACGCACGCACGCACAAAGCGAGGGAGGGACACGCACGCACACAGCGAGGGGGGGACACACGCACACAGCGTAGGGGGGGGACTCACGCACACAGCGAGGGGGGGACAGGCACGCACACAGCGAGGGGGGGACAGGCACGCACACAGCGAGGGGGGGACACGCATGCACACAGCGAGGGGGGGACACGCACGCACACAGCGAGGGGGGGACACGCACGCACACAGCGAGGGGGGGACACGCACGCACACAGCGAGGGGGGGGACACACGCACACAGCGAGGGGGGGGACACACGCACACAGCCTAGGGGGGGACACACGCACACAGCGTAAGGGGGGGGGGACACGCATGCACAGCGAAGGAGGGACACGCACGCACACAGCGAGGGGGGGACACGCACGCACGCACACAGCGAGGGGGGGACACGCACGCACGCACACAGCGAGGGAGGGACACGCACGCACACAGCGAGGGATGGGACACGCACGCACACAGCGAGGGGGGGACACACGCACACAGCGAGGGGGGGGACACACGCACACAGCGAGGGGGGTGACTCACGCACACAGCGAGGGGGGGGACTCACGCACACAGCGAGGGGGGGGACTCACGCACACAGCGAGGGGGGACTCACGCACACAGCGAGGGGGGGACTCACGCACACAGCGAGGGGGGGGACTCACGCACACAGCGAGGGGGGGGACTCACGCACACAGCGAGGGGGGGGACTCACGCACACAGCGAGGGGAGGGACTCACGCACACAGCGAGGGGGGGGACTCACGCACACAGCGAGGGGGCACTCACGCACACAGCGATCAGGGGCACTCACGCACACAGCGAGTGGGACACACATGCACACAGCGAGGGGGGCACTCACGCACTCAGCGGGGGGGGGACTCACGCACACAGCGAGGGGGGTGACTCACGCACACAGCGATGGGGGGACACAAGCACACAGCGAGGGGGGACACACGCACACACAGCGAAGGAGGGACACGCTCACGCACACAGCGAGGGGGGGACACACGCACACAGCGAAGGAGGGACACACGCACGCACACAGCGAGGGGGGGACAGGCACGAACACAGCGAGGGGGGGACAGGCACGCACACAGCGAGGGGGGGACACGCACGCACACACAGCGATGGGGGGGACACGCACACAGTGTAGGGGGGGACACACGCACACAGTGTAGGGGGGGGACTCACGCACACAGCGAGGGGGGGGACAGGCACGCACACAGCGAGGGGGGACAGGCACGCACACAGCGAGGGGGGGACAGGCACGCACACAGGGAGGGGGGGACAGGCACGCACACATCGAGGGGGGGACACGCACGCACACAGCGAGGGGGGGACACGCACGCACACAGCGAGGGGGGGACACGCACGCACACAGCGAGGGGGGGACACGCACGCACACAGCGAGGGGGGGACACGCACGCACACAGCGAGGGGGGGACACGCACGCACACAGCGAGGGGGGGACACGCACGCACGCACGCACACAGCGAGGGGGGGACACGCACGCACACAGCGAGGGATGGGACACGCACGCACACAGCGAGGGGGGGACACACGCACACAGCGTAGGGGGGGGACTCACGCACACAGCGAGGGGGGGACACGCACGCACGCACACAGCGAGGGAGGGACACGCACGCACACAGCGAGGGATGGGACACGCACGCACACAGCGAGGGGGGGACACACGCACACAGCGTAGGGGGGGGACTCACGCACACAGCGAGGGGGGGACACGCACGCACGCACACAGCGAGGGAGCGACACGCACGCACACAGCGAGGGGGGGACACGCACGCCCGCACACAGCGAGGGAGGGACACGCACGCACACAGCGAGGGATGGGACACGCACGCACACAGCGAGGGGGGGACACACGCACACAGCGTAGGGGGGTGACTCACGCACACAGCGAGGGGGGACACGCACGCACGCACACAGCGAGGGAGGGACACGCACGCACACAGCGAGGGGGGGACACACGCACACAGCGTAGGGGGGGGACTCACGCACACAGCGAGGGGGGGACAGGCACGCACACAGCGAGGGGGGGACAGGCACGCACACAGCGAGGGGGAGACACGCACGCACACAGCGAGGGGGGGACACGCACGCACACAGCGAGGGGGGGACACGCACGCACACAGCGAGGGGGGGACACGCACGCACACAGCGAGGGGGGGACACGCACGCACACAGCGAGGGGGGGACACGCACGCACACAGCGAGGGGGGGACACGCACGCACACAGCGAGGGGGGGACACGCACGCACACAGCGAGGGGGGACACGCACGCACACAGCGAGGGGGGGGACACACGCACACAGCCTGGGGGGGGACACACGCACACAGCGTAGGGGGGGGGACACGCACGCACAGCGAAGGAGGGACACGCACGCACACAGCGAGGGGGGGACACGCACGCACGCACACAGCGAGGGGGGGACACGCACGCACGCACACAGCGAGGGTGGGACACGCAAGCACACAGCGAGGGATGGGACACGCACGCACACAGCGAGGGGGGGACACACGCACACAGCGAGGGGGGGACACACGCACACAGCGAGGGGGGGTACTCACGCACACAGCGAGGGGGGGGACTCACGCACACAGCGAGGGGGGGGACACACGCACACAGCGAGGGGAGGGACTCACGCACACAGCGAGGGGGGGACTCACGCACACAGCGAGGGGGGGAACTCACGCACACAGCGAGGGGGGGGACTCACGCACACAGCGAGGTGGGGGACTCACGCACACAGCGAGGTGGGGGACTCACGCACACAGCGAGGAGGGGGACTCACACACACAGCGAGGGGGGGGACTCACGCACACAGCGAGGGGGGGACTCACGCACACAGTGTAGGGGGGGACTCACGCACACAGCGAGGGGGGGGACAGGCACGCACACAGCGAGGGGGGGACAGGCACGCACACAGCGAGGGGGGGACAGGCACGCACACAGCGAGGGGGGGACAGGCACGCACACAGCGAGGGGGGGACAGGCACGCACACAGCGAGGGGGGGACACGCACGCACACAGCGAGGGGGGGACACGCACGCACACAGCGAGGGGGGGACACGCACGCACACAGCGAGGGGGGGACACGCACGCACGCACACAGCGAGGGGGGGACACGCACGCACGCACACAGCGAGGGAGGGACACGCACGCACACAGCGAGGGGGGGACACGCACGCACGCACACAGCGAGGGGGGGACACGCACGCACGCACACAGCGAGGGAGGGACACGCACGCACACAGCGAGGGGGGGACACGCACGCACGCACACAGCGAGGGAGGGACACGCACGCACACAGCGAGGGATGGGACACGCACGCACACAGCGAGGGGGACACACACGCACACAGCGTAGGGGGGGGACTCACGCACACAGCGAGGGGGGGACACGCACGCACGCACAAAGCGAGGGAGGGACACGCACGCACACAGCGAGGGGGACACACACGCACACAGCGTAGGGGGGGGACTCACGCACACAGCGAGGGGGGGACAGGCACGCACACAGCGAGGGGGGGACAGGCACGCACACAGCGAGGGGGGGACACGCATGCACACAGCGAGGGGGGGACACGCACGCACACAGCGAGGGGGGGACACGCACGCACACAGCGAGGGGGGGACACGCACGCACACAGCGAGGGGGGGGACACACGCACACAGCGAGGGGGGGGACACACGCACACAGCCTAGGGGGGGGACACACGCACACAGCGTAAGGGGGGGGGGACACGCATGCACAGCGAAGGAGGGACACGCACGCACACAGCGAGGGGGGGACACGCACGCACGCACACAGCGAGGGGGGGACACGCACGCACGCACACAGCGAGGGAGGGACACGCACGCACACAGCGAGGGATGGGACACGCACGCACACAGCGAGGGGGGGACACACGCACACAGCGAGGGGGGGGACACACGCACACAGCGAGGGGGGTGACTCACGCACACAGCGAGGGGGGGGACTCACGCACACAGCGAGGGGGGGGACTCACGCACACAGCGAGGGGGGGGACTCACGCACACAGCGAGGGGGGGGACTCACGCACACAGCGAGGGGGGGACTCACGCACACAGCGAGGGGGGGGACTCACTCACACAGCGAGGGGGGGACTCACGCACACAGCGAGGGGGGACTCACGCACACAGCGAGGGGGGACTCACGCACACAGCGAGGGGGGGGACTCACGCACACAGCGAGGGGGGGACTCACGCACACAGCGAGGGGGGGACTCACGCACACAGCGAGGGGGGGGACTCACGCACACAGCGAGGGGGGGGACTCACGCACAGAGCGAGGGGGGGGACTCACGCACACAGCGAGGGGGGGACACACGCACACAGCGTAGGGGGGGGACTCACGCACACAGCGTGGGGGGGACACGCACGCACGCACACAGCGAGGGGGGGACACGCACGCACACAGCGAGGGGGGGACACGCACGCACACAGCGAGGGGGGGACACGCACGCACACAGCGAGGGAGCGACACGCACACACACAGCGAGGGAGGGACATGCACACACAGCGAGGGAGGGACACGCACACACAGCGAGGGAGGGACATGCACACACAGCGAGGGAGGGACATGCACACACAGCGAAGGAGGGACATGCACACACAGCGAGGGAGGGACATGCACACACACACGCGCACACACACACACACAGCGAGGGAGGGACACACAGTGAGTGAGTAATATGCATACACACACATACAGAGTGAGGGGAGGACACCATCACACACTGCAAGAGGGGCGCGCGCACACACACACACACACACACACACACAGCGAGGTTGAGACACGCAGACAGAGCAAGGGTGGGACATGTGCTCAGAAAGCGAGAGGGGATACACACACACACACAAAGTGAGGGAGGGACACGCACACACACATGGTGAGGGAGGGACATGCTCACACACAACGAGGGAGGTACAAAACACACACAGTGAGGAGAATTACACACACACAGCATGGGAAGGGGACACACACACGCATACACACACATATACACAGAACAATGGAGGGACACGTGCACACACAGTGATGTGTCTCCTCGGACATATCATCGTCCAGCTCTCACTCCAGTCTGCTCCCTCACAGGGTCACCGTCTCTGTGACTCCCAGGTACAACTAGGCCTCGATCCTCAGTGCGGATTTATATTCTCCCAGGTGGGAGTCAGCCTCATGTTCCTGCTCCAAGTTGCTCCCTCACACGGTCCCTCCCTCTGTGACTCGGTGCTGATTTCGAGGCTCGTGCTCTGCTTTTTATCCAACTCCAAGTCCCAGTCGGCCTTGACCCTCGCTGCTGATTTATATTCTCCCGTTTTGTGCTGCTCTCTCTCAGGTTCTCTCCCCTTGTGACTCCCAGGTAATGGTAGGCCTCAAGCCTCAGCTGAGATTTATTACACCCCATTCCACACTGCTCTCTTACAGGATCGCCGTTGTGCCTGGAAGACAGTGGGGAAGGGGAGGATTAGACAGAGCAGAATGTGTTACAGTGATTGAGGGAGCTGTAGGGGATGAAACAGGTTATCTGGGGAGCTAGGCAGACCTGCAGTAACTAAAGAACGTTACTGGAAGATACAGCGAGAGTTGGAGACACTGAAGAAGGTAAAGGAAATAGAGAGATGGTGGATTGTTCATGACGGAGCTTTGTAGAGTCGAAAGGGCTTCAAAGTTTGGGAGAAGATCTGGAGCTCGGGTGCTCGTTGTTGTGGTTCTGTTCACCGAGCTGGGAATTTGTGTTGCAGACGTTTCGTCCCCTGTCTGGGTGACATCCTCAGGGAGCCTCCTGTGAAGCGCTTCTGTGATCTTTCCTCCGGCAACTATAGTGGTTTGTATCTGCCGCTTCTGGTTGTAAGTTCCAGCTGTCCGCTGTAGTGGCCGGTATATTGGGTCCAGGTCGATGTGTTTATTGATTGAATCTGTGGATGAGTGCCATGCCTCCAGGAATTCCCTGGATGTTCTCTGTTTGGCTTGTCCTATAATAGTAGTGTTGTCCCAGTCGAATTCATGTTGCTTGTCATCTGCATGTGTGGCTACTAAGGATAGCTGGTCGTGTCGTTTCGTAGCTAGTTGGTGTTCATGGATACAGATCGTTAGCTGTCTTCCTGTTCGTCCTATGTAGTGTTTTCTGCAGTCCTTGCACGGGATTTTGTACACTACATTGGTTTTGCTCATGTTGGGTATCGGGTCCTTCGTTCTGGTGAGTTGTTGTCTGAGAGTGGCTGTTGGTTTGTGTGCTGTTATGAGTCCTAGTGGTCGCAGTAGTCTGGCTGTCAGTTCGGAAATGTTCTTGATATATGGTAGTGTGGCTAGTCCTTTGGGTCGTGGCATGTCTTCATTCCATTGTCTTTCCCCGAGGCATCTGTGGATGAAATTGTGTGGAGTTTGACCCCACCCCACAGCTCACCAATAGGATAAACAACACACTGAGAAACCTACAAAAAAAACGGACAGATAACCAGGTTTGAACTAGAGAGAATGAAAACTGAAAGCAACAACACCCCCAGATTCTATGGACTACCTAAAGTGCACAAACCAGCCATCCCACTCAGACCCATAGTATCACTACCAGGGACACCATCACACAAACTGGCCAAAGAACTACAGCAGAAACTGAAACACCTGATCAGTGGATCCAGACAATCTGTACAGTCAACACAGGAATTCTTGGACATCATCAGAAATATACACATACACAAGGATGAAACCATGGTCTCATTCGATGTTTTGGCACTGTTCACCTCTATTGACAAAATCCTTGCCAGAGAAACAATAGCCAACCTGCTGGACAAACAGAACAGACAACAGGACGGTGAACCTATCAACAAAGACTCCATACTCAAACCACTGGACCTGGGCCTCACAACACACTTCACATTCAACAACCAAATATATGAACAAATCAACGGCACACCCATGGGCTCACCCATCTCTGGACTCATAGCAGAAGCAATAATGCAAAGGTTCGAACAAACAGTCTTACTGCAAATTCAACCCAAACTCTGTGTCAGATATGTAGATGACACCTTTGTAATCGTTAAAAACACAGAAATAGAGAACACACACCGGATCATCAACGCCACACTCACAGGAATCTGATTCACAAGAGAGAAAGAAAAGGACAACCAACTCCCATTCCTAGACGGGACGGTACAGAGAACACCGAACGGAGAATTCACCACAAAGGTATACAGGAAAGCCACACACACAGACCAAGTCCTGAACTATGAAAGAAACCACCCCAACACACACAAAAGAAGTTGCATCAAGACACTGTTCAAAAGGGCCACAACAGACTGCAGTACACCAGAACTGCAAAAAGAGGAAGAAGAACACCTATACAATGTATTCGCCAAAAACGGATACCCCCGCAATTTCATTAGGGATTGTCTGTATGGATTTGCTCGATGACTGTCCTCTGATATTGATGAGGGCAGTGCAGATGGTGTGGTTTATATGGAGTTCATTAAGGTCTTTGTCAAGGTCCCACACGGAAGGCTGGTCCAAAAGGGAAGAGCCCATGGGATACAAGGTAAGTTGGTGAATTGGGTTCACAATTGGTGGAGGGTTGGTTTTGTGATTGAAAGCCTTTGCCCAGCGGGTGTACCACAGGGATCTGTGCAGGAGCCATTGCTGGCTGTTACATACATTAATAACTTGGATATCAAAGCAGAAGGAATCATTAGTGGTTTGCAGATAACATGAAAGGTGAGGGTGCTGTCCATAGTGAGGGGGATGGACTCAGGCTGCAGTCTGATATCGAACAGATGATAAACTGAGCAGAGTAATGACAGACCGAGTTTACTTCTGATCACTGTAAGGTAATACACTGTGGGAAATCTCATAAATGAATGATATCCATCATGAATGGTAGGTCCTCCTGGAGTACTGAGGAACACAGGGACCTTGGTGGGCAAGTCCCTGGATGTCTGAAGGTGTCAGCACAGGTAGACAGGGTGGGGAATACACCTGAACTGGGAGCAGGAGGGGGACCCACATCCTGGTGGGGAATGTTGCTGGAGCTGCTCAAGGGGATTTAAACTCGTCTGGCAGGGCTGTGTGACCCCAAAGAGTCGTAAGGCCAGAAAGAAAGTTGAGGCTGGTACAAATGTTCAAGAGAAGAATATAAGTAGACAAGGGAGGGCAAGGACATAGCAGACAATTAGGGAAAACTGGTGGATTAAACTGCAGTTATTTCAATACAAAAGGCCAGACAGATAAGGCAGATGAACCCAGAGCATGAATGGGAACATGGGATTGGGATCCCATAGATATTACAGAAACACAGCTGAGGGAGCAACAGGAGCAGCAGCTCAATGTTCCGGAGACAGATACTACAGGAAGGATAGAACAGGAGGCACAACAGGAGGAAAGCTGGTGGGTTTGATTGGGGGGAAACATCCCAGCAGTACCTAGAGGGAGGATTCATGTAGAATCGCCCAGTTAAACGATATTAGTGGAACTGAGAAATAAAAATTGGTCATTAGTTTTCTACGGTCGGACTACAGCGATAGGCAATGGGAGATGGAGGAGCAAACATGTCAGGAGATTTCAGATATCTCTTAGAATACTAGGGTTGTAATGATAGGGGATCTTAACTGTTCCAAACCTGGACTGGGATTGCTACTAAGTTAAGCATTTGGATGGAAGGAATTTGTTAAGTGTGTTCCGAAAACTCCCAGTCATTATGTAAGTGGCCCAACTGGAGAATGGGGCTAAACCTGACCTCCCCTTGGGAAACAAGGTCGGGAACGGGACTGAGGTGTTAGTGGGGGAGCACTTTGGAAAGTTACCACAATTGTATTAGATTGAAAATAGCGATGGAAAAGGACAGGCCTGGTCCACAAGTTAAAGTTATTCAATGGAGCAAAATAGTATTAGACAGGAATTTTTAAAGTAGATCTGGGGAGGCTATTTGCAGATAAAGGGAAGTCTGGCAAGTAGGAATATTTTAAACCCGAGATAAAAGGAGCGTTCAGCGCCAGCATGTTCCTGTTAGTGTGCAGCTCAATGCTGACTGAATTAGGAAACACTGGCTGAGATTCGAGGCTGTGGTCAAGGAAAAAAAAGGGTCACATGTCAGATATAACTGGCTGACTCAAGGGAATCCCTTCAGGAGCATCGGGGCTGTAGAAATACACTTAGCATGGAAATCAGGAATGAAAAAGGGGACATGAGATCGCTTTGGCAGAGACAGTTAAGGAGAATCCAAAGAGACTCTACAAGTGTATTAAGAGCAAAAGAAGAGCTCGGGACAAACCCGGTCTCCTTAATGATCAATGAAGGCAACAAAGTGTGAAACTACAAGATCCAAAACAAATATTTCACTTTGGAACTTACTGTGGATAAAGACTGGGGCGCTCAGGCAACTAAACAGTGTTTGGCCTGACCACAATTGGAATACTGTGTGTAATTCTGGTCTCAATGCCATCGGAAGGATGTCGTGGAACATGAAAGGTTTCAGAAGAAATGACCAAAGATGTTGCCAGGGTTGGAGGGTTTGTGCTTCAGGGAAAAGCCTGAATAGGCTGGGACTGTTTTCAGTTGAACATGGGAAGCTGAGGAGTTAACCGATAAAAGGTGTTTAAAATCATGGTGGTCATCGACAGGGTCAATAGACAAGGTCATTTCCCCAGGCGAGGGAAACTTTTCAAAGGAACCTCAAGAATAACTGGCTCCCACAGAGTGGATGGAATAAGCTGCCAGAGCAAATAGTGGAGGCTGATAGAAATACATTTAAAAGGCATGTGGATGGGTGTATGAATAGCAAAGGGTTCAGAGGGATATTGGCAAAATTGTGACAAATGTGACCAGAAACGTCATGCAGGAGTTGGTCCGAAGGGCCTGTTTCTGTGCTGAACATCTCTATGACTCAACGTCTTGAAATGAGTCCACATTATAGAAAAGGAGGTGCTGGAGGTTTTAAAACACAAAGGTAGATAAATCCCCAGGACCTGATCAAGTGGATCTCAGGACATTGTGGGAAGCTGGTGAAGAAATTGGAGGGCCCCTAGCAGAGATATTTGTACCATAGAGAGCTATGTGTGATAGGCTGTTAGACTGGAGGGTGGCATTGCGGAGAGTGAAGAAGGTTTTCTGAGATTACAAAGAGATCCTGATAAAATGTGTGAATGGCTGAAAAACTGTAGATGGAGTTCAATCTGAATAAATGTGAGGTAATGCATTTGGTACAACAAATACGGGCAGGACTTATACAATTAATGGCAAGACCTTCAGTAGTGTTGTAGAACAGGGGGACGTCAGGGTTCAGCTACATAATTCTTTGAAGTTTGCAACATGGAGAGACAGGATAGTTTAAAAAAAGGTGCTGGCCTCACTTGCTTTCATTGCTCAGTCCTTTGGATATAGGAGTTGGGAAGTTGCATTGAGATTATACAGGCCATTGGTGAGTCCTCTTCTGGAATACTGTGTCCAGTTCAGGTCGCCCAGTTATAGGAAGGAGATTATTCAGCTGGAAAGGGTTGGGAGGAGATTTACTGGGATGTGGCTGGGTACGAAAGGCTTCAGTATAAAAAAAGGCTGAATAGGTTGGTATTTTTCACTGAAACCTGAATGTTGACAGATGACCTCATAGAAGTTTATAAAATCATGAGGGGGATCGATAGAGTTAATGGGAGTTGTCTTTTTCCATGGACAGGGGAGTTTCAAGACAAGGCACAACATTTTTAAGTTTAGAGGAGAGACATTTTTAAAAAAAAGACTTGAGAGGCACATTGTTACACAGAGGGTGGGTTGGGTGTGAAATGAACTTCCCAAGAACATGGGGACAATTACAATGTTTAACAGACATTTAGATTAGTCCAGGAATAGGAACGATGTGAAGGGAAATGATCCAGGAACAGGCAGGTGGGATGAGATCTGTTTTAGAGTATGGTTAGCGTTAACTGAACAGTGCGGTCTGATTCTCTGACTATGATTATAATGTTGTGTCATTAATTAAGAAAGGCTGCAAGAGAAAGTCAGGGAACTACAGACTGATGAGCAAGACATCAGGGTGGGTCAGTTGTTGGAGGTCTTTCTGAGAGGTAGGACTTACATGCATTTGGACAGATAAGGCCTGATTACGGACAGCCAGCATGGCTTTGTGCATGGGAAAACATGTCCCACAAACTTGACTGGAGTTTGCTCAAGATGTGACCAAAATGATAGACGAAGGGGCCAAGGAATGAAAGATTGAGTTTAATTCAGTTGTTGGATTTAGGTCAGACAAACTAAGGAGGACTAACACGGGTAATGGTTGGGCCCTGGACAGTGTTGTAGAAAAGGGAGAGACCAAGGGGTGCAGTTACATTATTCCTTGGACTGGCATCACAGAGTGACAGGGTGTTGAAAGCGGCAATTGGCACACTTGTCTTCATTGGTCGGAGCATTGAGTACATGAGTTGGAGATATTGGTAACATTGTCGTCAATATTTCTCCTGGGCAGAGGAGGCCACGGGGTGACCTTATACAAGTTTATGAAACCATGTATGGTCTAAGTAAGGTGAATTGCCAAGGGTAGGTGAGTCCAAAGCTAGAGGCATAAACGTGAGGTGTGAGAGCAACGATTTAAAAAAGGGAGCTGAGGGACAACATTATCCACAGAGGATGGTGCATAGACGGAATGGACTGCCAGAGGAAATGGTAAAAACAAGTACAATTACAACATGGAAAAGACACTTCGGCAGGTACATGGAGAGGAGAAGGTTTGAAGGGATATGAGCCAAACACAGGCAATTCCGTCTCATTCCATTCAGGAAACCTTGGCCGAAGAGTCATGCCGCACAGAAACAGACCCAATGTCTCCAGTTATTAGAGGAGGGACTATTGAGACTAGGCATGTTGTCGAGACTGAAGCAAGTTACAGCGATACGGATGGTCATCTGGACTGGAGGTTTCAAATATGTGAAATAATTGGTGAGAGGGGAGGAGATGACAGAGATAGGAACTGTTATAGGAGTTAGAATGATTGAAGACACTGGTCCTCAATACAAGCCATAGATACAGTGTTGGAAAGGGAATAGGGAACAGAAAGATCACAGGCAGCATTCCCACCCTCTCGTGGGAGGCCTGCTTTCCCCTCAGTTGTTCTGATGCTCTCTAAGAAAGCACAGGCCTGGACTGATAACTGGGAACTCCCGATGCTGTCTCATTACAACAAAACTTGCAGCAGGCGTGGAGATTGAGCCTGGGGCGTGTCTGTACTGTGCTACCCCTCCAGCACTTTCTCTATGTAATTTCTTGTTAGCTGATGTGTGGATCCCCCTTATTACTTTCTGCTCTGTGCACTGGGATGATCTTACCTGGCAGCAGGATTTATTGAAGACTCCCGACCTCCCTGACTTTGTCTTTCTGGCTGACCAACCATCATCCCAACTAGCAGTTGGCAAGTCTATTGAGTCTGGAACTTCATGAGTACATGTAGAAGACACAGAAATAGGCAGAATGGGCAATTAGACTAATGCTTTGAGGGTTACACATATAGAATGGCACTGAGCCCACAGAGATCTGGAAAATCCCAGTCTCCATTCCTGGCCTGTGCTGCCTCATCTCTCTGGAGTGGAGAATTCTGTTGGCTCATGATCTGGAGTAGCTTTAAAATTGAGAGACGCTGACAGAGGCAGCAATTAGACCCACACAGTGAGGGATACCACATGGAGAGGTACTGAGTCATATCACCAGAGTGTCGGGTCAAACAATTGTGCAGGAAGAAAGAGTTTTGATTCATGTTGCACTGTGATATACAAACTGTAAGCAGGCGAAGTGATGGCCTAGAGGCATTATTGTGTGACAATTTATCCAGAAACTCAGCGAGTGTTCTCTGGACACAGGTTCAAATCCCACCATTGCAAATGATTGAATGTGAAGTAAATGCTTCAAAAACAATGTAATTAAAACCTGTAAATGAGTATTAAACAATTGCTGATGTTAAGAAACATCCATCGGATGCATTCCTGTCTTTAGTGAAGTAATCTAAGATGGGACTGGGATATCACAGGTATTACAGAAACAACAGCTGAGGGAGGGACAGGACAGGCAGCTCAATGTTCCAGGGGCCAGATGCTGCAGGAAGGACAGAAGGGGAGCTGAGAGAGGAGGAGAGCTGCTGGTTCTGATGGGGTGAAACATCCCAGCAGGCCTGAGAGAGGATATTCCTGCAGGATCGCCCAGTGACGCTGTGTTCGTGGGATTAATCAATAACAATGGGGCTTCCCTTTCCTCTGATTGTTCTACAGACCCCGATAACCCCGCCCTCCTGCTCCTTGACCTTCTCAAGATGGCGGCCCTGAGGCCCGCGCTCCCTCTTCCCTCAAACAAATGGCGGCCGTGACTCTGGGCCGCTTCCTTGTTCAAAGACCGCCACCTCCTTACCCGGGCCTAGACGGTCTTCTACGAGTTTTTTTAACCTTTATGCGGGACTTGTGAAATCTCTCCGCTCCTTTCTCCCAGCGAGGCTCCCACACACCGGCTAATATCGCCGCTCTCTGGAGCCGATCGCAGCCGCTGCCGGAGAAAGCAACTCCATGTCTTTCTCGCTCTCTGTCCTGACCAATGTGACACTGCGCATGCTCTGCATAGAAACCAAACTGCGCGTGCGTCTGAGGTTACCGGTGAATTTGTAGAGAATATTCATATCTGCACAGACTGATGGGTAAAATATTAGTCATTAACAATTGCTTTGTCAAGTATAGTCATAGAGATTTCTAGGATGTGAACAGGTCGATCGGTCTAACTCAACCATACCGGCTAGGTATGTAAATTAGCAATCGTTCTGGACGTTTGAAAAGAAGCTTCTTACTCGAGTTGTGCAAATCCATTGAAAATATGTACGTTATCAGATTTACATCTCAACTATTTCTTAAAATCTCACATTGATTTGTGAGAGAGGTTTAATACTCCACTATGTGGTGGGAACAATCAATCCTGCAGAACAGTTAGTTTTCTGACCAATCCTGAAGTGTTCACTCCTGGGGAATGCTTTGGCCCCGCTCCTCACTCACTCTGGTTGAAGGACCAAGCCACTGCTCGGTCCTCCAGTTCCGCCCCTTCCTCCCAATTGCAGAGTTGATTCAGGCGTGACTCAGCAGGCTGAGGGACAAGAGAAGTTCGAGTCGATGCCTTGTTATGCGGTGAAAATATCCCAAATCCTGGACCGAGAGGCGTGAATTCAATTCATAGCTTGTGCAGGTGGGTGTAATAAAAACTTTGAACAGGTTCATTCGGAAAAATAAGGGAAGTCCGGAACAGAGTTAAAAACATAGAAAGTGCATGCAATGTGGTGGGGCTGTCAATGCCCAGAAGATTTTCACCTTTACCAAGTGTTTCAGGACCCCAGTGGGTCCTAGTACAGACTGTTGCACTCCTAGTCCACAGCCAGATACCATGGTTTGGGGAAAAATGTCGTGGTGGGAGATAGAGATGCTTTTCTGGAACGTGCTCGGTTTTGGAGGTGAAATAGGCGAGAAGGAGTAGGGATTTTTATGGAGGCACTAGTTCCCCTCCTGTCGCAGCATCTTATTATTGCCCTGGCTTTGCCTCGTACATGTTTGGTGACGTTTGAGTTCTGGAGCCACAATTTCATGCTGCAACTATACAAAATGTTGGTGCGACCATCCTTGGAATATTGTGTGCAGTTCTGGTGCCCATAATTCGGGAAGGATGTGGAAGCATTGGAAAAGGTGCAGAAGAGATTTACCAGGATATTGCAATCGTTAGTGACGTTTCGTAAGCCCACAATACAACATTCATCACTGTTTAAGACAGTAGAAATCTCTTGTAGCACTTTCGTCACAGAACAATACAGTGCAGAACAGGCCCTTTGGCCCTTCATGTTGCACCGACCTGTGAACTATTCTCAGCTCGTCACCCGACACTATCCCAAAATCATCCATGTGCTTATCTAAAGGATTGTTTAAACCTCTCATGTGGCTGAGTTAACTACATTAGCAGGTAGCACATTCCACGCCCTAACCACTCTGAGTGAAGAATCTGCCTCTGACATCTGTTTTGAATCCATCACACCTCAATTTGTAGTTATACCCCCTCGAACACGCTAATGTCATCATCCTAGGGAAAAGACTTTCACTGTCGAACCTATCTAATCCTCTGATCATCTTGTAAGTCTCTGTCAAATCCCCTCTTAGCTGCCTTCTTGCCCATGAGAACAGGTTCAAGTCTCTTAACCTTTCCTCAAAAGACCTTCCCTCCAGACTAGGCAACATCCTGGTAAATCTCTTCTGCACCTTTTCCAATGCTTCCACATCCTTCCCGAATTATGGGCACCAGAACTGCACACAATATTCCAAGTATGATCGCACCAACATTTTGTATAGTTGCAGCATGAAATTGTGGCTCCAGAACTCAATCCCTCAACGAATGAACCCTAATACACTGCATGCTGCCTTAACAGTAATATCCACCTGGGTGACAACTTTCAGGAACCTATGTACATGGACTCCAACATCCCTCTTCACACCCACACCACCAAGAATCTTTCCATTGACCCAGTACTCTGCCATCCTGTTATTCTTCCTAAAGTGCGTCACCTCACATTTTGCTGCATTGAACTCCATTTGCCACCTTTCAGCCCAATTCTGCAGTTTATCCAAGTCCGCCTGAGTACCTGTAAAATTATTCCACACTGTCCACTACTCCACCGACTTTAGTGTCGTCTGCAAATTTACTGATCAATCCACCAATGCCTAAGTCTAAGTAATTTATAAAAATGACAAACAGCAGTGGTCCCAAAACAGGTCCTTGTAGCACACCACTAGTAACCAGACTCCAGGTTGAATATTTTCCATCAACCACCATTCGCTGTCTTCTTTCAGAAAGCCAGTTTCTAATCCAAACTGCTAAATCACCCTCAATTCCATGTCTCTGGATTTTCTCCAACAGCCTACCACGTGGAACCTTATGAAAGGCTTTATTGAAGTCCATGTATACCACGTCAACTGCCTTACCCTTATCTACATGCTTGGCTGCCTTCTCAAAAAACTCAGGTTTGTGAGACATGTCCTGCCCTTGACGAAACCATGTTGACTATCTGAAATCAAATTGGTATTCGGTAGATGATTATAAATCTTATCTCTTGTAATCCTTTCCAAAACCTTTCCAACAACATAAGTAAGGTACGCTGGTCTATAATTACCTGGATCCTCTCCACTGCCCTTCTTGATCAAGGGCACAACATTTGCAATCCTCCAGTCCTCTGGTACCAAACCCAGAGACAGTGATGACTCAAGTATCAAAGCCAAAGGCTTTGCTATTTCCTCCTTAGCTTCCCAGAGAATCCTTGGATAAATCCCATCCAGACCAGGGGACTTGTCTACTTTCACTCCTTCTGGAATTGATAACACCTGTTCGTAACTAACCTCGATCCTTTCTAGTCTAATATCTCGTACCACATTCTTTCCTCTATAATATTCTCCTTTTCCTGAGTGAAAACCAATGAGAAATGTTCGTTTAGCACCTCTCCGATCTCCACAGGGTCCACACTCAACTTCCCACTTCTGACTTTGACTGGCTCTCTTCCTACCCTATGCTTTTGTTCCACACATAACTATAGAAAGCTTTAGGATTCTCCTTTATTCTATTCACTAAAGACTGCTTCTGTGCTCTCTTTGCTATTCTTAACTTTCTCATCAATTCCTTTCTAGTTGATCTGTAACACTCCATCGCCTCATCTGTACCATCTTGCCTCATCAACAAATAAGCCTCCTTCTTCTTCTTTCCAAGAGATCCAATTTCTGTAGTAAACCACGATTCCTTCCTGCCTGACAGGAACATATCTGTCAAGGACACACAATATCTGCTCCTTAAACCATTTCCACATTTCAATAGTCTGCACCCCCTGCCTTTTGTTACCCCATCCTATGCATCCTAATTCTTGCTGAATCACATTCTAATTGCCCCTCCCCCATCGATAATTCTTCATCTGTGGCATGTATCTATCCCTTTTCATCGCTAAACTAAACATAACTGAATTATGATCACTCTCTCCAAAGTGCTCACCTACAACTAAATCAAACACTTACTCTGGTTCATTACCAAGCACCACATCCAGTGTGGCCTCCCCTCTTGTCCGCCCTTCGACATACTGTGTCAGGAAACCCTCCTGTACACATTGGACAAAAACTGATCCATCCGACGTACAAGAGTTCTACCAGTTCCAGTCAATGTTGGGGAAGTTAAAGTCCCCCATAATGACCACCCTATTCCTTTCATTCCTACCCAGAATAATTTTGCTAATCCTCTCTTGCACCTCCCTGGAACTCTGCGGAGGCATTTAAAAAAGGCTCTAAGCAGTGTGACCTCTCCTCTACTCCATTGCAGTGCTTCAAACTCCATGAGGCAGCCATACCCTCAGACAGACAGACTCAGTCTGAAACCTCCCCTGTCCTTAAGACCTTATGCACTGCCTGCACTCTTCCATTTTCCTTTTGCACGTTCCCTTTCCAACCAACCCCACCTGCATCACTCCACAATTGGAGCTGTCACGGGCAGAAGTCTGTGGAGTAGCCTCCCTAACCTTCTCTATTCTCCTTTTAAGATGTATTTTAAAATCATTCTCCTTAATCAATGTTTTGATCATTCATGAAGCACCTTAGGAGATTTGCCATTGTGAAAGATTCCATACAATGCAAGTTAGTTGTTGTTATTGCTGTACATTAGGAGAAACAGGAATGATGCATTCAAAATTCTAAGAAGAAAGTCACTGACAGGTTAGTGTGCAGGCCACCAAATAATAACATCACATTGGGATGGGCAATAAACAAAGAAATAACTATTGCCTGTAAAAATGGCATGTCTATTACCATGGGTGATTTTAATCTACATGTAGATTGGTTGAACCAACTCAGTCAGGGTAGCCTTGAGTTTATTATGTTTATTCATGATAGTTTTTTTGAACAGTATGACATGGAACTGACAAGGGAGCAATCTATCCAAGATCTGGCCCCTGTGCAATGAGACAGGAATAATTAATGACCTCAGAGTTAGGGATCCTCTTGGAAGAAGTGATCACTGTATGGTTGAATTTAGAATACATATAGAGAGTGTGAAAATAAAATCTAATATATGGGTCCTTTGTTTCAATACAGGGAACTACAATAGAATGAGGGAGAACCTGGATAAAGTAGACTGGAAAGAAAGATTTTATGGGACAGTTGATGAGCAGTGGAAGATTTTCAAAGACACTTTACAAAGTGCTCAGCAAAGGTATATTCCAGTGAAAAGGATGGACTGTCAGAAGAGGCATATTCTGCAATGGATATCTAAGGAAGACGATCAAATTGAAAGAGAAGGCATGCAAAGTGGCCAAAAACAGTATGAAACGAGAACTGGGAAAACTTTAAAGGTCAACAGAAAGCAACAGAAGAGCTATAAAGAAAGTTAAGATAGAACATGAGAAAAATAAATGAGCACAGACTATAAAGACAGATAGCAAAATTTTATATTGAACAAGGAAAGAGTGGCTAAAGTAAGTGTTGGTCCTTTGGAAAATGAGAAGGAGCATTAAGTTATGAGATATCACAGTGGAGAATACTAATATCTTGCCAATAGTTAGCAAAGAGACAAAGGTAGATGAGGATTTGGAAACTATCATTATTACGGAACAGCTAGTGTTGGACTGTTGGAGGTAATTGAGCTAATGACAGCAAAGTCTTCTGACCCTGATGGAATGCATCCCAGGGTACGAAAAGAGATGCCAGGAGAAATAGCAAATGCACTGGCAGTAATTTTCAAAAATTCACTGGACACTGTGGCAGTCCCAGCAGATTGTAAAGCAGCAAAAGTGATGCTACTGTTTTAAAAAGGAGGTGGAAAAAAGATGGGGAATTACCCAACAGTTACCTTATTCTCTGTAGTGGGAAAGATGCTTGGGTCTATAATCAAGGAAGAAATAGCAGGGAATCTTGATAGAAATTGTCCCATTGGGCAGACACAGCATGGGTTCATGAAGGATTTTGAGTGGGAGCAGCGGCTGAGTAAAAACGAACCCGGAAGACTACAGCTAAGATAAGACAGTTTGTTTTAAAATTACTTACCTGTAGCGGGCAGCGGTGTTTTTTTTTCTCTTTCTTCACAGAAAGAGCGGGAGCAGCAGGGGAAGTGACGTTTACCAGAAGGGCAGCCGGAAAGGAAATCAGTGAGGATATAAATCAGGAAGGCGACCAAACCCGAGATTCTACACTGGGTTTTTTTAAAGGTAAGCATTTCCTATTTCTTTACCAGTGACTGGTTAAACATTTACTTTGTTTTAGGTATCAGAAAGTATTCTAACTCAAACTTGTACAAAGTAACTAAGTAATTAATTAACTAAGCAGAGATGGCTGGGCAGGTGATGTGCTGGAGCTGTATGATGTGGGAGCTGACTGATCCCATTGGGAATGGCAGTGACCACATCTGCAGCAAGTGTTGGTTGCTGGAAGAACTACGGATCAGAGTTGATGATCTGGAATCTGAGCTTCAAACACTGCGGCACATCCGGGACGGGGAGAGTTACCTGGACGCTTTGTTTCAGGAGGCAGTCACACCTGGGAGATTAAGTAATTCACATTCAGCTAGTGATCAGGCTCATCAGAGTGTGACTGTAAGTGAGGCAGGTAGGGGGAGCCTGAGTTCAGGAGTGGAGGAGCCTCAGCCCTTGACCTTGTCCAACAGGTATGAGATTCTTGCTCCCTGTTCAGATGAGGAAAAGGGCTCTGGACAGGATGAACCAACTGACCAAGGCACCATGGTGCAGAAGGCCACTCAAGAGGGGGGAGTTAATAGACAAGTAGTGGTTATAGGGGATTCTATAATTAGGGGGACAGATAGTATCCTTTGCAAGCCGGATCGGGAGTCTCGCATGGTGTGTTGCCTGCCCGGTGCCAGGGTGCGGGACATCTCTGACCGGCTTGAAAGGATATTGGAGCGGGAGGGGGAGGATCCAGTTGTTGTGGTCCACGTTGGTACTAACAACATAGGCAAGACTAGGGTGGAGGACCTGTTTGGGGATTACGAGGCACTAGGCAGGAAATTGAAGCACAGGTCCTCAAGGGTCATAATCTCCGGATTACTGCCCGAGCCACGTGCCAATTGTCATAGTGACAAGAAAATTTGGCAAGTAAACACGTGGCTAAGGGATTAGTGTGGGAAAGAGGGATTCCACTTCATGGGACATTGGCATCAGTTTTGGAACAGGGGGCATCTGTACAATTAGGACGGTCAGTAGGTCTTTAAACTTCTGAGTTGGGGGAAGGGAAAGTGAAAGCAACAGGGAGTTTGGCGTTAAATGGAAAGACAAGCAGCAGGATAGCATGTGTCCAGGCGGTTTAAAATTGAGGCAGACTGGGAATGCAGAAAAAAGCAAGGATAACTTAGGACATCATATGACTTCCAATATCTCTAATGATAAGAAAGTTAGCATTAAGGCACTTTGCCTGAATGTGCGTAGCATTCATAACAAAGCAGATGAACTAATGGCACAGATCATAGTGAATGATTATGATGTGGTAGGCATCACAGAGACTTGGTTACAGGGGGGTCAGGACTGGCAGTTAAACCTCCAAGGATTTGCAACTTATCGAAAAGATAGGGAGGACGGCAGAGGGGGTAGGTTTGCCTTGTTAGTTAAGAACAATATTAAATCTATGGCACTGAATGACATAGCGTCAGATGATGTGGAATCTGTGTGGGTGGTATTGAGGAACCACAAAGGCAAAAAAAACCATAATTGCAGTTGTGTACAGACCTCCTAACAGTCGTCAGGAGCAGGGACGCAACATGTACCGGGAAATAGAGAAGGCATGTCAGAAAGGCAAGGTCACGGTGATCATGGGAGACTTCAATATGCAGGTGGACTGGGTAAATAATGTTGCCAGTGGATCCAAAGAAAGGGAATTCATGGAATGCTTACAGGATGGCTTTTTGGAACAGCTTGTCATGGAGCCCACAAGGGAGCAGGCTATTCTGGACCTAGTGCTTTGCAATGAACCAGACTTTATAAAAGATCTTAAAGTAAAGGAACCCTTAGGAAGCAGCGATCATAATATGGTAGAGTTCAGTCTGGAGTTTGAAAGAGAGAAGGCAAAATCGGATATAATGGTGTTACAGTTAAATAAAGGTAATTATGAGGGCATGAGAGAGGAACTGATAAAAATAGACTGGAAGCAGAGGCTTGCGGGGAAGACAGTAGAGCAACAATGGCAGGAGTTTGTGGGTATAATTAAGGACACTGTACAGAGGTTCATCCCCAAGAAAAGAAAGATTATCCAGGGAGGGATTAGACAGCCATGGCTGACAAAGGAAGTCAGGAAATGTATTAAAGAAAGAGAGAGATCCTATAAAGTGGCCAAGAGCAGTGGGAAATCGGACGATTGGGAAGGCTACAAGAACAAACAGAGGATAACAAAGAGAGGAATAAGAAAGGAGAGGATCAAATATGAAGGTTGCTAGCCAGTAATATTAGAAACGACAGTAAAAGTTTCTTTCAATACATAAGAAACAAACGACAGACAAAAGTAGACAATCGGCCACTTCAAACTGATGCTGGAAGCCTAGTGGTGGGAGATAAGGAAATAGCAGGAGAACTTAACAAGTACTTTGTGTCAGTTTTCACAGTGGAAGACAGGAGTAGTATCCCAACAATTAAAGGGAGTCAGGAGGCTGAGTTGAGTATGGTTGTCTCTACAAAAGAGATAGTGCTAGAAAATCTAAAAAGTCTTAAAATTCATAAATCTCCTGGCCCCGATGGGATACATCCTACAATTCTGAGAGAGGTGGCTGAGGAAATAGCGGAGGCATCGGTTGAGATCTTTCAAGAGTCACTGGAGTCACGGAAAGTCCCGGATGATTGGAAGATCGCGGTTGTAACCCAATTGTTCAAGAAAGGAACAAGACAAAAGATGGAAAATTATAGGCCAATTAGCCTAACCTCGGTTGTTGGTAAAATTCTAGAATCCATCATTAAGGATGAGGTTTCTAAATTCTTAGAAGAGCAGAGTCTGATTAGAACAAGTCAGCATGGATTTAGTAAAGGGAGGTCATGTCTGACAAACCTGTTGTATTCTGTGAAGAGGTGACAAGCAGGTTAGACCAGGGAAACCCAGTGGATGTGTTCTATCTAGACTTCCAAAAGGCCTTTGATAAGGTGCCACACGGGAGGCTGCTGAGCAAGGTGAGGGCCCATGGTGTTCGAGGTGAGCTACTGGGATGGATTGAGGATTGGCTGGCTAACAGAGGGCAGAGAGTTGGGATAAAAGGTTCTTTTTCAGAATGGCAGCCGGTGACGATCGGCGTCCCGCAGGGTTCAGTGTTGGGGCCACAGCTGTTTGCACTATATATTAATGATCTGGATGAAGGGACTGGGGGCATTCTAGCGAAGTTTGCCGAAGATAGGTGGACAGGCAGGGAGTACTGAGGAAGTGGCGAGGCTGCAGATGGATCCAGACAGTTTGGGAGAGTGGTCCAGGAAATGGCTGATGGAATTCAACGTGAACAAATGCGAGGTCTTGCACTTTGGCAAAAAGAATAAAAGCACAGACTACTTTCTAAACGGTGAGAAAATTCGTAAAGCCAAAGTACAAAGGGATCTGGGAGTGCTAGTCGAGGATTCCCTAAAGGTTAACATGCAGGTTGAGTCTGTGATTAAGAAAGCGAATGCAATGTTGTCACTTATCTCAAGAGGGTTGGAATATAAAAACACCGTTGTGCTACTGAGACTTTATAAAGATCTGGTAAGGCCCCTTTTGGAGTACTGTGTCCAGGTTTGGTCCCCACACCTCAGGAAAGACATAGAACATAGAACATAGAACATAGAACAATACAGCACAGAACAGGCCCTTCGGCCCACGATGTCGTGCCGAACTTCTAACCTAGATTAAGCACCCACCCATGTACCCATCCAAATGCCGCTTAAAGGTCACCAATGATTCTGACTCTACCACTCCCACGGGCAGCGCATTCCATGCCCCCACCACTATCTGGGTAAAGAACCCACCCCTGACATCTCTCCTATACCTTCCACCCTGGAACGTGTCCAGCGGAGATTCACACGGATGATCCCTGGAATGGTAGGTCTAACATATGAGGAACGGCTGAGGATACTGGGATTGTATTCATTGGAGTTTAGAAGTTTAAGGGGAGACTTAACAGAGATGTACAAGATAATACATGGCTTGGAAAGGGTGGATGCTCGGAAATAGTTTCCGTCAGGTGAACAGACTAGGACCCGTGGACACAGCCTTAGAATTAGAGGGGGTAAATTCAGAACAGAAATGCGGAGACATTTCTTCAGTCAGACAGTGGTGGGCCTGTGGAATTCATTGCCGCAGAGTGCAGTGGAGGCCGGGACGCTAAATGTCTTCAAGGCAGAGATTGATAAATTCTTGATGTCACAAGGAATTAAGGGCTATGGGGAGAATGCGGGTAAGTGGAGTTGAAGTGCCCAGCAGCCATGATTGAAGGCGGAGTGGACTCGAAGGGCCGAATGGCCTTACTTCCACTCCTATGTCTTATGGTCTTATGGTCTCAGTACTTTTGCAGTCTCATTCAGATTTGAAATATTCGCCCACGGACAGAATGCACACCTTTCCTTCCAGATGAAAAGGCCAATGATATTCAGCTCGTAACTATCAGATCGGAACATGAAACTCCATTTGAATTTCTCATCCGCAAATCCACCCTTTCAGTACCATACAACAGAGCACACAAGTTACCACTGTTAATACAGGATGGAAATTCATAAGACAATTGTTGTATTAAACTGTAGTTTCCTTGTTCCCCCAAAGCTTTAAACCTCAGTCTCACAATTTCTCTCTTCTGTTAACTGAAATCCAAACCAATCCCCCCACTCCTTTCCTCCACACCCAGTTCTCACACACTCTCTCTTCGAATTCAGTTTCCTCGCTCCTGATGAGAACCATCCTGCATACACTGCTTCCTGCACACTCTGGCCAAGACCCATCTGACTAAAATGAGCCAAATTAGAATTCTAATTGCAGGCCCATCCTTGTCTCTTTCCATAACAACCCTGAATCTTCACAAAAGAGTTCTTATAACTTTCTGCAAAACGCTGCACCACTGATAGTCTGATCACATGTCAGGGGAGCAAGAAAGGGGCCATTCCTCTGAGTCCTGCTCCCAGAGGGATGAAGCAGCTAATAATAGATTAATCCCTCACACCCACAGCCTCCTTCCCAGGTACTGACCTATACTGCACACAGTCCCACAATTGGCCAGCACTGTGCTCGTGCATTTGTCTCCCCTCCTACAGCACTTGCTCCCAATCATACAGGAGTCCAGGTGATTGACAGCAGCTACTGCCCAATATATTAGAATCCCTACAGTATGGAAACAGGCCCTTCAGCCAAACAAGTCCTTACTGACCCTCCAAACAGTAACTTACACAGACCCATTCCCCCTAGCTAATACTATGGGCATTTTAGAATGGCCAATTCACCTGCGCAAACTCCACAGAGACAGTCGCCCGTGGCCGGAATCGAACCTGGGTACCTCGTGCTGTGAGGCAACAGTGCTAACCACTGAGCCGTCTCTATTTTTTTTCTTTAAACCAAACAGACACAGGGAGATCTCTACACTGCCAATCGCCCGAGGCTAGAATCGAAGCCTGATTCCTGTTGCTGTGAGGCAGCAGTGCTAACCACTGAGCCGTCTTTATCGACGGGATGGGGCGGGGCTGGAGGACTAGGTTAATGGGATTGTAAACAATGAATGAATGGGGTGAACACTGGGGGATGGACAGGTCAGTGAGGGACAGGATCAGTGCAGCAACAGGAGGGGATCCTGAACAAACTGAGTAATGTGAGAGTATGACAGGAAAGAAACTACAGGAAGGTTCTGTTTGGAGGCTCAGGCAGGGAAAGCTGGGAGACAGTATGGCCTGGTGGCTTGGGCAGGTTTACTAATCAGCCTCTTCAAAGATGCTGTCCCACAACTCTAAACCCGATCCTCCTGGTCCAGACGTAAGGACACTTACACATTTCCTGGTGGGCAAGGGATAAAGGGACTGACTTTCAAAAGGAACTCACCTGTGTTGGTGACATTAACAAGACTCAATACAGACTCACTGACAAAATGCTGGTGTAATTGAACTTCATCCAGAATATTAACACCTATAACTGGGCAACGCAGACCCCAATGTACAGAGTTAAATCCTGGATACTAATAACAGCTTTGTGCATGGGAAATCATCGTTCATGAATTTGACTCAGTTTTTTTGAAGAAGTAACAAAGAGGATTGCTGAGGTCAGAGCATGGACATGATCTACATGGACTTCAGTAATGTGTTTGAAAAGGTTCCTCATGGGAGACTGGTCAGCAAGGTTAGATCGCATGGAGTACAGAACTGGCCCGAAGGTAGAAGGCAGAGGGGGCTTTTCAGGCTAGAGGCCTGTGACCAGTGGAGTCTCACAAGGATCGGTGCTGGATCCACTACTTTTCATCATTTATATCCATGATTTGGATGTGAACATAAGAGGTATTGTTAGTAAGTTTGCAGATGACACCAAAATTGGAGGTGTAGTAGACAGTGAAAAAGATTACCTCAGAGTACAAGAGGATCTGGATCAGATGGGTGATGTGCTGAGGAGTTCAGTTTATAAAAGTGCGAGCTGCTGCATTTTGGAAAAGCAAACTTCAGCAGGACTTATACAGTTAATAGTAAGTTCCTGGGGAGTGCTGCTAAACAAAGAGTCCTTGGAGTGCAGGTTCATAGTTCCTTGACAGTAGAGTAGCAAGTGGATAGGATCGTGAAGGCCACAGTTGGTCTGCTTGTCTTTATTGGCCAAAGCATTGAGTATAGGGGTTGGGAAGTAATATTGAAGCGGTACAGGACATTGCAAAAGTTGCCAAATCAATATTCCATAGAATTCTGTTCTCATTCCTATCAGATGGATGTTCTTAAACTTTAAAGAGATCAGAAAAGATTGGGAGAAGATTTGTAGCTCGGGTGCTCGTTGTTGTGGTTCTGTTCGCTGAGCTGGGAATTTGTCTTGCAAACGTTTCGTCCCCTGTCTAGGTGACATCCTCAGTGCTTGGGAGTCTCCTGTGAAGCGCTTCTGTACTGTTTCCTCCGGCATTTATAGTGGCCTGTCTCTGCCGCTTCCGGTTGTCAATTCGATCTGTACGCTATAGTGGCTGGTATATTGGGTCCAGGTCGATGTGTTTGTTGATAGAGTCTGTGGATGAGTGCCATGCCTCTCGGAATTCCCCGGCTGTTCTCTGTTTGGCTTGCCCTATAATGGTAGTGATGTCCCAGTCGAATTCATGTTGCTTGTCGTCTGTGTGTGTGGCTACTAAGGATAGCTGGTCGGGTCGTTTCGTGGCTAGTTGGTGTTCGTGTATACGGATCGTTAACTGTCTTCCTGTTTGTCCGATGTAGTGTTTTGTGCAGTCCTTGCATGGGGTTTTGTACACGACATTGGTTTTGCTCATGCTGGGTATCGGGTCCTTTGTTCTGGTGAGTTGTTGTCTGAGAGTGGCTGTTGGTTTGTGTGCTGTTATGAGTCCTAGTGGTCGCAGTCGTCTGGCTGTCAGTTCGGAAATGCTCCTGATGTATGGTAGTGTGGCTAGTCCTTTGGGTTGCGGCATGTCCTCGTTCTGTTGTCTCTTCCTTAGGCATCTGTTGATGAAATTGCGAGGGTATCTGTTTTTGGCGAATACATTGTATAGGTGATCCACTTCCTCTTTTTGTAGTTCTGGTGTACTGCAGTGTGTTGTGGCCCTTTTGAATAGTATCCTGATGCAACTTCGTTTTTGTGTGTGGGGTGGTTGCTTTCATAGTTTAGGACTTGGTCTGTGTGTGTGGCTTCCCTGTAAACCTTTGTGGTGAATTCTCCATTCGGTGTTCTCTGTACCGTCACGTCTAGCAATGGGAGTTGGTTGTCCTTTTCTTCCTCTCTAGTGAATCGGATTCCTGTGAGTGTGGCGTTGATGGTCTGGGGTGTGTTCTCTATTTCTGTGTTATTAATTATCACAAAGGTGTTATCCACGTATCTGACCCAGAGTTTGTGTTGAATTTGTGGTAAGACTGTTTGTTCTAACCTTTGCATGACGTCTTCTGCGATGAGTCCAGAGATGGGTGAGCCCATGGGTGTGCCGTTGATTTGTTCGTATATTTGGTTGTTGAATGTGAAGTGTGTTGTGAGGCACAAGTCCAGTAGTTTGAGTATGCCGTCTTTGTTGATAGGTTCAACGTCCTGTTGTCTGTTATGTCTGTCCAGCAAGTTGGCTATTGTTTCTTTGGCTCGGGTTTGTCGATGGAGGTGAACAGTGCCGTTACATCGAATGAGACCGTAGTTTCTTCCTTGTGTATGTGTATATTTCTGATGATGTCCAAGAATTCCTGTGTCGATTGTATAGATTGTCTGGATCCGCTGATTAGGTGTTTCAGTTTCTGCTGTAGTTCTTTGGCCAGTTTGTGTGATGGTGTCCCTGGTAGTGATACTATGGGTCTGAGTGGGATGTCTGGTTTGTGCACTTTGGGTAGTCCATAGAATCTGGGGGTATTGTTGCTTTCAGGTTTCATTCTTTGTAGGTCAGATCTGGTTATCTGTCCATCTTTTTTATCGATTCCTCAGTGTGTTGTTTATCCTCTTGGTGAGCTGTGGGGTGAGGTCGAACTCCCTCTTTTGGTAGGTGTTGGTATCTGCAAGTAGTTGTGCTTTTTGCATGTCATCTGCTTTGTCCAGGACGACCGTCATTCTGCCTTTGTCTGCTGGTAGTATAATTATGTTCTTATCGTTTTTTTTAGTGATTTTAGTGCTTCCCTCTCCTTGGTGTTGAGGTTATGTGTTTGTCTTTTTCTTGTTATCAGCGTTACGATACTTTGTCTCACTGTTTGTTGTGTCTCTTCTGTCAGTCCATTGTTCCTGAGTGTGCATTCAAGTGCTGCTAGGAAGTCTGCTGTCTTGGCGTCCCTGTGGTTGTCGTTGAGTCCCTTGGCCAGTATTGTTCTTTCCGTGTCTGTGAGCTGCCTGTGGGAGAGGTTTTTAACCCAGGTGTGTGTTGTGGTGTCCTCTCTGTTGTGTGTTAGTTAGGCCATTTTTTCTTTTAGTGCCGTTTTTTTGCGGTGTGTGGTCCTGTTCTGTCCTATGGTGACGGCCTGTTCTATGGTCTGGGTCGATTCCAGATTGGTGGTTTTTGAAATTAACGATTTTTGGCGCGCAATTTCTTGTCTGTATTCGTGTAGTCTGGTGTGAGCGTCTGTAATCATGATCTGGATCATCCTGAATCCGTTCTGCCTGGCTGTGTCCCTGGCTTGTGGATTGTTGACTGGTGGTCTGTATGTGACACATGGTGGAAGGATTCAATTCTTTCAGCATTCATGCAGGAACCGGAGTTGTTCGTATGTGGCGCTTAGGCGGTTGGCACAGGATTCCCATTTCCTGGCTTGTCTTAGCATCTCTCGCCCGTAGGTGTTCAAAGTTTGTGTGAAGATTTGTAGCTCGGGTGCTCGTTGTTGTGGTTCTGTTCGCCGAGCTGGGAATTTGTCTTCCAAACGTTTCGTCCCCTGTCTAGGTGACATCCTCAGTGCTTGGGTGCCTCCTGTGAAGCGCTTCTGTGCTGTTTCCTCCGGCATTTATAGTGGCCTGTCTCTGCCGCTTCCGGTTGTCAGTTTGAGCTGTCCACTATAGTGGCCGGTATATTGGCATACGAAGACGGCATACTTAAACTACTGGACTTGTGCCTCACAACAACTTCACATTCAACAACCAAATATACGAACAAATCAACGGAACACCCATGCGCTCACCGATCTCTGGATTCATAGCAGAAGAAGTAATGCAAAGGTTAGAACAAACAGTCTTACCACAAATCCAACCCTGGGTCAGATACGTGGATGACACCTTTGTAATAATTAAAAACACATAAATAGGGATCACACACCAGATCATCAACGCTACACTCACAGGAATCCGATTCACTAGAGAGGAAGAAAAGGACAACCAACTCCCATTCCTAGACGTGATGGTATAGAGAACACCGAACGGAGAATTCACCCCAAAGATTTACAGGAAAGCCACACACACAGACCAAGTCCTAAACTATGAAAGCAACCACCCCAACACACACAAACGAAGTTGCATTAGAACACTATTCAAAAGGGCCACAACACACTGCAGTACACCAGAACTACAAAAAGAGGAAGAGGAACACCTATACAAAGTATTCGCCAAAAAGGAATGCCCTCGCAATTTCATCAACAGATGCCTATGGGAGGGACAACGGAACGAGGACATGTCGCAACCCAAAGGACTAGCCACACTACCATACATCAGGAGCATTTCCGAACTGACAGCCAGACTACTGCGGCCACTAGGACTCATAACAGCACACAAACCAACAGCCACGCTCAGACCCCAACGCACCAGAACAAAGGACCCGATACCCAACATGAGCAAAACTAATGTAGTGTACAAATCCCATGCAAGGACTGCACAAAACACTACATCGGACAAACAGGAAGACAGTTAACGACCCGTATAACACGAACACCAACTAGACACGAAACGACATGACCGGCTATCCTTAGTAGCCACACACACAGACGACAAGCAACATGAATTCGACTGGGACAACACTACCATTATAGGACAAGCCAAACAGAGAACAGCCAGGGAATTCCTAGAGGCATGGCACTTATCCAAAGACTCTATCAACAAACACATCGACCTGGACCCAATATACCAGCCACTACAGCGGACAGCTCGAACTGACAACCGGAAGCGGCAGAGACAGGCCACTATAAATGCCGGAGGAAACAGCACAGAAGCGCTTCACAGGAGGCTCTCAAGCACTGAGGATGTCACCCAGACAGGGGACGAAACGTTTGCAAGACAAATTCCCAGCTCGGCGAACAGAACCACAACAGTTTGTCCTTGGGTCTTTTCTATCTTTCCTGGTATTTTTCGACATCATCAGATCAGATATACGATGTACTGATGATTATCCAGGTTGGTTACTATCCCATGCTCGCTATTGTTGGTTTTCCTGGTTAGTATCTGCATCTCTATCCATTTACTAATCTCATAAACCCTGGCGAACTTCCTTGCTATTTCCGTTACCTATATTTGGCAAAGATGGAAAATGTTGTCTTCAGTTTCAAATGCAAATTCCATTCATTATCCACAAATTTCGGAACCGCCCACACTCCCGCCCTCCCAAACGCCTGAGAGCAAGATTGTTCATAATCCTGAAGTACATTTTTACCCGGAATTTACTTTTGTCTCTCTATTCTGTCCATCATCAAACTTATCCACTATCAGCTTGATAATATCCCCAGTCACCATCTTGGCATCAATGCTGACGCTTAATAAACCATTATTCATGCCTTTATGGTTACAGCTCTCCTCGAAGCACGATTTCAGTTGCAAAGATTTCGATCACAACCTTGTTCTTGTCTCTAAAGTAACCTCATAACAGGGACACTGTGTCAGAGTAATTACATCACAAGAAATGTAATTCAGAGGCACAGGGTATTACAGATAAAGGCACTGTTTCGCATCCTATCACAAATTATGTGAATGTAAATTCAAATGACAGGAATTGGAAATAAAAACAAATTTCATAATTATGACAAGAACATCACCAGCATTTAGAACTATAAGTTCTAAAGTTTATCTACTTCACTGATGTCGTTTGGAAAAAAAATCTAGCATTATTACCTGATCTGGCTTAAGACTCTCATCAGACCCACAGTAATGTACTTGGCTCTGTACTACCTTCGGGAATGAGCTCACAGTAAAGGGTCAACAAATACTGCCCCTGTCGGCAATGCAGACATCCTAAAGGTTATATAAAACAAAGAATGACGCAAGAGATCAGAATCAAAAAGAACGAGAAAGTTCCAGAGAAACTGAGCAGATTTGGCTGCCTCAGGTCGAGAAAGAAAAAAGAATTGGCATTTTCAGTCCAATGACCAGACAACAGAACTGAACACAGCTGGGAAATAGTGTGATCGATGTTGGTGACAGGGACGTCTGTTGTAAAGAGGAGAAGGACTGAGTTGAATAGATAGGAAAAGATGGAGGGAAAGAAGCAAACAAACGGATTTTTGATGATTAGCTGGGATGGAAAACAAACGAGATTAACCTTATTTATTTTTCTCCTGTTACCATATTACTGAAAAATGTGACCATTTAAGGTATACATCAAGTCACCGTTTAAACTGAATTATGTCGCTTTCTCTCTCTTTCCTGAGTGTAAACATATTACTTTATTCATTAATGTGATGCTAGGCCAGTATTAAATTCCATTTCCCCATTGTCCTTGAGAAGGTGTTAGTGAACTGCTTTGCTGACCAGTGCAGTCCTTGGGCTGGAAGTAGTCACTGCTTAGTTCTATACGGTTCCATTTCTTTGAGACTTTATAGTGACTGATATAACTGACTGGCTGGCCTGGTCATTTCAAACTGCAACTGAGAGTTGACTACATTGCCGTTGGTCTGGAGTCACACGTAAGCCCAATCAGGTGAAGATATTGGATTTCCTTCCCTGAAGGGCATGGAGTTGCCAGGTAGGGCAAAATCGACATTGGTTTCATTGTTTTATTTGATTATTAATTCCTGTTATTTTATTGAATTCAAGTTCCAACATTTGCCGAGGTGGAAATCAAATCCGGGGTCTGGGTCATTATCTGGGTCCCTGAATTGATATTCCAGAGATCATGCAGCTAGGCCATTGCCTCCTCAGCATCTCCAACCATCTCCAATGTCAATAGTGATGTTGCTGTTGCTGTGGCTTTGCTTCAAAAGGCAAAGAAATGATTTGGCAAAACATACCATCCTTCTCATTTTGTATTTATGAGCAGGCAAGATGATGGGACCTACTCTTGGTGAAAATGACCTGGATGTCCTTGGTCATGAGTCACTGACAGAATTCATGCGGAGCAGTAAGTAATCAGCCCAGTAAATGTGTGGTGCTCTTTATTGCAAAATGATTAAAGTGTAAGTGTGAAAACACCTTCCTGCAGTTGTTAAGTGTTCTTGAGACAGGACTTGGGGCACTGTGAACAGAATTTCTCTCCTCTGTGAGGAATGATCTCCTTGCCACAATGAGACAGTGTAAAGGAGTTTCACCAGATTAATCCCTGCGATGATGGTACTATGAGGAGGGTGTGAGGAAAATGACAGTTTAATCTGTATCATTACAAAAGAATAAAAACTGATTGCATTAAAACTTGAGCGTTATGGAAACACTCATTATTTCCAAAACAAAACATTGATAGCATGAAATATAACATGTTTTCACATTTGGACAAATATATAGTTAGGAAATATTGAGAAGGATATGGGCCAAGTGCAGAGAAATGAGTTGAGCATGGATTACCATCTTGGTCAGCATGAAGCAGTGTGGCCTAAAGAGCCTGTCTCCATGCTGTAGGATTCTATGACTCTTTCACAGTTTTCATAGTTCTGTGGAGCCCCCATTTAGGTTGAGAAGTGTACCTTATCAATTTGAGAAGAAATGTAGTGAGGTGAAATACTTGATAAGGACTCCAGAAAGGAAGAAATCTCACAGACTGTGTCATGTGAATACGCCCAAAAGGTATTTTGAAAAAGGAGGAAAGCAAGAGGAGAAGGTGTTCATGATAACAACACAAAAAGAAAAAAAAACAAGTGCAGAAGATTCTGAATTTGACATTCCTCAAATCAAATTGAGCAATGAGAAAGTAGTCAAAACTTGGGAGAAATTATTGAGTTACACAAGAAAATCGAAATGACCTGAATGATTTATTACTATCACATGGAGCGATATGTGGAAATAAACTGGAAGTACTAATATATTTGTGCATGACGTAGATATGGGAGATGCTTTTCCGATTAAGCAACATTCTTCTGGGCATAACCGCCTAAAGTTGGCACAGGTTCAGAAAGCGATAGAGTGCATACTCCAAGATGGCATAATCGAAGTGAGTTACAGTGACTGGAGCACACCTATAGTAATAGTGCCAAAGCCAGATGGTACCCATTAGCATGTTTGGACCATCGCAAAGTCAACACCGTTACAAAGACTGATGTATATCCAATTCCATGTTTGGAGGACAGTGTCGAAAAATTGGGAGAAGTCGGACCTGCTCAAAGGTTACTGGCAAGTAGCTCTGTCAGAGAAAAGAAAGGGAATTTTGGCTTTCATAAGGCCAAATGCATAATATCAGTTCAAAGTCACGGCATTTGTTATGAAAAACGCTCCACCACATTTCAGAGACTGAAAATAATGTCATTGCAAGATTATCCAACGATGTGGAGTACATTGATGACTTGGTGATTTTCATTCACTCATGGAAGGAACACTTTACAGCATTTTTAGGACTTGTTCACTCGACTTCAGAAGGCAGGCTTGGTGGTAAACATAGCTAAAAGTGAATTTCCCACAGCATTGTCAAAAAAACCCCGCAATACTATGGTTCAGAGGATTGACTGGAATTTACCGAAGGTTTGTGCCAAACTTTAGCAGTGCGGCTGCTCCAGTCACCAAATTGATAAAAAAGGGCAACAACTCTCATTGGACAGAGGACTGTCAAAAGGCATTTGACAGCCTAAAAACTGTGTTAACCACAGCCCCAGTGTTAGCAACACCGCATTACAAGAAGCCTTTCTAGGTGGCTATCAATTCCAGTGATGTGGGTGTAAGTGCGATGCTCCTGCAGAGGATGACGAGTTAATCAAAGGACGCATCTGGTATTTTTCCAATAAGCTGATCGTTCATCAACAGAAATTTAATTTTGGTGTTGGCATTGCAACATTTCAGTCTTTAGATTGCCAACATTGCATCGGAGGCAATCATATACACTGATCATAACTCATTGACAAGTGTGGAAAACGTTAAGGAAAAATAATGCCAGATTGTTAAATGGAGATTGTTGTTGCAGTCATTCAGTTTGACAATTGTGTATGTGGCAGCGTGCAAAAACGGGATTGCTGATGTGTTATTGAAACTCGAATGAGATACGGAAACATTCATTGGCGGGTCTGCTGCGGCCTGAATTTGCATGGGTTTGTGCATGCTTGCACAGTTATACTTAGTATACTGTATATGTGCGTTTTTAGACTACTAACTGGGTTTAAAGGGTTAAAAGTGCAGCCATCGTTTGGTATTGATGGTTCACTTTCTGTTAAAAGGGTGGGGGGATGGTGTGAAGTATCACAAAGCTAACCCTTTCTTTTGGTCTAAAAGCTGTTCCATGAATCAGGGAGAATCTGTCCTTGATTTTATTTTTAGAGGGACAATAAAGCGGGGCCTGACTCCGATCAGTCTGACTTGGTACAGAAATGAAAACGATTTTCAGAGGCCTTTTGTTTATATGAGAACAGATGAGCTTTCAGGGCAAAGTGGTCATGTTTTGAAGTGACCTTTAAAACGAAAGGGGAGCAGTCAGCTGAGATGAGCAATTTTCAGTTGTCTTGAACTGGGAAGTTCAACAGGGAGCTTTGCAGAAACTCTGTCTCTTTTCTGCCTTTCAACTTCAACCTGTAAGAATGTGTTCCACTTATACTGGGTATTCAAGTGAGTTTTGAGACTGTTGTGTGTATTTGGAACAGCATAATTTGGTCGAGCCGAATAGGTTGAGTTCTGTCGGTACTCTGTTCTTTCGGCTTCATTGTGTAATTTTGTGAATAAAGTTTTGTCTGTTTTAAAAACCATTAGTAAACCTAGCTAAATTACTCTGGGTAATTTTCATTGTGCAATTATCGAAACAAATTGCAAAGGTCTAAGCTGCCTGGTTAAAAATGCTTTGAGTGGTCTACCTAGTCCATAACATCTTGGAGATGGAAGAAGCCCCATTGGGACTTGGTACAAATCATTCACTTCACACTTCACCAACAGCTAACGTGTGTGCCATTAGCAATGGAGCCAGGACGAACAACATGGAGCAGTCTTTCTGTGCAGTCTCTGCTTCGTTGGTTTGTCATGTTTCTGCATCAATTACATCCCCCATTTCAGTGTAACAGTTTGGAGGGACTAAATGGCTTCTCCTGTTCATGTGTCAATGTCTCGCAGGACTGAATGTCCTCCTCTGGGTCCCAAGGCAGAGGTTCAAGGACTTCAATGGGCAACCCGTTGTTCCAGCTTCCCAGCGTGTTGTGTTGACTAGACTCTTTATCTTCCTGTGTCATCGGAGACAAACAGGAGGCTGGAAGAACATGACATGCCAGGCAGCAGCAGGTAGGGAAGTCAACATTTCAGGTATAATCGTTCTTCAGAACTGTGGGTGGGGTTAGGGGGAGCTGCAGATAAAGATAGAAGGGAGTGGTTGGGGTGGGGAGAGCAGCGGGATTGTGAGGTAGTGGATGGGTGGACACAAGTGGCTGGTGCAATCTACTTGGTCGGTAGGATGGATGAATTGGATTGGGAGCTGGAAGGCAAGGTAGGAAGGGGAGAGGCTAGAAAGAAAGTAGGGGCATAGCTGACAAGGTTATTTCAAATTGGAGAACTCATTGATGAGTCCTCCAGGCTTGAGGGTTGCCAGGACAAAGATAAAGTGTTGTTCCTCCAATTTGTGGCCTGCCTCACTGCGACAACAAAGGAGGCAAGGGATGGTTATTTTGGAAAGGGAGAGGGAAGGGGGATTGAAGAGGACGGTGACTAGGGGATCAGGCCCAGTGAAATGGGCCAGTGTAATGCTCATGAAACGTGCCCTTAGTTTACATTCAGTCTCCCTAATGCAGAGAAGACCACACTGGGAGCACCTGATGCAGTAAACGAGGTTGGAGGAGAGGCAGGCGAAACTCTGTCTGACCAGGAAGGACTGTTTGGGGATGTGTAAGGCGGTGAGGAATGTGGGGTGCCAGCAGGTGATGCATTTTTTGCAGTTGCAGGCGAAGGTGCCTGGGGGCAATTGCAGTAATTGGTAGGGCGTGTGGCACAATAAACAAAGAGAACAGTCTTTGTGGAAGGTGTGCCAGGTGGTGGGATTCAACCTAGTTTACTGCACCTCATGGACTCGATGTGATCTTCTCTACTTTGGTGAGATCAATCGCAAACTAAGGGAATGTTTTGCTGAGCCTCTCTGTCAGGCTTGTCAGGGCTGACCTGAACTCGCAATCACCGCCATTTTAAATTCTCCCGCCCACTCCCTTTCTGACATGGCCACCGTGTAGCTCCTCCATTGTCAGAATGAACAAAACCACAAATTGAAGGAGTAACACTTCATCTTCTGCCTTGGCAGCTTCAATAAGGAGAACTCAACATTGAGTTCTCCAATTTCAAATGACCTCCTTTCCAATCCCCCAACTCCCTTGCCAGCCCCACCTCCTCCCTTCCATTTCTCTGATCAACCCTTCTTCCACATACCAACTGGATTCAATACTTCCTTCGCTAATGCGGTAGTACCTTCTATTTGTGTTCATCTATCCTCGCCTCACCACCCTGTCTCCTACTCCCTCACCACTCCCCTTTATCTGTATACCCCCTTACCCCCACCCCCAGTCCTGAAGAACGGTTATACCCAAGGCATTGACTTCTCGACCACTTGATGCTGCCTGGCTTGTTGTGTTCTTCCAGCCTCCTGTGTATCCACGTTAGATTCCAACGTCTGCATATTTTTAAAAAGTCTTCTTGTGTAGTAGTCGAGAGAGTGAATGAATTGTGCCTCTTCTTATCCAATTCTTTCGATGGGCTGAATGACTTTCTTATATTACTGTGAAACCAGCTTGAGTTGCTGAATGAGCTCCTCCTTTTTTTACCGTGAAAATCTGTAGTGCCTCGCGGTACTTTTCCATTATTGTTGCTTATATATTAACAGCACAAGATTGAATGTTGTCCGATTTCATGTTTTAGCAGCTGAGTAGGTGACACATTTAATCTGAACATTGTGTAATCTTCACTGAACATTCCTACGTCTCATCATATGATGGCGGGGAAGACATTGATGAAGCAACTGAAGGTGTTTGTGCCGAGGAAACTACCCTGAGGATCGCCCACAGAGATATCCAGGGACTGGGAGGATTGATGTCCACCAGCCCCATTGTGTTCTGAATGACCCATACAGTGGCGAGTTCACACCTGATTCCCAATAGGTTCAATTTTGTTCAGTCTCCTTGACATCTTGCTCAATCAAATACTGCCACGATATCAGGGCCAGTCACTCTGACGCTGTGTTCATATCTTCTATCCATGCCCATAGGCCAACGCGTATGTATGGGGAATGTTTCCTTCTCTCAGAGGGTAGTGACTGTTGGGACCTCTCTATCCCAGACAGTTAAGGAGGCTACATCACTGAAATATTTTGGGGCTGGTGGAAGAGGGTGTGTCAATGGATTTTGAAAATCCAGAGAGTTGAAAGTTACAAGGAATTAGGCATGAAAGAGAATAGGTCAGCTCTAACCTTACTGAAGGCAAGGTCAGGCCTGAGGGGCTAAACAGCCTCGTGTTATTCCAGTATACCCCACAGTCCAGTCACTTTGTGGCCTCTTCCATTTCCTGTGTTAATGACTTCAAGAGCTAAATAAACTGATTCTGTTGCTGTGCAACAGGAGACTGGTACTGCATGATCTACTCTGGGTACAGTTTTACCGCTCAAGGGGGTGATTAACCTCCTCCTTTACTGTATTTCAGGATCCAGGGGCTGAAAAACCTCATCCTGTTCTGGTGTAACTGAAATCCATATAGTTGAATTTAACACTTCGGAGAAATTGAGCTGGGCAGATGCTGGAGATTAGAGACAAAAAGTGTAGCACTGTAAAATCACAGCAGGTAATGCAGCTTTCACGGAACTGGAGAATCGATGTTTTGGACATTCCTGATGAAGGGCTTATGCCCGAAATTTCGATTGTCCTGCCCCTTGAATGCTGCCTGATCTGCTGTGTTTTTCCAACGCTACATGTTTCGACGTCAACTACCCTGCCCAAGTCAATCTTCCTGGTCACGTCATCAAATTACTTCAAGAGATTTGTCAGGCATAAACTTCTTCACACAAAACTACACTTACTATTTTTAATTAAAGCCTATGTTTCCAAATGCATGTACATCTTATTCCACAGAACCTTCTCAAGTAACTTTCCTACCACAGATGTTAAACCTCCTGGTCTGTGGTTCCCAGACTTTTTTGTTCTGTCCTTCTTGAATAAGGGCACAAAATCTGCTATCCTCCAGTGGTTAATGATGAACAAAGTTGTCAGCCAGGGTCCAAGCAAATTCTTCTGTCGCCCCTTGCAGTGTTCTTGGGTATATCTGGTAATGACCGTGAGATGTATCCACTTCCAAACATTCTAGTACGGCCAAAACTTTCTCTACTATGACATGGACTGTCCCTAAGATATCACCACTAACTTCGTCAAGTTCTCAAGTCATCATGTCTTTCTCCATGGTAAACATAGAGTAGATATAATCATTGAGGACTTCGCCCATCTCTTATGGTTCCACACATACATGTCCACTTTGGTCTTCGAGGGGTCCTATTTCCTCTATAGTTACTGCTTATTTTTCTTTAATATATTTAAAGTACCTTTTTGGATTCATCTTAATCTTCTCAGTCAAGGCTCTTTCTTGGCCCCTTTTTCACCCTATTGATTTCCTTCTTCTGTAGATTCCTGTATCCCTTATATACCATATATGGTACCAAATGCCTGCACCTGAGCCACGCCCCAAGTTCGAACTTGAATCTGTGGACCAGTTTTGTCCCTCTCCATAACTATTTGAAACTTAATAGAACAGTGGTCACTGATCCCAAGATGCTACTCCACTGTTAACTCAGTCACCTGTCCTGCCCAACTTCCTAAGAGTATTTCGAGTATTGACCCTTCCCGTGTATGACACCCCATATACTGCTTGAGGAAACTTTCCTGACACATTTTACAGATTCTACTTATTCAAATCCCTCAACACTTTGGTAGTCCCAGTCTATATTAGAAAAATAAATATCCCCAATTATGATAACCCGATTGCTCCTGCAGGTCTCCCCTCTCTCCCTACATATTTGCTCCTCTCATTCCTATTGTCTATTTGGGGGCCGATAGTACAGCCACAATCACGTCACCCTCCCCTTCCTATTTCTTAGCTCCACCCACAAAGCCTCACTGGATGATCCTTCAGTTATTTCATCTCTGATTACTGCTGTGGTATTCTCCTTAAACAGAAATGCAATTCCCGCTCCCTCTTTCCATCGTCCCTGTCCTCTCTAAAGCGCCTGTACCCTGGCCCATTAAGTTGCCAGTCCTCTCCTCCCTTAGCCATGTTTCAGTAATAGCTGGACTATACCAGTCCCACGTACCTATACACACTCTCAGTTCATCGGCCTTACCTGTCAGCCCTCTTGCATTGAAATAAATGCAATTTAATCCAAAAGGCATTAATTTCTCTCTGTCATGTTCGAGCCTAACCTATCTCTTCAACTTATTATTTCTGATTGCTGAATCTCCTTCCAGGCTCTCATTTGCCTCCCTGCTCTAGAGCATACCACCCACTGCCAATCTCGTCTAAACCCTCTCTTGTAGGATGAGCAAACCTGGCCGCCATGATATTGGTGCCTCCTCCATTGTATGTGCCATCGGTCATGGATGGTAATCTCCATTTTAGGAGATTAGCACTGTCAAGATTTTTTAAAATGCTTCTCCTAGCTATCTGTAATCACTCTGCAGGACCTCATCCCTATTACTACAGGTATCATTTGTGCCAATGGGCATAATGTTTTCTGGCTGCTCACCCTCCCCCTTGAGAATGTTCTGCAGCTGCTCAGAGACATCCTGGACCTGGGCACCTGGGAGGTAACACACCATCCTGGATTCAGTTTGAGGCCACAGAATCTCCCAATCTGTCCCTCTAACAATCAACACTCCTATCTCTAAAACCCTGCTTACCTTTACCCTTTACTGCTGTCTCCCAAAGCTAATGGTAGTGCCACTAACCTGCTACTGCTGTTTTCCCCTGAACAGTCTTTGCCCCCAACATTATTCAAAATGTTATACTTGTTTTCAAGGAGAATGGCCGCAGGTGATTCTTGCACTCTCTACCTACTGCCTTTGCCATTCCTCCTGACCGCCCAGCTACTCTCTGCCTGGAATAGGACAGGAAGCTAGGAACGCCTGATGGATTAAATTGTATTCATTTAAATTCAACAGGCCTTACAGGTAAGCCTGATGAACTCTGGGTGTGGATCTTTATGTGTGACTGGGATATGATAATCATTACAGAAACATGGCCAGGGACGGTTCTTGGGTGTGCCCACCACACTAAAGCACTTTTTCCAGCTCTCTAACACGATCACCTAGGAGTTGCTGCAGTGTTAAAACCTTAAGCACTCCTTGACACTAAGCCCATGACAACTTGCTCTCAAATGCAGGACATTGCTTGGTGTTGGAGGGTGGCTTGCTGAGGTCTTCCTTCTGTTAGTGGTGACTTCACTGATGCAAATCCTCACCCTGACATCCAATCCTTGTTGTCACAGTCCTCTTGGCCTTTCTGTCTAATAGTACTGCATTCATTAATTACTTGAATCAGTCGATTGCATTCCAAACCATGTCTCACTCCGTAGTGAGAGAGGTTAATGTTCCATTTAGTGAAGGGCTATTGGAATAAGGATACCATTAGACATAGCAGCAACAGTATGCCGATCCACTATCTGAGTCTGCTTTTCCACTCAACTAGGTTATACTTATTTTGATAATCCACCATTCCACTTGTCTGCATTTTCCCCATAAAACTAGTTTAAACTCAACCTGCCTCAGACTTGAAGATAATTAATGTTCCTGCCACAACAGCCCTCCGAAGTTACTTCAATTGTTTCCCTCTTACTGATATGAGACTTGGCGGTCTTTAATCCCATGCAGTATTTCTGGAACTCTGTTTGAAATTTGTACCAACATTAGATGTTGTGCTGTCCTGTCACACCTCCTCTGTGGCCAGATGCAAAACAAAAGTAAAAGGTTAAGACCCTGTAATCTCCTCCCTCATCTTCTACGTCAGCCTAAGATACAGGCCTTCCTAACCTGGGGACTTGCCCACTCTATCCTGCATGAACTTCCAATTCTTCCTCAGCTTCTGTATCAATTCACTCAAGGATCACATGGTCACTCTCTCTGAATCCAGGAACTGCTTCTCCAAACTGAAGACTGGTATGAAGTAAAAGTTTACCATGTTATCAGGCTCCATGCACAAGCTTCGACCTTGGTCCCTAATACTCCACAAACTTTCCCGCGTTATTGTCTCCCCCTTATTAAACTGATGAAATGGCTTTGGATTCTTGCTAATCTCTCCTGCTAATGTTTTATCACCCCTCCTTCTGCTCTTCTACTGACTTTTTAAGTTTAGCCCTACACTTCCTCCATTCTTTTAGGACTTCCATTAATCTGCTCACTTTGTACCTGCTTTCAACTTCTCCTTCCTTTTTAATTCTGTTCGGAATATTTGCCGACATTTGAGGTTCTCTGGGCTTGTTTTCCTAAATCGCATCTTCGGTGTAACATGTTTGGCCGACACTCTCATCAATTCCATTTTGATCCAATGAGGCCCAACCTCCTCCCGCGACCCCCACCCCGCCACACGCTGTTCTGCTACAGTTTCATCCAGAAGCAATTGCACTTTGACCGGATCCTGCCATTTTTTTTTCATAGAATCTGTCTTCCCAGTACTAAACATTTTATTTTTTCAAACACTTTTTGATTCTTTTCCTTTGCAAACTCTAAATGTGTGATGTCACATTCATTGGTCCTACAATGCTCTCCCAATCCTGCCTGGAACACCTGACTGCCTTCTTTCCCCACATTGAGACCAAGCACTGCCCGCCCATTGTTGTATCTGCTACGTGTTGATATAAGAGGCTCTCTTGAATAAATTTCAAGGCATCTGCCCCCTCTTAAAAGGTTATCATTGCCCTCATGAAGGTTTAGATTTGAAATGCCTGAATATAATGATCCTCTTATTGTTTTTACACACCTCAGAAAATTGGTTACATATCTGCTCCTGTACATTATTTTTTACCTGTAGATCTATAATATATTCCAAGCAGTGCGTCTGTCATGGTTTTGATCCCAAGCTATAACCACCAAGCCTCATTAGAAGGTCCTTCCCAGATATCCTTCAACCTTACAGCAGTAACTGACTCCATAATTAATAATGCAGTACCATCTCCTCTTTTAACCCCTCTCCCAGTTCTTGTACCACAGGATATTGAGTTATCAGCCCTGACCACCCTCAAACATATCTCTGTGATGGCACAAATGTCACAGTTCCCCATTTCACCTTGTTCCCTTATCACATTTGTCTCTAATAATATTCCCAGCATTAAGGCAAAGGATCCCAGCCTGCGATATCACACCTGGTGTACTCTATACTTCGGACTTCTTCAATCGTTTAATGTTTGTTATCAAGCCAACCAATTCATGAACCATAACTGCAAATCTGGAACTGAATGAATATTTGTTGAATTAATGATTTGATTAATGCATTATTCAAATGCAACATTCCAGAATTGAACAGTCAGCTCCACATACAATTAGTTTCTGCTGACTAATTCCAGGCTCAGTGAGCAGAGAACAGCTTCAGAGTCATAGTCATAGAGTCATAGAGATGTACAGCAGAAACAGATCCTTAGGTCTAATGGGGAAAGTGAGCACTGCAGGTACTGGGGATTCGTGTCGGAACATGTGGTGCTGGTAAAGCACGGCTTGTCAGGCAGCATCTGAGGAACAGGAAATTCAAAGCTTTTGGGCATCAGCCCTTCATCAGGAATGCATTGGTGCTTTTCTATGTTTTCCATTACTTAATACACAGGATATTGAGAACCATACGTGCTCAGGAAGACAGCACGGTATATAGCCCTGAAATGGAAAGCAGTCAATCATTTTGTTGGACAGAGAGTAAATAAGTTGAAGTAAAGTACAGATTGATTGAAGTACAAATATAAGAGGAGTGCAGTCCCCTTAACCAGACGAGATACACTCTGGGTTACTACAGGAAGAGAGGGAAGAGATTTATCCACCTTTGGCGATGGTCTTTGCATCCTCACTGTCGACTGGAGTAGTGCCAGATAATTGGTGGGTGGTAAATGTTACTAAATTATTCAAGAAAGGTAGTCGTGAGAATTACAGACCAATCAACCTTACATCAGTATTGGGCAAAGTATTGGAGAAGATTCTGCGAGACAGAATTTATGATTATTTGTAAAACCATAGTTTGATTAGAAAATAGTCAGCATGGCTTTGTGAGGGGCAGGTCATGATCAAAACCTGATTGAATTATTTGTGGATGGGATCAAACACATTGAAGAAACGAGAGTAGTGGATGTGAAGTCCATGGATTTTAACCAGGCGTTTGATAAAATTCCCCATGGTAGGTTCATTCAGAAAGTGAGGTGGCACTGGATATAAGAAAACCTGTCTGTCTGGATACGGAATTGGCTGGCCCTTAGAAGACACAATGTGGTGGTAAATGGGAAGTATTCAGTCTGGAGCTCGGTGATCAGTGGTGTTCCGTAGGGATCGATTCTGGGACCTTTAATGTTTGTGATTTTTATAAATGACTTGGATGAGGAATTGGAAGGGTACGTTGGTAAGTTGGTCAATATAACCCAGGTTGGTGGAGTTGTGGATAATGTGGAGGGCTATTGTAGTTTGCAATGAGACATTGACAGGTTGCAGAACTGGGCTGAGAAGTGGCAGATGAGATTCAACGTGAAAATGTGTGAAGCGATTCATTTTGGAAGGTCGAATTTGAATTCAGAATAACGGCAGTATTCTTATATTGTGGAGCAACAGGGGCATCTTGTGGCTCATACCATAACTCCCTCAGAGTTGCCACCCAGGTTGCCAAGATTGTTAAGAAGGAGGATGATGTTTTTAGTAGCCGGGGGATTGAGTTTAAGCGCTTGAAGTTATGCTGCAGCTCGATAGAACCCTGGTGAGATCACACTTAGAATATTGTGATCAGTTCTGGTCACCTCATTATAGGAAAAATGTGAAAGGTTTGGTGACGGTGGTGAGGAGATTTATCAGGATGCTGCCTGGACTGGACGGCATGTCTTACAAAGAAGAGTTGGGGTAGCTATGTTTTCTTTCTAATTGGAACGAAGAGGAATGGAATGTGCCTTGACAGAGTTGTACAAGATGATGAGAGGCATAGATAGAGTAGATAGCCTGAGAGTTTTCCCCATGGCGGAAATGCCTATCATGAGGCATAACAATTTTAAGGTAATTGGAGGGAGATTTAATGTAGATATCAGAGATAGGTTCCTTAATCAGAGAATGGTGGATGGGTGGAATGCACTGCTGGCAAGTATGGTAGAGTCAGCTGCATTAGCGATAGTTAAGCGACTATTGGATAGGCAAATAAATGACTATATAATGAAGAGTATGTAGGTTAGTATGATCTTAGAGTAGGATAAAAGGTTGGCTTGACGTCAAGGGGCAAAACGTTAGTTCTGTGCTGTACTGGGGTTGGTGACAATTCGCCTTGGCAGATTCGCCGCTGATGATCAGGTACTGCCTGTTCTCCACCAGCGTTTATCCACTGGGGTCGTTTGACCTCTGGAGACTATTCGCGATTGGAAATGTATATGTGTGTAGTGATTGTTTTCCCTCCAGCCTGTTCTTTCATACTTCTCAGTCCCCTTTATTTATACAACAACATACTACATATTGATTAAAAAAGCGTTAAAATGAATATCATTTTATTGGTTTATATATAAGAATGAGTTAATAACTTTAACCAGAAAAAGGAAATATATTTAAAAATCTTTATTATAGTAGTAAAGTCTCACATTAATATTAAACAATGAAATTTCAGTTAATTTGATCGTTATGTGCTATTCCACTAAGATATTCCAAGCAATCTCTTTCGCCGTATTCAAGAAAAATTTTTTATTCTATCGTCTGCGTCTCGATTCTTTTAGCTTGATTTGTGGTGGGAAACCCGCTATCAGCTGTTCCATATATAAATCACGCCCCTTTTGCTCTTTCATTAACGTTCCAATACATTTCCATATGGTTGGGTGGTGAGCTCCGAGTTCAGAAGCAATACACTGATGAGCAGTTTCAGCATGATTATTTGTGCGATCTTCACCATTTATTATTGTCTCATAGACCGACCACATATCGTGGGGAAACAAGGGCTAGTGCCATGTCGATTGTTGAGTCCAATATAGTTAAATTCAAACCAATCTAGCGTTGGTTGTCGTTCACGAAGCAGAAACTCTGCGAGTGCTTCTACGTAGTTATCAAGGTCAGCAAGTGACATAAAAGCCAAAGCAATTACCATTTTTGCTTTTAAAGCATTATCTAGATCGGTGTTTTATTGACGAGTTGTTCCAACTGCAACAGGATGTCTATGCATATTTTGTTCCAAATGAAAGAAACAGCCCCTAATTCTAATTTCAGGAAAACATTCTCTCAAAGCACTGATAGCTGCCGGCTCAAAGTCAAAATGGATATACTGTGGTCTGGGATTAGGTGCCAAAGACTTCACCATTTCAAAAATTCATACATACATTGACCGCTGCTTATTGGATGACCCCATCAAATCTTTTTGCTAAAATACAGTCTACCTGAGAGAATAAAATAGGGGAAATGTTGAACGTGCCATCCACCAACTACGTCGATTCTGCTAAATGATGTATTCAAGATTCCCTACCAAATATGATTATCTGATTACTTCCTTGACCACTATCCGCAAAAGAAATTATTTTTCTGCTCCGTTATCTGGCTTATATAATTTGTATCGAATTGGAATTACCAAATGCTGAAGATCAGTCGGGCGTGGTGACGCTAAAATAATATCATTCCTGTATCATCGAATCATTTTCTTCATGCTGCTTGTCATCGGTAAAGATGCTAGGACTGACTGAGGGACATTAGCTAACATTCGTTAATAAGACCACTAGGTACTTCCTGCGATTCTTCTGCAAGATGCTTTAAACTTGTTTTCACATTCGCAACTTGGACACTTGCTGCAGAAGGAGAATGTGTGTGTCCATTTATTGTTTTTATCCTCGTGCCACTCTTCGTGTGGATCCGTTCGTCACATCGGTCTCTTTGTTCACATCAGCAAAATTTAATACTTGAATCACTCTTGGATAGTTTATCAAAATATATATAAAACCATCGTGGTAAATCTACTTATTTCCACGTTTACTAATAATTTCTATTTCCATACTAAAAATTGCCGTTCCAAAAATACAAGTTGTAAAAATAAACTCCTGTAACGAAAATAAGTTGATACTGAAACAACACAAACACTACCTTAACCAATATAACGACAATTTTATAAACCACGAATATTCAAAATATACTACTTACTTGCGGTGTCGAGTCGTCTTCAGTGGCCAATGGGTGGTGGCTAAGCATTCTCGGTGGTCAAAGGGCAGTGGTTAATCGTCGGCGGCGAATCTGCTGTGACGAATAGTCCCATTCTATGCTTTCTGTTTCACCCAGCTTGTGGATTCTTATCAATTGTTGAATGTGTGAGGGAGTGGTGTGTGTGAGATCAGGAAGCTTTGGAGGGGCGTTAGGCCAAGATCTCCAGTTATGGTGTGCATTGTTACAGTCACCTGAAAAACAGTTCAATATATGTGTGACGACCAACAGCAGACAGAATCCGTCAAGTTCAGTTATTAACGTGATTCTTGACTTGCCACTTCCTGCTGTTTTCTTCAAATACATTCTGTTGGGTCACAATTGTATTAATCTCTGGCGATCCACAAAAATGTACAATTTTATTTTGATACTGGTGAATGTGAAGGTGACACTTATTGGATATGCTTGTAAAGGTTTCTTTGTGAGACACAATGTGCTACAGAAGACTGTAAACTTGCTAACGTCTTCACCCAGTGTCTGGTCCAGGTTGAAGATGCATGGAGTCTGGGAGGCAGGCCAGATGTCATCACCATAAGTAACTTGTGCGATGTGATTTTGACACTCCGTCTCCATTCATCACCCCCGGGCCAGGCTCAGACTGAAGATGAATTTGTAAGGCATGGTTGCTGGATAGTCTTTGAACTAATTTGCACAGCATTTATGCCTACACAGAGACTAATGATAGCCTGTTGGTTGGTTCCCCCCTTCCTAAGCTGGAGTCTAAAGAATTTGTTGTGAAATAACGTTTGAATGACTGCCCTGACCCAGGTGGAAGCTCTCTGAATACTTTTAAGAGCAGACTAATGTCTTACTAAATATCACAGACAGCTGTGACTGAATTCCAATCTTTCAAAATCCATTTTCAACGTAGGTTATGATTGCAAGCTGAGGAGTTTACTGATCTGAAAAATAATCAGATATTTGCTATATTCGTGAATTGGGCAAAAATGTGAAATTTGATTACTCAACCAAACAATAATTACATCATCTCTGAAAACAATTAGGTTGATGTTATATTTATGGTACTAAAATATAAAATGCTGTCAAAATTATACGATACAAAAATAAAGAATGTATATTTTATTTAATATCGAACAATGAACAGATATCTGACTATAGTCGTGATCACAATTACATATTCATTGTCAGTTGTCAAATGAACACATTGTCGCTCCAACATTTGGAACGTGGTTGGCTTCTGAATGATTATATTATCAGAGTGAGAAAATGATTGAACATCATATAGAAATATTGTTCTTATACATTTATAGATAATCAATCAGTTTAATTTCTCATCGAAACATGCGAGTTTCAGCTATTTACCAACAGTTCAGAAATGACAATAATTCAACATGCACTGTGAATATTAGTTTAAATAAATGATTTTCTTATTAAATTGAAGTGAACAATAATTTGAAACCTTGCAATTTTTAGAATGAATGGTATTTAACGTAAAATGTTAAAAAGAACGATGAACATATATTCATGTGATTGAACAGTCAGACATTTTCAAAGAATTTCGTGCCAAAGCAAAGGAAATATTTGTTTTAGTAATTGGAATACAAGATTTAAAGTATTCATGTGCAGAGTACTAATTAGAGCTCATCATCAAGCTGACCTTGCAATACTTGCATTTTGAATGGTTATGCTGCAGCAAATGCGATCAGATATTTGCCAGCATTTACAACAGGAAATAATCTGATACTGGCTTTGACTTGCATCTGTTCATGATAGAGTACAGAACTTTAATGTACACAAGGGGCTATTGGGCCACTATGAATGCATCAGCTTTTGAAATGTCAACCAAGATCCTCCCATTCGCCACCTCTATCACTGTAGTCCTTTAAAGTCGAAAATTTCAAATATATATCCAGTTCCCTCTTGAATCTTCATCCACAAACCTCCCAGGCAGGTCATTCTAAATCCGAACAACTCTCTCAATAAAGTTATTTTTTTCTTTATCTCACTCCGAGTCTTGTGCTGACAATCTTGGAACTGGGACACCTAGATGCTGTAATACCAGAGAAGAGAAACTGGGTATTTTCATTTTACCCTTTTTGTTCATAATTTTGAGCACTGCAATAAGTTCACATCTTTGTCTATTCTAATCAATTAAGAGTAAGTCTAACTTTTCCCACCCTACTTTAACTGAATCCTTCATTCCAGTTATCATTCTGATTATTTATAAGGTTAGTGTGGAATGCTCTGTATGGAATGCTCTGCCCCAGAGGGCAGTGGAGGCCCAGTCTCTGGATTCATTTAAGAAATAATTGGATAGATCTCTTAAAGATAGTGGAGTCAAGGGTTATGGAGATAAGGCTGGAACAGGATACTGATTGGGAATGATCAGCCATGATCATATTGAATGGCGATGCAGGCTCGAAGGGCTGAATGGCCTACTCCTGCATCTATTGTATATTGTCTATTGTCTAGTGGCATTCTTCTACAAAGTAATGCGCTGCGTGCGTGTGTGTTTGTGTCTGTGTCTGTGTGTGTGCGTGTGTCTGTCTTTTTGTGTGTCTGTGTCTGTGTATCTGTGTCTCTGTGTTTGTACGTATCTCTGTGTCTGTGTATGTGTCTGTTTCTGTGTGTGTGTGTGTGAGCTGTGTGTGTGAAAGAGGGAGAGAGAGAGAGAGAGAAAGTAAACACATGGTTAAAGAGCGAGTTCGGGGATGAGGGTTTCAGACTTCTGGATCATTGGGACTTCTTCCAAGACAGGTAGGAGCTTTAAAGAATGGACAGATATCATCTTACCCGTAGGAGCACCAACATCCTGGTGGGGAGGTTTTCTGGTGCAAATTAGTTGGATTAAACTCATAAACCAGGAGGCTGGGAAACAAAGCAGCAGGTCAGGAACGGAGCAGAAGGTAGAGGTGAGTAGGACATCAGTCACGGCCAGTCTCATGACCATGCTGCGAGAAGGAATCAAATCAGTCCAAAATGTGAGTTGGAGGTTAGGTTAGAATAAATGATAGAGGTGTTTATCAGAGATTAAAAAAATAAACATGGAAAGTGTGGGTAACGTGAAGGAGTGATGTATGTGAGATCAGGAAGCTCGGACTTAAGAAAATATTAAAGGAGAAAGCCAAATCAAAAGAACTTATTTAAAAACCTTATGCCTAAAAGCACACAGTAATTGGAATAAAATTGATGAGCTGGCAGTAGATACAGAGATCAATAGGTATGACCTTGTAAGGATGATTGTAACATGGTTACAGGATGCTCAGGACTGGACAGTGAACTGTCCATGGGTACTCGGTATTCCGAAAGGATAGACATGAAGGTAAAGGAGGTGGAATTGATGTATTGGTTAAGGATGATATCAAGACGAGATTAAGAAATGATATTGGTACTAGGGAACAAAATGAAAATCAGTATAGGTGCAAATAAGAAGCAAAGGAAGATACCTCTTTGGAAAAATAATTTTCAGCCACCATCTCCCCAAAGTACTTCAGAGGTCGGAAATAATGAGGGCTCGTGACAAGATAACAATGGTGGGATGAACGTGCATATTGAATCCATTAATCAACTTGGCAAAGGGTAGGCTCCAAGTACAATTCATAGATTATATGAAGGATTGTTTCTGCGAGCACATGTCATGGAACCAACCAGAGAGCAGGCTACTTTAGATTCGTTATAAGGAAGGAATGAAAAATTATCTTGCTGTTAAGGATCCTCTGGGAACGAAGGACCACAACTTACTGATTGAAAGAGTGAGGACAGAGTCACATACAAGAGCCTTAGTGTTGGGCAATGATACTTACAGTTATCTAAGGAAGGGGTTGATTAGGGGTGGGGGGAGCAGTCAAAAGCAGGCCAGATGAAGAAATTTGGCAAGTACTTAAGGGGATATTAAATACCTCTCAATTCAAGTATATTCGGGAGAGAAGAGGAATTGCATGACAGAGAAAAATCATCCATGCCTAGATAAGGAAGTCAATGACAGCATGAGGGCAAAAACTTGAGCAAATCATACTGCACAAGTTAGTCACGCTCCCGGGGATTGAGTAAGGTAGTGGCCTAGTGTGTTATTGCCGAACTGTTCATCGAGTGACGCAGATAATGTTCTGGGGAGTTGGGTTCGATTCCTGCTATGGCAGTTGGTGGAATTTGAATTCAAATTTGGAATTAACAAACTGGTGGTGAACGTGAATAGATTGTCATGAGAAGCTCACCTGTTTAACTAATTTTCTATGGGAAGGAAACTGTCATCCTTTCCTGGTCTGACCTACACGTGACTCCAGACCCACAGTAATGTAAATAACTCCTAACTGTCCTATGGGTAATCAAGGATGGACAATAAATGGCCAACGCATCAATGCCTTCTTGCGGTGAATTAATGAAAACAACAAAAGAAATAAATTTCAGCAACGTGTTAACACACATCATTAAATGAAGCTATGACAGGAAACGAGTGGAAATATAAACACTGATTTCAGAAGCTTTCACTAGTATAGAAAAAGGAAGCGCATAGTGAAACTTAGTGATGGCTTTTTTTCAGGATGAAACTGACATGATAACAATGAGAAACTCAAAAATGGCAGCGGCACAAAACTAATGCTTTCTGTTTTCACAGACTGCACAAAAACTATAGTTCCTACAGAGGATCTAGTTGGGATTACTGCTGTTTATCATTTTTATAGATGACCTAGATGAGGGCACAGAATGCTGTGTTAGTAAATTTATGGATGGTACTAAGGTGAGTGAAGTGTGGATCGTGCTGAAGGATGTTGCAGGTTACAGAGGAACATAGATAAGTTGCAGAGCTGGGCTGAGAGGTAGTAACTTGAGTTTAATGTGGAAAAGTGAGACGTGATTCACTTTGGAAAGAGCAACAGGAATGAAGAATACTGGGCCAATGGTAAGATTCTTGGCGGTGTTGATGAGCAGAGAGATCGCTGAAAGTTGCTACCCAGTTTAATAAGCTCGTTGAGAAGGCGTATGGTATGTTAACTTTTATTGGTGATGGGTTTGAATTTTGGAGGCACACAATCACACTGCAGGTGCACAAAACTCCGGTGTCGCTGTACTTGGAGTACTGCACATAGTTCTGTTTGCTGCATCATAGGAAGGACGTGGAAGGTTTGGAAAGGGTTCAAAAGAGATTTACAAGGATGTTGCCTGATTTGGAGGGAAGGTCTTATAAGGAAGGTCTAAGGTAGTTACGGCGGTTTTTGTTCGAGAGAAGAAGGTTGAGAGGTGACTAAATTAATCTATATATGATAATAAGAGGGTGAGATAGGGTAGACAGTGTTATGAAGTTTTAAGTGTGCTATACCATTAAGAGAGTTGAAAGGTTGGCCAAGGGCTTAGCAAGCGCACTGAGTACTGGGAAAATTAAAAATGTAATATTTGCTGAAACAGCTAGCAGTATCTAGGTTGCTATGAGACACAAACAAATTCAAATTTAGCCAATCAGTTTAAATGGTGTCCCAAGATACCAAATGCCAATCAAGTTTGTATTTAGTATTTTCACAATATTTAAACTAATGAAACAAACCATTTTTGGGGTATAAATATTAAACGTTTTGAACAGTTAGCCAGAAGGGCAAAGCGGAGCAAGCCGCCAACAAGTCCAGCCTGGCAGCAGAAAGATCATGCTCCCCAACAGATACTTTTACCAACGAAAGATCTGGGAAGCAGATTTCTCAAGAATAAGAAAGGATGGCAGAAATATGGAGAAAAATCGACAGCTGCCTGGTTTTGAGATAAGATTATTTTGAAATCTTAATCTAGAATTTTTGATCGGAGTAGTATTATAGAGGTGGAGGTAAAAGATAGTTTTAAGGTTAAGGAGTTGTAAGTAGTTGTTAAATATTATTCTCTGTTAGACTTAAATAAGAAAGTTGTTAATTTTTACTTTAAATAGTAATTTCTGGATAGTTCTTTGCCTCTGGAATTTGAACAGATTACAGCACGGGGTGAATGTTTTCTGTGTTGTTGGTTTAAATTCGCAGAGGTGATTACCCCTGGTCGTAACAACAGTGAGAGCCTTTTTCCTCGGATGGTGTTGGTTGCTCGAGGGGCATAGATTTGAATTGATGGGGGTGGGGGTGGGTGATAGATATAGGACAGATGTCAGAGATAGTTTCTTTACTCAGAGAATAGTTGGGGCATGGAACACCTGCCCTGAAACAGTAGTGAACTCACCAGCTTCAAAGGCATTTAAATGGTCATTTGATAAACGTATGGATGAAAATGGAGTAGTGTCGAATAGATAGGCTTCAGATTGGTTCCACAGGTCTGCACAACATCGAGGTCCGCTGGGTCAGAACTGTGCTGTTATGTTCTATGATTACTATGACCAGGAACAAATGTATGAAGTAAACCAATGGGATTAAAGGTAGATAAGTCTCAAGTGTATTAAAGGAGCTAGCAGCAGGGATGATAGATGCATTGGTTGTGAGATTGAAAAATTACTTGGATTGTAGAAAGGTGCCAATGCATTGGAAACGTAATAATATGACATTCTTATTCACAAGGGAGATAGGCAAAAGGTGGGGCAATGCATACCAATGAGCTTGACCTCTGTGTTGTGAGGTTGCTGGAATCAATCATAAAGAAGGAAATAGCTGAACCCGTGGCAAAACAAAGATCATGTCACCAGTTTCAGTAGTTTCATGAAGGGTAGGTCATGTTGGACAAATCTTCTGGGGTTCACTGAGGATGCAAAGAGGAAGTTGGATATTGGGGATCCAGTGGATATAGTATATGGAGACTTTCAGAGGCATTTGGCAAGGTGCTACATAAAAGACTGATCTAGTAGGTTAGTTCCCATGTGGTTACGGGTAGAGTATTGGCTTAGATAGAGGTTGACTGAAGGAAGGTAGAGAATTGGGAGGTGGAGAAGTCAATATTTCAAGTGTATGGAATGGGAAATAACCATTTAGATTGGAAGTAAAGAGTGTTGAGCATTCTTGTGCGACTTAAAGATTTTTTTCTGCAACTCCAGGCTGGAAACTGGGAAACGAGGCTGCAAGAGTCAAAAAACTACAGATGCTGGAATTCAAAATAGACAGACAGAAGGCTGGAAGGACACAGCAGACAAGGCAACATCAGGAGCTGGAGAAGTCGACGTTTCGTGGTTAAACCATTATCCACCACCTGATGCTGCTTGGCTTGCTGTATTCTTCCAGCCTCCTGCCTGTCTATGATAGAGCCACAAAACATGTTAGCATTGCTCCAAACTGACAGTTTGGACATGGTGCAAAAATATTACCTTGTCAACACATTGGAATGTGGCCACAATCTATATTTTTTGGCAAAAACGTCTGACTGTAATATGGAAGAATATAATGATTGAAAAGCTAAGAAAGGAAGATGTGAAGTGGATATTAGTGTATTGGTGCGTAAAAATGGCGAACTTATAAAATTTTGGACAATACCATGATGACCTTTGAAAAGGTAAGGTGCTTTTCGGTGATTAAATAGAAAAGTGAACGTCTGGAGGTTAGCAGTTTGCATGTGCCCAGTTGACAGAATGGAGCAAAACCATTCAGTTATCGGACCCAAGCAGCACTTTTACCCAGGCAACATTTCAAATTCTGCCAATTAAGTTAAAAAGGCACTTGGAGACTAAGAGTCCATTTTAGAGTTAATAATCTGAAACAAATCATTATATAAGAATTTCTTGTATCAAGGAGGGATATACAACAGAGAGGCAATTGAACGGAAGGGGAGAGTCAACTACCATCTGAAAAGATGATAAAAGGGAAATGTCATCTGTGAAAGAAGTATTGGGGTTTCACAAAAAATCTCCATGCTCTATCTAAAAAGCTCTATCCATCAATAAAGGCGCACAACACGCTGAGCAAATAGTCTTGAAACCAGAAAACAACTGAGAAGGCACTTCAGACAGAGAAAGACGAGAGGATAAGATACCGAAATCTCAAGTGAATTCATTCTGCATGAACTTTGAGAAACTAAGTTTTAATTTATTGTTCTTACTAATAATGGATTTACGAGTGGAATCTGCATTATTGATACAGCATAATCAAGAAAATCTTGGTTTATTCCAGAATAGATAGCTAGTTACAAAGTGATTATTCAGTTTGTTCACTGTTAGAGTTAGAATCCCTACAGTGGAGAAACAGGCCCTTCAGCCAAACAAGGACCATATTGACCATCCGAAGAGTAAACCACTCAAATGCATTACTCTACCCTATTAACTGCATTTACCCCTGACTAACGCACCTAAGTTACACATCTACGAACGCTATGGGCAATTTAGTAAACCTGCATATCTTTCGATTGAGAGAGGAAACGGGAGCACCCGGGTTGAAGCCCACGCAGACACGATGAGAATGTGTTAACTCCACACAGTTGCCCGAGGCTAGAATCGAACCTGGGTACTCTGGCGCTGTGAGGCAGCAGTGTTAACCTAGACAGGGAACTAGTTACTTGTTAATTACAGAGTACAAGAGAAGATTCCATTTCACTGAACCACTCCTTTATAACAAATTGCGTGTCGAAAAAGAGATGAGTTACATCACTTATCACACTTCCTTACCATATTATAAGGCAAGGAGATCTTCGCTGGTTGCATTGGTTTTAATTGTCAGATGGATGTTGACCTCCACTTCATAATATTATAGAGATGCTCGAATTGGTCAGGTGAATTGGTATATGGAGCATAGCAGGAAACATGTATCTGTGTTTGAATAGAGTGGTGGAATGAATGGAAAAACAGTGTATTATTCCAATGAAGCGATTGCAAAGCTGTGGCACAGAGAAATCAGGCATCTGGATCACAAACAAAAACACATTGCTTGCAATTCATAGGGAGGCAATATAAATTTTCATACCTTTTGAAAGAAAATATATCCAGAAGTAGGGAAGACTTTCTACCGTTTCGCAGAGTAATGGTGAGAGCACACCAGGAGAGGTGAGGGCATAATGACATGAAAAGCAGTCCAGAGAAAATTTACTCAACTGATTCCTGTGAGGAGCATTTATCTCTGAAGGAAACATTGCCAGACTGGCCTTGGATCAGTTGGAGTTTAGGAAAACTACGTATGATACCGTTTAAACCATAATATTCTGAGTAGTCTATTCAAGTTGAATGCTGAAACAATATTTCAATTTGTGCGAGAGATTTCCAGAAATGGATGGACTCCTGGAAACTGGGGAATATCCCAGTGAAGGAGTTGATGACTGTTTTAACCATCTCAAAGGGTTCTGCGAATGTGGGAACTTCCCTCCCACCGAGTGATGGAAGGTAAGACATTGAATACTCTTAAGACACAGGTAGACAGTTTATCGCCTAAGAATGATGCATTAACGTTATAAGGCATGGCAGGAATGCGTGTTTCAGGCCACAGTCATATCATCCATGATCTTATCACATGGCAGACTTGGTTCAAGTTGATCTTAGTTTCTACGTTGCTATTGCCTTTCGATACTGACAAATAATGAAAGCATTCTCCAGCGCAGAAAGGCTCTCACTTTCAGAATGATGAACACAACTTGCAAATGTAATTTTTCAACCGCACTCCGAATGCACTGCTGGAAGTTTCATGGAGTTACAGAAAGATCAGATGCTTAGGTCAAAGTAAAAGCCTCACTAAAACTACGTTAGAAATCAAATCGGTTAGAATGGATGCCTTTAATAGATCAGATTCCTGTCAGTTGTTCTTGTGAAGTGAATTCCGTTAGCAAGACCAGCATTTATTGCCTGTGTCTAATTTCCATTCCGAACATGGTGGTGAACCGCAGTGACCCTCGTGGTGCAGGGACACGAACAGATATGTTTCAAAGAGAGCCACAGGATTCTGAACAAGTGACAATAAAGGGACAATGATATTGATTCAAGCCAGGATGCTGTGCAACGTTGGAGATTGTATTCCTCACCACATGATTCTCACAGCGATTAAAATAGTGGTAAAGTCTCTTGCTGTTCTTATTTTGGGGAATTTACAGAGTGTGTTAAGGTCTTTCGTGAGGGAGCCAGAAATAGCATTTTGAACACAGAGCTGAACTCTCCTTTTACGTACACTCTTCCACCTCTGCATGTTTGATTTATAAAGCTTGTGAATAATTTTGTATGGACCAGGATTTGGCACCTTGCACATTTGTATTTTCTGTGACACTGAAGTATGTCCTTTGTAACATTCCCAGCAATCGTCAGAGCTGAAACAAATCTACAGAATTTACGGATTCATTCATTGTTTGTTTGAAAGAGTGAGTGTGATGAGAATAAAGATTCAATTAAATTGCACGTAATGGACACACTGCCCGAGTACAAATCACATCCTCACGTTTTCCTTGAAGTGGAAGCAAATTATTAGAACACAACGCCCATTTTTGTACATACTGTATAAAAAAGTCAAAAAAATGTTGAGGAGCCACACTCGGCGAAAAAAAAACATGTCGTCTGCACTTGATGGAGATGCAGAAATTCAGAATAGCTGCACAATCTGAACAAGAATCAAATGATAGAAAAAAAACATATAACAGGTATTTTCTTAGAACATGACGCCCACCAATGCACATCAGGCCATTGTATCAACTGCGATAACTGATCGATTTTCTACTGGTGATCCCCTCCCACCACATTGCATTCCCAAACCCAAGCCAATGGCTCCAAGCTGATGGGCCTCTGAAAGCACAGTTTGCTTCCATCTCCTCCAGACATCCACAAACAGGGTGGCCCAGGCAGACACATTGCTTCAGTCTGCATTTGCTACAAACAACGCATCGCTTCCTACTTTGACTCAGCAATCCCTCCTGATCCAGTCCCTGCCCATGTACATCCGTGATTCATGTGACACTTTACACCAATTTAAGAATTTCAATTTTGCAGGCTCCATCCATCTCTTCTTTTCCATGGATGTAACATCCCATTACACATCCACCACACCCCTCCCCACCCCCACCCCCATTAGAATGGTCTCAGGACTCTCTGCTTCTTTTCGGAACAAAGGCATGAACTGCACCCAAACACCACCACCATCCTCCAACTGGCTGAGCTCGTCCTCACTCTCAACAACCTTTCTTATTAACATCTGCATGATCACTCTAACTTTGTCTTTCCTACCAATCTTTTTCCCTCTTCTGGTGTTTCTTGTGCCCTAGTTCCTGACTACGACTTGGAGGCCTGTACAAGACTCCAACTATTTTGTTTTCACGTTTTCGAGGCCTCAATTCTACCCGCACATAATCCCCATCATCTGACCCTACTTAATTTCTTTCTATTGATTTAGTTTTATTTCTTACGAATAAGGCAACCCCACCTCCTCCGCCCACCTGCCTATGTTTTAAATAAGATGTATATCCTTGAATATTTAGCTCCCTATCCTGATACCCTTGCAGCCATGTCTCCGTCATAACTGCCAATTTCGATCTGCGCCACAAGCTCATTTATTCTATTCCTTATACTGCATACATTCGGATATAACGCCTTCAGTCCTGTATTAACCGTTACTCTTCACATTGTCATTCATTTGTCCAATGTGCTTGAAGTTTGATTGCTAACTCTCTCCATACGCTCTGTCATATTTATGTCTGTTGGAGATTTTATTAACTTCTCCTGACCCCTGCACTCTTACCTCCTCCTTTAACTCGGGTTTTCTAATTCCGCCAATATCTGTTCTTGCCTACCATCGCTCCATTTAATTTAAAGCCCTGTCTACAGCCTTGGATGTGCTATCCCCTCGTACTCTGGTCCAAGCACGGTTTTGCTATTCAATTGGATTTTAGTTATTCTGTTACTTTCAATGGCAGGGTCTTTACCCAGCATCCCTAGTGGGTCAGAAAGTGCCCAGTGTCTTTGTGTACACAGCCCTCCTTCGGGACCATTCAGTGCCAGTCAATTACTTCTGCGAAGTCACAGGAGTGACTCGAGGAAAGGCTGTATGCAGTAATGGATGGACTGAGGAACTGAGAGGGATAGCTTGGGAACCAGTGGCCAGGCAAGTTTCCTGAACAGCCAGGGCAGCCTTAACACCAGGGGTGCTTTTCCAAAAACCGGTGGCATTTGCCGCATTTCATCGCCAACCTAAAGCAAAATTAATGGTGATGGCATAAACACAGAGACAGACAGTGGAGAGATGAAAGGAGATAATGCTCTTAAAGCAAACACAGGGAGATTGTACAAACGACACACAAATAGGCTCCAGAGCTTGGAACTTAACCCGAGTCCCTAGCACTATGAGGCAGTAGAGCTGTGTCATCATGACACCCAATGATGGCTAACAGAATTAGTATAGTTACATGTTGCCTTCTGCAGTTAATCCCCTGGCATACTCTCCCTCAGTCTCGGTAAGATTGGGAGGCGTTTTTAAAGCAGCAGAGGATAATTAAAAAAAGAACAATAAAGTGGAGAATATGGAATGTATAAGCTTGCTCCCCATATAAAAGGAGACTTCACGAGTTTAGTTAAGATCTACAAAAGGAAGAAATGCAAGAGTGAACATTGGGCAACTTGAAAACGAGGCTGGTTAGAGAGAAACAGAGAAAAAAGAACTGGAGGATGAACTGAATAGGTGCTTTGCATCAGTCCTCACAATGGTTGACAACTAGCAGCATTCCAGAACTTCAAGACAGTAAAGGGCGAGAGATTACTGTAGTGGTCAGTGCTGATGAGCATGTGCTGTGGAAGCTGTCATGTTTGAAGATGGATAGATGACACAGATGGAAGGATAACAACACAAATTACTGAAGGAAATAGAGGAGAAAATTGTGGATTTTCAGAAATAAATGTCCTCAGGGAGTGTCGCAGAGAACTGGAAAATCAGAATGTAAAATCTCTATGCAATGAAGGAAGGGAGGCAGAAGACAAGAAACCATAAGGAAGGTCGCCTGACATTGGTCATTAATCGAGTTTTCCAGCCCACTATTAACAATGAGGCCGCAGAATAGAGTCATAGAGATGTACAAGTCGGAAACAGACCGTTTGGTCCATCTCGTCCATGACGAACCAGATATCCCAATCTCATATCCTCCCATTTGCCAACACCCGGCCCATGTCCCTCTAAACCCTTTTTAATCATATACTCATCCAGATGCCTTTTAAATGTTGCAATTGTACCAGCGTCATTAGAATGTTATGTATTCAAAGAATGTATATGTGTTATAAATGATGCATCGTTTCAAATACTAGCTATTGACTGTCTCCTGGCAAAGCTTTTGGTGATTTGCCCAAGCCACCAACTTGCCACTCATACCCTCTTAGTTTCCTTTGCTATAATCTCTAGTTTCAGAACGAACTACACCACAGTCAGATCTCACAGGGTCCGTTGTAGTAACATTATTAGTTAGACTTTCTCATTGCATAGGACTAAATCTAAAGGAGCCCAATCTCTAATTGATTGTGCTATGTTAAATTTCAACTGAGGAGTTATGGGTGGTATTCTTTGCACATTTGTCATTGAACATTCCCACATTTGAACTGATGATGGAGGCATGGACATTGATGAAGCAGCTGGGGATGGCTTGGCCTGGGATATTTCGCTGAAGAACTGGGCCCTTGTAATGCAGTACTTAGAGGTGCATAGTAAAATAGGGTTGAGTCAGCATGAGTTCGTCAAGGAGAGGACTCGCTGACAAGTCTGCCAGAATTCTTTCAGATGATAATGTGCAAGTTTGACGAAGGAAGCATGTGATTTGATTGGCTAATTGGGACTCTACGAAATATGAATCTGCCTTAAATTGAATTTTGTCCATCTATTGGTTACAAGTTGCATGAGCAGAGATATAAAAACAGCTAAAAGTAAACAAAAAAAAACAAATTCAGCTCGAGCTAAATAGAATAACGATTGCAGGTCTGGTGATGTGTTGTTTCTGAATTATGTGGTAGCTGGAGACATTCACTGTCTCGCTCAGCAATCCTAATCTGCGGTGTGACCAGTTCACTAAATGTGCTATCCACAACCTCCTCAGCATCGCTGATGCTACACAGTGAGTCCATCCGCAGCTTCAGAGCCATCATGCGGTCAACAAGAGCTGCAGCTGGACACACTTCTTGCAAGTGTAAGAGTCAGGAACGACAGACACGTTCCTAAGCTCCCATATCAAGGAATAGTCATATGCCATGGATCTGAGGTCCCCTCCCATTGTAAGCTTAACTTTTTATCAACTAACTAAAACATAACAATGCACATAAATAAATGAAAAAGATGGATTAGAAATAAAAGCCTCACCTTACAGGATCTTTTTTCTTCTGGTTAGAGGAGGTGGGCGTTAGGGAGATATCCGTGTAGTACCTCGGTATAGCCACTGCCCAGATACAAATTAAGCCCTAACCTTCCCTGCAGCCCTCACTCGTCCTCCTCTCCTCTCCGCTCTGGAAAAATGATGTTCGTTGTCAAGCAGGTTTGGCAGATAGAACATAGAACATAGAACATAGAACATAGAACAATACAGCACAGAACAGGCCCTTCGGCCCACGATGTTGTGCCGAACTTCTATCCTAGATTAAGCACCCATCCATGTACCTATCCAAATGCCGCTTAAAGGTCGCCAATGAATCTGACTCTACCACTCCCACGGGCAGCGCATTCCATGCCCCCACCACTCTCTGGGTGAAGAACCCACCCCTGACATCTCCCCTATACCTTCCAGATGTGATAGATATCAGATCCTGTCATCACTGGACTGATTCAGAGGACTCCTCCTTCCCAGTTAATGTACTCATACTTAAGTATTTATTGCCAGGTCTGTCCTTTTTAAAGAAAGAATTCTTGCCGGAGTTGTGCTGAAATGATATTTAAATTTTGGTGCGACAAGACTCTTCCATGTGCCAATGAGTTCAGGAATAGGATGGTAGTAGAGTTAAATATATGGGCAAAGAACTGGTAGAGGAGGCAACATTTCCGATATGTGTATCATTGGGATTCCAGAATCCCTCTGTCAAACAAATCTCTATAATATTAACATAGCAGTTAAACTCACCCAAGCTCCAAGTTCACCCGAAATGCCTGTCATACTCCTCACATTATAATTAGCACAGTTACTGGAAACGGTATGTGGATAGTCCACGACAGGAAGGGCCATACTGGACTAATGAGTCAGGACAGGTGACTGACATTTCAGGGGGCCAGCATTTTGGAATCATTTTGGAAACTCTTTCAGTTTTAAGATAGCTAAGAACGTGTATACGTCAGGACCTTTTGAGAAGCTATGGAATTGGAGTAAGGCAAGTTACGTCAGTACAGGCAGGAGTTATGGAGTGTTAAATGGAAGGAGTACCTATCAGGCAAATCCACATTTTGTGTGTGGCAACTGTTTATTAAAACCTCATTGATATACCATCCGCCGAACGTCCCCCTAACTGTTCGAATTTCAATCTATTTTGTTTGAACAGATATTTCGGGGTCGTTGTATACCAGGGAACAGCAAGAGATGATGGATGATTGTGCCCTGTGTCCTGCACTGAACCAGCTTGTCTCTATAGGCACCTAACGTTGTTATTGTGGGTCAGAGAACCTCAGAAATAATAGAGCACAGACGGAAGCCATTCAGTCCTTCGTACACCCACGAGCTCTCCAACTCCGCTATCTGAAAGCAGAAAGAGTTATTGGAGATAGACAGAGAGAGAGAGAGAGAGAGAGAGAATGCAACAGAAAGAAAGAATATGGAGGGAGATAAACCGACAGGAGAGAAAACGGAGTGACAGAGTGAGTGAGAAATGAAGGGGTGTGAAACGGGGATGAAATTGGATAGATCAAGAGACAGCATGAGGAGAAATAGACAGAACATAGAAGTTTTATTTAAAAATTCCACTGAACCACAAACTCTTTGTCTGGGAGCCATACCCTGGGAGCACCATGCTGATTCTGGTTGTGATCCTAGATCATTTATCTCCTATAATATCACAGAGTTGAGTGGCTGACAGCTAAACAGAATCCAATAGACCAATTGAATGGCTTCAGAGAGAAGGTGGATTAATTTAAATAGATTGTGCCAACGATAGAAGGAACTATAACCCCCTGAGAATCTGTGCGAGTGATTGAGCCAGAGAATCTCAGTGAGGGGGATCACTGTCAGAGGGGAAATCAGCATCTCAGCTGTGGGTCAAGTAATGACTGAAAAAAGTTTGCACCCAACTTCCATGGTTTAGTAATCCACATTTCACTTCATAGAGCTCGATATCATGAGGGTATTTGAACAATCTTATCTCTTTGTACATTTCATATTCTGGTTTGTCCAGAAAATCATTTTGTCGCTGTATTTTGTGTTGAATAAAGGCATTTCATTTCTGGGGAAGAAAGGACCTGTTCCAATGGGACAGCCTTCATCGGATCCATGTTGGGACCAGAGTCCGAATGAATCTCATAACTAGGGTGGTAGATAGGGATGTAAGTGGAATAGGAGAGGTGGTGTGAGTGGGGGAACGTGAATCAGTTACGGGGTAATTAGATACTTGAATTAAAAGAGGAAGTAAGAGTGCAGAATTCAGGATAGATTATTAAAATCGCCACCACAGACATTAACAGGATAGAGTGTCTAGAAATGGTTAACAAACAAACTTCAAGTACACTAGAAAAGAATGACAATGAGAAGACGGATGGTTAATACAGTACTGACAGTGTTATGTCTGAATGCATGCAGTATGAGGAATAGCGTAAATGAACTCGTAACCCACATCGAAATTGGCAGGTATGACGTGATGGGCATCACAGAGACATGGCTGCAAGGGGATCAGGATTGGGAGCTAAATATTCAAGGATATAAACCTTATCCAAAAGATATGCAGCTGGGCAGACGAGGTGGGGTTGTCTTATTAATGCGAAATAAAGTTACATTAACAGTAAAAAAAAACATAGGGTCAGATGGTTTAGCATCTGCGTGGATAAAATTGAGGAAGTACATCATTAAAGCAACTACAGTTGAAGTCTTATACAGGCCTGCAAATAATAGTGAGGAGCTGGGCCATCAGATAAATCCGGTGATAGAAAAGATGTGTAGGAAATCATGGTTAGAGTGATCATGGGGTATTTCAATAGGGGGAATGGGAAAATCAGACTTTTAGTGGATTGTAAGAAAAGCAATTCATGGAATGTCTACAAGGTATTTTTTTTTTTGCGTAGCTTGTGGTGCAGTCCACGAGGGAACAGGCAATACTGGTTTTAGTGTTGTGCAAAGGGGCAGACTAGATAAGGAGCTTCAGTTGAAGGAATCCATCGGGAGCAGCCATCATAACATGGGTGAATTTATTCTGCAATTTGAGAGGCAGAAGATAGAATTAGAGGCAAAAGTACTTCAGCTGAATAAAGGCAACTGCAGAGGCATAAGGGAGAAACTGGGTAGAATTGACTGGAAGAGTAGCCTAGCAGAAAAGACAGTAGAATAGCAATGGCAGTAGGCTCGAAGAGTAATTTAGGAGACACAGCAGAGATTCATTGCAAGGAGAAAGAGGCATGGTACAGGGAGGATGAGGCAACCATGGCTGAACGCGGGAAGTTAGGGATAGTATCAAAGCAAAACAGAGAAGTATGGAATGTGGTGAAGGACAGTGTGAAAGCAAAGGATTGGAAGTTTACAAAGACCAACAGAGGACAACAAAAATGTATACAGAGGGAGAAAATTAAATAAGGGTGTAAGCTAGCTATTAAGATATTTAAAGTCCAAAAGAGAGGCAAACGTAGATATTGGAAATGATGCCAGAGAGGTCCTGGTGGGGAACAAAAGGATGGCTGAGGAACTTTGCCTCAGTCTTCACATTGGAAGATTCCATTAATTTCCCAAAAATTCAACAGAGTGAGGGGAAGAACGGAGTATGGTGGTCAGCACCAAAGTGAATGGGTTATAAAACTGAAGAGCCAGAATATTGATAAATCATCTGGACCAGATGGACTACACCCCAGCCTTGTAAGGGAGATAGCTGAAGATGTAGTGCATGTGATCTTACAGGAATGACTAGAATCAGGAAAGGGCAAAGTGGACTGGAAAATCTCTAACTTGACACCCCGTTTAACAAGGGAGTAAAGCAGAAGACGGAAAATTACAGACTGATTAACCTAACCTCAGTTGTGGGTAAGACCCTGAAATCCATCGTTAAGGATGGTATTTCTGAATACTTGATGTAGATAGTAAAATAGGGCAGAGTTAGCATGGTTTCATCGAGGAGTGGTCAGACCTGACAAACCCACTAGAATGTTTTGAGGAAGTACTGAGCAGATTAGGAGAACCAACGGTTATTATCTACCTGCACCTCAAGACGTCCTTTGACAAATTGCTACGCTGGAGGTTATTGAGAAAGGGGACCACTGGTGTCAGAGGCAACGTGCTAGCATCGATAAAAGCTAGCAGAAAGTAAGGATAAAATATGCTTTCTCACGATGGCAGTCAGTGACAAGCATTGATCCTCAAGACTCAGTGTGGGGAGCACCAAATTTCACATTGTACAGTAAACGATTTAGATGAAGGATCTGAGGGCACTTTGGCGAATTTTTAGTATTAGAATCACTAGAGTGCGGAAACAGGCCTTTTGGCAAAGTAAGTCCACACCAACCCTCCAAACAGAAACCCAACCAGACTCATTCTCCACTGACTAATAACTTACTGTATGGGCAATTTAACATACTCATTTAACCTAATCAACTCATGCAGGAGGAAAACAGAGCACATGCAGATATGGGGAAATCGTGCAAATTCCAAACTGGCAGTGACCCGAGCTGGGTTCCTATCACTGTGCAGCAATCGCAGTAACCACTATGCCACCATGACACAGACAGCCAGATCGTCAGAAAATATAAAGATATGAAGAGGGTAAGCTAGCATTGAAGAGGTGGAGAGCTTGCAGAAACGTGATCCACTGAATCTCCTCAACTTCCCACACTTCGGTACTTGAAACCAACCCTGCAGACCACAACAAAGATAGACCTCCATGGTCCTCAACTTGCACCTCCCAAACCGCCAGATACAAGTCATCATCATCCATCATTTCTGCCACCTCCAGTCAGACCCCACCACTAGAGATATATTTCCCTTCCCAGCCCATCAGCATTCTGCAGAGACCATTCCCTCCATGACTCCCTCATTAGGCCCACGTCCCCACCCTCCACCAAGCCATAATCCACTCCTAACACTTTCCCTTGGCATCCCAAGTTGTGTAAAACGCGCACCTTCACCTTCCCCCGCACCTCCATCCAAGGCCCCAAATGTCTACGGGCCATCACCTCATAGACATTGTACTGCGTCCATTGTTCCCTGTCGCCTGTACATTGAGGAGACAGGATGTCAACTTTTGGAACGTTTCAGGGAATATATCTGGGATATACAAACACACACACACACACAGACGCGCACACACACACTCACACACACACACACACAATCACCCCACCACCCTCAGGCCGAACACTGCAACTCTCCCTCCCAAGCCGCCAAGGACATGCCAGTCCTGGGGCTGCTTCACTGTCAAACTCAAGACAACCAACATCTGGAGGAACAACATCTCATCCTCCACTTTGGGACCGTCCAACCATACTGTATCAATGTCAATTTCACCAGGTTCCTCAACTCACCTTCCCCAGCTTATCTCGGATCTAACACTCCAACTTCGCACTGTCGCTTTGAACTGTCCAATCTCTCCAGCTACTCTGACCTTCACAATCACAACCCACCTTCGTCTAACTATCGCCTTCCACGCTACCATCCCCCCGGCCTCACCCTGTCCTATTTATCTTTCAGTTTTCTTCCACCCACTCCCCTCGCTCCTGACAAAGAGCTTATGCCTGAAATGTTTCACCTCCTGCTCCTTGGATGCTGCCTGACTGGTTGTGATTTTCCACAACCACACTTTTGGGCTGTGATCTCTTGCATCTGCAGTCCTCCCCTTCGCCTGCAGAAGGATGTGGGCACGTTGGGAGATTGAGTAAAAAACATCTCAACAGAGTACAGTGTGCGAAAGTGTGTGGTCGTGCTCTTTGACAGAAAGACAAGAGGCATGGACTATTTTCAATATTAAAATTAAAATCAGAAGTCTGAAGTGCAAAGAGACTTGGGAGTTCGAGTCCAGGAATCTCTCAAGGTAGACTGGCAGGTTGTCAGTAGTTAGGAAGGCAAATACAATGATGCTATTCATTTCAAAGGCGTGTGAATATAAAAGCAGGAATATACTTCTGAGGCTATATAAGGCTCTGGTCAGACTACATTTGGAGTATTGTGCGCAGTTTTGTGCACAGCCCCGTATCACAGGAACTGGCACTGGAGGATGTTCAGAGAAGATTCATAAGAATGCTTCCAGAAATGAAAAGCTTAACATATGTGGAACATTTAAGAACTCTGGGTCAATATTTGGTAGAGTTTAGAAGGATATGTGGGGATCTAATTGAAACTTACAAAATGCTGAATGACGTGAACAGAGAGGATGTTGGAAAGATGTTTCTATTGATAGGAGAGACCAAGACCCAAGGTCCCAGCATAAAGGGAAGACCTTTTAGAACAGAGATAATGAGAAACTTCTTCAGCCAGAGAGTGGGGAATCTGTGGTATTCAAGGCCACAGAAGCTGTCGAGACCTGGTCATTAAGTATATTTAAGACTGAGGTCGATAGGTTCTTGATTGTCAAGGAGATCAAGGGTTATGTAGAAAAAGCGGGAGAGTGGCGTCGAGAAGCTTAACAATCATGATCAAATGGCGGAGCAGACTCAATGGGCTGAAAGGCCAAATTTTTGCTTCTATGTCTTCTGATTTTACAGCTAATGTTGCTGCCCACATCCCTCACTAACGATGCGTCCTGAATCTGACCTTACGATTTATAAAGAGACACGTTCCAATACTGATAACTGGCAATATCATTATCTCTTCCTCCAGTCTCATCAGCAATTTCCTCCAATTCTCTCTGATTTCTGACCCCTCCACAATGTCATAATCACATAGTAATTAAAAAGTGATACTTCATCATAGTTCATTGACATCAATAACATCAACAGCATGACCCTCACTTGTCCCTTCTGATCCCCAAATAATAATCTGAATTGTATTTGTCACGTACAATTCTCTGTTTTCACATCCATGCAGTTTGCCTGTTATAATCCATGTTGCTTTGAGCACCTTTTCCCACCAGATTATGGACTATAAAAGTTAAGTGAACATTATAATCACTGATCAATAGTTTCAGGCTTTACGTTTCCATTTATAAATGGCGAAACTGGTTTATGTTCCAACAGTCCTCTGTCCTAACTCCCATATCCAAGGCAGACTGAATGATTACACACAAGAAATCTGCTATTTCCAACATCCATTCCCTCAGTCACTCCCATATATCCCTTGCTGAATGTATAAATTTTAAACATCATTTTGAATTTTAGTAAAATCAATATTGAATTGAAAGCGGTTAACTGGAGCTATTTGTTCATCGACTGTGATTACTGTTAATCTCTGTGGATCCTAATTATCCCAGTGGAGGTTTCCATCGATAAACGATAAATGGGCTCTGTCAATGTGTTATCCCATAGTGTGAGAGGCAGCATCACCGACAGAAGGGGTGGAGAGATCAGAATCTGAGAACATTAGACTCGAAAGTTCCAACAATGGATCAGAATCTGAGAACATTAGACTTGAATGTTCCAACAATGGACAGGAGTTTATCCTTTGGTCTTTACTATCTTTCTCAGCCTTGGATATCATTAGCATGGCGGATCCATGGTATCCTATGGATTATTCAAGGTGGTTATTATCCCATCCTCGCTATAGTTGATGTTCCTAGTAAGTCATTCCCTTTGACTGATAAACTGGGTTAAACTGAATTTCTGCTCATGATATGTTAAATTTAGAAAATGGATATTAATGTCTTCACTTCCAATCAAAAACTCCTTTCCTTGTAAATAACATAAAGCAAATTACTATTTACAAATTACTCACTGACATGCGAGAAGGAACCAGACTGCTCTCAAACTCCATATCCTTTCTGTCCTGCACAGATTTGCATTTTCCATAACATCCCCACATACCAATCCTGTCCAATACCACCATTATGATATCCCAGTCTTCTCCTCAGCCTCAGTGCAACTGCTGAATGAACCATGTTTTTGCTTTTGTTAAATCCGATACAGCTGTTTCAAGTCTCTTCAAACCACGTGTCCGTTACAAAATAATTGCACTTGAGGTGTTTAACTTGTTCTCTGCACAGAATCTGTCAGATGTGAAACAGTGTATCGTGCTCAAGTCATTGACTCATAATCTACTGCCGTCGAATAATACTCCATTGATATCTAATGAAGGAAATCGATGTAATTATACTGAAACCATTATCATTTGTGAGAAAAAGCCCATCTGCTTGTCTCATGTCCTTAAGAGAAGGCAATGGGTCATCCTTGCCTGGTTCAGTCTCTGTGTGACTGAAAACTCACAGCAAAGTAGTTTACTGTTAACTGTCCTGTTGAACAGCTGAAAGAGCCACTCAGTTTTAGATCGGTATAACATGCTGGTCTGACCAGGGCTGCACACATCCCGCGAGGGAACAACAAAGGAAAGATAGCTCCTTCCTCTGCCTGTTTACCATATTCCGACAGCTCATTCCCATTCCTTGTTTTAGGTGTATTCTATCTCTTTGAAATTCTCCACAAGAGTGATGTTCATCTCCATCTCTGGTGGTGGCTTTATTGATGTTGATGTACAGACGTAAGGAACTTGTAAATTTCACGTCGGTCTCAGGGCATAGAGAAGGAATGGCTTTTAAACACCACCGGAAAGAAACAGAGACGGCAAAGTGAGGGAAGGGAATTATTGTGATCATCCCTGAGAGTGTTGTTGAGGCATTTAGGGTATTGTGGGCAGATTTTCACTCCTTTATAAGGAATGATCTCCTCGTCACAGAGAAAGTGTGAAAGAGTATCAACAGACTAATCACAGGGACCATGGGACCATGAGGAGTGAGTGAAGATTAATCTCTAGCGCTTTGAGAGAATAAGAGATGATTGCATTGAAACTTGAGGGGAATGGACAATCACTCATTATGTTCTAAACAGACACTATGAACGTGGTAAATTCCATAGTTTGTTTATTTTTACTCGGATTATAATTCTCGATAGTTTAAGTGCCTCTGAGAACGTTTCCCCTACTTCAGCCCCATTCTCCATGTTGATTGACAGGGACAGGTTCAGGCTTTGCATACAGTCTCCGCAAATTAATACTGTGCATTCGGTGTGTGTGATTCTGCATTAAACGTCATTTTATCCACAATCTCGACCACAGTCACAATACTTTCAATTTAAAACAGTTAACTATTACCAACAGCCTCTGTCCTCAATGGAGAACATGGGTCTGTCTTCTCGGAGGTGCAAATGCCTCCTTGAGACTTTGAACAAAATATTTAACTTCTCTCCTCACTACCAGGAAACCATGTTAACATAGCACGCGTTCCACATGCAATGGGGCCACGAGGAACATCATGGAGCCGTCTCTGTGTGTAGTCTCTGCTCCCTTGGTTTGAAGCATCAATTACATCCTCCTATTCCTGCATAAACCCTTGAGGGGCTGAATGTTCTCGTCCTGGTCGCATGTAACACGTACAAACGTCTGATTGGACTTAGCACCTTTCTGTTTAGCAGTTAGATGCACTGACCAGACTGCTTCTTTTCCTGTAGAACAGGCAGAAGGGTTGAATAGTTTGTCCCTCTTCTTGTTAATTCGTTTCGATGGCCTGAATTACTTCCTCATATCCAGGTGCAACCAGCTTGAGATGCTGAATGAGCTCCTCTTTTAACGGTGGAAATGTGCAGTGTCTGGCTGTGCTGTAATTGAATGTTACCGGCACTTTAATAGCACAAGCATGAATGTTTTCCGGGTTTTGCTGCTCATGGATACAGACTGTTTCAGGAGCTGACAGGAGACAAAATGTTCTGAAAATTGTCTGATTTTCAGTAACCATCACTACTTATGATCTGATGGTGGAGGAAAGACATTGATGCAGCAGCTGGAGACGTTTGTGTTAAGGGATCTACCCTGGAGACCTCCTGAAGGGATGTCCTGGGAGTGAAATGATTGATGTCCACAAACCATGAACATCTTCCTTTGTGCTATGGATGGCCCAAACCAGAGGAGATATTGTGGTTGATTCCCATTAAATTTAATTGAGTCAGCCTTCCTTGATACCATCCTGAGTCAACTCCTGCCTTGATATCAGGGTCTGTCACTCTTAGCTTTGCTCCTGTGTTCAACTCTATTGAACATATCAATAGGTTATTGCATCTGTGACGGGAGTGTTTTCTTCTCACAAAGGCTAGTGAATGTCAGGAACTATCTGGACTAGAGAGTTCAGGAAGCTAGATCACTGAAAGTATTTACAGAGGAGGTAGATTGATTTTTGCCTTCAATCATTGAGTTGAAGGTGTGAGGAATTGAGAATTGAATGGGGTTAACGCCAACAGTGGATCCGCCATGATGGTATACAATGGCACAGCAGGATTTGCTGTCTGAATTACTTGACCCTGTTCCTTATGTTCTCGTATTCTGTAACTGCTAAGTTAATGTTTGTAATTTTCCTGAATGTTCTGTCATTGAATGTTGCAGTCAGAGAGAGCAAAGTATTTTGTGTATCATCTCTGAGTAATGTCTGTGGGCTGTATTGACAGTGAATCTGGGTCCACAACATGACCAACAAACGAACCACAAGTTGCAGAGAGGAAACACTGTGTAAGGAGATCAGAGGCGTCTTTCGAACCCAGCTTGCATTTCCCAATAACATTTTCCAACCCACTGCGTATATCAGTCTGGAGGGACTGAATTATATCCCTATGTTACTGTGGACAATGTATTTGGAGCAAGTGGCCTCCACCTGCATTTGTGAGGGGGCTAAATAGAACATTGGAACATTTGAGTGAGGAGCAGGAGTGGGTCATTCGCCACTCTGTCACTGCTGTACCAGGCACTAAGTTCATGATTGATCTGATTGTGGTTTTAGCAGCACTTTTCTCAAGGGGCACAATTTTCCTTCATTCACTTGTCTGTCAAATATTTAACAGATACAACTTTGAATAAATGCAAACACCCAAACATCACAAACTTTGGAGAAAGGGAATTCTCATTTGTACATCTCTTTCAGAATTTCTCATTCGTGTTCCAACCAATGTTACAGAGTCACTGATACCTTTTGCAGTCACATTCCTCCACTGGTTACAACGAATTTCAAAGTTTACTGATAAAACCAATGATATAATTGTAAGCCTGGCTCATCTTCAAGAAAAATGTGAGACACACACAAACATGCACCTGCATGCACACATGAACACACATATTTTAAGACAAAATAGAAAAATGAAAGCTTTCCAGAGTTTCATAATAGCTGAATCCTTAACAAATGGAAAGATGACAGAGTGTCCCAAATGTTATTCTGTCCTCTGAAGTTCTTCCGCTCACACAAGCTGCTGGGAATAAGGTATATCCCTGGAACAATTGGATTTGGTTCAATTTGCTTTGCGTCAGAGAGTGGAAAAATGCCAAAAAATCTTTCATCACGAAACCTCCACGATTGGTAAAGATGATGCACGTTTTTTTTCTCTTGTCAGGCCGAACAAAATGAGAGAGAGACGAAGCAGTAGGTAACGTTTTTCTCCCTCCCTGTTTTAATATATGCAATAATGTTAAATGAACACCAAAAGAGACCATGTGTGATTTGCTTGAAATTTCTCTTGAATGGATGAAAATGGGCTATGTGCAAGTGCATCATTACTGCTGTTGTACACAGTGCCTTTCATTAGCAAAAAAAAAATCCCAACTTTACAATTTGCTGGAATGTTTGTATGTGTCTGCATAATTTTAAGAAATCGGTGGATATTGTCATTATATCTGCGTTAAAATCAATGTTAGGGCACAGTGTGAAGGCCTGCGAATTTAAACCAGACACACAGAAAAACATCACCGCGCCTCATAGTCTATAAAAGTGTGAGTGACAAAGATCGAACAAATCCAACTATTTATTGTTCCTTCTTTAACTCCACGAAAAATCAGAACATTAAGCAACAACCTTCTGCACTGTAATCATCCTTGTCTGATCAATTTATCTACTTCCCACTCTACAGCAATATACTGATCTGATAAAACCACTCGATTGAGATTTTTTTTAAAAAGTTGAATTTCAAAACCCCAAGCGAGTTATGTCGATCTTCCTGTGAATCTTCCTCAGCAGGGTTTCCTGGGACTTTTCTTCGGTCTTCTTCTGCACAGATTTCATAGATACAGGTAGCTTTCAGAGAACAATTCTGAAGGCAGTCTGCGTCTGTTAGTGCTCTTTGTCGCTGTGGCTAACTTTTCAAAATGCCCGATTTTATACCCCAAAACATCGGATTGCCTCATTGGTTTCATATTGTTAAAATTCTAATTCGTTTGGATTTTGATTTCTTGGGGCGTAAGTTAAACTGATTGGCCAAAGTCGAATTTATTGTCTACCATAGCACTCACCTCAGCAATTTGTTTCAGCCAAATGTTACTTTTTAAAAACTTTTCAGCACACTCTGTGCTTGTTAAGTCCTTGCCAGCTTTCACTCTCTTTAAAAGGTTCAGTACACGCCTATGCATTTATAACAATTAACACAATTATTCTTAAAGTTTATTCCGTAGTTTTAAACACCCTGACAAGAGAAAATATGTACACAGCTGATTGTTCTCAAAATCGTAGATGGTTCAAAAAGATTTCTCATCCAATACTGAAACTGATCATGCTTCGTATCAAAAGACCTTCCAGGAACGTGTGTATAGAGAGCAGGAGAGTCATGTTGCGGGCATATTCTTGATGAAGGGGTTATGCTTGAAACATTGACTTTCCTGCTCCTCGGATGCTGCCTGACTTGCTGTGCTTTTCCAGAGGCATACATTTGACTCTGACCTCCAGCATCTGCAGTATCCCTGTGCAAATGCAGTTAAACATTCCTATAATTAAACCCGATACTATTTCCCAGAAACAACAACTTTCCAAACTACTTGCTGCATCTGCAGACTAACTCCATGGGTTAGGGGCAGCAGTTGGCCATTCGGTTGCACCATTCAGAATGCTCATGGCTGATCCGAGTGTGTACGACAATCCGTCTCCTGTCTGTTCCCAATAAGCATTGACTCTCCTGTCCAGCAAAGATCAGTCGAGCTCAGCCTTGAATATCTTCAATAACCGAGTCTTCTCTGCTCCCTGAGGATGAGGACACCACAGATAACACAACACTAAAGTGAAAGGGACATCGTTATTTCATTGCAGGACCCGTTATTAGAAAACTGTATTAACCAAACAACAAATCGCCACCTTTCTTGAAAAATAAGAACAGAATAGTTAGGGACAGACATAATCCATTCAGCCCACTAAACCTGTCCAAAAGTATCACCGACGCTTTCCAATCAAATATGTATTAAACTCATTCTCCGCTTCTGTCCCAGGAAAAGAATACCTGATTACATAACACCACACGAGCACTAGAAAAGGAGCAGAATTAGGTCATTCAGCACATCGAGTCTGAATGCCATTTCATAATGGATTAGAGGTTTCTCAACGTCATTCTACTGACTTCTCTCTGTAAGACGTGATACCCTTATTCATCAAAAACCTATCTATCTCTGTCTTATAGACACACATATCTGTGTCCCTGTGTGTCTGCAAGCGTGTATGTGTGTTTGTTCATGCATTTGTGTGTCTGTATAATTGTGTGTATACATTTATCCTTCCGTGTCTTGGCCTCTGTGTTTTATCTGTGTTTATGCCAGTTTGTGCGTAACTGTATATGTCTCTTTATGCCTCTACACGTGTGCGGGTCCATTTCTGTGTATGTGCTGTAAGTGTTTGGATATTGGGGTGTTTACATATTTCTCTGAACATTTCTTTGTCTGTATCGTTCTGCAATTTGTTGTTTTGGGAGGGAGGGAAATAGTGGAACAGACAGAGCGGTATTTCCCTCCATTGAATATTGTTTCTTACTCAGTTGTTGGATTGTGGATATTACGGAATCTCCACACTATTCACTCCGGTCTTCTCCTGTTTGTGCGAGGGTCCTCCCAACATGGCGGGGCGGGGGGGAGGGGGTTGGGAACAGATATAGGACACTCGACCACCCGGTTTGGCCCTTTCTGTCCTATTCCAGACTGTTCATCCTAGAATGGGAGAAAGTGTAGGGGGCAATAAGCTGTTAGTAATGTTGTAGGTGGTGATGGGGGTGGTGGTGAATGGTGAGGTGTCCAGAGGGAGTCACTCCACATTGCAGAATCCATAAGGTGTTGTTAGTGTGGGGGTAATGAGTATGCGACAGGCAAAATGATGGAAGGAAGGTGCTGAATTCAATAGTGAGAGTCATAGTGCATGAAACCTATTTGGAGATAGAGCATGAGTTTTGTTCGGGGGTAGGTGCTATAGCAGATATACAGTAAGTGTGAGACAGCAGGCAGAATATGGTGACACTTATCCTGACAGAACGGGGATGCAGAATGCCCTGTGTTGCTGGACATTTCTTCAGATTATTTCAGCGTCGAAGTGAGCCTCCCTGAATTTCTTGTCCAAGTCTATCACTAATAACGCCACAGACCCTGTCCCTCAGATTCCACAGAATCAATTTGGAAGGATCTTAGCAACGAGAAACAAATATTGGCGTGTTATGTCGTGCAAAACCCTCGTGCAAATTTTGTGCATCTTATGCTCTGGAAATTAGATGTTGTGAGTGCTGCAGTCATACTGAAATATCTCAAGTTGCATCGAAACTGCTTTATCTTCAAGACTGCTCATGCTGTACAAAATAAATTCCAGAAGTGTGTATTAGACAGTTTGAAGAGTATGTTCTGATCCAAACTAGAGACAACGTTAGTTTGGATTTGGTGTTGTGTGGTCAGAAGGACTAATTAATAACCTTGTTCTGAGGAATAGTGACATTACTATGTTGCATTTCAAATGGTTGTCGGCATACAATATCGAATGTTTAAACATTATGGTCAAGCATCATGGAAGCCTGGAGGCTAGAGAGTCAAGTTCGCTCCAGTGAATTGGGAAAATACGATATAACATTATGGGAGACAAGCAATGGTTGTTAGAGTCATAAAGTCCTAAAGCATGGAGACAGACCCTTTCGTCCATTCCTATCAAAATGCCCATCCACACTAACCCCATTTCCCTGCTATTGCCTAGTATCATTCGAATCCTTTCCTATCCATGTATTTGTCCAAATGCCTTTGAAATGTTGTTAATATACTCGCCTCAACCACTTCCGCTGCCAGCTCATTCCATATGTGTACCAGCTATGTATTAAAAAAAGTTTTCCCGCAGGTTCCCTTTTGTTCTTTCCCGTCTAACTCTCTAACCTTAAGCTGATGCCCTCTAGTCCTTGATTGCCCTACCCTGGGAAAAAGACTGAGTGCATTTACACTGTCCATGCCTCCCATGATCTTATACACTTTCTATAAGATTTCCCCTCAGAGTCTTACAGTCTAAAGAAAAATGACTTGGCCTGTCCAAACTCTTCCTACAACTCAGACCACTGAGTACTGGCAACATCCTTTTGAATTTCTTCTGCACGCTTTCCAGTTTAATCACATCCCTCCTGGAGCAAATTGACAAAAGCCGAACACAATACTCCAAGTGCAGTCTCACCAGCGGCCTGTATAACTGCAAAATAACTCCCCAACTTCGATGTTCAACTCCCTGACTGATCCAGGCCAAAAGACTTATTATTTCCCGTCTCACTGTGACTCTACTTTGAGAGAATCGTCACCTGAATTTCAAGGACCCTCTGTTCCATTACACTCATTAAGGCCCTCTCATTCACCATGAAACCACTACCTTGACTTGATTTTCCAAAATGCAAGACCTCGCACTTATCTATATTAAATTCCATTTGCCATTTCTCGGCACTCTTCCTCAGCTCACCAAGTTCCTGCTGCAATTTCTTATAACCTTCCTCAATGTCCACGATACTGCCTGCTTTAGTGTCATCAGCAAAATTACGAATCATGCCTTGTACATTCTAAGCAAAATCATTGATATAGGTAACAGCAGTCGTCCCAGCACCGATCGCTGAGGCACTCCACTTGTCACAGGCCTCCAGTCCGACATGCATCCTTCCACTATTACACTCTGCTTCCTACTATCGAGCCAATTGGGTGTTCAGTTTGCCAGATTCTTCGGGATTCCACGCGATCAAAACTTTCAGAGTAGCCTATCATGTGGAATCTTATCAAAGGCATTTCTGATATCGATATAGACTATGTCTACCACCCTACCTTCGCCAACATTCCAGGTCACTTAATCAAAGGACTCTAAAACATTTTCAAGTCATGAAATCCCACACACACAGCTGTGCAGACTGTTCCTAATCTAAGTCTGTCTTTCCAAATGCATGCCTCCCTTATCTCTCAGAGTCTTCTCAAGCAACAGACCTATCACAGTTGTTAATCTAACTGGTTTATAGTTTGCAGGTTCTTTGTTGCAGCCCTTCTTAAATCCAGGCACAACATTCGTTCCCCACCAGTCTTCTGGGACTTCATCCATGGCTAACAATTATGCAAAAGTATCAGACAAGTTCCCAGCAGTTTTTTTTTCTGTTGCCGATTGCAGTGTTATTGGATATATCTCGTCTGGACCAGGAGATCTATAGAAATGCTGCAAATTCTGAAAAATACATCTATTTTATTAAGGCACAATCACAAAGGAAAGGAGAAAGTGACTTAATGATGGTGAACAGAACAAATTAAATTTTATATTAATCAGAGAATGTGACTTCAGAAGAATTCCAGACATGGTTGAAACTTGAGAATTCTCAGAAATTTGTCTGTGTGGAGTTTGCACATTCTCCCCATATCTCTGTGGGCTTACTCCGGGTGCTCCAGGTTCCTCCCACAAACCAAAGATCTGCAGGTTAAGTAAATTAACCATGCTAAATTGTGCCATAATCTAAAGGATGTGTAAATAAGGTGCATTAGTCTGGGCTAAATGTAGAGTCGAAGTGGAATGGGTTTACGTGGACCACTGTTTGGAGGGGCAGTGTGGACCTGTTGGGCCCAAGGACCTTTTCCACACTGTAGGCAATCTAAAAGCACAAACAATTACATAAATCTACAATCAGTATTTCAAAGAAAACAAAATAAAGTAAGTTCAAATGTGGAAATTTGTAATCGGGAGAGGAGAATGTATTGTTGGGAACATTGAAATGGCCGAGAAATTAACCAGTTACTTTGAATCCATCTTCATGGAGGAAGATCGAGACAATCATCCAGAAATGCGAAATGATTCTGCAGAACTTATGCAGAAACTGAAGACATAAAGTCAATTTATATCAGTGACAGAGTGTACTTGAACATGCGGCTGGACTGAGGGATGCTAAGTCTTATGAACCTGATGTACTTCACATCAAAATATTACAAATAAATTAGCAACAGAAATATTAATTATGCTATCGATGACAGTGTTTTATTTCCCTGTATATTTTTCAGAGACCGGAAGCTATTGTAGATGCATGGAAGGTAGTAAACGGGATCCAAGCATGTCCAAATGGAAGAAGATATAGAGTTGAGAACTGTAGAACAATTAACTTGGCATCTGTAGGGAAACTGTTGGAATCTCTTACATAGGATGTGATATTGGATATTAAGAAATTAACAACAACATTGGAGAGAAGCAGCATGCATTTCTGAGAGGGAAATCATACTTGACAAACTTTGGAATTATTTGAACTTGTTTCTTTCACCATAGATAATCAGGAACCAGGAGAAATGGCATATTTGGATTTTCAGAAGGTTTTCTATCAGAACTCATGCAATGAGTTCATAAGTAAGTTAATGTGTAGGGTAGGTGGAGGATTAAATGTAAGTGGAAAGTTAAAGTCAGGCTCACCTTCATTTTAGTGAATAATAATATAGATGGAATGACATGTTGAAGCAGTTTTACAGTGTGTTGGTGAGCTTGTATTGAGGTATTGTGTACAGTTTTGGTGACCCAATCTGAGAAAGAATATACTGACCACAGAGGAAGTGCAATGTACATTCTCCAGATTAATCCCTCAAATGGCGAGATTGACTGATGAGGAAACGTGGCCTGTGATCTCTACACTTTGAAAGAATAAGAGGTGGGCCACAGAGAAATTTATAAAATTCACTAAACATATAACAAAGTGGAAATAAACAGAATGTTTCTCTGGCTGTCTACTCTACGTTTAAGGCAAATAATGGCAGGATAAGGGACAGGCCATTTAAGACAGCAATAAGGTGGAAATTCTTCACTCAGTGGTGACTGACTAACACAAAGACATGGAAACCTGCTGGCAGGGTAAGATTATAGAGAATCCCCAGATAATATACAAGTGTGGCAAGTGGAACAGAATAACTAGGGAGCAGTTAGCTTTTATTAGTGACTTGCCAAGTTGCAGACAAATCAACTGAGTGATAGGTGACAGAAGGTGGTGGTAGACAGCTGTTTTTGTGACTGGAGACCAGTGTCCAATGGTGCACCACGGGGATCAATGCTGTGTCCATTATTATTTGTGATTCGAATGTGCCAGTGTTGGACTGGGGTGGAAAAAGTTAAATGTCAGAAAACACCAGGTTCCAGTCCAACAGGTTTTTCGGAGGCATTCGATTTCTGAGCGCATAGTCACGTGATGAAGAAGAAGCGCTTCGAAAGCGAGTGCCTCCGAATACATCTATTGGACTATAACCTGGTGGTGTGGCAATTTTAACCTTAAAAATGATTGACCGAGTCATTGGCAGTGAAGGAGTCTGCCTTAAGTTTCAGGAAGATGCAGATGTAATGGTCAAATGGGTGGATCCATGGCTGATGGAATATAATCCTGCTAACTCTGAGGTGATGAACTTTGGCAAAACGAACCAGACAGGGGAGACTCAATGAACGGAGAGCGCAGCAGTTCAGGAAGCATCCGAGGAGCAGTAAAATGGACGTTTCAGGCAAAATCCCTTCATCAGGAATACAGGCAGGGAGCCTGAATGATGGAGAGATAAGTGAGAGGAGGGTGAGGGTGGGGATAATGTAGCATAGAGTACAATACCCCCACTCCCACCCTCCTCTCAATTATCTCTCCACCATTCAGGCTCTCTGCCTGTATTCCTGATGAAGGGCTTTTGCCCGAAACGTCGAATTTAATGCTCCTCGGATGCTGCTGACCGGATGCACTCGTCCAGCACCACTCATCCAAAATCTGGTTTCCAGCATCTGCAGTTATTGTTTTTACCGAGGACTCAATGAATGGCAGTACACTAGGAAGCTCAGAGGATGCTTCTCCACACATCCCTGAATGTGGCTAAACAGGTGAATGCACAAGTTGAGAAAGCATAGCGGACTATAAACATAGCATTTCTTAATCGAGGTATAGATTATAAGAGCTATGCGGAATATTGGAGTACTGTGTGTAGTTCTGGGAAACATTACAGGAAGTATGCGATAATACTGGAGTGGGTGTAGAGAAGGTTCACGAGGACGTTCGCTGGGATGGAGCAGATCAGCTATGGAGAGAGGCTGGATAAATTCGGGTTGTTTAGTTTGGAGCAGAGAAGGCTGAGGGGGGCCTGATTCAGAAGGATAAGATTACGAGGACCATGGATAGGGTAGATAGACAGCAGCTGTTCCTTTTTATCAAAGGGTCAACAACAAAGAGCACACTCTTAAAGTGAAGGGTTGGTGGTTTAGTGAGAATTTGAGAGGTTTCTTTTTTAATCTACAGGGTGTTCAGGTCTGGAATGCATTTCCTGAGAGAGCAGTTGGCTGACCTAACCTCACAACCGTAATAATTACACGGTCGTGCACTTGAAGGGACATAACATACATGACTATTGTCCTTGTGAGGAAACTGAGACGAATGAACACCGTGCTGTATTTGTGACGGTAGAGAGTCTATCCTCCTGTGATTGTATCGCTGTGGAATGTCAATCATTGAGCAGCTTAAGACAGGAATTGATTGGGTTTTGAACAGTTTATTTACGAGGGTTATAGAAGTGAACTGATAATAGGTTCTAAATGTATGTCGATCGTAAAATTAAGGGGAAAATGTGCAGCTTCCAAACAGTCTGAAACCGGAGAATGGAGAACAGGAAAATGGCAGAACTATGAAGCAAATACTTCAGTTATGTCTTCACAGAAGAAAAGAAAACAAAATAGAAATCTCCCCAGCAATACTAAGGAATGTGAGTCTCGTGACAAAAAGGGACTCGAATGAAATAAGCAACTAAATCGTTTTAGAGCAAGTATTGGAATTGAAAGTAATAGATATAGACAAAGTCAACAGAAATGTATCAAATGGGAATCAATTTTGGAAAAAAACGGACTTTTAGAAAAAAAAAATGGAGACACAATCAATGCAATAGAATTGGATTTTTGGAAAGATTTTTGATAAAGCCCCAAGTCTATTGTGCAAACTCGAATCGTTTGGGACAGGGGCCAATATTAGACATGGTATTAGAGTGAGACAGCTAACAGAGTAAGAATAAAACAATGTTTTTTTTAGCGTGCAAGGCTTGGGGATTATAGCAGGGATTGGGGCTTGGGACCCAACTATCCCTAATACACACCAAACCTTTGGTTGAGGGGCTCAAATGAAATTTTCCAAATCTGCTGATGGCACGAAACCATGTTGCATTGTGAGTGGCTGAGCAGAATGTAAAAAAAGCTTCAAGGTGATTGAGACAAGTGCAGTGAATCGGAAAATACGTTGCAGATGGAGAGCAATCGGGAGGGGATGTGACGTTGTGCACTTTGGTGGGAACTTTAGAATGGCAGCCTTAGAATTGAAAAGGGATTGGTTGAAAAATGTTGATCTTTCAAGGAACTTAAGCTGCGTTTTTGTTTCCTTCGACGCAGACCTGTGAAGGCCATGCAGGGCTGTGAGTTCTGAAAGCAAAAGTCAATGTTGGGAATAGCACTGACACACTGACCAGTGTACACAGACCCACCAAGTGGGTAGCTGTAACATTGAAAAGGATAGGATTTCCCTGTACACCAATCACTGAAAGAAATATTGCACGAGCAGAAAGCAGTTCGGAACATAAATGCTTATTCACCTTCATTTCACAAGAATTTGAGTGCAGGGGTAAGGGTGTCTTACTGCAGCTGTACAAGGCCTTGGCGAGACATCATCCCAAACATTGTGCAGCATTTTGTGCAGTTTTGTTCTCCTTATCTAATAATGGACAAACCTGACATTGAGGGAGATCAGCGAAAGATGACCAGATGATCTCTGGAATGACAGGCTTGTTGTGAGAGCAGAGTTTGGGGCGACTGGACCTGTATTCCATGGGCTTTAGGAAAATGAGTGGTGATCTCAGTGAAATATATAAAACTCTGACAGGCTGAGACAGATTGGAAGCAGGGATGATAATTCCTCTGGCTGAGACGTCTAAAACAAGGGGCCACATTATTAGATACAGGCATGTCACACTGCATTGAGATGAGAAAAATTGTCTGCACTCAGAGACTGGTGAACCTGGGGAATTCTCTCCCAGATCAGCCAGTGGAAGCCAAGACACTGAATATAAATAAGGACTTCGATACACTAAAGGGATAGGGAGAGAGCAGGAGTGTCGTGTGAAGATAGAGGATCAGATACCATTACAGATTATGCTCCAATAACGCGGTAGCTGTATTCATGTGTTGCAGGAAATCGTGCAATATTAATGACAGGGCCTGTGGGAAAAAGAGGGTAAGGGGCGAAACGCTCCAAATATCAGTAAAAAGCAAAAACTAAATTTAGTCTAACACACACACTAGCACAGTCTAAGTAAATCTTTCATTGATATATTATAATAAAACAGTTCAGCGAATGTAACACTTTAACAATACAGTCACTGACTCCAGCACTCTGCAATCACTTCACCAGAAAGCGCGTGAGACAACTGACCACATGATGCCGACGTGGAATTTCAGTTGTCCCCAAGGTTCTCTAAGCCGGGTTGAAACAAAGTTCCTTCTAACTGTAGACTACAATTTCCAATTTAAGGCTCAGTTTCAATGCTTGCAGAGCGAATTGCATTCCTGTTTTAGCTGAACACAGAGAAGGTGCATTTTAAAGAGAGAGGATCCAGAGGCTGCGTTTTGCTGTTCAGCTGGTGCCGGGCAAGGAATTGTGTCACAGTGAATGGGAGTTCACTTTATAGAAAAAGGGGCACAATTCACGAATCGCAATGTAGCCAAATCACATTTAAGAAACATTCACTATCTGAGAACTGACAGTATATTGAATGGAGAAGCAAAATTGATCGGCCGAAGGGACTACAGCAATTATTACTTTATATTTCACAATTTTTAAAGGTATTAAGGAAAATGAACACTGTGTGGCTAAAAGTGCGTTGAGGAGATTTTCTATATGAACTAGAATGGGGAAGGCTCAATGTCTTGAATGACCATCTCCTTTCTCGAATGTTTCTGTGCAATATGTGGGAAAGCACTGTAAATGTCATCACAAGCTCTCAGATGTTAGGAAGGAGGGCTCTGCAGGGTCAACATGACTGTGCTTCCCATTCTATTTTCCAATACCGAGGCTGGGGCCGGCTGTTCTGTCCAGATTTATCCTTTAAGACCTCGGAACAGCTTCATACAACCGAATGTCTTGCTTGGCCGTTTCAGAGACCACTGAAGAGTTTATCACATGTCTGTGTGTCTGGAGTCACTTTTAGTCCATACCAGAGAAGCACAGGAGATTCACTTCCTGAAAGTACACTAGGGAAGGAAATTGTTGCTTACAATCAACATTGGCTTCAAGGTCACTATTACAGACAACAGGTTGTACATCTCAATAGTTTATTAATTATTATTAGCTTACACCAGCAGTCAGAGAATTAGCCTGTTATGGATTAGTATTACAGTGATATTTCCATAGCAGCACCATCTCCAATTGAGAATCTATCGGAATGCACACTAAACAGGTTATTTCTGTGCTGCTTGACATCTCTACCAAAAATAATTCCCACTAATTTGACTGTCGTAATGGGACTGAGGGGCAGGTAATTGGTCAGATTGTAATTATTCTCCTCTTAAGGGACTGGACATAGTTGAGTATTTTTCCACGTTTCCAGGGAGATCTCAAGTTTGGAGCTGGAGCGGCACAGCTTCCCCAGGGACTCGGCTTGTTGTGCAGCACAAATCATCAGTCCTATTGCAGGAATGGTGTCAGGACCCATTACCATTGTCGTATCAACGGGGCTCAGCTGTTTCTTCATGTCACGTATAGCGAATCGATTTGGTTGAAGACTGGCATCCGAGATTCTGTGGGCATTACCCAAGCATCACTTCTGGCTGAGAATATTGCAGACACTGCATCCTTGTCTTTTACACCGATGTGCGGCATGGTTACCCTCTTTGGGGGATGGAAACACCGAGTGGTGTTGGTACTGGGCTATTAGTCTCGCAACTCAAGATCTATTCTGTCAAGGAATGGTAGAGCAATAGCCTCAGCAATAGCTAATAGTCTGACAACCCCAGTAATGTTCTGGTGACCTGAGTTCGACTCCTGTCACAGCAGATGGTGGAATTTAAATCAACAAAGGTTTGGAATTAAAAGTCTAATGATGATCATGAATCAATTGCTTATTGTGGGAAAGGGCCCATCTGTTTCACTAATGTCCTGAGGGAAGGAAACTGCCACCAATACCTGCTTTTGCCCACATGTAAATCCAGGCCCACAGCAATGTGGTTGACTCTTAACTGCCTTCTGGGCAATAAATGATGACCTAGCCTGCGACGCCTTAACCCATTGAACATTTTTTAAACAAAAAATAATATTCGTGGAGACCTCTTCTCTCGTCAGTTGTTTCATATTTCAACTTCATTTCTGACTGGATGTGGCAGGATTGCAGAACTTGGATCTGATCTGTTTGCTTTATGATCATTTTTCCCTCTCTATCAGATATTAGTCCTATTGTTTGGCATGTAAGTGCAGGGTCAAGTGCGGTAGCTTTAAATGGGTTATCATCAGTTTTAGCGACACATGGTTCTGACCCTGTATATACAGCCATATTTGTTACTGAAACATTGAACATCTTAATGGGGATGATAAACTGAAGGATTTAACTGGGCAAACAGTTACAGATTGTGATTCAATGCAATGCTCCTTCTGTTCAGCTGTCGTCGAGAGTACCACAAGAATTTCCAGTTTTCAGCTGCAATTTCTGCAATGCAATTCTTCTGTCTGTCCCCCAATTCACACCGAGACCTATTCACCCATCACTCCTTGACCTACTCTGGTTTCTGATGTAGCAACACTTCCATTTCAATACTGTCATTCCTCTGAGCGTCTGTCCATGACGTCACACCTCTTACTTGTCATTTTTTTTTCAAAACTCATAAACATATTCCGTAAGGAAGCACCATGGCTCAGTGGATAGTGTTGCTGCCTCACAGCACTAGGGACCCAGGTTCGATTCCATCCTCTGGCGACTGTCTGTGTGGAGCTTGCACATTCTCCCGTGGGTTTCTTCTGGGTGCTTTGGTTCTCTACCACAAACAAAAAAGGGGAAGGTTAGGTGAATAGTAATGGTCAGGGATGTGTAGGCTAGGTGCATTAGGCAGGGGTAAATATAAATAGGAGAATGGGTCTGGTTGGTTTACTCTTCAGAGGATCGGTGTGGACATGTTAAGCTGAAGGGCCTGTTTCCACACAGCAACGATTCTAATTCTGACATTCATCTGAATATTTTCCCTTCCAGTCTTACCACTTTCGGTGTTTAACTTGAATGTGTTTCCCTCTGTTTCTTTCCATGACTTTCATTAAGAACTCTGAAGTGTCTATGATTCCAGTCTTATGTAGTTTCAGAACCAAGGTATTTGTGCACCTTGTGTTATTTTTCGCTTCCTAGTGTTCGGCACTCCATGTGGGTCTGGACATTTGAGCAGCTTTGATAAACATGTTTGAACATGTTCAAAACCAGAAATTTCTGGAGAATCTCAGCAGGTCTGGCAGCATCTGTGGAGACGGAGAAACAGAGATAGCGTTTCAAGTCCAGCGTGGCCCTTGTTCAGAACTGAAAAGGGCTCCTTATTGCTTTGACAAAGGTGGATGAGGGATGATGGGAAATAGTGCATGTGGAAGTGCAATGGCACAGAGGAATGGGCTTTTAATTGTGGTGAAATAGAAACAGATGTAAAATGGGTGTAAATTAAAGTGTGGATGGGAGAAATGGGTTGCCTCTATTGAGTGCAGGATAAACAGATTAGATCATTGGGAGGCCAGGAAGCAGAATGCATGAAAAATGGAGAACAGCCATAATCGGGTCAGTCTCTGAATTTGAAATTGTATATTATTACCTACAGGCTGTAACACATCATAGTGTAAAGTGAGATGTTACTCGAGCTTGGGTTGTGCTTCATTATAACATTGCAGCAGCTCAGGCCCGAAATGCGAGGAAGGGGGCAAGGTAGCTTATTGAAATGGGAAACAATGAGAGGGTCAGGGTTATTCCTACAGACAGAGTGTTTCTCAATGCAGTCTCTGTTTGGTCTCCCCAATGTAAAGGAGACTGCATTGTGACAGGAGACCGGATTGAAAGAGTAAGAGTAAAATGCTACTTCATCTGGGAGGTGTGATTGGGACCTTGGACAGTGAGGAGGGAAGAGGTGAATGGTCTAGTGATGTAGCTTCTGTAATTGCATGGGAAAGTGTCATAGGGAGTGCGGAAGTTTTTGGGGTGATGGTAGGTGTCACAGAGGGAATGGTCCCTGTGGAATGCTGGCAGTGGACGAGAGTGGAAGATGTGTTTATTGTTGCTGTCCTGCTGGAGGTGGTGGAAGTGGCGGAAGATGAGTCAGTGAATGTGGATTCTAATGCAGTTGGAAGTGACGACAAGGGAGGTCTATCATTGTTCTGGTAAGGAGGGAATGGAGTGAGGGCAGAAGGTTGAGAGAAAGGGCAGTCACAGCTGAAGGCCCCGTCCACCATAGTTAGGGGATTTCTGGTTTGAAGGAAAAGGAGGTCACGTCAGTGGAAGCTCACTGGAATGTGGCATCATCAAACAGACATAAGATGGATGGAGAAACTTGGAGAATGCAGTCAGGCTCCGCTGATCATGTGTTTAGCTACATGAAGAAGTTCCCCCTGAATTATTTAAAAGAACCAGGTACTTAAATTGAGGATTTATGTCTCACATCTTGTCTGAAGTGAGATGTAGATATAGACCGAGAAGAAGTTCCTGCGTATACGTGGGCAGACATTCAAGCAGATATCCCATAATTCTAAGCAATTATTGTCTCTGTTCAAAAAGAAAGACTCGATAAGAGGATGAAGCACCCATGGTTGACAAAGGATGGGAACGATACTATTGATTAGCATTCGTGGAGTGCCAGAATTAGAATGTTTCTTCTCGGGACCATAAGCAGATGCTGGGCATGACTTTAAGTTGAGCTTTCTGAATTATCCCCAGAAATCCCTGCCATTGCTTCTCCATCCTCTTCCCTGCTCCTCTCCCCTTCCTGATTCCAGGTTCTCCCTCACAAATTACTGAGTACATTCTCTTACATTATGGTCTGTCCCCACTTCACTTGAAGCTCTTTGATCGAGTCTACTTTCCCTGCACTAGCATCAAGCTGTGTTTTGTGCTGCAACTTTGCCTCTGGTCTCAATGTGGCACGGCCTCTCCATTCACATCTGATTTCAGAAAGTTTCCTTCTTGGAGTAAACCTTATTGAAAACACCTCTCCATTTTTGCACTGAATTCACACTGTAATCCAAATTTCAAACTCAGACTTCATCTCACTCTGCTAAAGGCAAACGCACTCTGACCGTGTGGTCTTAGAATTCCTTTCTTACATAGATCTGGCCATAGATACGTTTTCACTGGAGAGATCGCCACCCCCTTTAGACAAAGAAACTCAGGTGTTTGACTTCCTATTGGTACAAGCAAGAGTTTCATTCTGCCTTAGTATTGTAACATGGAGAAAAACAAATCACAGCATGAAGTTTTGGTCTGAGTGTTGTTTACCTGTCATTTTGAACATTGTTTCAAATTTACTGTGCTTATCTTTAAATGTTTGTTCTTGAAGTTAGTATCAGATGGAGTGTAGGAGGTTGAGGGGTGGCATTATAGAAGTTTATAAAATCATGAGAGGCATGGATAGCGTGAATAGCCAAGGTCTTTTCCACAGGATAGAGGAGTTCAAACAGAGAGGATATAGCTTTAAGGTGAAAGGCAGAAGATTAAAAAAGGACGTTTTCACATAGAAGATGTTATGTGTATGGAAAGAGCTGTCAGAGGAAGAATGGTAAATGCAATTCCAGCTACAACATTTATAAGGCGTTAGTACAAGCATAGGAATAGGAAACGTTCAGAGACACATGGACAAAATGCAATCAGATGGGACTAATTTACATTGGAAAACCTGGTCAGCATGGACAAATTGGACCAAAGAGTGCGCGATATGACTGTATGAATCGAGAAAGCGAGGTAAAGGGAAGAAAAGCTATGGTGTAAGCAAACTAGCAAGAAATATAAAAACAAGGATCACAAACTTTTCCATGTATATAAATAATGTTCAAGATGACTCAATGACCTTAGGTAGGAATGATGTCAGGAACGCATATTGATTCCGTTTGGAGAGTGTGACGGAGGAACTGGCGAAAGGACACAGGCAGATAATTTACCCCAGTATTTTACATCATTCCTCACAGGGAAAGGCACTGTAAGTATTTCAGTGATACAACAAAACTGTAATAGGAGGGAAGTTCTTGAACCGTCTCGAACAGAAGGAACGAGGTTTCTAACAATCAGATAAGAACAAAGGTAGACCAATCAGCAGCAATTCATAGTTGGTTTGAAAATAAGTGGTCATAGTCTTGGGATCATTGCACCGTCTCTATCAGATATTATTTCTATTGTTCGTTAATGTAAGCAGTAAGTGCAGTAGCTTTAATGCATTGTCATCAGATTCAGGTACATAGGTTTCTGGCCCTGGCATGTTCTCCCACACGCATCACTGTCCCATAGATCAGCTTCATGGTGATGTTAGACTGAGGGATTATCCTGGGGAAAAAGTTACAGATTGTGGTGGAATATAATTCTGGTTCTGCTGCTGCTACTGCTACTACTGCTGCTGCTATGATTTGCAGCATCACATGAATTCCCAACCTTAACTGCAATTTCTGCAATACAATTCTGCTGCCAGTCCTCAATTCACACCGGGACCCATTCACCCATCACCACTGTACTCCATGACCTATCCTGATTCCTGATGTGGGAACGCTTTTTATTAATTCTTGTCCTGTTAGGGTCCCTTCATGATGTCATGCCTCCAATTTTACATTCTTCAAACGCATTTAACATTTTCATCTGAATCTGAATCTTTTCCCTTCCAATGGTGCATTCATCTATTGAAAGTGAATGTGTCTCTCTCCCTCACCATGATTCAGAACTCAGCCTTATGTCATTTCAAAACAAATGAATTTGTGCACTTTGCACTATTGTTCACTTCCTGGTGTATGGAACTTCATGTTGGACAAGGTGTTTGAGCACTTTTGACACACGCGTTTGAATCTTGCTCAAGAACACTAAACAGGTGTGGGAGCATCTGTGGAGTGAAAGCAGAGATAATCTTTCGGGTCCTGTGACTGTTCTTCAACGGTCTTGGTGTCTGAAACAATTTTTGTTTTTGTTTCGTATTTCCAGTATCCACTAGTCTTTGCTATATTGAAAATAAGTTCTGTGACCTTTCATTTTTGAACGAACTCAGTGAGTCTGGCAACGTCTGCCGAGACAACGAAACAATGTTAAACTTTCAAGTCCAGTTGAAAACTGCTTCAGAAAGGGTTGGAAATTGAGCGTTTTAGCACCTTGGTAGAGGTGGGAAAGAGTGTTTGGAGGCCCAGTGCAAAAGACAAATGGGCTTTAAATTGTGGTGAAAGAGACACAGATGGACAATGGGTGCAAATTAATGTGCAAGTATTAGAAATGGATTTTTTCTGTTGAGTGCAAGATAAACAAGACACAATCGTACAGAGCCCAGGAGGGAGAGTTTATGAAAAATGAAGAACAGCCATAATGGGGTCATGCTGTGAATTTATGGAACTGAATGTTAACCCCTTCAGGCTGGAACGTACCCAAGTGTAAAGTGAGGTATTACTCGAGCTTGGGTTAAGCTTCATTGGAAAATTGCAGCAGTCTACACTTTCTTAGCATCCCTACAGTGTGGAAACAAGACCTTCGGCCCAACGTGTCTATGCTGACTATCTAAATGGTATCCTAACTAAAGCCATTCTCTACCCTATTACTATGCATTGGCCCTTGACTATTGCACCTAACCTCCACATTCGTGAACAGTATGGGCAATTTCGCATGGCCAGTTCGCCTAACCTGCACATCCTTGAACTGTGTGAGAAAACCGAAGCACCCAGAGGAAATCCACACAGACAATGTGTAGTCTCCATGCAGGCAGTCACCCAAGGCTGTAATGGAACACATGTGGAGCACCTCTGCAAACTACTGAGCCAGCGCTCCTTCCAGGACTGAAATTGTATAAGCCCACAAGACGATAGGAGCAGAAAAGTACACATTCGGTCCATGAAGTCGGCTCCACCATTCAATTATGACTGTCATATTTCCAACCCCATTTCCCTGCTATCGCTCCGTAACCTTTGATCCCGTTGGCAATCAAGAACTTATCTTCTCTGTTTTAAATATATTCAACGATCTGTTTTCCACAGCCTTCGGTGGTAAGGAATTCCAGTTTCACCACTCTCTGCTTAAAGAAGTTTCATCTTGTCTCCTTTTGAAAGAGTCTTGCCTTTGCTCTAAGCTTGAGCCCTCATGTCCTTGTCTCTCATGTCAGTGCAAGCGTCCTCCCAATGTCCTCTCTGTCCATACCATTCAGTATTCTGTGAGTTTCAATCAGATCCCCCCATCCTTCTTATCTCCATCGAATATAAACTAGAGTCCGCAAACATTCCTCATGTGTTAAGCTTTTCATTTCTGCTGAACCTTCTCTCGAAACGCACCAAGTTTAATACATCCTTCCTAAGGTATGAGGTACAAAATGCTGGCGATGTTGTCTGACCAGAGACGTAGAAAGCATCCAAATCCTCACCTTTATGTTATAGTACTCTCGAGTTGGATGAGAACTTCATAATAGCCTTCTTCACTACTGACTCAATCTGCAAGTTTCTCTTAAGTGAATCCTGGACTTGGAATCTTAAGTCCCTTTACACTTCAGATTTCTGAATTTTCTTCCCATTTAGGAAATAGTCCATGCCTGCATTCTTCATAACAAAATTCATGACCTCACAGTCTCCCACATTGTATTTCATCTGCCACTCCTTTTCACACTCTCCTGAACTGTCGAAATATTTCTGCAGTCTTCCTGCCTCCTGAATAATACACGCTCCTCCACTATCTTTGCATCATCTGCAAACGTAGCCAGAATGCCCTCAGTTCTGCCATCCAGATCATTAACCTCTAAAGTGAAATGTTGTGGACCTAACACTGAACCTTGTGGAACACTACTAGTCACCGGCTGCTACGTTGAGAAGGACCATTTTATCTCCACTGTGCCTCCTGCCAGACAGCCAACCTTTTATCCATGTTAATACCTGGCTAATTACACCACTGGCCCTTGTCTAACTTTGCAGCCTCCTGTGTGGGACTTTATCAGATGCCTTCTGATAGTGCACATAGTTAACTCACATTGACTCTCCTTTATCTAACTGCTTGTTACCTCTTCAAAGCATTCTCATTAGCTTCAGAGCAAGGTAGATTATTGAAATGGAGAGCAATCAGAGGTTTGGGGTCATTCCTACAGACAGAGTAGAGATGTTCCTCAAAGCAGCTGATAGGCCTACTAATGTGAAGGAGACTGCATTGTGAGCAGCAAAGACAGGAGACTGGATTGAAAGAGTGCAAGTGAAATGCTGCTTCACTTGAAAGTTGTGACTGGGGCCTTGGAGTGTGAGGAAGGATGAGGTCAATGGGCAAGTGTTGCAGCTTCTGTAATTGCATGGGAAAGGGCCATGGGGGGTCAGTGTGGAAGTGTTCGGGGTGGTGGAGGGTGTCACAGAGGGAATGGTCCCTGTGAAATACTGACAGTGGATGGGAAGTGAAGATGTGTTTGATGGTGCTGTCCTGCTGGAGGTGGTAGGATTGGCGGAGGATGATTCTGTGAATGTGGATTCTAGTGCAGTAGAAAGTTAGGACAAGGGGAGATATATCATTTTTCTGGGAAGGAGGGGACAAAATGAGGGCAGAAGTGAGGGAGATGGGACAGACACAGCAGAAGGATCAGTCCATCAGAGTTAGAGGATTTCTTGTTTGAGAGAAAAGTTGCTCACGTAGGAAGCTTCCCACTGGAATGTGGCATCATCGAACAGAAATCACAGAGAAACTGGGAGAATGGAGTCACTCTCAGCTGATCATGTGCTCATCCACATACGGAGGTTCCCCCAAATGGTGGAAAAGAGGCAGGTATTTCAATTAGGTAAAAACAATGACTGCAGATGCTGGAAAGCAAATACTGGATTAGTGGTGCTGGAAGTGCACAGCAGTTCGGGCAGCATCCAACGAGCAGCGAAATCGACGTTTCGGGCAAAAGCCCTTCTTTGCCCGAAACGTCGATTTCGCTGCTCGTTGGATGCTGCCTGAACTGCTGTGTTCTTCCAGCACCACTAATCCAGTACAGGTATTTCAATTGCCGATTTATGTCTTATATTTGGTCTAAAACAGAATGTGAAAATAGACTCAGGTTAAGGTCAGTAGATGTATGGGGGAGACATTTAGCATATCCTGCTTAATAACGCTCAGAAATGTTGGTCTCTGGTCATCAAGAAGATTATATGAAGATGTGAAGGCGAACCACCCATGATGCACAAAGGATGTGAAGGATACTAATCACTCACAAACTGAAGAATTCAGATTGGCAAGCACTAGTGTCAGCCAGCTTTGGGAAGATTATTTTTGGAACCAGAAGCAGATTGTATAAAACAAAATACAAAGAAAAATATCCCAAAACTGGCAAGAAATATAAAAAAAACTAACCGCAAGAGATTTCCCCTATCGAATAAATCACGTTTATGATGTGTGTGGGACCCTTGGAAGAAAGGCAGGAGTGGATATGTGGGACACCTGGAGGATGTGACTGGGGATTTGGTTTCAGGGAACAAGCAAAGAATTTAAAACAGTATTTTTCATCGTTCCTCACAGGGGAAGGCGCAAAATCGTTCAATAATATAAACAAAATTGTGGTCGGATGAAAGTTCTTGCACTGTCTGTATCGAAACGAACAAGGATTTCCTCAAACAGAAAAGACCAAGGGTAAACAGGTCATCAGCCATTCATAGCTGGTCTTAATAGAAGTGGTTACAGAGGGTTTGGTGGCATTGTGTGAAATGTTCTATAACTCTCTGGTTTACAGGAGTGTTCTCGCGAAACTGGAGACCCACCAATGTGGCACCTGTCTTCAAGAACAGAATGAGTCGGTGCTCCCTTTGTCTGAACAGTGGAGCATATTTGAGAGGATTAATGGCCTCATAATGCACTTTCATCCTGAGTGATTTAAAAAATGTAAAACTCTGCTCCTTCCTCTGATGCCATACATACTGGGGGATGAACACTTTGCTAAAGTTGGGAATTATTTTGAAATTATCTGGAACAGTGTACAAATGACATCATTCGGAGAATTCTAGAAACAGCATTCATGATAACATTTCATCACCATATGGAGGTATTGCGCAGGTGACAGTGAGAGGAGATGCTGCATCCAGCAGTGAAAACGATGGAGCCTTATTTGGTGGGTAGGTGCTATTACAGATATACAGTGAGCGTGATGGAGCAGAGAGAATACAGTGACCCTTATCCTGACAGATAACATGGAAGGTTATTGATGCTTGTCCTATATTGCTGGAAATTTCTTCAGACCGCAGATACTGCACTAAGCTGGATGGTGAGCTCAGACCATGCTCGGTGGGTCTGGTGGTGCGACCCCTTTGGGAAGAGAATGGTTCCCCTCTGCACTAGCTCATTCACCAGGACTTCCATGCCCCTGTCGACAAGCTGTGGTGTAATTTCCCCTCTTCTGCCATGCTCGGGTAAACTGCGCAGGATAGCCCGAAACTGAGAAAGCTCAACCGTATACCCATTGGCCTTTTCAAGACGGCACCAATGCCAGGGATCACGGAATATCCATGGTCATACGGATGATGGCGAGTACCTCCAGCCATGATGGGTAGGAGAATAGGGCTGGCATTGAATGAGAGCGACACCATGGAGTGTGGTAGGTAGTTAATGAGGTGAGTTCGATAAGATAGCACCAGAAAACTAGCTCGTCCTCGTGCCGACGTTCCCTCTGTCACACTCAATGGAAATGGCACTAAGACAAATTATTGTTAGGTTCATCCTAATGAGGCGAAGACTCTGCTAACCCTACTCCCAGTCACAAATCTGCAGGCCAAATGCTTATTCAAACCTCTCCATCATCTTAACTTACACCAATAGCATGTTCATTCATCATACCTGGACACAGTGCACTGTTGGACAAATAAGTAGTGGACTGGTGAGCTTTAAACAGTGTTCAATCCTGGTTGGATTGCTGAGCAGTACATGAGCCTGGTCTACGCAGTGCTTCATGCTGAGCAGGTATCACATCTGGGCTTATACATGCCTGGGCTAGATCTGTGAGGTGGATTGAGTATCCGATATAATTTCTGACAGAATTATCACTCCTCCAGCTCAGCCCATTCCGCTGGAAAATATGAGGAGTTGTGTTTCAGATAGAATTTACTTGGTCAAAATATTCGACATTAAGCAAAACACAATTTATTCAAACACAAAAGAACACAAAAGGAAGAGGAGCTTGTAATAACTTAATTCTGTTGGAAAACTTAGCAGAATAATAGGTTATTTAACTACTATACAGTACATGCTCCAATGTGGTAGCATCCAATAAATACACACATGTCAAAAACAAATTCATGAAACAGATTGTCTGACATGCAATTCTCCAATCTAGGCGGAAAGAACATCAAAAGGCAGTTCCGAGAGAAATCACAGAGAGAGTGTGTAGCACCGGCGATAGCTTTCCTGCCTTCCAACCCTTCTGAAACCCAAGCAATAACTGGCAAAAGGTAAAACTAAGAATCCTGGTTCTGTGAGAGTTTGACCATCACTCCACAGGAACAGGCCGCAGCTTCAAGGACCACAAGGAAATGACTGCATCTACACCATCTATGGCACTGTAAGTGTTTCTGAAAAATGCCTAAACCCAACTCAGCCGTTTATTGCTGAACAGATAAAAGTCAAAGTTAAACATAAATATATAAAACAAAAAGCTGCAGCGGGCCTGGTGATCAGGTACAAATGGCCTCGGGAGCTCAGCAATTCCTACCCTGCCAAAACACAGTAGAATATTTGAACTTCTGAAGAAAAGCATTATCTCTCTCCTTCACCTCTATGTTTACAGATGGAGATATGCCATTAGCCCAAAAATCAGTGATATCAAAATCCCACCCAGGCCAAGTATTATTGTGATATGTCAGAGTTCCCGCGAGAGGGGTTAACTGGAGTTGTTTGTTCAGTGACTGTGATTAATACCAGTCTCCCTGGACCTAACTTGGTCACTGGAGAGTTTCCCTCTTCCATAATTAGGGGATTCTTTCAACCTGTTACGCCATGTATCAGGCGCAGCGTCATCCTCAACAAAACTGAGATCAGCAGTTAGAGAGAAAGAAAGAGAGACCTGAATGTGAGAACATTAGAATGTTCCAACAATGGATCAGAATCTGAGAACATTAGACTGGAATGTTACAACACTGGACAGGAGTTTATCTTGGGGTCTTTACTGGATTTCTCGGAATAGGGTAGGCTTAGAGTGGCGGATACAAGCTGGACTGATGATTATTCAAGCGGGTTACTATCCCATTCTCGCTATTGTTGGTGTTCCTGGTAAGCTTATCTCTGTCAATTCTATAAATGATGCTGAATGTTATTGTTATTCTGGTTAATAATATTTCACAAATACATAAAATTTCAGTCACAAACGTCACTTCCTTTTCATGTATTTCCAATCTACTTACTCGTAAACATCTGAGCAGGAATAAGACTGTTCAGAATCTTGAGTCTCCTTTTTACCGTGAACTGTTTTATGTCTCCATATTATCTTTGTCATCAAACCTGCCGACACCCACCTACATAATATCCCGTTTCCAACTCTGCCTGAGTTCTGTTGCTGATTTCGCCATCATCTACCCCTTCATTAATGACAGTTTATGTGGCTCCAGTACTCTTCTGACTTCTCTTCCAGATACAAATAGTTTGCCCACAAACTTGCTCTATAGTTACTTAACGACAGGGACTCTGTATCAGAGTAATAATGTCACTGACCGTGTAACGCAGAGGCACAGGTTATGACTCTAAAAGCATTGTTTGAAATCTCACCAATGCCGATGATAAAATTTAAATTCCAGTGACTAAAAATTGGAATGAAACCTAATTTCACTCATGGCAACCATAAGCCATCAGGATTTCTTTTCTTGTTTTATGGAAAACCTTTGCGAAAGAAACCTAATATTTTTGCCCGATTTGGACTAAGTGTCACGTCAGACCCACAACAATGTGGTTGGTTCCATATTGCAATGACAAATGGCCGCGTGGTCAAGGGCAGTTAGGACGGACAACAAATACTGCCCTTGCCAGTGAGGCTGGCATCCTGGGAAACAACAACATGAAAGGTGAAAGAAAAAAGGAAATGTGGAATTTGGAGATTTGAAATGAAATTCTCCACCGTCTGAAAGAATGTTGGAGAATCTCAGCAGGTATGGCAGTCTGTCGGGAGAAACACAGATAACATTTCGAGTTCAGTGACCCTATCAAAACTGAATGCAACTGGGAAATAATATTATTATATCAAGAATGATCGGAAGGGTGAGCGGGAGGTTTGTGTTGAGTGGATCATGTGCAGCAAGGGAGAGAGAAAGCGAGAGAGGGAGAGAAATGCAAAGCAATCAAAAGGATTGCTGATGATAGACTAGAAAGAAAATAGAATGGGAAGTTATTTGAACATTTCCCCTTTTCACATATTCCTGAATATCATAGCTATTACGGAATGTTCCTGCTTAACGTGAGTTACGTTCCCTCTATCTGTCGTGTCTTCGTGTGATGATCAACTCCATCAGCAATACTTATAGTTGCTGAGATGTAAAGAAACATAATGTTACATTGTCAACTGCTTCTTTGGAAAGAGCAACTGTTACTGTGCGACTGTGGGGAGATGGAACAGCTATCTCAGCCAGGAAGAGAAACTGAGGAGACCGAGGCATTTTCAACTCGGAATGGATGCACTTTGGGTGTGGGGAATTGACTTGCTGCTGTCATCTAGAAAGTCAGTGGAGGCTCTGTGGATGGTGTTCTCAGAATAGTGATGTCAGCTACTGGGTTCATTCAGGGAGCCCCGAGGGTCTGGGGACCCCACTCTGAATACTGCATTTACAGTGTGTTTGGGTCCATGGTAAACAAATGGAACTGAGACAACAAAGAAGGGAAGCTGTGTGAACAGGGAGGAGCACAGCACTCTACGATACTCTCTGGGATATTCAGGAACATTTGTCTAAGCTGTACCCATTCAGGTGTAAAGTGTAAAACCAGCTTGTCTCAAAATCGAGGTGGTCATTGAGCTGTATCCCCTCCTTCAGTATAACCTGTAGTCTCATATCAGGGACAGGACTGTGCTGTCACTCACAATGAATGAAACTGGATTGGTTCTGGAACTTTACAGGCAGCAGTGAGTAATATATCCACTATCTCTTAAGTGCAAACAACCAATGTATTCACCAGCTGACTGAAAGTATCTGAGAGGAATGCATTGGTTCCATCTCCACAGAGGAAGGTATAGAAACTAATTTCCAGAAATATTAGGGAACAGAGTGACTGGTAGAAATGGGAAACTGCTGAAAATCAGAATTAATGAAGAGTATGTTAATGAAAATCTAATTGAATTGAAGTTTCATAAGTTGCTGCATCTGATGAGCTCCATCCCAGAGTGATTGAGATGAGAGCAGAGCTAATGAAAGAATTACTGTTTGTTCTTCAAAGCTAGCTAGATTCTGGAAAGGATGCTGCAGAGTGGACATCAGCTATTGTAAACACAAATATTTAAAACAGGATGGAGAGGGAAAACAGAAAACTAACTAGCTTGATATCAACCGTGAGAAAAAAAAATAGTGGAACCTTTTATAAGGAACGTGACAACTAGATACTTGGACAATAATGGTATGATTTGGTACATTCGGCCTAGATTCAGGAAAGGGAAATGTTCATTGATAAACCTGTTCGTGGAGATTGTCCGTTGTGACATCGACAGATGAGAACCATTGGGAGTGGTGTATTTGTATTTTTAGAAGACGCTTGACAAGTTTGAATACAGGTGAATGGTGAATGTTAGAGTCCATAGGTAGGTAGGGCTGGAATATATAGCACATGGATTAAAAATTGGGTAATGGAGATACGAGAAGAATGCTGTTTTTCTCTGGACTGAAGGATTGTTGGGTGGCAACAGGATCAGTGTTTGGGCAACAGCTGTTCACAAGGTATAAAAATGATTCAGATGTGAACAACAAATATCATCATGTACATTTATATTTATTAAATGGTAGAGAGGTTGGCGAGTGCTTTTGTTGAAAAGGACCTGGATGTCCTTGGTCATAAGTCACTGACAGAATTCATACAGGGGCAGGAAGGAAATCATATGTGGCTCTTCAGGCAAAATGATTGAAGTACAAAAGTTAGAATATCTTTCCAACTGATCGTGTTTTGTTGGGAGAGTATTTGGTGCATTGTGTAAAGGGTTGGTCTGCTTTATAAACAACAATCCTTTTGTCATTGAGAGAGAACAAAGTAGTTTTACCAAACTAGACACTGGCATGATGTTACCATGAGGAGAGAGTGCAGTAACTATGTTTAATCTGTAGCGCTGTGAGAGATTAAGAAGTTGAAGTTTGATGGGTATGGACAGAAAATTCTTATGTCCCGAACAGCTAATAGGGTGAAAATTTCATACTTTTCATTGGATGTTTGATTTAAGACAGTTCACATGCATCTGCAGAGCCCCCAATGTCGATCGACAGCGAGGTACAGGCTCTGAATGAACTCTGAACACTTAATTGGACAGTTACTGTGTGACACTGCATTGAATGTCACTTTGTACACAATCCTATCAGCATCCAAAATATTTCATTCTGAAACAGTTAGTTATTCCCCAACGGCTTCTGAACTCCACGGAGACCATGGGTCTGCCTTCTTGGAGATGGAAGATAACTTGAAAAATGGCTAAAAACGTTGGCTTCATTCCGACTGCCAGAAACCCATGTTAAAGTAACACATATGTATCATGAGTAATTAAGCCATGTGGATCAATTTGGAGCAGTCTGTCTGTCTAGCCCCGGCTCCATTTGTTTGTGATGTTGGAGCATCTCTGACACCTTCCTGTTCCTGTGTTAGTAGCTTCACAAACTGAATAACCTCTTCCTGTTCCTTTGTAAGTGACTCCGGGTGTGAAATGGTTCGTTCTGATCCCATGTAAGTCAAATGTGGGATTCAGCAGACTCCCTGTCTTCATGTGCAACACGCAGGAGGGACTGATCGAGCTATCCCTCTTCTTGCCTTGTAGTTTTGATGGGATGAATGGCTTCCCCATATTCTTGTGAAACCAGATTGAGGTGCTGAATGAACTCCTCCTTTTACTGTGGAAATGTACAGTGCTGTTACATAAATGTTACCCAGACTTTAACAGCACGATCTTGAATGTTGTCCAGGTCTTGCAGCACATGGTCACAAACTGTTTCAAGAGCGGAAGAGGGACAACTTGTTCTGAAAATTTTGTAAACTTCAGTGAATGCCCCCTCTTCTGCTGGCGCGGTGACTCAGTAGCTTACACAGCTGCCTCACAGCACCAGGGTCCCAGGTTCGATTCCAGCCTTGGGCAACTGTCTGCGTGGAGTTTCCACATTCCCCACTTGTCTGCATGAGTTTCGTCTGAGTGCTCCGGTTTCGTCCCACATCCAAAGATGTGCAGATCAGGTGAATTGGCCATGCTAAATTGTCCATTATGTTAGGTGCATTAGTCAGAGGGAAATGTGTCTGGGTGGGTTACACTTCGGAGGGTTGGTGTGGACTGGTTGGGACGAAAGGCCTGTTTCCACACTGAGTGGAATCTAATCTGCTCAGTTTGAACTCAATGGGGTGAATAGCCTCCTTCCCCACACTGTAGGGATTCTATGAAGACAAATTGGAGATGCCAGAGCTGAGGAAGCTATGCTGAGGATGTCCTGCAGATGTGTCCCACAGCTGAGATGATTGATGCCCCCCTATGTTAATCACCTTCCCTTGTGTCGGGAATGACTCCAAAAAGTGTAGACTTCATAATTAATTCTCATTAAGTGCGATTTTGTTCAGGCTGCTTGATGTCATCCTCAGTCAAATATTGCCTTGAGTTCAGGGCCAGTCTCTATTACCTGAGCACCTGTGTTACCTCTTTTCTTCATATCAATAGGTCATGGTGTAGAAGCAGAGAACGTTTTCTTCAAACGGAGGGTAGTGAATGTCAGGAATTCTCTTACACAGAGAGTTAGGGGAGCTAGATCACTGAAAGGGACCAGTGGTGTCCAGCAGGGATCAGTCCTGGGACCTCTGCTGTTTGTTACTTTGAAGAGTGGGTTAGTAAGTCTGCCGATGACACAAAGGTGGTTGGAGTGGTATAATATGTGGAGGGCTATTGTAAGTTGCAACGGGACATTGACAGGATGCAGAGCTGGGCTAAGAAGTGGCAGATGGAGTTCAAACTGAAGTGATTCACTTTGCAAGCTCGAATATGAACGTAGAATACATGGTTAATTCTTGGCAGTGTGGAGGAACAGAGGGATATTGGGGTCCGTGACAACAGATCCCTCAAAGTTGCTACCCAAGTTGGTCGGGTTGTTAAGAAGACATATGGTGTGTTGGCTATCAGTTGCAGGGGGATTGAGCTGCGAGGTTATGCTGCAGCTCGATAGAGCCCTGCTCAGACCGCACAGGGAATATTGTTTTCAGTTCTGCTCTCCTCATTCTAGGAAGGGTGAGGAAACTTTAAAGAGGGTAAAGAGGAGATTTACGAGGATGCTGCCTAGACTGGAGGGCAGGTCTTATGAAGAAACCGTGAGCGATCGAGGGCTTTTCTCACTGGAGGAAAAATAGATGAGAGGTGACTTGATAGAAGTGTACAAGGTGATGAGAGGCATAGAGAGAGTGAATAGCCAGAAACATTTTCCCTGAAATGTCTATCACAAGGTAGCATAATTTTAAAGTAATTGGAGGAAGTTTTGGGGAGATATCAGCGGTAGATTATTTACGCAGAGAGTGGTGGGTGTGTCGAATGCATTGTCAGCGGTGGTAGTAGAGTCAAATACGTGAGGGACACATAAGAGACTCTTGGATAGGCACATGGAACAAAGTGAACGGAAGCATGTAGGTTAGTCTGATCTTTGAATAGGATAAACGGCACAACAGCGAGGGGTGAAGATCTGAACTGCATGCATTCATGTAGAGCGCTGAACTCAAAAACTGCATGAATTCATGTAAAACTCCGTTACCTCACTTTTTAGATTAGAATCAATCTAATCATCACGGCCTAGACAGAGAACACAGGGGGGCAAAATCCTCAACATATTGTCCAGCTATCACTATTGTTAACAGCTAACCTGAGAATGCAACTTTAAGGAAAAGTTTTGTAATTTACATATGAAAGAAGTGAAACTATCATGGCATTCGAACAGATGAAAGTCTTAACAGACAATTAATTTTTCAATGTATAATTTCGGTTAAATCACACTGTAAATTTCTACGATAAATTCTGTGTTAGGATTGAGCCCTCCACTATCACCTGATGAAGGAGCGTCGGTCACTCCAAATGCTCGTGTGCTTATAATTAAACTTGTCGGACGATAACCTGGTGTTGTGTGATTTTTAACTTTGTACAGCCCAGTCCAAAACCGGCATCACCAAATCAGTACTGTTCTTTGTTCTGTGTTCTATGGAAGTGCTCAAGAAGACTTGGACATTAAGAAGATTTGAGAATTGGAGCAGGTCAGCCTTGATCTTAGTGAAGGGCAAGTCAGACTTCAGATGTGAATGACCTGCCCCTGTTTTGATGTTCTCCCATTCTGTTATTGGAAAGTTAGTTGGTGTTATTTTCCTCGAAGGTCTTTTATGGAATGTTGCAATTATGGAGACCAGTGGATTTTATGAGCCACTGTTGGGTGAGATTTGGGGGCTGTATTCACAGTGAATCTGGGTCTCAAACATGATCAACAAATGAAGAACAAGTTACAGAGAGAGGAAGCTCTGTCAGAAGAGATGAGGGGCCTCTTTATATCCAGCCTGGGTCTTCTATTTACATTTTCCAAATCTCCCAAACCTTGTGGGACAGTCTTGAGGGACGAAATGGTCTCCTCTGTTTCTGTGCACCATGCTATAACAGTAAGGAGACTCCAACTGCTCCTGTCTATCAGGCTAGAGGGGTTGAATGGAACACGGAAACATGGGATTGAGGAGCAGGAGTGGGTCATAAGAGAATTTGAGCCTTCTCCAGCAGGCATTAAGATTGTGGCTGATCAGATTCTGGTCTCAGCCTCATCTTCCTGTCTGTGTCCCATTATCCGTGATTCACTTCTCTGTCAAATCTTTAATCAACTCAGCTGTGAATACTTGTAATCAGAGAACCATCACAAACTTCCGGGGAAGAGAATTCCCAATTCGAATGGCACTTTTAGAATTTTTCCTCTTTTCGCTGTGAGAATAAGAGTGTCGTACAGAGTGGAAACGGATCCTTTTGTCCAAATTGTCCACGCCAATCAGGCATCTTAATCAGATGTCGTACCACTAACCAGCATTTGGCCCACATCCCTCTGAACCATTCCTATTTACGTACCTATCCAGATACATTTTAAACGTGTAATTGTACCCACTTTCACCATATCCTCTGACAGTACACCCATCAGCCTCTGTATGAAATATTTTCACCTCAGGTCCCTTCTAAGCCTTTGCCTTGACACCTTCACCCTATGCCAGCTAGTTCTGGACGGCCCCTGCACTGGGAAAACGATCTTGCCCATTCAGACTATCCATGCCCCTCAGGACTTTTTAAAACATCTGTCATATCTCCATTCAGCCTCTGACAGCCCAGGGGAAAAAGCCTCATCCTGTTCATCATCTCCCTGTAGCTCAAACCCTCAGATTCCAGAAAATTCTTGCAAATCTTTTCTGCACCCGTTCAAGCTTAACAACATCCATCCTTTAGCAGAGTCAACTGACATGTACACAGTATTCTTAAAGTGGCCTCACCTACGTCCTGTACAAGCGCAACACCCTACCCCTACTCCTATACTCAATGTTCTGACCGATTAAGGCAAGCATGCCAACTACATTCCTCACCACTCAATCGACCTAAACTCCACTTTCAAGGAACTATGAATCGTCACCCGTAGTTCTCTTTGTTCACCAACATTAAACTCCATCGGCCAGTTCTTGGCTCATTGATGGTAAAGGATCCCGTTATATTCTGAGATAATCTTCTTTACTGTTGACTGCACCCCTTTGGTGATGTTATCTGTAAACGTACTAACGATGCCTCCGATAATCACATCAAAGTTGTTTATAGCCGTGATTAAAAAGCAGTGAGCTCAGCACTGATCCTTTCAGAACACCGCTGGCCACAGATCGTCAGTCTGGAAAACAATCCATTACCTTCAATCCAATTTTGTATCCAAATTGGTAAGTTTTTCCTCGATTACATATAACCTAATTTTAGTAATCTGTCTACGATGGGGAACCTTATTATATGCCTTGCTGAAGTCTGTGTAAAAATTGTACACCACAGTGTCTTCTTCAATCTTCTTTGTCACCTCTTCATAATACTCAATCACATTAATTAGACATGATTTGCATCACACAAATCCATATTCATTATCTCTAATCAGTCCTTGTCTTTCTAAATAGATGTAAATCCTATCCCTCAGAATCCTCTCCAACGAACTCCTCGGCACTAACGTTGGCTGATTGAGTTGATAATTCCCTGTGTTGTTTTGGCTCATTGCTCCCTTTTCTAGTCCCACTCCTCCACTGGCCACAAAAATAATTATAACGAGGTTGATGATATGGCCAATGATGTAGTTCTCAGAGTGTGTCAGGGTCAGTGTTAGGAACAAGTGAGGCAGATTTCTTTAATCTACAAAAACAACACGTTTATGACCAATAATGAAGTGACTCAAACTATGATGGAAAGAGGAATGACGAGAGTATATTGCAAATATGTACATTGATATTATACTTTGAAAAATGCTGAGAAACACACACAGTCTCTCACACACACACACACAAACACACTCGCACGCACACACACACGCACACTCCATGGCCCATTGGCCCATTGACCCAAACCAGTCCATGCTGATCCAAATATTCAACCATACTAACCTCATTTCCCAGCACTTGGCCCATAGCATTCTCGTCCTTTCCTGTCCATGTACTTGCACAAATGCTGTTTAAATATCGTTAATATAAATGCTTCAACCACTTCCGTTGGCAGCTCATTCTTTTTGTGTACCACTCTCTGTGTAAGACAGTTTCCATCAGTTTCCCTTTTATTCATTCCCCTCTCACCTTAAACTGATGCCCTCTCCTCCTCGGTTCCCCAACTCTAGGAAAAAAAGGCTGGATCTATCCTATCCATGTAAACTTCTATAAGATCCCTTTCAGTCCTCTATTCTCTAAAGAAAAACGTCCTCGCTTGTCCAACCTCTCCCTGTAATTCATACTGTTGAGACCTGGCAATATTTTTATAAATTCCGTCTGCACACTTTCCAAATTAAAAAACATCCTTCCGATCACAAATTGACTAAAACTGAACACAGCACGACAAGTGCAGCCTCACCAACATCCTGTATAACTGCAACATAACTTCCCAACTGCTCACCTCCATGTCCTGACCGATGCTTGCTAGTGTGGCAAAAGCCTTCTTCACTACCATGTCTAACTATGGCCCCACTTTCAGAGAACGGTGGACCTAAACTCCATGGTCCCTCTGCTCAACTACACTCCTTAAGGTCCTACCAATCAACATGAAACTCCTACCTTGATCTAACGTTGCCAAAATATTCCTCGGCCCACTTCTCCAGTTTGATCAAGGTCCTGCTGCAATTTCTGATATACTTCCTCATTGTCCACGATACCACCTATTTTCGTGTCATCTTCAAGTTTCCTAGCCATGCCTTGTGCATTCGCAGGAATATTATTGATACAGATAACAAACAGCAATGGGCCCAGCAGCGACCCCTGAGGCACGTCATGTATCACAGACCTCCAGTCCGAGAGCATCCTTCCACTATTACCCTCTGCTTACTACCAACAGCCAATTATGTGTACAATTTGCCAGCTCGCTCTGGATTCCCTGCGATTCTAACCTTACAGAACAGCCTATCAATGGTAACCTTGTCAAAGGCTTTAGTGAAAACCATACAGATGACGTATACCGCCCCACCCTCTTCAACATTTCTGGTCACTTCATCAATGAACTCAAACAAATTTGAGAGGCATGATCTCCCACTCACAAAGCCATTCAATATTTCCGGTTAAAAACATCTATTATTAAAGTTAATAATAACATACAAATTAGTAAATAATAATAATATGACATTTTCAGTGGAGAATAAATTATCCATGGTATGTGATATTGGAACGTGCATCATGGATGAAGGGCAGAATAGATTTTGTACCTGTGTCATTGAACTGTGTTGCAAAAGGCAAGGGTGGCATGGTGGTTCAGTGGTTAGTACTGCTGCCTCATAGTGCCATGGATCCGGGTTTCGTTCCAGCTTCGGGTGACTCTCTTTGTGGAGTTTGCACATTATCACTGTATTTGTGTGGGTTTCCTCTGGGTGCTCCATTTTCCTTCTACAATGCAAAGATGCATAGGTCAGGTGAATTCGCCATGCTAAATTACCCAGAGTGTTATGAGCATTCGTCAGGGGTAAATATGGGGTAGGGGAATGGCACTGGGTGGGTTACTGTTTGGAGGGTCGGTGTGATCTTTTTGGGCCAAATGGCCTGTTTCCATACGTAGGGAATCTGTCAAAAAACTATTTCTAAACAAACCTTATCTTCCTAAATGCATGCATATCTCATTCCTCAGAGTCTTCTCAAATAACCTACCTACCACAGTTGTTAGGTTTACTGGTCTGAGGATCCCAGATTTTTCTTTGCTTCCCTTCTTGAATAATGGCACAACATTTGATAATCTCTGGAACCTAAACTGTAGCTAACGATGATGCAAAAACATCAACCAGGGTCCCCGTAGTTTCTTCTGTAGTGTCTTGTAGTGTTCTTGGATGCATCTGTTTAGGACCAGGAGATTTATCCAACTTCATACATTCTAATGCATCCAACACATCTTCTCCTGTGATATTGACTCACCCCAAGATAACACTACTACCTTTGTTAACCTCCCTAGCCTTCATGTTTTTCTCCGCGGTAAAGGCAGAGGAGAAATATTCATTGAGAATCTCGCAAATCTCCTACGGTTCTAGACCTGCATGTCCACTTTGGAACTCGAGGCGTCATATTCTCATTTAGTTATTCCTTTTTCTTTAATATACTTAAAGAACCTCTTTGAATTCACCCTAAACTTCTCAGCCAAAGCTATCCTGTGCCCCCTTTTCGTCCTCCTGATTTCCTTCTTCAGTAAACTACTGTATCCCCTGTATACCTCCAGGTATTCCCTCGATCCCAGCTGCCTGGACCTGAGCCACGCCTCCTTTTCTGCTGGTCAAAGCCTCAATATCTCCTGACGTCCGAGGTTCCCTCTTCCTACCAACCTTGCCTGTTACACTCACAGGAATATATAGACCTTGAATTGTAGACATTTCACTTTTAAAGGCCTCCCACTTGCAGGAGGTCCCTTCGCCTGCAGACCAACTCCTCCAAACAACCCCTACAAGCTCCTGTCTAATTCCATCAAAATTCGCTTTGCCCCAAGTTTGAACTTCTACATGTGGAGCAGTTTTGTCCTTCTCCGTAACTATTTAAAAATTAACAGAACTATGGTCACGGGTCCCAGAATGCTCCCCCACTGTCACCTCAGTCAACTGTCCTGCCCTAGATCTTAGAGTAGGTCATGTTTTGTCCCTTCCCGAGTTGCATCCTCTACTTACTGCTTGAGGAAACTATTCTGAACACACTTAATAAATTCACCCCATCTCAGTCCTTAATTCTATGTCATTCCCAGTCTATGTTAGGAAAATTAAAATCTCCTACTAATGCAATCCTATTGGCCATGCAAGTCTCCCCAGTCTGTCTGCATATTTTTATTCCCCTAATTCCACGTTTACTATTTGGGGGCCTATAGTACAATCCAAATCCTATCACCATTCCCTTCTTATTTATTAGCTCCCCAGACAAATCCTCGCAGGATGATTCATCAGTTATTTTATCTCTGTTTACTGCTGTGATACTCACCTTAATCAACAATGAAACTCCTTGTCCCCTCCTTCCACAATCTCTGTCCCGCATAAAACACCTATACCTTGGTACATTCAGCTGCCAGTGCTGTCCCTCCCTTAGCCATGTTTCAGTAATGGCTATAATATCCCAGTCCCACGCAGCTATCCATGCCCTGAGTTCATCGGCCTTACCTATCAGCCATCCTGCATTGAAACAGTTGCAATTTAATCCAACAGGCATTCCTTGCTCCCTGTCGTTTTCTAGCCAGACCTGTCTTTTCATTTTGCTGTTTCTGATTACTGTATCTCCTTCCAACCTCGCAATTGCCTCCATGCTGTTGAGGATCCCACACGCACCCGACCCCAACCCCAGCAAATCTAGTTGAAATCCTCCCTTGCAGCAGTTGCAAACCTGCCTGCCAGGATAATGGTCCCCTTCCAGCTCAGGTACAACCCGTCCTTCCTGAACACGTCTCCTTGCCCCACAAAAGATACCAGTAATCCAAAAATCTCTGCCCCCTGCACCAATTCTTTAGCCACTTCTTCATCTGCCATATCCTCCTGTTCTTACCTTCACTAGCACGGAGCACTGGAAATAAACTGGATATTACGACTGTCATGGTCCTGTCTTTTCTCCTTTTCCCTAGCTCTCTACAATCACTCTACAGGATGTCATCACTATTTCTACCTGTATCACTCTGTCCTTTGTACCAATGTGCACAATGACTTCTGGCTGCTTCCCGCTACCACCACCCCCCCCCCCCACCCCACCCCAGGTGAGAACGTTCTGCAGCCGCTCTGAGACATCCTGGACCCTGGCATGTGGGAGGTTGCACACCATTCCGAATTCCCATTTGCAGCTAAAGAATCTCCAGTCTATTCCCCTCACTATCGAGTCGGATAATTACTCTGCAGTTATTCTGCTTGCACAGCCTTCTGACAATGGGATTTCTTCATGAAACAATTGAATTCGGCTGAACTGTTTTGCTTCAGGCAATGGGGAGATTCCAATGAATCCTCATCAGGAATCCTCCATCGGTGGGAAAGACGACTGGGTTTTTTTTCACTCCACACATTGCTGTGATGAGTGATAGGGAAACGGAAAGGGAGCAATAGAATGTCTCTCCACAGTTAGGCTACATTTTCCATCTATCAGTTAAATCAGTAACGTTATCAATCCCACACTGGACTCCATGATCTCTTCTTGAACATTGTCTGAACTGTATGACTCCATCACATTCTTGACTCCAGGTTAGTGCGTCATTGCAGAATCAATTCATTAACAATAAATGGTCATGATTGTTTTGAAGATGTGTTAATATGTGCTTGCATAATGTAAAAATAAGCGTTTCATGTCTTCACAATATCTGTGTTAAAATGAATATGCTTAAACATATACAATAATTGCTGGAAAAGCTAAGCTTGTCTGTCAGCATGTAGGAAGAGAATTCACAGTTCAATTTTTCTGTCCAGAGACCTTTCCTTTGAAACTGACTTATTCTTAAAGAATTTCCCCAGTTTTATTCTCCCACTCAAGAAGAAATATCCATCCGGTATTTACCAACTGCTCTCTTCTCAAGATCTTATATGGTCAAGAAAACATCCCTCATTCTCAGGTCTAGCTGTTAATTCTTCATAACGTAATGTCTTCATCCCAAGAATGTGTAAAGAGAAATATCTTTGAGACATTTCGAAAACATTTTTTTTTATTTTCAGTTTAAACAGTTATAACTACACATAATACAACAGATGTAATCTCAGCAATGCCCTGTACCGATGCAGAAAACATCACTAAGATCATACCCAACACCCCTTGCATGAAACAGAATCACGACATTTACCTTCCAAATCACTTGCTACATCTTCAGGTTAATTTGATGGGATTCATGTACTAAGACACACAAATCCCTCTGTAACACTGAGTTCTGCATTCTCCTTGCATTTAAATAAATTTCTGCTGTTTCGTCCTTTCCCCAAATCAGAAAATTTCCATCATATATATTGAACTGCTTTTTTTCTGCTGAAACTTTGCTCACAGCCATCCTCTGTCTGTATGCCATTGCTTGTTGCTGTGCCCTCCCCCAATCTGTGTCCCATTGCAGACGTTCTGCACTCCCACTGTCTGTATCCGATAGCAGACAATCTGCCCTCCTCCGTCAGTATCCCATTGCCGATGCTCTGTCTCCCCATCTGTATCCCATTGCAGATGCACTGCCCTCACCCATCAGTATCCCATTGCAGACACTTTGCCTTTCCCCTGTCTGTATCCCATTGTAGATGCATTGCCTTCCGTCTGTCCTCCGCTGTCTGTAACCCATTGTAGATGCTTTGCCTTCCCCTGTTTGGATCCCAATGCAGACACTCTGCCCTCACCCATCAGTATCCCATTGCAGATGTTTTGCCTTCCCCTGTCTGTATCCCATTGTAGACGCTGTGCCCTCCCCTGTCTGTATCCCATTGCAGACGCTTTGCCCTCCCCCTGTCTGGATCCCATTCTAGACACTCTGCCCTCACCCATCAGTATCCCATTGCAGACACTCTTCCCTCCCCCTGCCTGTATCCCATTGCAGGCGTGCATCCCTTCCCCAGTCTGTCTCCATTTCAGATGCTCTGGCCTTCCCCTGTCTGTATCCCAGTGTAGACGCACTGCCTTCGCTCTGCCCTCCGCTGTCTGTATCCCATTGCAGACGCATTGCCCTCCCCCCGTCTGTATGCCACTGTAGACAGTGTTCCCTCCACTGTCTATATCCCACTGCAGATGCTCTGCCCTTCCCCATCCATATCGCATTGCAGACACTCTGCCCTCCTTCATCTTTATCCCATTGCAGATGATCTGTCCTCTCTCTGACTGCGTCCCATTCCAGACCCTCTGCCCGCCCCCAGTCTGTCTCCTATCGCAGATGCTCTGCCCTCCCCCCGTCTGTATCCCATTGCAGACGCTATGCCCTCCCCCCGTCTGTATCGCATTGCAGACGCTATGTCCTCCCCCTGTCTGTATCCCACCGCAGATGCTCTTCCCTGCCCCAGTCTGTGTCCCATTGCAAACGTTCTGCCCTCCTCCTGTCAGTATCCCATTGCAGAAGCACTGCTCTACCCCGTCAGTATCACATTGCAGATGCTCTGCCTCCCCGTCTGTATCCAATAGCAGACCCTCTGCCCTCACCCATCAGTATCCCGTTGCAGACGCTCTTCCCTTCCCCTATCTGCAGCCCATTGCAGAGGTGCATCCCTCCCCTATCTGTCTCCCATTGCAAACGCTCTGCCCTCCCCCTGTCTGTATCCCATTGTAGACGCACTGCCGTTGCTCTGCCCTCCGCTGTCTGTATCTCATTGCAGACGCTCTGCCCTCCCCCCTGAAAGTATCCCATTGCAGACGCTCTGATCTCCCCCGTCTGTATCCCATTGCAGACGCTCTGCCCTCCCCCCTGTCTGTATCCCATTGCAGACGCTCTGCCCTCCCCCTGTCTGTATCCCATTGCAGACGCTCTGTCTCCATTTGACATCTTATTGAATGACTATCCTGGTGCATGATCAAACTGAGCTCCATCTCCTTCATCCAGTTCATTAGAATAGATTGTAATTTGTTGATGACTTCATGCAGATCCCTGAAGAATTCCACTCATTACAGCTTTCCAAACACAAAATGAGTAATGATCTCTACTCTGCATTTCCTGACAGCCACCCAGGGCGCCCCTGCTTCTGCATAACAGACTGGGATGATTATAGGGCGTCCCCCTGTGCTGTGTAATTTACTGAATACTTCATTCTGTTTGGTGGGGTCTGTTTGGTGCAGCCCATTTTGCCGCACGCACTTATAGACGCAGAACTATTTCATCGCAGCTCATATTTATTCCTTTTCAGGTTTCGAAAAAAGCATTAATCTAAGCAAGAAAAATAAAAATAATCTTTATTCCATTTAGTAAAAATGTTAAAAATACACTTGAGTAAGTGTAACATTGACTCAGAGTTTTATTTCAGAGCTAAAATGATAGTTGGTCTTGCATTTATTCAGATTGAAAACATTCATGAAGCTATTGAACATTTGTCTGATGCGCTTCCAGATGAACTACAACCGCTGCTGGACTGGTTCGAGGATAACTATGGAGGTAGAAGATTACGCAGAGGAAATGGTCGGTGTCCACCACTTTTTAAAGTTGGAATGTGGAATTTATATGAAAGGACTTTAAACCATGAGGACAAAACAAACAATAATGCAGAAGCTGACCACAGGAGATGACAATGCGAATTTGATGTGAAACATCCAGTTATTTGGAAATATATTGACAGTTTACGAAAAGGTCAGAGAGGAAGGGACATTTACTATGAGCATCTGATAGCAGGGCACGATATTCCATTGAAATTACACAAGAATACAAACACTCGTAAGAAGTTTTCGTGAGAGAAATGATGTCGAGTATTTATGAGGGAATGCCCATAATTTTGAATGAACGTCATATTTTAGATTTTTCTTAATGAACTTATTCCATTTACTTTTTTTCTTTTTAACATTTTTACTGAAGAGAATAAACATTATTTTTTATTTTTAGTATTTCATTAATGCTTTTAACTAAGCCTGAAAAGTGAGAGAGATGAGATTGGAACTGCCAGCAAGTTTAAATTGAGAATCGCTCTTTCCTGAACATTGCTGCTTACTTGGTTGGTGGGATGTCGATGTTTCACAATCTCCACACAAGGGGTCCTGGTCCTCTGTGGCTCTTTCCAGGATCCTCCCCACATGTCGAGGTAGAGGGTGAGGGAACGAATATCGGGCACTCTAAAACCCGGCTTGGCCCTTTATGTCCTATTCCAGGCTGTTTCTCCTGGAATTGGTGAAGAGGAGGGATGGAACGAGGGTGGGAGTGGCTACCCCTACTATTAGTGCTGGTGTAGTGGAAGGGGGAAGGGTGAGATGTCCGCAGGACGTCTGACCACAGTGTTGTATCCATGCAGTGGTATTCGTGTGCGCGGCTATTGTGTCAGTGACAGAAAACGTCGGGGAGGGAAGGTGCGAATTCAACAATGAGTGTGGTCGTGCTTGAGCCTTATTTGGAGGTAGAGTGTGAGCCTTGGTCGGGGGTAGGTGTTATAACAGATATACGGTGAGTGTGAGGGAGCAGAAGAATATGGTGACACTTATCCTGGCAAAGTGGGGGGAAAGAATATTGATGCTTGTCCTGTATTGCTGACCAATTCTTCAGATCATCTCAGCGTTGAGGTGAGTCTCCCTGAACGTCTTGTCCAAGTCTATCGCTAATAACGCCACAAACCTTTTCCATTACATCGAAAAGAATCAGTTTGGGTGGATCTTCCAAAGAGCAAGGTGAAGCAAATATTAGTGTGTTATATATCTAACCCAATCTATCACGCAAATACTTTACATCATACGTTCTGGAAATTAGGTATGTAAGTTAATGCAAGGGAAAGCAATGACATAGTGACATTATCGATGGGCTCTTAACCCAGAGACCCAGGTAATATTCTGGGGATATGATTTCAAATCCTGCCATGGCAGATGGTGGAATTTGAATTCAATATGTATCTGGAATCAAGGGTTTATGATGACGAGGAATCCATTGTCGATTGTTGGAAAATCTCATCTGGTTCACTGATGTTCTTGAGGGAAGGATACTACTGTCCTTACTTGGTGTGGCCTGCATGTGACTCCAGACTCAAGACAACGCAGCTGACTCTTGACTGCCCTCTGGCATGGGCAATAAATGCTGGTTATCCAGTGACGCCCTTATCCTGTGAATGAGTAGCAAATAATCATGGGTGCTGCAGTAATACTGGATTGTCTCAAGTTGCACCGAAACTGCATTAACTAAGTGACTACCAATACTGTGAAGAATAACTTCCGTAAGTGTGTATCAGGTCGGTTGAACAGTATGTTGTGAACCAAACTGGAGAGCAGGTTATTTCAAATTTGGTGTTGTGTGGTCAGGAGGACTAATTAATAACCTTGCTCTGAAGCAGCTTTGGAGGAATAGTGACATCAATATGTTGCATTTTTACACGGCGTCTGAATACAACATCGAATGTTCGAACGTTCTGGTCAATCATCATGGAAGCCCGGAGGCTGGAGGGTCAAGTACGCTCCAATGAATTGGGGAAGTATGATATAACATTCAATGGGACAAGCAATGATTGTGAGAGTCATAGAGTCCGACAGCTCAGAGAAAGGCCCTTCAGCCCAAACTGGTCCATTCCGAACGAAATGTCCATTCACATTAACCCCATTTCCCTGCACTTGCCCCATATCCTTCTTATTCTTTCCTATCCGTGTATTTGTCCAAATGCATTTTAAATTTTGTGAATGTACCCGCCTCAAACACTTCTACTGGCAGCTCGTTCCATGTGCATACCACCCTGTGTGTAAAAGAAATTGCCCCTCAGGTTCCCTTTTACTCTTTCCCCTCGGAACTTAAATTAATGCCCTCTGGTCCATGGTTGCTCAACCCTGGGGAAAAAAGACAGAGTGCATTCACTCTATCCATGCTTCCCATGATCTTATACACTTCTATCAGATCCGCCCTCAGTCTCGCACTCTAAAGTAAAAACTCCTAGCTTGCCCAACCTCTCACAATAACTCAGACCATTGAGTCCGGGCAACATCCTTGTAAGTTTCATCTGCAATATTTCCAGTTTAATAACATCCTTCCTATAGGAAAGTGAACAACACTGAACATAACACGACCAGTATTGCATCACCACCATCCTGTATAACTGCAACATAACTCCCTAATTTCGATACTCATTGCTCTGACTGATGAAGGCCAGTCTGCCAAATGCCTTTTTCACTGCCCTATCTACCTGTGACTCCACTTTCAGAGGACTTTGAACCTGAATTCCAAGGTCCCTTTGTTTCAATACAGTCCTAAAGACCCTGCTATTCACCATGAAACTCCTACCTTGATTTGACTTTCTAAAATGCAAGAACTTACACTTATCTGTATTAAACTCCATTTGCCATTTCTCGGCCCACTTCCTCACCTGATCAAGGCACTGCTGTAATTTCTGAAATTCCTGATAGTCTTCCTCACTGTCCACGACACCGTCTATTTTCGTGTCACCTTGAAACTTATAATTCATGCCTGTACATTCTCATCTAAATCATAGATGTGTGTAATATGTAAATATATATATATATATATATATATATATATATAATATACATGCATAAATCAAACAGTAATAGTCCCAGAACTGACCCCTGAGGCATTCCACTCATCACAGGCCTCGAGTCCGACAAGCATGCTTCCACTATTACTCAATGTTTTCTACCATCAAGCAAATTTTGGATTTGATTTGCCAGCTCCCCCTCAATTCCATGTGATCTAAACTTCCAGAGCAGCATACCATGTGGAACCTTACCAAAGGCCTTACTGAAATCCATATACACAAGATATACCACCAAGTTACTTGTCATTTCACCAAAGCACTCTAAGAAATTTTTGAGCCATGATTCCCCATGCACAAAGCCATGCTGACTGCTCATAATCACACCCTGCCTTTCCAAATCCATGTATATCTTCTCTCTCAGAACCTTATCAAGAAACCTACCTACTAGAGATGTCAGGTTTACTGGTTTATAGGTACCAGGTTTTTCTTTGTAGCTCTTCTTGAATAAGGGCACAACATTCGCTACCGTTGGACCTCACCCGTTGGCTACCTATGATACAAAAGTACCAACCAAGGCCCCCGCTATTACTTCTCTGTCCTCCTGCAGTGTTCCTGAATATATCGGGTCAGGACCAGGAGGTTTATAGAAATACTGATGTGTCTACTTATTTCAGGTGGAATTACCAAAGAGTGAGAAAGTGACTTAATGATGATTAAATTAACAATTTAAAGAAGATATTAATCACAGGAAGTGACTTCAGAAGAATTCCAGACTTCGTAGAATCCTGATAATTCTCAGAAAATTGCAATACAGAAAAGGAGGGTCATGAAACTGATCACGAAATCAATAAGCGAACATGCATGCAAACAAACAGGAACACAAAGACTGCAAAAATCTACGATCTATATTTCAAAGGAATGAAAAACATAGTCAAATGTGGAAATTTGCAATCGGGAGAGATGAGTTTATGGTTGATAACAGGGAAATGGCAAAGTAAATGACCAGTTATTTTACATCTGTCTTAATGGAGTAAGATCCAAAAAAATCACCCAGAAATGGGCGGCACGGTGGCACAGTGGTTAGCACTGCTGCATCACAGCGCCAGAGACCCGGGTTCAATTCCCGCCTCAGGCGACTGACTGTGTGGAGTTTGCACATTCTCGTGTCTGCGTGGGTTTCCTCCGGGTGCTCCGGTTTCCTCCCACATCACAAAGATGTGCAGGTCAGGTGAATTGGCCATGCTAAATTGCCTGTAGTGTTAGGTAAGGGGTAGATGTAGATGTAGATGTGCCTGTTTCCACACTGTAAGTAATCTAATCTAAAAAAATTCGAAGGGAAAGTATAAGACTTGCGGAAGTAAAGACATAAAGTCAATTCATATCAGTAACAAGGCAATATTAAACATGCAGCTGGATTGAGCATTGCTAATCTTGACAAACCAGATGTACTTCGTACCAAAATCTTCAGAAATAATTTTCCTTTACATTCTGCAGAGTCTGGAAGCTGGTGTAGATAAATGTACATAAGTAAACATCTTCCAAGCACGATAGATGAATGGTAGGGATCCTAGCATCTACAAAGGGAAGAAGAGATAGTGTGGAGAACTGCTGACAAATTAACTTTACATTTGTCGGGAAACTATTGGAATCTATTATATAGGATGTGATATTGGATACTTAGACATTAACAGCAATAATGGAGAGACTCAGTATGCATTTCTGAAAGGGAAATCATACTTGACAAACTTTGGAATTGTTTGAAGTTGATTCTAACAGCATAGATAATGGGGATCCAGTAGAATTGGCATATTTTAGATTATCAGAAGGCTTTCTATAAGAACTCACACAGTGAGTTCCAAAATGCAATGATGTGAAGGGTATTTGGAGGAATATATGTAAATAGAAACTTAAAGTTTGGTTTGCCTTCCTTTAAGGGAGTCAGAATATAGATGTAAAGACATGTTGAAGCAGTTTCACAGAGTGTTGGTGAGACTGTACCTGGAATATTGAGGACAGTTTTGGTGACCAAATCTGAGAAAGAATATACTGAGCACAGAGGAAGTGAAATGGACATTATCCAGATAAATCCCTCAGATGGCGAGATTGCGTGATTAGGAAACTCCGCCTGTGTTCTTTGAGTTTCAAAGAATTAGAGTTGGGTCACTGTCAACTTTATAAAACTCACAAAACATACGACAAGTTGGAAATTAACAGATGTTTATCAGGCTGTCTAATCCACATTCAAGGCAAATAATGGCAGGATAAGGACAGAACATTGAAGACTGAAATAAGTAGGAAATTCTGCACGTGGAAGAGACTGACTAACACAGGGGCAAAGCAGGGCAAGATTACGGAGAATCCACAGACAATCTATAAGTGTGTCAAGTGGAACAGAATAACCAGTAAATAGGTAGGCCTCATTAGTGACTTGCCAAGTTGCATCTAAATCAACTTTAGTAGTAGGAGAAAGAGGGGTGTGTAGAAGGCTGTTTGTGTGACTGGAGGCCAGTGTACCACAGGCATCAGTGCTGGTTCCCTTATTATTTGTGATTCGGCGGTACTAGTGTTGGGCTGGGGTGGACAAATGTAAAAATAGCAGAACACCAGACTGTAGTCTAACGGATCTATCCGGCAGCACAAGCTTTCGAAACACTGCTTCTTCATCAATGTGCACAACCACGTGATGTAACTGATGTTGAGAGATTTTTAACCTTATTATTTGTGGTATTCATAAATGATGCAGCTGTGAAAATGGATGAGGGGTGGGGTATGTAATAAATAAGTTTGTGTTTGATACAGAGATTGGCCGGGTGATTGGCAGTGAGGAGGAAGGCCTTATGTTACAGGGTGATACAGATGGAATGGTCAGATGGGTGGATCAATGGCAGATGGAATGTAACTCTGATAACTATGAGATGATACACTTTGGGAGAAGGAACCAGACAGGGGAGTACTCAATGAATGGCAGCACACTAGGAAGCTCAGAGGGTGCTTCTCCACATATCGCTGAATGTGATTGAACAGGTCAATACACAATTTGGCGATGGATAGGGGAATATAAACATAGCCTTTATTCATCTAGGAAGAACGATAAGAACTATGCAGAACTTTGATGAGGGCAAGATGGAATTCTGTGTGCAGTTCTGGGAACAACATTACAGGAAGTATGTGATTGTACTGGAGAGGGTACAGAGATATTCACCAGGATGCTGCCTGGGATGAAGCATATCAGCTATGGAGAGAGACTGGATAAGCTCAGGTTGTTTAGTTTGGAGGAGAGAAGGCTGAAAGGTCTGTGATTCAGAAGAATAGGATTACGAGGTACATGGACAGTGTGGATAGACAGCAGCTGCTGCTTTTAGTCAAAGGGCCCCACTTTTAAAGTGAAGGGTTTGCGGTTCAGTGAAGATTTGAGAATTGTTTTTCAACCAGAGGGTGTTGGGGTCTGGAATGCACTTCTTGAGAGTGCAGTTGTCATGTGTGGGATATGGTGGATTAATGTTACTTCTGCAATTATGCAATTCCATCTTACAAAGGAGGTGAACTCACACCAGTGTGTAATTGTTTTAGCCAAGAGCTGAGTCAACAAAAATGGAAACAATGTGGAGGAAATATATAATTGTTTTTGTATTAGCTAAAACTCTATGTCAGAAGGTATACATTATGGGCAAGTAGATAAGATGTTGTGAGGGGATGAAGTTAAGCTAGATACGCCTGTACAAACAGTGGGTAGAAACATGTGCTTCCCACTTTTACAAAAACACAGGAACAAACCCCAATTAAAAGGGTCATAGGGATCAGAACGGCCTCGGGAAAGACACAGATGAAGGGGGTAGATAATGATGAAGAAGGGATATGCCTAACAATGACCTATAACAGGGTAAGGTCAAACAGCCTTGTGAGACCAGAAATAAGCATTTTATCACAGACAAGGCCGGATAAGGCAAGAGGCAAACAGGGGTAATGGGGGCCGGTCTTAGGGAAGTGGACGATGTAAGCAGGGGAGGAGCAGTGTAAAACAATAGACATCAAATCATATAAATGTTATGTTTGAATTGAATTTAGTGTGTGTATGTCCCTTGCCTTGAGAAAGGGACATCACACACCCACTTGCAAGTGTAAAATAAATGGCACTACTGATTCAGATCTTGTCTCGGACTGAAATTATTTTAGTGAGTGGGCTTTGTTTCTCACAATTGGGGGCTCGTCCGGGATTTTCTTCCATCACCGGGGGGAGTGGCTGGCCTTGGACACTGGGAAGACGCGTCCCGTTCCCCATTGAGGAGCGGTCTCGTGTCCTGGTTTGGTCTGCTCCCTTGGGCGACTGGTACGAATCCCACAAGAGAGACATCTGAATCAGACAGTGATAGGAGCTCGATAGACAATACGGCACAAAGGGGCCAGGCAACTCTGTGCACAGACCAAGGTAAGAAACCTAACTTTTAAGTATTGCCTTGGTGGCCGGGATTGAGTTTTAGTAGTTAATAAGGGACCAACGAAGGAACTCAATATGGGTTGTGCCGTGGGTAAGGAAAAAGCCTCCGGGAAAACAAAAGAAGGAAAAAGCAATGGAATTGGAGGCGGGGTCCCTTACAACATACCTCCAGAAAGTTCTTTGGGGAGGATGTTGTGGAATTGGCAAAATAATACTTGTACAGGGGAAAAAGATGATTAAATATTGTTGCTTCATATGGACTAAGGAATCCATTCTTCGTCCCGCCTCTTTTGGCCAAAATTCAGGTCGGACAAAGACTGGGTTTGTAAATATCTGAATTTATTTGTCAATGAGTGAGAGAGAGAGAGAGAGAGAATGAAGAGAGCTGTACAGCTGGTCGAAAGTTTAACCCTTTGTGATTTGGTTTGAATACACATTTGTTTGTTGGTGATTGAATGTTTGCGTTTTATTCCCTGGAGCTTGAGTTCCGGGGCTGTTTTGAATCTGATTCTTATTATGGAAACTTAACATGATTTCTTTTAAGGTTAAGGATTCTATAGAGATTATGAAAAAAAAGAATAATAACTCCTGTTCTTCTTACAGGTCATGACTGCCTTACTATCAGTTTCTAACTAATCTCTTCTATCTTTACATGAAAGCGATTTATGGAGGACAGTTGAAGTTTCAGTTCAACATTAGATTGTAGTAAAAACAAGATCCTATGGTTAATATCTGTGACCTTGGATTCGGCCATTGTTCATGCATTAGAAGTTTTTTTCTTTAAACTTGAATAGACAAATAATTTTAAGGCAGCTCTGATTATTTCACGACCTATAGTATTGTAATTGAGCAATGATTGGTCAGTACTACTTAAGAAAACTAATTTTGGATTTAAATTAAGGGACTAAAACTGGGTGATTACAGTGGATTTCAAAATTGAGAACTGTATGCATTTTACATTTTGAATATTAAATACTGAATAAATGAACGTAAATATATAAATATATTTACAAATTTGGAACAGGCTTTAAAGTTAGTCAAGCATGAATTGATGAATTGGTGTTTGAAGTTATGGGGAGCTAGAAATATTGCAATATTTCATTAAAAAAAAGAAAGAGGGGAAGAACGTAATGACTTATCCCCTTCGGGAGGTAACAATAGGGGACAAAGATTGGGTTTGTAAGTGTCCCCCTCAGCAGTGGGGAGGTCAGAATATTTAAAAAAGAAATGAAGGTCCTGGTTGAGGATCTGGTAGGGTTGTCTGAACAAACTGATCAATTTTTGGGGCGCAGTCTGTATACCTGGGCTGAGTTAATGTCTATTTTGAATATACTATTTACTGGGGAAGAAAGGGGACTTATATGGGGAGCAGCCATTAAAATATGGGACAGGGAACATCCGATTGGAGATGGAGATGCTGGACAGGGAGAGGTGAAGTTTCCCCTCAGAGACCCCCAGTGGGAAAATCAAAATCCGGAGCATAGAGAAGAAATGAGGGAATTGAAAGACCTGATTCTAAAAGGAATAAGAGAGGCAGCTCCGAAGTCACAGAATTTGACTAAAGCCTTTGAAGTTAGACAGGAAAAAGATGAGACTCCCTCAGCTTTCTTGCAAAGATTAAGAGACTCAATGCGGAAATATTCTGGAATGAACCCTGAGGACCCAGTGGCACAGGGTCTTTTGAAAGTACATTTTGTGACAAAGGCATGGCCAGACATACAGAGAAAGATACAGCAAATAGAAGGGTGGAGTGAAAAGCCATGAGATGAATTGTGAAGAGAGGCAGAGAAAGTGTTTGTAAAGAGAGAGGATGAGAGACAGAAACAGAAGGTGAAAATGATGGTAGCTACGGTTGGTGAGGGAGTTAAGAAAAGAATGGAACCAATAGTGACCAACCGGAGCGGTGGGTGGCAGCATTAGGACAGAGAGGACAAGGGGGAAAGGGAGAGAGAGAGGGAGAGGACAAGGGGGAGTATTTGATAGAGGGTTCGAGCGACAGGGGCAGAGCTGGAGGTCTCCACAGGCAGGATGCTATTATTGCAGAAAGATAGGGCATTTTAAGCGGGAATGTCCGGCTCTGAAAAGGGAAGAGAGGGCAATTCCGCTTATGAATTTTGATGAAGAATAGGGGTGTCAGGGGTTCCTGCCCTCGGGGGCCCACCAGGATCCCTTGATAAACCTGAAGGTGGGACCCTATAAGGAAGAGGTAGTCTTCCTAGTAGATACGGGGGCAGCACGGTCATCACTGAATTTTAAACCAAAGAAAGTAGAAATGTCGACACGGTCAATTACTGTTTCAGGGGTTAAAGGGGAGGGATTTACTGTTCCAGTATTTGAACCTATGATGATAGAAGGTCCTAAGGATAGGGTCAAAGGGGAATTGTTGTATATCCCTGATATAGGAAGTAACTTACTAGGGAGAGATTTAATTATCCTCTTAGGACTGGAGATTGGAATTCAGGAAAAAGAATTAGTTGTCCAAATGGCAATGTTGACAGAGGATATGGAGAGAGAGATAGACCCTATTGTATGGGCTAGAGAAGGGAATCGTGGAAAATTACAGATCCCCCCCCTTGAAATAAATTTAAAAAGGAAAGGGGACATTGTCTGTGAGCGACAATATCCCATTTCCATAGAAGGTAAACGAGGACTGCAGCCAGTAATTGAGGGATTGATTAGAGATGGATTGTTGGAGCCATGTATGTCTCCTTATAATACCCCAATACTACCAGTGCGGAAATCCGATGGAACTTATCGATTGGTGCAGGATTTGAGAACATTAAATCGAACAGTACAGATCAGGCACCCAGTGGTGCCAAACCCCTCTACGTTATTAAGTGAGATCCCTCATGACCACAAATGGTTTAGTGTGATAGATTTAAAGGATGCCTTTTGGGCTTGTCCCTTGGCAGAGGAAGATAGGCATTTGTTTGCCTTTGAGTGGGAAGACCCTAAGACAGGACAGCAACAGCAATACCAGTGTACTGTGCTTCCCCAGGGGTTTACGGAATCCCCAGATTTATTTGGACAGATGTTAGAACAAGTATCAGAGAAATTTAGCAGCCCCAAGGGGACTACCCTGTTGCAGTATGTAGACGACCTCTTAGTAACAGGAAAAAGAAGAGAAAGAGTAGTAGAAGCCACTAATAAATTATTGAATTTCCTGGGCCAGCAGGGACTGCGAGTATCTAAAAACAAACTACAATATGTGGAGCAAGAAGTGAAGTACTTGGGACATTTAGTTAGTGAGGGAAAGCGAAAGATAAGCCCGGAACGGATAGAGGGAATAGTGGGAATGCCACTGCCCAGCACTAAAAGGGAGTTACGCAAATTTTTAGGTCTAACGGGTTATTGCAGATTGTGGATTGATTCCTATGCACTGGAGACTAAGAAATTATATCTCAAACTATTAGAGGGGGGAACCCAAATGTCTAAGTTGGGATGAGGAGGAAAAAGAACTAGTTGAGAAACTCAAAAGAGATTTGATCCATGCCCCTGTGTTAGCCCTACCTTCCCTAGATAAACCTTTCCACCTCTTTGCTACCGTGGATAAGGGAGTGGTTTTGGGAGTATTAACCCAGAGGTGGGGGAAGGGATTAGTACATGAAGAATTGATTAAACGGGTCTTGGAGTCCCTATTACTTCCCCGAGAAATAGCAGTAGTGCATGTAAATGGTCATCAGAAAGGAAATGAACTAGAAGTTAGGGGGAATAGATTAGCCGATGAGGTGGCTAAGGAAGCAGCCCTGAACCCACAAGAAGTGGCGATTCATTCCCTAATACCTACTGTCCCAGGTCCTCGGGAAGCTCCTATATTTACTGAAAGTGGAGAAAAAGAATTGAGAGATTTAGGGTCTGTAAAAACAGCAGACGGGCCTTGGAGGTTACCTGATGGAAGGGAAATGTTAAACAAAATGATGATGCGAGAGATTATGGCCGTCCTACACCAAGGCATTGGGGAGTACAAGCAATGTGTGATTTAGTTCTTAGGGAATATGGATGTAAAGGAATGTAAACAATTGCTAAACAAATATGTGAGGGATGTATCATATGCAAAAAGGTAAATAAGAAAGTCTTGAGAAAGCAGACCCCGGGAGGAAGAGACCCAGAACTGAGATCTTTCCAGAGTATACAAGTAGATTATACTGAACTACCCAGGGTAGGCAGACTAAAATATATGCTGGTCATAGTAGATCATTTATCTGTTTGGGTTGAGGCATACCCCCTAGCTACCGTCACTGCGAGTGGAGTGTCTAAAACAATATTGGACCACATAATTCCCCGATATGGGCTAGTGAACCGTATAGACTCCGACCAAGGAACTGACTTTACCTCTAAAGTGTTACGGGGGGGGGGGGTAATGAAAGGGTTGGGAATTTCCTGGGAGTTCCATACTCAATGGCACCCGCCATCATCGAGAAGGGTTGAGAGAATGAACCAAACACTCAAACGACAGCTCTCTAAACTGATAATAGGAACCAGACTCCCTTGGATCAAATGTTTACCTATAGCTCTCTTGCGAGTACGAACAGCCCCAAGGAAAGATTTGGGACTATCCCCCTATGAAATCTTATTTGGATTACCTTACTTGGGAACGAATGGAGAATTGCCAATTCCCGAAACTAAAGATTTGTTTTTAAAGAAGTATATACTGGGTTTGTCCTCCTCTTTGTCTTTCCTCAGGAAACAGGGTTTATTGGCACAGACTCCACCCCTTGAATTCACCGTTCATCCCATCCGGCCGGGCGATTGGATCTTAGTAAAATCATGGACAGAGACTAAATTACAGCCGGACTGGGAAGGGCCGTACCAGGCTCTTTTGACGACCGAAACGGTAATAAGGATGGTGGGGGAAAGGCTGGACTCACTACACTCGGATCAAAGGGCCAGTGGAATCTCCAGTTGGGGAAGAAGTCTGGACAGCCGAATCAACGCAAGATCCGCTGAAACTCAGACTAAAGAGACTTTGAGTAACTGATTATACAGTGGCGACGCGAGCGCGGGATTATTTCTGTAAGATTGTATATTAAGTCTTTTTGTGCTTCAGCATGATGTTTAGAATACTGGGAATGCTGCTAGAGATATGATGCTAGCTCTCTTAGTATTGGCATTTCATCAAATATCATTTTCATATGTATTATTAACGGTTCCTGAATCTGATAATCCACAAGTAATAGACGCTGATGTATGTAGCTTAGTAAATTGTGGGGATGTAGATAATCAGAGACAGTACCGCAGCTCTGAGATACATCTTAAGTCCTATGGGGATAGCCTTGGGGATGGTACTTAGTATAATGGTCTCGTCACAGTACACCAGACCCCCTTCCGACCAGCTCGTGATTGTCCTGATAAAAAGTGTAACCCAATATACCTAATGATAAGGAAAACCACATGGCACGAAACAATCCTGGTGGGGGGGGGGGGCACCTATGAGATACAATGAAATGAAATGCTTAGGATAGAAATGAAAGCAAATGGGAAGGATTTCTTGGGCTATTGTTTTTGAATTAGTGTAGGACGGGGAAAACGGGTAGAACTACTGGGTAATAAGATACAATCTTTCACCCCTCCCGATGATCCTAAAGTAGTAAAATTTATAGAGGTAAAGGACTTGAAACAGACCATTGAAATAGAAACTGGGTACGGGGATGCAAATGCCTGGGTTGAATGGGTAAAGTATACTGTGAAAAGTCTGAACAAGAGCAATTGCTATGCATGTGCCTCCAGTCGGCCAGTGGCCCAGGTGGTTCCCTTTCCGCTCGGGTGGAAGCGAGACAGGAAGGGCATGAAATGTATGATAGCCCTGTATCAGGATGAGACTGCATGGAATGATAGGAATTGTACCTCCCTATCTCTGATGTTCCCTCCCTTGGAGAAGAAAGATGTAAAAGATCCCCCCCTGTTTTCTGCCGCAGTTGGAAATCACACATCGTGTGTGTAGACGAGGTACAAGTCAGTCGAAAGATTTGGGGGAGCTGAAACTATGTACAGAGATTAAGAATGTCACCGAAACGGAGAAGGGAGGGAACTACTCAGCATTAAAGTTTCCCCGAGCGGATCTGTGGTGGTACTGTGGAGGCAAAATATTGAGACCCACGCTATCTCCAGATTGGAGAGGGATATGTGCAATTGTACAATTGGTAATTCCATTTACCCTGGCATTTGAGAAGGAAAACAAAGGAGGGAAAAAGGGAAGGGGTAAGAGATTACTGTTAGACACTTCTTTCGATGACAGGATTTATCTTGATTCGGTAGGAGTCCCTAGGGGGCTACCTGATGAATTCAAGGCTCGTAACCAGATTGCAGCAGGCTTTGTGCCAGCTCTCTTTTGGTGGGTAACAATTAATAAAAATGATCATACCCTGTATACGAGGGCTCACCCAAAGGCTGATTGAAACAGCCTTGATGAAACAGATGCCCCTAAAAGGGAATCAGGCTGAAGGACTTTATCGACTAAATAATGAGCAGATGAGTGAGATCAAGATGGATGAAATCTCCGGGATGATGCTTGCGAATTTCGGGAGCGATGCTTAGAAATAAAATATTTGCAGAAGATAACAAATGGTAATTAAAGAAAGAGGGGGAATTGTGGGATATGCTGGATTAATGTTACTTCTGCAATTATGCAATTCCATCTTACAAAGGAGGTGAACTCACACCAGTGTGTAATTGTTTTAGCCAAGAGCTGAGTCAACAAGAATGGAAACAATGTGGAGGAAATATATAATTGTTTTTGTATTAGCTAAAACTCTATGTCAGAAGGTATACATTATGGGCAAGTAGATAAGATGTTGTGAGGGGATGAAGTTAAGCTAGATACGCCTGTACAAACAGTGGGTAGAAACATGTGCTTCCCACTTTTACAAAAACACAGGAACAAACCCCAATTAAAAGGGTCATAGGGATCAGAACGGCCTCGGGAAAGACACAGATGAAGGGGGTAGATAATGATGAAGAAGGGATATGCCTAACAATGACCTATAACCTTATCCGGCCTTGTGAGACCAGAAATAAGCATTTTATCACAGACAAGGCCGGATAAGGCAAGAGGCAAACAGGGGTAATGGGGGCCGGTCTTAGGGAAGTGGACGATGTAAGCAGGGGAGGAGCAGTGTAAAACAATAGACATCAAATCATATAAATGTTATGTATGAATTGAATTTAGTGTGTGTATGTCCCTTGCCTTGAGAAAGGGACATCACACACCCACTTGCAAGTGTAAAATAAATGGCACTACTGATTCAGATCTTGTCTCGGACTGAAATTATTGAAGTGAGTGGGCTTTGTTTCTCACACATGGTAACCTCAACCCATTAGAAACGACACGGCTCTGCACTTGAAATACTTTAAGATTCACGGCTACGGTCTTGTGTTGGAAAGTGGCCCAAATGTAGACCGTGCTGTATTTCTGGTAGTACAGAGACTTTGCTTCTGTGATTGTATGGCTGTGGAAGGTCAATCATTGAGTAGCTTAAGGTAGGAATTGATGGGTTTCTGAAGAATATCGTAACATAGTTGATAAGAGAGAACTTGAAATATTTTCTGAAAATATGTCAAGGGCAAAATTAAGAGCAAAAAGGTGCAGATTTCTTACCATCTGATAGCAGATAATTGAGGACAGGAAAATAGCAGAATGATGGAGCAAATACTTCAGTTATGCCTTCACAGAAGAAAATAAAACAAAAAAGAAAACTTCCTTGTAATACGAGGGAACTTTATTCTGGTGAGAAAAAGGGATAGAATGAAATTAGCAGCTAAACAGTTTCGAGAAAGTATTCGACTGAAATTAATGGGCTTTAGACAAAGTCAACAGAGATTTATGAAATGGAAACCATATTTGAGAAAGTGGCTTTTAGTAGAATTATGTAGAAGGTATCAATGCCATACGAATGGAATCTCAAACCCAAGCCTATTCTGCAAATTCGAATCCTGTGTAACTCAGGCTAATATATGGTCATAGATTTAGAATGGGAGAGCTGGCAGGAAACAGTGAGTAGGAATTAAACAATGTTTTTTTTAAATGGAAGGCTGTGAGGATATAGAAACGATCGTGGCTTGGGCTCAAGCTATTCCCAATACACATCATATCTTGGGTGTGCAGCGCAACTGCAATATTCCCAAGTCTGCTGACAGCACTAAACGATGTCAGCTTGTGAGTGGATGAGGAGGATGTAAAAAAATTCCAAGGTGATTGAGACAAGTGGAGTAACTGGGCAAATACGTGGCAGATGGAGAGTAATGAAGGAGCTGAAATGTTGTGTACTTTGATGGGAACAATAGAATGGCGGCCTCTCATTTGAAAAAGGAGTGGTTGAAAAATGTTGCTCTATGAATGAACTTAAGCTGCATTTTTGTTCATTTCTGTATAGCCCTCCGAGTCCATGTAGGGCAGTGAGTTCTGAAGCCAGAAGTCAATACTGGGAATGGCATTGGCACGCTGACAATTGTATATTGGCCCAGCAAGTGGAGAACTGTAACTTTGAAAGGATTCTGGATCTCCCTGTACACCAGTCACTGACAGCAATATCGCAGGAGCAGAAAGCGGGTCGGAAGATAAATGCTGTATTCACTTTCATTTCAGGGGGATTTGAGTACAGGACTAAGTGTATCTTATGCAGCTGTACAGGGCCTTGGTGAGACCCCATCTCGAACATTGTGCAGTATTGTGTGCAGTTTTAGTCTGTTTTCCTAACAGAGGACAAACCTGACATTGAGGGAGAGCAGCAAAGGATGACCAGTGTGATCGCTGGGATGACAGACTTGTTGTGGGAGCAGAGTTTGGAGCGACTGGACCTGTATTCCATGGGCTTTAGGAAAATGAGTGGAGATCTCAGTGAAATATATAACACTCTGACAGGGCGAGACAGATTAGAAGCAGGGATGGTAATTCCCGTGGCTGGGACGTCTAAAACAAGGGGCCACAATACTAGGTACAGACAGGCCACTTTGCATTGAGATGAGAATAAATGTCTGCACTCAGAGACTGGCGAACCAGGGGTACTCTCTCCCAGATCAGGCTGTGGAAGTCAAGGGGCTGAATATAAATAAGGCTTTCTGGAAACTAAAGGGATAGGTAGAGAGCAGGAGTATGGTGTGAAGATAGAAAATCAGCTATCATTCCAAGTTGTTCTCTAATAATGCAGTAACTGTGTTCCTGTACAACACTGTGTTGTAGAAAGTCGTGTAATATTAATAATGGGGTCTATGGATAAAAGAGGGTAAGTGTCAAACCCCGAAAAATATCAGTAAAAACCAAAAATTAAACTTGGTCTAACTCACATTCGGACAGTCTAAATAAATCTTTAAATTGCATGTTGTAATGGAACAGTGCTGTAAATGTAACGCTTTCACACGACAGTCACTCACAAGAGCACTGTACCTTTCACCACAATCTTCACCAGAAAGTGAACGGGAGCTGACTGACCACGTGATGCCGATGGGGAATTCCAGTTCTCCCCAAGGTTCTCGCCACAATTTGAAATAAAGTTGTTTCTAAATATAAACTACAATTCCCAGTTTCAGGCTCAATTTCAAGGCCTGCAGAGCGGATTGCATTCCTGTTTTAGCTGAACACATTGATTGTACCTTTTATAGACAGAGGGTTTCTGAGGCAGGATTTTCTGTTCAGCTGGTGTCTGGAAAGGAATCGCATCACAGTGAACACGAGTTCACTTTATAGAAAAAGGTTCATTAATTGCATTGCAGCCAAATTTTATTTAATCACCACGTGTTATTGGTGAACGGCCGGTACATAGAATGGAGACGCAAAACTGATGGGCTGAATGGACTACAGCAGTTCTCATTTTATGGTTCACAACGTTTAAACACATTAAGGGATATGATTATTGTATGGGGAAAACTGCGTTGAGGAGATATTCGGCCATTAACTAGAATAGGGAAAGCTGAATGAGTTGTATGACGTATTCCTTTCCCGATGCTTCTGTGCAGTGTGTGGGAAAGCTATGTAAATGTTGTCACAAGATCTCAGCTGTTAGGAAGGAGGTCTCTGCAGGGTCGACAGGATTGTGTTTCCCATTCCCTTTTCTGATAACGAGGCTGGTGCCGGCTGTTCTCTCCGGGTTTATCCATTAAGATCTTGGAGCAGGTTGATACAATTGAGTGCCTTGCTTGGCCGTTTCAGAGACCATTGAAGAGTTTATAACATGTCTGTCTGGAGTCACTTTTACGTCAGACCAGGAAAGCACGGGAGATTCACTTCCTGAACGTATACTGGGGAAGGAGATCGTCGTCTATAATCGACATTGAACAAATGATCACTATTACTTACACCAGGTATTAGATCTCCATATTTTATTAATTGTTTTTTTAACTTGCACCAGTTGCCAGAGAATTATCCTGATCTGGATTAGCAATCCAATGACAATTACACAACAGCACCATCTCCCCATGGGGGCCTATCGTAAAACCACACTGAACCGATTATTTCTGTGCTGTTTGACAGCTCTGTCAAAAATAGCCCCAACCAATTTGATTATCGTGATGGGACTGAGGGCGTGGTAATTGGTCTGATTGTAATTATTCCATTCTTAGGGGATGGGACATAGTTGAGTAATTACCCACATTAGGAGAAAGTGAGGACTGCAGTTGCTAATTACCCACATTGCCAGGGAGTTGTCAGAGTTGGAGCTGGAATGAAACAGCTTCCTCAGGTAAACGGCTTACTGTGTAGCAAAAGTCCTCAGTCCTATTGCAGGAATGGTGTCAGGGCCAAATGCCTTTGTCGTATTTACAGTGTCCAGCTGTTTCTTCATGTCACGTGCAGTGAATTGAATTGGTTGAAGACGGGCATCTGTGATTCTGAGGGCATCATAGTGAGGGTGAGGTGGGTAATCGACTCAACACTTTTGGCTGAGGATGGTGCAGATACTGCATCGTCTACATGGATGCACAGGGCTGTTCTATCATTTAGGATGGGGATATTTGTGGAGTCCTCTCCTCCAGTAAGTTGTTTAATGGTTCATCGACTTTTATCCATGGAATTGACAGGACGACAGAGCTTAGATCTGATTTGTTAGCCTTGGGCTCATCTCTCTCTCTCTCTGTATCAGATGTTAGTCCTGCTGTTCATAGTGTACCCAGTCAAGTGCGGTAGCTTCAATGGGCTGTCGTCAGGTTTAGGTGCACGTGATTGCGATCCGACCATGTTCACCTACACTCGTCACTGACCCATGGATCGGCTTGATGGAAATGGTAGACGAATGGACTATCCTGGGGGAAAAGTTACAGATTGTCATTGAAATCTCCAGCAACAGATGATAACCCAGTTTTAGCTGCAATATCTACAATTCAATACTACTGACTGGCCCCAGTTCACACCGAGACCCATTCACCCATCAGCCCTGAACTCAGTGACCTACTCTGGTTTCTGATGCGGAAATATTTCCATTTTCATATTCTCATTCTGATGGATTTTTTTCCTTGTGTGACGCCTGCAATTTGTTACATAAACTATATCCATTTAAGGTAACAATCTGAATCTTTTCCTTTCAGTAATGCCATCTTCTGTATTTGAAGTGAATATGTTTCCTTCTGTTTTTCTCCCTGACCATGAATCAGAGCTCTGCAGTGTCAGTGATGCCAGCCTTATGCAGTTTCAGAGTCAAGGAACTTGTCACCATGTGTTGGTGTTCAGTTCCCAGTGTACAACACTCCATGTTGGACAGGATGTTTGGGCATCTTTGACAATATGTCGTTGGAAATTGTTCAACAAACAGAAATTGCTGACGAAATGGCTAAAGATGTTGCAGAATTTTCTGGAATGAATGCAGAGCTAAACTTCCAGTTCCAGTGAACCTTCTATAAAGCTTTTTGTATTTTTATTTCCAGTATCCATAGTCATTTGTTTAATTGAAAAATTGTTCTGTGCCTATTCATTTCTGGAGAAACTCAGCAGGTCTGTCAACATCTGCAGCGAAAGAGAAACAGAGTTAGCGTTTCCAGTCCAGTGTGACAATTCTTCAAAACTGAATACAATTGCAAAATGGTATTTTAATCCCTTGCCAGATGTAGAGGATGGGTGGCAGGGAAAAGTGGGTGTGGCAAAAGATAAATGGACTTTTAGCAGTGGGGAATGAGAAGATTCCGTATAACGGGTCGAAATTAAGGGTTACTGGGGGAAGGGGGTTCTCTTTATTGAATGCAAGATAAAGAAGACACAACCAGACAAAGTCATACGGAGGCCAGGAGGGAGAATGTTGACCATGTGGTAATATATAGATCTGGCCACAGATTCGTTTTCACTGTCGTGATCATTACCCCTTTTAGACAAAGGAATTCAGGTGCTTGACTTCTTATTGGCACTAGTAAGCGTTTCATGCTGTCTTAGTATTGTAACATGGAGAAAAACAAATCACACTTTGACGTTTGGGCTGAGTGTTGGTTACCTGTCATTTTTAATATTGATTAATTTTGCAGTGCTTATCTTTAAACACTTGTTCTTGAAGTTAGTATCAGATGGAGTGTAGGATGTTGAGGGGTGGCATTATAGAAACATATAAAATCATGAGAGGTATGGATAGGGTGAATAGCCAAGGTCTTTTCCACAGGATAGAGGAATCCAAACATAGAGGGAATAGGTTTAAGGTGAAAGAGGGTAGATTTAAAAGGGACTAAAGGGCAGCAGTTTTACACAGAGGGCGGTGTGGGTATGGAATGAGCTTCCAGAGGAAGAGTGGGAAATGCAAGGACAGCTACAACATTTAAAACTCATTTGGACAAACATATGAATGGGAAACATTTAGAGGCATATGGACCAAATGAAAGCAGATGGGACTAGTATACTTTGGAAAACCTGCCCAGCATGGACATTCAGAAAAGCTTCTCGCAGAGTCAGAGTGGTTTTGTGAAAGGGAAATGATATTTTGCCCTGTTAAATCATGCAAAGTATTTCTGGAGATGCCTGTAAATGTAACAAGTGGACTTGATAAAGGGGATCTGGTGGACACGAGGCTTTCCAGAGATTTTCCACAAGGTATTACAAAACAAACGTTCTTACACAAAACAGAAGCTCTAGAACGTCGGATACTGTATTAACGTGGGATGATGATTGTCTAACACAGAAATCGGAGAGTCAGGATTAATGGATCTAAATGGTAAAGGTGTATCAGCTGGAGTACCACAAATATCAGTCTGATGGCATCAGTTATTTGCAATCTATACTGACAGCCTGAAGGAGGGAGCTGAGTGCAACGCACATCCAAGTTTGAGGATGACACTGAGAATCAAAAGGCAGGCTGTTATTTAATGGAGAGGACTTCCAGAAAAGGAACAGTAAAGGCATTGGAGTTTTCCTGTGTATGAAACATAAAGTCAGCATGCTGGTGCAGCAAGTAACTCGGTTGGTTCAGTCGGCGGTTTCCTGGGATGAAAGGGTTGAGTTATTGAGAATCTCTAAAATGGTGAGGCGATAATTCATTTGGGTTTAAATGAATGAAGAGTGCTACTGCTGAAACATACAAGACACAGAAGGGGTTGGAGAAGGTAGATGTTGAGAAGTTGTTTCCATTCTTGGGCAAAGTGTCGAACTCGAGGACATAGATACCGAATAAGGAACATCGATTTCAATCTGAGATGCATAGTAATGTCTTCTCTCCGAAGGTAGTGAATGTCTGGAATTCCCTGACCCGGAGAGGTGTGGAGGGATACAAGGAGTCGGCAAGAGAGTGGAGTTGAGCCCTGGAGTAGATCAGCCATGTTCTTATGAAATGACAGGGTTAGCTTGAGGGGCCGATTGACCTACTCCTGTTCCTATTTATTAATTTCACATGTTATGCTTTTGGAAAGTAACGGGTTATTTTGCTGGAAATCGTGTTGTACAATGTTGCATTCAGGGAGAGCAGAGGATTTGTTGTTTTAACCCTAGGTGGGATATGTAGCTGTATTCCCAGCGTATCTGGGTCTGCAACATGACCCACATCTGGAGCAGAAGTTACAAAGGGGGGAAGCCTGGAAACAGGGATTGGGGGTGGGGGTGGTGGTCACTTCCTGATCCAGTCTGGATTTTCCAAGTACATTTCCAAAACTGCACCTAACCATCGGAGTGGCTTCGATCTGCCCCTGTTTAGCATGTCTGAGGGCTGAATGGAACATCAGAACATAGGGCTGAGGGACACAAGTGGGCCATTCGGCCCTTTGACACTACTCCACTAATAAATAAGGTCATGGCTCATCTCATTGTGATCCCAGCTGCACTTTTCTTTCCATGCACCATTATCCCTGATTCACCTGTCCATGGAAAATCAGACAAAGCCAGCTTAGATATAATTTAAAGATCTAGCCATCCCAAACTTCTGGGTAAGAGAATTCCCACTTGACTGAAATCCTACTTTGTGTATTTCTCCTAATTCCTGCTCTGATGGAGGTTGGAGGGTATCACTGTTTCCTTTTCTCATCCCATTCCTCCACTGCTGACACATAATTTTAAATGTAACCAGGTTGGTGATATGGCAGATGATAAAGTTCTCAGACTGAGTCAGGTTCAGTGACAGGAACAAGTCAGGAAGATTTCTTTAGTCAGCCACAAGTAACTAATATAACTTACGGATGTGCATGGTGGATCTGTGGTTAGCACTGCTACCTCCCATCACCAAGTAACTGCGTTCAATTCCAACCTCGGGCAACCCTCCATGTGGATTTTGAACATTCTCCCCATGTCTGTGTGGGTTTTCTCCCAGTGTTCCAGTTTCCTCCCACTGTCCAAAGGTATCCAGCTTAGAGCGGATTGGCTATGCTAAATTGCCTATAGCGCCAAGGGATGTGATGGTTAGATAGGTTAGTCATGGGAAATGCAGGGTTACATGGATAGAGTAGGGGGGCAGGTCCGGGGGGGGCGGGGGATAGTGGATACTTTTACGAGGGTCAATGTGGACTTGATGGACGGAATGTCCTGCTTCTACAATGTCGAGATTCTATAAAAACAACAAGGAGTTTTGCTGTACAAACACCCAGTGGGTATCTATCTGATCACTCTCCTCGAGGCTTTGTATGTTTCAATAAGATCACCTCTCATTCCAAGAGTAACCTGTTAAAGCCTTCATAATATAAGACCCTCATCCCTGGAATACATGAAGTGAAATATCTATGAACTGCTTCCAATTTAATTATATCCTTTCTCAGGTAAGGAGACAAAAATAATCTCATACACAGATGAAGTTAATTTTAGTTTTCTCAGTGGTGAGAGTATTTGGAAATCTCTTCCTGGCAGAGCATTGGAGGCAGAGATATTGAATATGTTTGAGGCACACACAGAAGGTTCATAAATAATAACGGAGTCAAGGATTATCGAAGAATGGCAGGAATGTGCAGTGTTGGGGAAATGCTGACAGTGGTAAAAAATCACATTGCTCCAGAACATCCAGGAATATAATGCAAAATGAAATGATAATATCGATAAAATGTTAAGGGGAAATTCAAGATGGTGGCGATCTGGAAGGTCTGCTTTGTTGGGCTCTGCATCACAGCACGGCCAAAGTGCTTCCCTAACCCACTCCATCCCAGGAACTTACTTAAAATGCTTAATTTTGGAAAGATTTGAGATTTGGCAATTGTAGTAGTTTTAGTTTGTGTACTTTTTAAGATCTATGAGACTTTGTTTATTAATGATCAGTAATTCGAGTTCTTCGTCTCTCGAGTTCAAATGTTGCTACAGTGTGTTCTGGGTAATGATGTGCTTAAATAGTCTACCTGGAGCATTAAGGGGAGCCATTAGCCAGAAAAGATGAAAAATTTACTTTCTAGTCTTAAAAAGAGAGGATGGATGTTGTCCTGTTGCAGGAGATGCACCTTGATGACAAAGAACATTTGACTTTCCAGCAGGTCGCGTTTGATCGGGTTTATTTCTCCTCTTTTAATATTACGAGTTGGGGAGAAGCCATAATGGATAAAAAGAATCTTCCATTTAACCTACTAATAATCCCCAAAGCCTTGAACTATGGTAAATAATACAGTATTCTGAATGTTCATTGCACCCCCTTCCCACACCATCCCCCCCGCACTCCCCACCCACCCCACCCCCGGCGCACTCTCTTAAAATCCTGGTAGATGCATTTTCCAAATTCAGTTATCTTGCATCATGGCACATTATTGTAGAAGATTTCAACTGTCTTATGGACCCCACGGTGAACAGAATGTCTTAAGGTGCCCCAATACCCTCGTTATATTGTAAGCAATTAGTGAATTTGTGTGCAGAAAGAGAGCTGGTGGATATCTGGAGGCAGATCCACATCACAAGTAAGGATTTAATTTTCTTCTTTAACCGGCATAAATGCCACACGAGGGTTGATATCTTCCACATTCCTGCAACAATCTTAGATTCGGTGGCATCCTGCACAATTAGGAATATTACCATTTCTGACCATGAAGCAGTATACTTATTGATGAAGATTAAGGGCAATATAATAGATTCGAGACACTAGCGAATCAATCTCTTTAGTATTAAGACTAGTTGGTTAATTGAGTATTTAGATTAGATTACTTACAGTGTAGAAACAGGCCCTTCGGCCCAACAAGTCCACACCGACCCGCCGAAGAGCAACCCACACAGACCCATTCGCTGACATTTACCCCTTCACCTAACACTACGGGCAATTTAGCATGGCCAATTCACCTGACGTGCACATGTTTGGACTGTGGGAGGAAACCGGAGCACCCGGGGAAAACCCACGCAGACACAGGCGTAATGTGTAAACTCCACACAAACTGTCACCTAAGGCAGGAATTGAAGTGGGGTCTCTGGCGCTGTGAGGCAGCAGTGCTAACCACTGTGCCACCGTGCCGCCCACTGCAATGAATTCAGATCTTACTTAGCCATTAATTCAGATTTAACAAGTAAACCATCCATTCGATGGGAAGTTGCTAAGGCTTCTGCCGAGGGATTAATTAATCCTTAGGATGTCGCAGAAGGGTGAGCAGGAACGCTGGTTTGAGGCAGAGCTGAGGCCAGCCAAGAGGGCATACTGTGATAGACCCTCAGTGGCTAAGCTGCAGAGAATCACAATGCTTCGGTCTACGGTGAATTCCACGCTCACACAGACAGCCAAGAAGGTACTTACTTTTGCAAACCAAAGGCTGTTTGAACATGGTGATAAGCCAGGCAGGTATTTATTCTATCTTGCCAGGAAAACGATCGCCCCTCTTAAGCCATTACCTCAATTAGGGAAGGTACTGGGATCCTTCCCTTCAATTCCAAAAAGATTGATGCCCCCTGTCCGAGATTTTTCACCAAATTATTTCAGCCTGAACATTTTGAGGATAGGTGGATTAAGATGGAATCATTTTTCAAGAACCTGGGTCTTCCAGGAGTAACCCCTGAATAAGTGTTGTGCCTTAATGCACCATTGTCAGCGCAGGAAGTTGTGAAGCAACTTCAGAATGTAAAGGTGCACGTTCCTGACGGATTTCTGAGTGAATTTTATAAATGATTTATAAACCTATTGTCAGGGCTGATGTTTAACATGTTCTGTCACTCATACAGTCACGAACCCATCCCTCCATCCTTAAGAGAGACTCATATCTCTCTGATGCTGAAGGAATGAAGACCCCGGAGGATTGTGCTTCTTACACGCCAATCTCACTTTAAAATGTTGGTCTCAAAATCCCGTCTGAAACCCGTGCATTAAGGCTGGAAACTTTGCTGCCTTCCCTTACCAAAGAGGACCAAACAGGCTTTATAAAGGGCGGCAGATTTTTCTACAATGTTAAGTGGTTACTCAATATGATCCAAGAGTGTCAACATCAATTTGTCCAGGGATTATTGATCTCTTTAGATGAGGGAAGGCATTTGATTGGGTTCAGTGGCCGGATCTCTTCTGTACATTAGAACAGTTTGGTCTACGCAAAGTTTTTATCAAGTGGGTGAGGGTCATTTACCGTGATTCTCTGGCTGCAGTTCTCACTAATGGTGTGCCAACCAGTAATATTAATATTTCTCCAGGCAGCCGACAAGATTGACACCTTTCACCATTGTTGTTTACGTTGGGGACTGAGCCACTGGCGGAGGCCATCTGTAGGGATGTCAACATATCTGTCCCAGAGGTGGGATATCAGTCACGAAAGATTACATTATATGCAGATGAGGGTGTTTTTTTTTGTCAAATCCCGCAATTTCGTTCGGTCGTGTGATGCAATGCATTAATTTGCTTGCTGCCTTTCCGGGCGATAAGATTAATTTTACAAAGTTGGAGGCCATGCCTATGGAAGGTCTTAGGGAAATACTTGATACTGTGGGGAAATCCTGGTTTCCTTTTAAATGGTCACTGGGGTGGTTTTCCTATTTCAGTATATTCATTGCATCTGTCTTTGATCATTTAGTTAATGTGAACTATATCTATTTGTTGGACAAAATTAAACAAGACCTTCAAAGATAGGAGACATTTCCAAAATCCTGGCTAGGTCGGATAGCTGTTATTAAAATGAATGTCCTTCCTCATTTCCTTCACCCCGTGTGAATGCTTTTTTTGATGTTTCCCAGACAGATGAGGCATGTGGGCTGCACTGTGGCACAGTGGTTAGCACTGCTACCTCATACTGCCAGTGATCCGGTTCACTTCCCACCTCAGGCGACTGGCTGCATGGAGTTTGCACATTCTCCCCGTGTCTGCGTGGGTTTTCTCTGGGTGCTCCGGTTTCCTCCCACAGTAGAAAAATGTGCAGGTTAGGTGAATTGGCCATGCTAAATTGCCCATAGTGTTAGGTGAAGGGGTAAATGTAGGGGAATGGGTGTGGGTGGGTTGTGCTTCGGCGGGTCGGTGTGGACTTGTTGGGCCAAAGGGCCTGTTTCCACACTGTAAGTAATCTAATCAAAGGATTTTTTTTAAAAAATGGCTGGTTTAGCTCTTTTATCTGGCACCATAAGCGATTCTTTATCAAGCAAACAAAATTGTAACTGCCCCAAAGATTGTGGGGAGTTGATCACCCGATTAATCGCAATCAATTAAGTTTTTTTTCAACGTATTTGAGTGCCTGGGCCGCTGTGGTCTTGGCGTCACTATGGCTAGACATTGAGCCCTCTCAGACAAAGTGAACCCTTTTAGTCTGTCGTTCTTAGAGAAATTGACAACGTTTATGGAGTATTGTCAGAAACTAATGATGATCAATTCTGTTAAAGCATGAAGGACAATCCGTCAGATTGAGGGCAATACAGCCAAAACCATGTTTCTTAACCCCTATAATTGGAAGACCAGGTTGTCAACCAAGGATAATGGATTCCAGGTGTAAACTGTGGGCAGCAAGGGGGATACCTTGCTTGGGTGATTTAGAATTAGTAGAAGCCCTGCAGAGTGGACTCAGGTCCTTGGGCCCAGCAAGTCCACTTCGACCCTCTGAAGAGTGACCCACTCAGACCCATTCCCCTAACATGCTATATTTACCCTGGTTAATGCCCCAACTTACAGATCCTGGAACACGATGAGCGATTTAGCAATGACCAATTTATCTAACCTGCACATCCGCGTGACTGTGGGAGGAAACCTACGCAGACACAGTTGAGAATATACTAACTTCGGACAGCGAGTCACCCAAGGCTGGAACCAAACCCATGACCTTGGTGTTGTGAGTCAGCAGTGCAAACCACTGAGCCACCACGTGTTACTTGAGGGAGAAACAATTATATCATTTGGTCAAATAATTCGTAAGTATGGGCTACCTAGTAGAGACTCCTTCTGTTATTTTCGAAATTAGAGATTTGATTAAAAAATTACTTTGAACAGACACTTATAGATCCGACATAGAGAAGTGGGTTCTTACTGCGAAGAATACACTCTCTGTCAGTACCCTTTATCATTAGTTGGATAGTGTCCGCTCAGACAAGACTGTGAAGCTTCGTGACGTCTGTGCGAGAGAGTTGGGGTTTAGATCTCTTCGGAGACATGGGAGGATATTTGTGAAAATGCTCTAAGGATTTTGATCTGAAATAGGACCCATTCCATACAGTTGAAAATTCTTCACAGGGTCTATCTGACCCTAGATTTTCTGTCAAAATTCAAAGTTGGATTATCTTCAGCGTGTCCTAAATACAGAATGACTACAGGCACTCTGACTCATTGCATGTGGTCCTGCTGCAGGCTTCGTATATATTGGAGCTCTGCGGTAGGTGTGGTAGAGTGGGTCATTGGGACCGAATTGGAGATGGACCCGGTTTGTCTTTTCCTGGGCCTGCCCAGAGTATCTTACACAGATGCACATGGGAAAAAAATATATCCTTACTTTCTGGGCTAGGGAAAATATTATGTTGTGTTGTATGTCTGAAAACTCCACGGATCTGTTGGGACTTTGTAAACTCATCATGGAGAATATCCCTTTGGACTTTCACACCAGCATGGTGCAACAAAAAAACAGAGATTAATATAAGTCATAGAGTCATAGAGTCATAGAGATGTAAAGCATGGAAACAGACCCTTTGGTCCAACCCGACCATGCCGGCCAGATATCCCAAACCAATCTAAACCCACCTGCCAGCACCCGGCCCATATCCCTCCAAAACCTTCTTATTCATTTACCCATCCAAATGCCTCTTAAATGTTACACTTGTATCAGCCTCCCCGACATCACCTGGCAGTTCATTCCATACATGTACCATTCTCTGTATGAAATAGTTGCTCTGTTGTTCTCTATTATATCTTTCCCCTCTCACTCTAAATTTATACCCTCTCGTTCTGACGCCCCGACCCCTGGGAAAAGACTTTACCTATTTATCCTATCCATGCCCCTCATAACTTTGTAAAACTCTATTATGTCAGCACTCAGCCTCCGACGCTCCAGGAAAAACAGTCCCAGTCTGTTCAGCCTCTCCCTGTAGCTCAAATCCTCCAACGCTGGCAACATCCTTGAAATCTTTTCTGAACCCTTTCAAGTTTCACAACATCTTTCCGATAGGAAGGAGACCAGAATTGCATGCACTATTCCAACACTGGCCAAACTAATGTTCTGTACAGCTGCAACATGATCTTACAACTCCTGTACTCTAAACTCTGACCAATAAAGGAAACGCCTTCATCACTATCCTATCTACCTGCAACTCCCCTTTCAAGGAGATTTGAACCTGCACTCCAAGGTCTCTTTGTTCAGCAACACTCCCTGCGACCTTACCATTAAGTGTAAAAGTCCTTCTAAGATTTTCTTTCCCAAAATGCAGCACCTCGCATTTATCTGAATTAAACTTCATCTGCCACTTCTCAGCCCATTGGCAATTTGGTCAATCAGAGGTGACCCTCTCCGCTCTCCACTACACCTCCAATTTTGGTGTCATCTGCAAACTTACTAATTGTACCTCTTATGTCTGCATCCAAATCATTTATGTCAATGACAAAATGTAGTGAATTCTGCACCAATCCTTGTGGCACTGAATTTGTCACAGGCCTCCAGTCTGAAAAACAACCCTTCAGCATCACCCTATGTTTTCTACCTTTGAGCCAGTCCTGTATCCAAATGGCTCGTTCTCCATGTATTCCATGAGATCTAACCATGCCATTCAGTCTCCCATGGGGAACCTCATCAAATCCCTTACTGAAGTCCATATAGATCACATTTACCCCTCTGCCCTCCTCAATCCTCTTTGTTACTTCCTCAAGAAACTAAATCAAGTTTGTGAGACATGATTTCTCACGCACAAAGCCATGTTGACTATCCCTAATCAGTCCTTGCCTTAACAAATACAAGCACATCCTGGCCCTCACGATTCCCTCCAACAACTTGCCCATCACCAACGTCAGGCTCACTGGCCTATAGTTCCATGGCTTGTCCTTAACACCCTTCTTATACAATAGCACAACGTTAGCGAACCTCCAGTCTTCCAGCACCTCACCTGTGACTATCCATATTACAAATATCTCAGCAAGACGCCCAGCAATCACTTCTCTAGCTTCCCACAGAGTTCTGGGGTCACCTGATCAGGTCCTGGGGATTTATCCACCTTTACCCGCTTCAAGACATCCAGTACTTCCTCGTCTGTAATATCGACATTTTGCAAGGTGTCACCATCTATTTCACTACAATTTATATCTTCCATATCATTTTCCACAGTAAATACTGATGCACAATACTCGTTTAGTATCTCCCCCATACTTCATGTGCTAGGAAGAATATTCTGTTGTGTTGGATGTCTGAAAACCCGATTGGGTCTATTGGGTCGTTGTAAGCCCGTCATGGAGAATATCCCTTTGGACGTTCTCATTAGTATGGTGCACCGAAAAGCAGAGATTTATGTAACATATGGCAACCCTTTCTGGATTACCGCGATGCAGGCTTATTTGCCACTCTAAAAAGGACTATTATATAGCCATGACGATATTGTCTAATGAATCACATATTAGGAACTATGAACGTATGAATGTGTATCAGTTGATGCTCTCGAAGAACGAGATTTATCACTTTGTTATTATTTATTTATTATTTATTGTTTATTTTTGTTTTCTTCTGTCCGTTTAGAGACTTTAACTTATTTTGTATATACATGCACATGGGTGTAATTTTGTTCAGTTATTTGAGTTGTTTTGTTATTGGTTTAATATAATAATAAAAATATCTTTTTCAATAAAAAAGTTTGCTAAAAATTAAAATGCTAATATGGATAGATTAGAGTCCCAAATAACTCACATTAGAGAGACCACTCGTGGTGGTTTACGTTGAAGGTCACCACACGGGTGATAGGGTAAGGTTGAGAGAGGATCCCCTTCATGATAACCTCTGGGGAATTGAACCTGCGCTGGTGGCCTCCCTCTGCATCACAAACCAACCATCCAACCAACTGAGTGGGAGACTGTGTAACTGCTACACACAGAATCAGCCGCAGAAAAAGGGCAAGAGAAATTTTAGTGACAAGGAAAAAGGTGTATTTGATACAAAAATGTTCTCTGCTAGAAATTGCATTTTATAATGAGACAAGTGTTTGGAAGCTGTCTTTGGCTGAATACAATAAGGTGAGACAAGTGAAATAACCAGAATGACTAATTGTGATTGGATATCGATAACTATAAAATAAGTCCATGTTTTTGATTGGTCTGTGGAAAGCTTGCTGACTGTTGCATGAATTTATAAATCAGATGAAATATATTGTAAGCAGCGTCCGTCCCCATGAGAAATGCCTTCTGAACACATGCTAGAAGAAACCCGGGGTATGAAGTGTCTGAGAATCGTCTGCTCGGTAACAGAAACCTGGGGGTTGAATGACTGGAAGTTCCTGTAACATGGAGCTGAGAAAACCATCAGATCACCCCCAAACGTATTGAATGTTGGAGCATATTTGAAGTACTGAATGGTCTCATGATGGATTTTAATTGTGTGTGATTTGAAAAACGTGCATCTCTACTCCATTCCTCTTACATGTTACACACTGGGGCACTGCCGTTTTCCTGAAACTGGGAATAAGTTGGAACAATACCTGGAAAATTCCATAATTGGCATTCCCAGGACTATTCTATAACTATGTGGGTGGCATTAGAAAGGCAAGAGAGACAGAGAGAGAAGGTGCAGCATGCAGTAGTGAGAGTGGTGGAGCATGAGCCTTGTTCGGGGGTCGGTGCTATAACAGACATACAGTGAGTGTGAGGGAACAGAGAGAACACGGTGACCCTTAACCCTCCAGAGTGGGGAAGGTTATTGATGCTTTTCCTGTATTGCTGGACATTTCTTCAGACCATAGATACTGCACTGAGCTGGGTGGAGAGAGCAGACTATGCTCGGTGGGTCTGGTAGTGTGGCCCCCTCTGGGAAGAGAATGGTCCACTTTTGTACTTGCCCATCCACCAGGACCTCCATGTTGCTGTCGACAAACCGTGGTGTAATTTCCCCTTCGCTTCCATGTTTGGGGAAAATGTGCAGGGCAGCTCCAAAGTGAGAAAGCGCAACCGTGTGCCCATCGGCCTTTTCAAGATGGCACCAGTGTCAGTGATCACAGAATATCCAGGGGCATCCAGACGATTGTGAGTACCTCCAGTCATGATGGGTGGCAGAATCGGGCTGGCATTGAATGAGAGGGACACTATGGAGTGGGATGTGTAGTTAATGAGATGAGTTTGGTAAGATAGCACCAGGAAACTAGCTCGGCCTCGTGCAGACAACCCCTCTGTCACACCTAATTTAAATGTCACTGCGACAGTTTTTTGTTAGATTCAGCCCAGTGAGGTGAAGACTCTGCTGTCCTCACTCCCAGTTACAAAGCTGCAGAACAAATGCTCATCCAAAACTCTCCATCGCCTGAACTCACAGCAATATCCCTTTCACTCATAATTCTTCAAAATACAGACCCGTGTTGCATGATACTATCGAAATGTCTTCATTCTGAAACCTGTGAACATATCCTTCCATGACATTTTATCTCAGTCTCTCCACCACACCCCCGCCCCCCCGCATCCTATCTCCACCCCAAAACACACTCATTTACAGTCATATTGCACGAGACTGCCAGTATGACTGGTCATTTGGCCTAGCTGGTCCATGGCAACCAAAATGTACATCCAGACTCACCCCATTTCCCTGCCCTTGTTCTGTATCCCTCTAATCCTTTCCTATCTGTGTATTTGTCCAACTGCCTTTTCAATGTTGTTATTGTACCCACCTCAATCACTTCCACTGACAGCTCAGTCCATATGTGTACCACACTCTATGTAAAAAAGTTGCCCCTCAGTTTCCTTTTTATATTTTTTATCCTTTCCAAACATTAATGGATGTCCTCTAGTCATCGATTCACCAAACTTGAGAAAGAAGTTTGAAGTATTCACTCCATGCATGCCTCTCATGATTTTATAAGGGCTACACTTCTATAAGAACCCCCTCAGTTTCCTAAGCTGTAAAGAAATAAGTTCTAACCTCTCCAATCTCTGCCTATAACTTAGAGCTTATAGCCCAGGAAACATCACTGGAAATTTGTTCTGCATACTTTCTAGTTCAATAATATCCATTCTAGAGCAAGATGAACAAAACTGAACACAATACTCCAACTGCAGCCTTACCAACATCCTGTACAATTGCAGCATAACGTCCCAACTTCTATACTCAATGCGTTGATGAAGGCCAATGTGCCAACAGCTTTCTTCACTGTCCTGTGTATCTGTGACTCAAATTTCAGACAACCGTGCACCTGATCTCCAACGACCTTTTGTTCCACTACACGTCTTAAGGCACTATCATTCGTCATTAAACTCCTCCCTGGATTTGACTTTCCAAAATGCAAGACGTCACACTTATCTAAATTAAACTCCATTTGCTATTTCTCAGCCCACTTCCCCAGCTGATCAAGGTACTGCTGCAATTTGTGATAACGTTCCTCACTGCAAATGATGTCTCCTAATTTAGTGTCATCTGCAAACCTACTAACGTTGCGTTGTGCACTCTGGTCCAAATCATTGATATAGATAACAAACAGCAATGGGCCCAGGACCGACCACTAAGGCACTCCACTAGTTACAGGCCTCCAGTCTGACAAGCATACCTCCACCAAAGCCATTTGTTTCAGAACATTAAGCCAATTGTGTCGCCAATTTGCCAGTTTACATTGGAGTCCATGCGATCTAACCTTCTCGAGCGGCCTACCATGTGGAACCTTATCAAAGACCTTACTGAAATCCATATAGACGATGTCCACCATCTTTCCTCATCTACATTCCAGGTCACTTCCTCAAAAATCTCTATCAAACTTTGTCAGGCATGATCTGCCACGCACAAAGCTATGCTGACTGCTCCAAGTCAAACTCTGTCTTCCCAAATGCATCCATATCTTATATCTCCGAACCTTCTCAAGCGGTTTACCGAATACAGATGTGAAGCTTACTGGTCTATATTTCCCAGGCTTTTCTTTGCAGCCCTTCTGAATAAGGGCACTACATTTGCTACTGCCCAGTCTTCCGGGACCTTGCCCCTGAACTACCTTCTCTCGCCTTGTGCAGTGCTATTAGATATATCTGGTCAGGACCAAGAGATTTATCTGACTTTATGCATTCTAATATTTCCAACAACACCTCTACTGTGATATTGACTGTACCAAGATATCGCAACTAACCTCCCAAAGGTCACAGGTCTTCATGTCTTTCTTCATGATAAAAACAGAGGGGAAATTGAGGACCTCACCCATCTCTTGAGGTTTTGCACATGCATGCCCATTTTGGATTTTAAGGCGTCCTATCTCTCTCTAGTTGTTCTTTTTATTTCCTATACTGAATCTGGATTCATCTTCATCTGCTCAGCCAAGGCTATCTCATACCCCATTTTAGCCCTGCTGATTTCCTTCTTCAGTAAACTCCTTTAACCCATGTGTACCTCCAGAGATTCCCTTGGAACCAGCTGCCTGTACCTGAGCGATGCCTCCTTTCTTTCTGCTCAGAGCCGCAATATCTCTTGTTATCCAGGGTTCTCTCTTCCAGCCTCACTTTCCCTTCACCCTCACAGGAACATGCAGACCTTGAACTCGAGCTACCTCACTTTTGAAGCCCTCCCACTTTCCCGGGATCCTTTTATCTGGAAACACACTACTCCAATCAAGCCATGAAATCCCCTGTCTAATGTCAACAAAATTCGCCTTGCCCCAATTTAGAACTTGAATCTGTGGGCCAATTTTATTTCCCTACCATACCTATTTTAACATTAATACATCTCTGGTCACTTTTCCCAAAATGCTCCCCCACTTTATCTCCGTTACCTATCCTGCCCTGTTTCCCAACAGCAGGTCGAGTTTGTCCCTTCCCGAGTAGGACCCTGTATATGCTGCTTGTGGAAGCTTTCCTGAACACACTTAACAAATTACGTTCCACCTAAGTTCTTAACCCTCTGGAAGTCCCAGTCTATGTTAGGATAATTAAAATCACCTATTATGACAACCCTATTGCTCCTGCAAGTCTCGCCAATCTTCCTGCATATTTGTTCCTCTATTTCCCATTGATTATTTGAAGGCTTATAGTGCAACCACTATAACGTCACCAACCCCTCTTATTGTTTGCATCATTTACAAAATCTCATTGGTTATTATCTCAGTTATTTCATCTTTAAATACTAGAGTGATACGTGCCTTGATCAGAACTATTGGTATTTAAATTGTTTCCATTTACATCTCTTCCTCGGAGTGACTTTCACATTCGCAGCATCCCTTGTCAAGGCACAGTGGAGATATGGAGCTGTAAATGGATGGGAGCTGCACATCCTGTCAATTCCAACATTGGTTGCAAGTTTCCCACACTGAGCTGCGATCTAACACAGTGTTACCAAACAATGCAACAATCTGGGTTTATATATGAATGAACCAGTGCGGATTGCACAGCCCCCCACGCTCGACATTAAGCCCAGGATTATAGATCCAGCATTGGTGTGGGCTGCACAGAGTTTCACTCTGCACATAGCTGGGTTGGATTCAGCAGACACTAGCCGGATCTACACAGTGCTCCATCCTGAATATGTGAGTTAGATTGCGAATGTGAGAGAACTAAACATCCGGCTATGTCTTTATTTTTGTTTTAATTCTTGTGATTGGACTCTTCAAATCCTGACTCATCCAGTTAGACCCGACCCTCTGGATGAGTCATGGTAACTGTTGTTACAGCATCTGGGTCTGCAACATGACCAACAAATGGAGCAGAGGCTGCAGAGAGGACAGTCTCCGTAAAATGGAATGAGGGAATCACCATCAGATCAGCCGTGGTCCTAGTGAATGGTGGGGCAGAATTGAATGGACCACTGATGCAACATATTCATATATTTCTGTTTGTTCCAAGCAAACTCCCCTTCTCTCCCAGTGTCCCATACTATTGGGGAGTGAGTCACCTCCTCCTGTCCCTGCGTAATAGGATCCTTGAGCCTCACTATCCTCCAGATTTCCCTGTGCCCCAGTTTTGAGCAGTTGAGTGACTGGCTCCTGTTCATGTGTCCCAGTCTCGAACAGTTGAGTAACTGTCTCCTGTCCCTCTGCCCCAGTTTCAAGCAGTTGAATGACTCCCTCCTGATCCCAAGTTTGTGAAAGTCGATGTCCTCCTCCTGCTCCTGAGTAACAGGCTCCAATAGCTCTGTGCTCACCTGCTGCTCCTGTGGAATGGAGGTGAGGGACTGAATGGCCTCTTCACATTCTTTACAGCTTTTTCTTGACGAAAGACCTTTCCCCTGTTTCTGTAAAACACCATCAAATTCTGAATGATGTATTTTTGTATTTGACTCTCTGTAATTGAGCAAACAAGCCGATTGGCAAAATTCAGAAGCTGAATAGTCTCCTCCTGTTCCTGTGTTATAGACTGAAGAGTCAATAGACTCTCAGAGATGTACAGCACGGAAAAAGATCGTTCGGTCTGGTCATCCATACCGCCAAATATCCTAAATTAATCTCGTCCCCCTTGCCAGCACTTGGCCCATCTCCCTCTACACACTTCCCATGCATATATCCATCCAAATGCCTTTTAAATGGTGTAACTGTACCTGGCCCCACCACCTCTTTTGTCTGTTCAATCCATACACACAGCGGTCTCTGTGTGAAAATGTTGTCCCTCATGTCCCTTTTTAAATCTTTCTCCTCTCACCTTAAACTTTTGTTTTCTAATTTTGGACTCGTCTATCCTGGGAAGATATTGACTGTTTTCCTTATCTATGCCCCTCATGATTTTATAAACCCCTTTAAGGATCCCCCCCCCCCCCAGCCTCAACACTTGAAAATAGCCCCAGCCTATTAAAACTCTCCCTGTAACTCTAACCCTCCAACACCTACAATATTCTTTTAAATCTCTTCAGCACCCTTTCAAGTTTGACAACATCTTTCCGACAGTAGGGAGACCAGAATTAAAGGCAATATTACAAAAGTGGCCAACCCAATGTCCTGTACAGATTTAACATGTCATGCAAATGCTTCGACTCAAAGCACGCACCAATAAAGGGAAGATCACCAAATGCCTTCATCACTGCGCTGTCTACCTGTGACGGCACTTTCAAGGAACAGAGAACCTACACCACGAGTCTAGCTTTGCTGCCTCACAGGGCAGTGACCTGGGTTTAATTCCATCCTTGAATGACTCGCTGTGTGGAGTTTGTACATTCTCCCCGTTTCTGCATGAGTTTCCTTCGGGTGCTATGTTTTACTCCAACTGTATTAACATATACAGATAAGGATAGATTGGCCATGCTAAATTGGGAAATGCAGGCTCAGAGGGATAGGGCAGGTGTTTGTCCAGTGGGATACTGTTTAGAGGTTCGGTGTGCCCTCGATGGGCCGAAAAGCCTGTTTCCCCACTGTAGGGATTCGATAATTTCAATGGAGTTCTCCTTCACTGGCAGCTTTCGATAGGACACTACCTGTAAGTCTTACCTTGATTTGTCTTGCCCAAATGCAACACCTCATATGTAACTAAAATATACTCTATCTGCCACTCCTCGGTTCACCTCAGCAAAGTCTCATTATAGTCTGAGAGATCATTCCTTACTATCGACCACAACACCAATTTTGGAATTATCTACAAACTTACTGACCATACTTCATATAATCAAATGTAAATGATTTGTATCAGTGACAAAAGGCAGTGGACCCACTATTGATCTTTGCGGCACGCCACTGGTCACAGGTCTCCACGTTTAATGAACAAATGTCCATTGTCACGCCCTGTCTCCAATATTCAAGAAAATTTCGGATCCAAATGGCGAGTTCTCCCTGGATCCCAGCCAGTCTAACCTTGCTAACCAGTCTACCATGTAGAACATTTTGGTAATCTTACTGAATTCCATAAAGACAACATCCACTGGCCTGTCTTCATCAATCACCTTCATCACTTCCTCAAAAGATTACACCGAGTCAGTGAGACGTGATCTCCAATGTACAAAGCCCTCTTCAGTCCTTGTCTTTTCAAATGCATTTACATCCTTTCCCACAAAATCCCCTCCAACAATTTAGTCTCCATTGACGTCAGGCTCAGCGATCTATGGTTACCTGTTTTTTTTCCCTTACTTCTTAAATAATGCACTATGTTAGCAGCCCTCCAGTCTTTTGACACCTCACCTGTGTAAATCAATGATACAAATATATCAGCAAAATGCTGACCAATTTCTTTCCTTGCTTCTCACAAACATTTGGGATACAACTGATCAATTCACCTTTATGTGTTTTAAAATGTCAAACACCTCCTTGTAATATAGACACCTTTCAATGTTTCACTGTATATTTATTCATTCTCTCGCTCTTGTAATCTCCTCCTCATTAAATACTGAGGAGAATTTTTGTGTCATATCCCTCCAATCTCGGGTGGTTCCACACATAGGTAGTCTTACTGATCTTTAAGGGGCCCAGTTCTCCCCCTAGTTAATCTTTTACCATTAAAGGATTTGTAGAATTTCTTCAATGCCTCGTTAACCCTATTTCTAAAGCCATCTCGTGTCCACATTTTTTGGCCCGAATTCCCCGTTGACTATACACTTATTGCCCTTATATACCTATCGGGATTCACTTGATCTCAGCTCTGTTTACCTGACATATGCCTCCTTCCTTACCTTGACCATAACATCAATATATCTAACCATCCAGCACTCCCTGCACTCACCAGCCTTGCCCATCACACTAATGGGAACACGTTGGCTCTGGACTCTCTGAAACCACGTTTTGTTGGCCTTGCATTTACCAACCATCCCTTTACCTGTGAATAGGGTATTCCAATCAGCCTTTCACAGGGCTCACCTAACACTTTCAAAATTGGCCTTGTTCAAAGTTAGAACTTTAATGTTGACATCAGGTATTTCCTATTCCACAACTAATTGAAAACTAATATTTATGCGAAACAGACTTGAAAGTTAAATCAACACTTCCTGCCCCTCTATAATGGGCTCGAAAGTCTGACTAGGCTCCTCCTGTCCCTCTGTAATAGACTCAAGAGGCTTAATGGCCTCCTCCAGTTGTTCTAAACACACTCGAGAGGCTGCACGGCCTCCTCCTGTCCCTGTGTAACAGATCCGAGACACAGCAACCCATGGATTGTGAGCAGCCGTTAAACTGTATCTGATGGAGGTCCATCCTTTCTCAGATACAGAAACACAGACAACACAATGTACTGCAGGTGCTCTCTCAGTTACACTTTATGCAGCTGCAGCAACACATCTCTTTGTTCTGAATGATTCTGTTGACAAAATGTGCCAATATTCCAGCTTTCCACCTTTTCAAGTAGCAACAGGCGAATATGGGCTGAATGGTCTTCTCTTCTCCCTCTGTAAGAGGCCCATTGGGAGAGAATTTCTTCGGCCTGTTCCTGAGCAGCAGTCCCAATGCTCTATCTCAAGGTTATGAAAGGATTTGATAACAGGACATTAAAACCAGGATTGGCCGCACACTGGTCAATAAGCACCGTACTTTGTGTTCAGGTATCTAGAAACTTGCCCACAAACCCCCCCCCTTTTTTTTTATGCAGCCGATCAGTTATTTTATAACTGCCTCCTTTCATAAACAGAATAGAACATACATAGACCCCTGCAGTGTTCTGTTAATACTCTCATATACAAGGAAAAAAAGATATAAAATATTGAAAGATTTACGGTCCATCCCTCAGCAACCCTCATCCATTGCATCCAGTAAATGAAAAGTGATGAACTCGTTAACTGATCCTATTTGTTCAGTGACTGTGATTAATGCCAATCTCCATGGATTCTAATTATCCCAGTGGGGAGTTTCCATCTTTTAATGATAAATGGGCTCCGTTCAATGTGTCAACCCATAACATGAGCGGAACCATCACCGACAGCACTGACAGGGATTAGCAGATCCAGAGAGAAGGGGAGGAGAGATCAGAATCAGAGAACATGGGACTGGAATGTTCCAACAATGGAACAGAATCTGAGAACATTAGACAGGAATATTCCAACAATAGACAGGAGCTTAGCCAATTATGTTTGGTATCTTTCTGCATTTGATTGGATGCCCTTATCATTGCGGATCTATTACGCTCTTCTCATAATTCAATACTTTTATTATCCCTTCCTGGCTATCGTTGGTGTTATTGGTGAGTGTCACTATCCAGATTTGGTTTTTTATAAACCAGTTATGACTGTATTATAGTTATTTCATATCGTCTACACTTCCTGCCACTATTATTGTTCCAATCCAATCCAATCTCTCAATCTAGATATTCACTCTACAGACCAGTGCTAACTGCATCAATGAAGGTGTTCAATTACTGTCTCGCTCTCTGCTCTGGCAGTGTTACTCACGGATCTCTATGTTGAACTATTCAGTTTCAGGGGAGAATCATAATGCATCGTATCATTGCCTTTGCTGTTAAGAGCATGGAGGTCACCGTCTACTGTTCTGGTTACAAACTCCACTTCCTTCCACTGTTTCCATCCCATCCCTGGCCAATATCTGCAGCTGAAGCAGACAAGTCACAACTGTGGGATATCTCTTTGACTATGAGCTGATACTTGACACCATTCCCTGACATTTATAACTTGAAATACTCACTACTCCAGAATATATCTCACTGGTTTATTCCATCTGCTGTTTGAACCTTGAGCTATGAAGTACAGGCTTAATGAAGCCAATAATCTGCTGCTGACGGTCCCGGCTTCAAACCTGCCGAAGCAAATCTGATTCGACCTCACACCAAACTCCCATCCATCTGTCATTCATGTGCACGCGGATGTATATTGCTGTTTTGTCTGGCAATGCCTTTATTTTAACATTCTCAAACACTTCACCTCATCTGTCCATGAAACTTCCCTCGTTCTCTCTATTGATAAACAAAAAGCCTGCCAGCTCTTCTTATTTAAAATTGTTTTCTCCATGTGCGTTCCTTCTCAAACAATGAGTTTCGCATTCAACCACGCCTATCGCGCACACTGTCTCAGTCTCTGATGAACACACAGACAGAGCAAACCTTCCCATTATAGGCAGTAATCTGATGCAAGTATAGTTAGCATATGTTAGTATAGTTTTCAATACTCTCCAGATAGTGCAGTTCACTGAGCAACACACTAGCATGGTGTGCACAGCTCTCCATGCTGGGCTGTCATCTTGTCTCGGTTTATGTTTGTTTGTGGTGTTCGGTGAAGCAGATTCAGAATTTGATGTAACAAACCATTTCAGCTGATCTGACAATGCCTGTATTCAATGTTCTCATTCTTGTAATTTTACTCACGAAGATCTCACTTCTGCAGTTAGTCCCACTGCCCTGTCTTTTTCCCCATATTTACACAACATCTTTTCAGTTAATTAACTGCCTGTTTCTGTCTTTAATGTGAATCTCTCTGTCCCTTTGTATCTTTCCCTGGCCTTGGGTTTTGTCTCCCTAATGTATCGAGTGCTGGCATTGTGTAGCTCCGAAATAATGAAATGGCGTGTGTCAGGCTGTTGTTCACTTCCCGGTGTGTCCCATGTGCTGGTTCATGGACAGGTGTATTTCAGAAGTTATGAGACACATCCTTGTAACTTGGTGTGTACCTGTGGCTGTCCCTCTCAGGTGACCTTGCGATCAGTAACACGAGGAAGACCACTGAATAAAGGACCAGGCATCTAAATTGCCTGACAATGCTGTCACTTTTTTAATAAAAGGTTATTTTCTCCTTATTTTTAGTAAGAGGTCTTAAAGGCCAAACTTCCTACTGAAAACGGCTCAAGTAAATAACTTATGGGGGTTTTAGGGTTTTTAATAAATAGTAGTAACCATGGCCAGCTCGCATAGACCAGGCTTTCTAGGTTTCTTTTCATTGTAGCAATAATAATCACCAGGTGCTTGGGGTCCCAGAACGGGTGTAAGTTTTAGTAAATTATCCCTAGCTGCTATTCTCTCTGGAAGCTCACTTGATGCTCTTTCCTCCTGGATTGGAGAACTGTATGCAAGAATGCATGTTTGAATCTTCCTTTTTGCCAAGGGGTGTGTTTAGGTGATTGTAGTATATTGGAACAGTTCTTTTGTAGAAGGTACTGTATCCATTATTCTGTTATGGTTTCCAATAGTTAAGTTAGTCTAAATTCCTCTTCATTGTGTATGGATTTTGATTACAGTGTTTAAATACATTGTGTTTTGTTTAATGGCGAGTGATTTGACGAGTACCATCACATCTGGAACACCCACTTCACATCTTCCTTTAAAATAAGGAAAGGTTGGCATCCAAGATAGCTCCTTAAACAAGTTTGAGTCAGTCTGGTTGGTCTATTGCAAACTGGAGACTCTTATCTGGTTCTAAATCGGTAGCACCAAATTGGGTTTAGAATTACAATCCCTACAGTCCGCAAACAGGCCATTCGACTCAACAAGTCCACACCAACCATCCGAGGAGTAACCTACTCAGACCCATTCCTCAATCCTATTATTACACATTTACCCCGACTAAGGCACCTATCCCACACATCCCTGAAAACTACAAACAATTTAGCATGGCCAATTCACCTGACATGCACACTTTTGGATTGTGGGAGGAAACTAGAGAATCCAGAATAAGCTCATGCAAACACTGGAGAGTATGCACTGGGAGGGTATTGGGTTCAAAGGTCCTGTATGGTAGTTGTTAGTGTCTTTGGTTCCGGATGTTGAATTCGGATGGTTTAAACAGTGTGTTGAGTATAAAGACAATTTTCGTCACTAAGAGTTCTCTGGGTGTGGAAGAAGTAAAGTTAGGGGTTTTACAAAAGGTAATGAAGGGAAGCTGTAGGAATTGGCAGACAAGCTGGAGTTGGGGTTGTGTTTGTCTGTGCGAAAATGAGAGATAATTACAGCTAGAGCTCGGCAATTACATTTGGTGGAAACGCCATCAGAGTCTTTGGAAATGGCTAGAATTCAATTTCAAATGAGGCTCCTTGAACATGAAAAGGAATTGAAACAGTTTGAATTATGATAAAAAGTTGAAATAAAAAAAAAGGAAATGAAGACGAAAGAGAGAAAAAGAGAGAAGAAAAGCAGAGAGTTTCAACTTCAAAAGTTAGTAATTCGAGAGGAAAGTTGACATAGAAGGTGGAGATGAAGGCAGACAGTCGGCTGGATAAGGAGGATAGTGAGGATGAGCAACCCTATATAGCAAAAGGACTGATGGGGATCTGTTTAAGTACATCCAGGTATTATCTAAATTTGATGAGAATGATGGAGGGAGCCTTTTTAATATCATTTCAGAAAATGGCTAAACAAATGCAGTTGCCAGAGAACATGTGGATTTAGTTGATTCAAACAAAGCGGATAGGCATTTGCATCCCTATCAGAGGAGGTATCTGCTGAGTATGAGGAGGTAAAGAAAGCCATTTGAAGTGCATATGAGCTTGTGCAAGAAGTTGACAGACAGTATTTCAGGAATCTAAAATAGCATGCCTGGTTAAACGCACGTTGTGTTTGAAAGGATCAAACAAATTTTGAAAGGTGGGGAAGGGTATTAAAACAGAGCAAACCTATGACCCTGAGAGAGATTCTTATTTTGGAGAAGTTCAACAATTTACTTCCTGCAGTCATGAGAACTCATGTGGAAGAGCAGAGAGTAACAATGGGAAGGTTAGAAGCTAAAATGGCTGATGATGATGATTGAGTTCAGAAATCAAAGTTTGGTTTCTGTGAGAGATTGAGAAGAATGTGTGAGATTTTCTTAGAACATATCCCTGTGAGAGTAAGGTTTACTGGCATAGGCCAGGAGTAGCAGGTAAAGAGGTTAAAGCATTAAGAGGCAAAGAAGGAGGTAATTCTTTTATGCTGAGACATGAGGAGCTATGTCATTCAGAAGGACTATGGGAGAGATGAGAAGTGCTCCATTATGTAACGTGTGGTTGGAGTGTCCAGTGGAAACACCAACAGATTGATTCCCCAATGGGGAAGGAGGCCTTGAGCTTGGTGTTGGTGTTACAACATTTCAGCATTTAAATTGCAAATAACGTATCTGAGACAAATCGTTTTCACTGATCGTGACCCCTTAAAGTTTTTGGAGATGTTTTGGGAGAAAAATACCAGTCTGTGTCGACTGAGCTTATTATTTCCGCCATTCAATATGAGATTATACATGTGACAGGGTTAGAAAATCTAAGTTTTGACACGTTGTAGAAACTTGAGTGAAGAAAGACAAAGGCATTCTGTGGCAGGAGTAAAATGACTGAAATCGAATCTCGTGAACATTTGTATGCTCAGAGTCAATGTAATATATATGCATTGCAGTCAATAGACAATAGACAATAGGTACAGGAGTAGGCCATTCTGCCCTTCGAGCCTGCACCACCATTCAATATGATCATGGCTGATCATTCCTAATCAATATCCTCTTCCTGCCTCATTTCCATAACCCTTGATTCCACTATCTTTGAGAGATCTATCCATCTCTTTCTTAAATGAATCCAGAGGCTGGGCCTCCACTGCCCTCTGGGGCAGAGCATTCCACACAGCCACCACTCTCTGGGTGAAGAAGTTTCTCCTCATCTCTGTCCGAAATGGTCTACCCCGTATTATTAAGCTGTGACCTCTGGTTCGGCACTCACCTATCAGCAGAAACATGTTTCCTGCTGCCAGAGTGTCCAATCCTTTCATAATCGTATTTGTCTCAATCAAATCCCCTCTTCGTCTTCTAAACTCAAGGGTATACAAGCCCAGTCACTTCAGTTTTTCAGTGTAAGGTAATCCCGCCATTCCTGCCACTCTACTCATAGAGGAAGATTAGGAGGTCTAAAATGAATCCCTTTTTGTATATTGATGGATCATTTTATTAAAGGTGGAGTTGTGAGTATACTATCACTATAAAAAGGTTATTTTATCTAGGGATTTTTTTTTGAAGAGAGGTTATAAAGACAGAGGTGCAGAAATGCTGTCTGAAAACAGTTTAAGTAAATAATTGAGAAAGCCTTTAGGTTTTATTAAAACATTGGTAACAATGGATGGGCAGCGGCCAGCTCTCCCAGACCAGGTTTTCTTGGTTTGTTTTTAGCTGCAGCATTCAGAAGCTGTTGAGGATCCCGGAAAGGGTTGGAAGTTTCAATACCTGATCCCCAGCTGCTTTTCTCTCTGAGATCTCTGTTGATGTCGATATAACTTCGATCGGAAAACTGCATGTAAGGATCTGTATTTGAATATATCTTTGTGCCAAGCAGTGCATACCAAGAAGATACGGTATCTATTGTTTGTGTAAGTGTTCAAACAGAAAAGCTATTTCAAAATGTTCTTTTCTTTAAGTGCATTTTAACTAAAGCATTTCAATAGATTATATTTTGCTTAATGTCGAGTAGTTTGACCAATCACAACATATCTGGAACGCAAACTTCACATCTATTTGAAAAATAAGGAAAGGTCTAAGCGACCTTCTTAAAATATTTTGCAGGGATCTGGTCTGGTCTACAACACTTATAGTTGAGGAGTTTCTGACTGACTCTTATTGAAAATGTAGTGGAGGGGTTGGGGATGGTTTGCTGGAGGTTTGTGCTGTGAGCTGCCTGAGACATTCAGGGACACATGAGGATTTGCTGACCCATCTTTGGGTGGAGCCTGGGGACTGTAGTTACAGCGTCTGGGTCAGTAACATGAGCAACAAATGGAGCAAAGGTTACAGAGTGGGGAAACACTGAAAACACAGAGTTAGTATATGTGTGGAAAGGGATCTGTTGGAACCACCCGAGTTTTCCATTAACAGCATCGCAAGCTACACTTAATCCAGGAGCAGAGTGTGAGGGGACACTGATTAAACAAGGAGCTGGTCACAGAGCAGTGTCACCTCCTTTAACGCGTCCTGCAGCTTCACCCCAGGGGAAAGGACGGTGCTGCCAGTGGCTGTTCGGGTCACAGTTTCATTCAGCTTCTATGTTCTGGAACTTTCCAAACAGGACTGGGTGACATAGCAGTCATAGCCCAGTATGTTGCCATCAATGTAACCATTCGGTGACAGAGGATATATATGGTGGATGAGGTAAATACATTGTTTCACCCTCATCAGGGAGCTGCTGGGTGTATCCAGTATAATGGGATTCCCGATGGTGTACATGGCATCTGCAGAGTACCCATGTCAATGGGGAGAGGTAGAGGAACTGAAGTAGCTCTCTCTCTGTTAATGTTACCGTGTGTCCATGCACAGTACACTATGTTGGTGAATACCTCTGTCCTGACAGCAGCCACAGTTCCTTCATTCACAAGCAGACAGCAATCCCATCGTCTTCGGGTCTCCATGTAGAAAGGAATGAATGTATCTTGGATAAAGGCCGTCCCCTTAATACATGCTTGAAAACAGTATCCCCATCACCAACCAAACACTTCAAAACATTCCATGTGTACGGAGAGCAATGGGGTCACTTGGAGTGTCTGGGAGCAGACGATCAAGATGGAGAAAAACCTCACATGTCTGAACGGGTCTGAGAGAACCCCCCAGGACACAGTATCATTAATCCCTGTAATCCCTCTCCATTTCAGTAACATACTGCCTTCCATTATTACTGTAAATGAAATTACAGGTTATATCATGTTATATTGCACCTGCCAAATTATTATCCATTGCCTTTACATCTCTTGATAATTTAATCTCTTGCTTATCACAGCAACATGACCAAACTCAGTATCTCTATATCTGTTCCATCCTCCTGATCATTGATACAGATTGTAAATAGTGGAGGACCCAGCACTGGTCACTGTGTGACTCCACTGGTGACGTTCTGTCAAAGTGATTTAGACTGATTTTTCCGGAGTACCTGCTTCCTGTTTGATACACAGTCCTCTCCCATTACTGTGTAACACAGTGGAAAAGCTGAATATGAATGAGGAGAATCAGTCAGGAATCCAAACTCTCGAATCTACTCCGCCATGGAATACAATCTTGGCTGATGTCATCGCGACCACTGTTCCACATCCCTGCTATCTCTCGATCGTTAAACTCTGGTCTCTTGTTGGAAATTGCGGCTGATGAAAAAAATATCCACTCCACATCTGCACTTTCAATTATATTTCGCATTTTACAGACCTCAATGAGCTCTCCTATCGTTCTTAAAAAATCGAGAGTATAGGCCTGAACTGCTCAATTTCTCTTCATAAGACAAACACTTCAAATGTGGAATCATTCTAATGAAGCTCTTCTGAATTGCGTCCAATGGAAACACCTCATTCTGCAGGACACCCAAACTGTACTCCAGTTGCAGCCTCACTAATGCCTTGCATAGCTACAGCAACACTCCCTACCTTTCTACTCTATCCTTTTACAAATAAACGATGAAGTTATACTTGCATTTCTCAGTATTTGAAGTACCCGCAAGCAAGTTTTCTGTGATATGCAAGCAGGCACCCAGATCCCTCTGCACTTAAGCTCTTTGAAGTTTCTCTCCATTTAGATAATAATTTGCCTTTTTATTAGACTGGCCAACTTGAATAACCCCATATTTATCCACTTTAGTTTTCATTGCCAAATGTTTGCCCATTCATCCAATCTATACATATAGTTTTTAAATCTCTTGCATCATCATTCCGAAGTAATTTCCCGCCAATGTTAGTGTCATCTGAAAATGTAGCTATAGTATTTTCTATCCCGTCAACCGAGTAATAATGTCGATCCCAAATGGTTGAGGCATGAGAACCGAAATCTATGGCACCCAACAAATTGCATTTTCCAATATAAAATGATACATTTAATTCATCTGACTGCATTTTGTTGGTTTACCAATCCTCCATCCAAGCCAATAAATTACTCCTAAACTGATGCTGTCTGATCTTACCACTCACTCTTTGGAGAAGCGACATATCCGATGCCTTCACAAAGACCAGATATATTCCATCTCCAGGATTCCCACTATCCACCTTGTTTGTCACAACTTTAATAATTCAAGAAAACACCTCAATCGTAGTTTATCTTTTGTAAAACCATGTTGAGTCCGATGGATTGTGGTTGACGTTTGCAAATGTCCTCAACAATGGATTCTAATAATTTGCCTTAAATTACAATACTTTATTGTGACATTTTACTCCCTAATGTATACAGCTATTTTAAGTTCTTCCCTTTCTAAAACCTTTACGTTTTCTTTGAATTCCTGTTTGATGGGCAAAAGGGTTTTAAGAGATGTGCTCCAATTGCTGCATAAGCGGTATGTGTGGCTGACTGGACTCATCATCCTGCTGGTGTACAAAGTCAATGGGATGAAGTCTTTCTGGGGTTCCCATGTTGTCATCCAGAAGGCCAGAATGACCACCTCCTGTTGATGCGTTAGAGGGGTGGGGGATTATGGAATCTTCCCATTGCTGTGTAACATTTTGAGGGGCTGATGGGTCTTCTCATAATTTCTCCATAATCGGTGGAGATACTAAACGGTCTCCTCATGTATCCCAGAGATGGGACGAAGGGAGCAAAAGGTCTTCACTTGTTCCCATACAACAGGCACGTGTCTGAATTACCTCCTCCTTTCTCATGAAAGAAGTCTCAGATAGTTTTTATCCTAACACATTTCCCTTGCAAAAGATTCGGTGGGTCTGAATGGCCTCCTGTTATCCCAGTGTAACAATCTCCAGTCATTGTGTGACCTCTTCCAGTTCCTTTGTTACGGACTTGAGGAGGCTGAATGGACTGATCCTGTTGCTGTGTAACAGGATACTGGTGCAGCATTGCCTACTCTGGGTCCAGTGTTATAGATTCAAGGGGCTGATTAGCCTCCTCCTATAAATATACATCAGGCTCGAGGGGCTGAACAGCCTCGTCCTATTCTGGTGTAACAGGCTCGAAGGCCTGAATATCCTCCTGTTGTTCCTGTGTAACAGGCTGGAGAACGGAATGGATTCCCCCACGATCTGTGTAATTCTCTTCAGTTCTTGGCTCCTTACTGTCATCAATGTTGAAATAAGATCATCCTTTATTTTTGTAAACTCCAATGGATACTGGATGAACCTGATCATCCTTTCGTTATAAGCTAGCACGTTCATAGCAGGAATCAGCTGAGGGAACCATCTCTGAGCTGCCTCCAACATAACAACATCCTTTCTTCATTGAAGAGGTTAAATCTGTACACACTACTCCAGATGTGATCTCACTAAGATCCTGTACAGCAGCAGCAATGCTTTACCAGCCTGCTGTAAGGTTCCCACCCAGGTTAGAGCTGTTTCAGCACGCTGGGGCAAATATAGAGCATTTATGAACGATCATTGTCCTTCTCTACTTCACTAGCATAACGGGAGATCTGGAGAAAATGTCACAATGATGCTTAAGAAGATCATAAATGATGTGGCGAGATGATCTCTACCATTAATCTCCCCAAATCCCACATCGCTCAGATTCTCCAGAATCTAGTAAGGTGGAGTGCAAAAACAGCAAGGAGAAGGAAACATTGATGGGAGTTATATATCAAAGTGAAAGCTGCAATACAAATGCTGGACATGTTATAAAACGGGAAATGAGATATACACATTTGTGGCTACTGCAGTAATAACGTACTGTTGACATTATATCTAAACTGTGTTAACCCAACTGAATGCTAATGCTGGGAAAAATGGATTTCATGAGCATGTGTTTGATAGCTGGCATTAACATTTTGTCGAGCACTGAGCTAGAGATCAGGTTATTTAGAAATTGATGTTGAATGATCAAAAGAACTAATTGAAAACTTTGCTGTAAAGGACCTTTTGGGAACAGTGAACACAATGCATTGATTTTCTTTTATGCTGTTTGAGTACACGGTAGTTTTTGTTTTATTTGAAGTAACTGTTATAAATCTGAATCATGCAAGCCCTGAAGGTGTGAGGAGAAATTGGGGACTGCAGATGCAGGAGATCAGAGTCGAAGAGTGTGGTGCTGGAAGATCAGAGTCGAAGACTGTGGTGCTGGAAGATCAGAGTCGAAGAGTGTGGTCCTGGAAAAGTACAGTCAGGCAGCGTACTAGGAGAAGGAGAATTGACGTTCTGGGCATAAGCCCTTCATCAGGAATGAGGCTTATGGATGAAGGGGGGCTGAGAGATAAATGAGAAGGCTGTGTGGCAGGAGGGAGGTAGCTAGGAATGCGATAGGTAGATGAAGGTGGGGTTGAAAGTGATAGGTGATGAAGGGAGACAGAACGCCTCATCTACTACATACATTAAAGCCAATGTGGTCTTCTCTACATTGGTAAGGCAGGTGGATCATTTCAGAGAACATATCTGGGATAGCCACATTGACCAACTCCACCGCCTTGTGGCTGAGCACATTAACTCCCCTTTCCACTCTGCCAAGGACGTGAGAGTCCTGGGCCTCCTCCATCGCCAAACCCTAACCACCCGAAGCACAGATGAAGAAAGGCTCTTCTTCTACCTTGGGACCCTCCAACCACAGAGGATTAATGTAGGTTTCACCGGTTTCCCCATTCACCCTAACTCCACCTTTTCCCAGTCCAATCTTCCAACTCAGCATCCTCCCCCCTTTTGAACGTTCCTATGTGTTCATCTTCCTTCCGATCAATCTGGTCCACCCACCTCCCCGACCTAACCCTTTCAGCCTCATCTTCCACTATCTAGTAGATCACAGGAATTAGCTTCGAAAAATGCCAAGTACCGTAGTAAGCCAGGGGATTCGGAGAAATATAGGACCCAGTAATGGATGACCAAGAAAAGAAAATCAAAAAGCGAAAAAGCATAAAAACAAAAGAAAAACATAAAGACTGCTAAAAAAAAGTACATCAGTGTATGAAACAAAAATAAAAACAAGGTCAAATATGGAACATGGGTGTGCGGACAGAATAATTTATTGAAGACAACAGAGAAATCGCAGGGAAAAGAAACAGTTTCTTTGTGTCTATCTTCAAGGCAGAATATCCAGAAATTCTCCCAGAAATACCAAGTGACCATGGGGCTTGTGTAAGTAAAGTCTAAGATTATTCTTATAAGTGTTGAGGTCATGTTTTAAAAGAAAGCTGGATTGAGTATTTATAAATCTGACAGATCAGATGTACTTGATACAAGAATTTCAGAGGAAGCAGCAATAGGCATATTGATAGCATCGCAGATTATCACGTTGTTTTCCAATACATTCCCGAAAGATATTTAGCCAATCTGGATAAGGCAAAGGTTACAAATATTATCCAACAGTTTAAGAAAAGATGAAGATGGAGAGTGGTGAACTACAGATCAGTAACTTGTCATCCGCGGTCGGGTGTCTGTTGGGCTCGATTATAAAGAACGTGTTACTGGATATATAGAAGGTAATGGGAAAACTGGGGAGGATGATAATGCATCGATGAAACGAAAACCATAAGCAGCAAACATTTTTTGGAATGGTTTGAAGATGATTCTTGTGGACATAGGCAATGAGGAGCTAATGGATAACGTATCTTTGGATATTCAAGAGGACCTTTTTTAAGAACTCTCCCACTAACATCATAAGAAAAGTTAAAGTAAAAGGAATTGGGAAGAATTAGGTGGCACAGTGGTTAGCACTGCTACCTCACAGCGCCAGAGACACAGGTTCAACTCTCGCCTCAGGTGACTGACTGTGTGGCGTTTGCACATTCTCCCCGTGTCTGCGTGGGTTTCCTCCGGGTGCTCCGGTTTCCTCCCACAGTCCAAAGATGTGCAGGTCAGGTGAATTGGCCATGCTAAATTGCCCGTAGTGTTCGGTAAGGGGTAAATGTAGGTGTATGGGTGGGTTGCGCTTCGGCGGGTCGGTTTGGACTTGTTGGGCCGAAGGGCCTGTTTCCACACTGTAATGCAATGTAATCTAAACACAAGCAAATAGGAAACGAAAAATTAGGTTTACATTCATGTGAATGTAATTGAAATATAGAAGATGCCATGCGCCAGCTGCACAGAGTGTTGCTGAGACTAAACTGAGAGTATTGTGTCCCGTTTGGAGTCCCAATCTAAGATAGAATATACTACAGACGAACTGCAAAAGGTATTCTCCAGATTAATCCCTAAAATGGCAAGATTGTCAGATGTGGAAACTCAGCCTGTGATCTCGAGTTTCAAAAGATGAGAGGTGATTTTACTGAAACTTAGAAACATAGAGGGGAGACAACAACCGAGGGACATGAAGAAGTGCAAGCAGGAGAGATGAGGGAGAATCCCATGATATTCTACACGGACAAGTAGAACAGAATAATCAGCAACAGTTCGTGTCCATTAGAAACCAAAGGGGCAATCTGTGTGTCAACCCGGAGAACATTGATAGATTGTTACATGTAAACATCACAGCTGTTTTACTTGGGAGAAGGAGGATGCAGGTACAGAATTCAGGAAGATGGACTGGAAAGCTCTTGGAAAGAGATTGATGTAAAATACGAGCGGCGGTTTGAGGCTTTGTCTGGTATAAAATTGGACCAATCTGCAGGTCTGGATACTGTTGGAGTCAAGGGAGGAAAGACGCTGACTGGAAATTTTAATTAGAATCTGACAATAGGGGAGGTGCCAGAGGACTGGAGAACAGCTATTATGATTGCACTTCACAGTAAGGGTGGTAGAGATAGACCAGGAAACTATAGACGAGCGAGTATTAAATCACTGTTCGGGAAACTACTGGAGAAAATAGAGAAGGAGAAAATTGAACTCCAATCAGAATGGCATGGCTTGATCAGGGATAATCATCATGACTTTATCAGAGTGAAGTCACACTAATGGAGTTGATTCAATTAGTTTGAGGAGGTCGCTTATTTAGTTTTGATGCAATGCCTTTGACAAAGTTCCACATGGGAAACTGAAAAAAAAATAAAGTTAAATCTCAGAGTATCAAGGATAACTTGAAAAGTTACAGCGAAAATTGTCTTAGTGTCAGGAGGCAGAGGGTGGTGGGAGAAGGCTGTTTGTGTGATTGGAGACCAGAGTCCCCTGGTGTACCACAGGGATCAGTGCTGTGTCCCTTATTGTTTGTAGCATTCATAAATGATATAGATGTGAATCTGGAGGGGGAGTGGGGGGAGGGGTGGGAGTTGTGCTAAGTAAGTTTGTGTTTGACACAAAGATTGGCCGGGTGGTTGGTAGTGAGGAGGAAGTTCTGATTTTGCAGGAAAATACAAGTGGAATGATCAGATGGGCAGATCAATGGCAGATGGAATGTGATCCTGATAAATATGAGGTGATGTACTTTGGAAGGAGGAACTAGACATGGGGTGTACACAATGATTGGCAGCACACTAGGGAGCTCAGAGGGTATTTCTCCACACATCCCTGAATGCGACTGAACAGGGTAATGGACTAGTTAAGAATTGAACCGTGGGTGGAGCGTTTATTAATCATGGAGAAGATTATAAGTGCTATACAGGGCTTGGTTTAGTCCATGATGGAGTACTGTATGTCGGTCTGGGACCCTCATTACAGGAAGGATGTGATTGTACTGGAGGGGGTTGCAGAGGAGATTCACCAGGATGTTCCCTGGGATGGAGCATATCAGCTATGGAGAGAAGCTGGATAAGCTCGGGTTGTTTACTTTGGACAGAGAGGCTTAGGGGGATGTGATTCAGAAGGATAAGTTAACAAGGGGCATCGACAGGGTGGACAGACAGCAACTGTTCCTTCTAGACAGAGGGTCAAGAACAAGGGACATCACGTTTAAAGTGAAGGGTTTGAGGTTCAGAGAGGATTTAAAGATGACGTTTTCTTCACCCAGAGGGTGTTGGGGTCTGGAAAGTAAATTCTGAGAGGGGGGTTATCAAGGTTAACCTCTCAACTGTTAAAAGTACTTGGCCAAGCACTTGGAAGTGCCATAACATTCCAGGCTATCAGCCTTTTGTCGGAATGTGGGACTAATATAGATCGTGCTGTATTTCTGTTGGCACAGAGACTATGCTCCTGTGAGTATATGATGTGGAAGGTCAATGATTGAGCCGCTTTACACAAGAATTGATGGGTTTCTGAAGATAATGTTCACAAAGGTTATAAGAGTGAACTGTTATAGCTTGTCAAATTATGTCAATGTGAGAAGTATGAAAAAGAAGTGGAGGTTTTTTCCAGTTTGAAACCAGAGAATGGAGAATGGGAAACAGGGAAATGGCAAAACTATGAATCCACTGCTTCAGTTCTGTCTTCACAGTACACAGACAATACCAGGAAAACCAAGTCTGGCGTGGAAAACGAAATAGTACATGGAACATAGAACATAGTAAGTAAATCGTTTGGGAGAAATGATTGGGACTGAAAGTAATGGTCATAGACAACACTAACACAGGTTTATGAAATGGGAATTATGTTTGAGAAACAGACTGGGAGAGAAATGAAAGAGAAGCAATGGATGTAAAACATGTGGATTTTCAGAAAGATTTTGGTAAAGCTCCAAGCCTAGTTTGCAAAATCAAATCTTCGTGGATTGGGGTGAATATATGGCCATCCTTCTAGAATGGGACAGCTGGCAGGAAACAGTGAATAGAAATAAACAGACTTGTGAAGCAACAGCCTGACATTGTATTTAAGGTCTGATTCTGTGAGTATGACTATACCCCTGACACCCCATCACCTTCCCCGGATATCTCCTCTCTCACCAGCAGGACAGACAAAGCAGAAGTGGTGGCACCGTGGGATACAGTTTGAAGGGAATTGTTCTGGGAGTCCTCAACAGTGACTCTGTATCCCATGAACTCTCATGGCGTTAGTTTACACATGGGAAAGGAAACCTCCTGCTGATTACCATGTACCAGCCTCTTCCAACTGATGAGTCAGTACTCCTCCAAGCTGACCAACACTTGGAGGAAGCTCTGAGGGTGGCAAAGGCACAAAATGTACTCTGGGTTAGGGACGTCAATGTCCACAAAAAGAGTGGTTCACAGCAGCATTACTGATTGAGCTGGTTGGGTCCGAAAGGATATAACTTCTCGACTCGGTCTGCGGCAGGTGGTGAAGGAACCCACAAGAGGGAAAAGCCATATTTGACTACAGCCTTACTAATCTGCCAGCTGCAGAAGTATCTGTCCATGGCAGTATCGTGTAAAAGTGACCACTGCATAGTCATTGTGGAGATAAAGTCACACTTGCATATTGAGAATAACCTCCACCATTTTAGGTGGCACTGTCACCATGCTAAATAGGACAGACTTTGAACAGATCTAGCAGCTCAAGTCTGGGTTTCGATAATATGTTGTGGGTCATCAAAAGCAGCAGAATTGTGCTCCAGCACAACCTCATGGCCTAGCATATCCTCCTCACAACAATTACCATCAAGCCAGAGGATCAACCTTGATTCAATGGAGTGTGCAGGAGGGCAGGAGCAGCACTGGGAATACCTGAAAATGAGGTGTCTGCCTGATGAAGTCACCAACCATGACTACCTGCGTGCCAAACAGCATAAGCAGTTCGTCATAGACAGAGCTAAGTGATCCCACAAGCAACGGTGCAGATCTCAGCTCTGCAGTCCTTCTACTTCTAGTAGAGAATAATTATGGACAATGAAACAAGTAATCGGAGGAGGACATTCCACAAGTATCCCCATCCTTAATGATGGAAGAGCCTAGCACTTCAGTGCAAAAGATAACGTTCATGCATTCGCAACAATCTTCAGTCAGAAGTGCTGAGTGGATGATCCATCTCGGCCTCCTCCAGTGGCCCTCAACCATTCAGTTACCAGTCATCAGCCAATTTGATTCACTCCACAAGATATCCAGATTCAGTTGGAGACACTGGATACCTCAGAGGGTACATAACCTGACAACATTCTGGCAATAGTACTGAAAAGTTGTTCTCCAGGCCTTGTCACTGCCCTCACCAAGCTGTTCCAATACCGTTACAACAACATTTCCCCGATTACATGGAAAATTACCCCATGTATCTCCTGTATATAAAAAGCAGACCAAATCCAATCCGGCCAATACCACCGCATCAGTATACTCTCGATCATCAGTAAAGTGGTGGAAGGTCTCAGTGCTTTCAAGCAGCACCTGCTCAACAATACCCTGGTTAATGACGCCCAGTTTGGGCTCCACCAGGGCCACTCAGCTCCTGACCTCATTACCGTGGTTCAAACATGGACAAAAGAGCTGAATTCCAGAGGTGGGGTGAGAGTGATAGCCCTTTAAATCAAGGCTGCCTTCGCCCAAGTGAGGTATCAAGGGGTCTTAGCAACACTGGAATCAATGGGTATCAGGAGCAAACTCCCCGCTGGTTAGAATCATACCTGACACGTAGGAAGATGGTCATGGTTGATAAAGTTCAGTCAACTCAGCTCCAGGATAAATCTGTCGGAGTCCCTCGGGCAGTGGCCTAGGCCCAAACATCTTCAGGGCTGCTTCATCAATGACCTTCCCTCCATTTTAAGGTCAGAAGTGGAGATGTTTGCCAATGATTGCACAATCTTCTGCAACATTTGTCGCTCCTCAGATACTGAAGCAGTCCATGTTCAAATACAAGACCTGGACAGTATCCAGGCTGACAAGTGGCAAGTAATATTCACGTCACACAAATGCCAGACCGTGAACATCACGACTAAAATACAATCTAACCTGCCCCTTGGCATTCAATGGTGTTACTGTCACTGAATCCACAGTGGACTGCGGCGGTTCAACAAGGCAGCTCACCACCACCTTCTCAAGGGGCAACCAGGGACAGGCAATAAATGCCGGCCCAGCCAGTCACACCCAGATTCAGGAAATAAATATCATTTTTAAAAAGAATAACAGAGGAAGTTTTCTGGGATATCACAGAGATCGGTGCTCAGGTCCCAGTTGTTCACAATACCCATTAAACATTTAGTTGCAGGAATCAAACACAATATATCCCAACCTGCTGATAGAACTAAAGGATGTTGGATTGCGAGTGGGTGAGGAGGTTGTAAAAAAGCTTCAAGGTGACTAAGACAAGTGGAGTGAATGGGCAAATACGTGGCAGATGGAGAGCAAGGTGGGTTGAGGTGACAGTGTGCCCTTTGGTTGGAACAAGAGATTGGCAGCTTTTCGTTTGAAAAAGGATTGTTTGAAACATGTTGATCTGAAAAGCGACGTATGGGCCTTTTTGTTGTTTCCTTCTACGCGCCCCTCTGAGGTCCCTGCAGCACAGTGAGGTCTGAACCCACAAGGCAACACTGGGATTGGCATTCACACGCTGCCCAGTGTACATAGACCTACCAAGTGGGGAGCTGTAACATTGCAAAGGATCTGGATCTCCCTGTAGACCAGTCACTGAAAGCAATATTGCAGGAGCAAGAACCAGATAGGAAGATCAATGATGTGCTGACCTTCATTTCAGGGGGATTTGAGTCCAGGAGTAAGCGTGTCTTACTGCAGCTGTAGAGAGCTTTGGTGAGACCCTATCTCAAACACTGTGCAGTATTCTGCTGATTTGGTCTGAGTACATAATAACGGACAAACCTGACATTGAGGGAGAGCAGTGAAGGATGACCAGACCGATCTCTAGGATGACAGGCTTGTTGTGGGAGCAGAGTTTGGGGCGACTGGGCCTGTATTCCATGGGGTTTAGGAAAATGGGTGGAGATCTCAGTGAGATATATAAAGATCTGACAGGGTGAGATGGATTGGAAGCAGGGATTATAATTCCCCTGGCTGTGGTGTCTAAAACAAGGGCCCACAGTATTAGGTACAGACAGACCATTCTGCAATGAGATGACAATAAATGTCTGCACTCAGCGACTGGTGAACGTGGGGAATGCGCTCGAACCTGGAAGCCAAGACACTGAATATAAATAAGGATTTAGAGATAGTAAAGGAATGGTGGGAGAGAACGAGAACGATATGGAAATAAAGGGTCAGGTATCATTATATTGAATTGGGTAGCAAACTCGACAGACCAAATGGACTACTGCACTTCCTACTTTATAGCTTCCCACAGTTAATCACATTAAGGGATGTGTACAGTGTGTGGGAAAAGTGCAGTGTGTATATATTTGAACATGAACTGGAATGGGGAAGGCTCAATGTGTTGTATGACCTACTCCATTCCCGATGTTTCTATGTAGTCTGTAAATGTTGTCACAAGCTCTCAGATGTTAGGAAGGAGGTCTCTGCAGGGTCAACAGGACTGTGTTTCTCATTCAATTATTCCGATACTGAGGCTGGGGCCGGGTGTTCTGTCTGGTTTTATCCTTTAGACCTCGGAACAGTTTGATACAATAGAATGTCTTGTTTGGCGGATTCAGAGACCATTGAAGAGTTTATCACATGTCTGTGTGTCTGCAGTCACGTTTAGGCCAGACCAGGAAAGCACGGGAGATTCATTTTCTAAAAGGACATTTGTGAAGCAAATTGGTGTGAACAATCGACATTGGCTTGAAGGTCACTATTTACGGACACCAGATTTTGCATCCTAATATTTTGTCAATTGTGTTTAACTTCCACCAGCTGCCAGTGCATTAGCCTGGTCTGGATTAGTAATCCAGTGACCTTTCCACAGCAGCACCATCTCTACATGGGGACCTATCTGAAATCATACTGAGCAGGTTATTTCTGTGCTGTTTGATAACTCTGTCAAAAAGAACTCCCACCAATTTGACTGTCGAGGTGGGTCTGAGGGGGAGGTAACTGGTCAGATTGTAATTATAATCCTCTTAGGAACTGGACATAGTTGAGTAATTTTCCACATTACCAGGGAGATGTCAGAGTTGGAGCTGGAATGAAACAGTTTCCCCAGGGACACGGCTTGTTGTGCAGCACAAGTCTTCAGTCCTATTACAGGAATGGGGTCAGGGACCATTGCCTTTTTCGTACGTACTGTGTTCAGCTGTTTTTTCATGTCACGAACAGCAAATTGAATTGGTTGAAGACGGGCATCTGTGATTCTGTGGGTATCATGGCGAGGGTGAGGTGGATCATCAACTCCACACTTCTGGCTGAGGGTGGTGCAGATACCACATCCTGGTCTTTTACACTGATGTACAGGACTGTTCAATTATTTAGGATGGGGATATTTGTGGAGTCCTTTGCTCCAGTCATTTGTTTAATCATCCATCACCATTTATGACAGAATGTGACAGGATTGCGGAGCTTCGATCAGATCTGTTGGTCAAATGTGGTAGCTTTAATGGGTGAGCATCAGGTTTAGGTTCACGTGGTTCTGACCCTGTCATGTTCACTCACAGTCATTACTGAAACATAGATCGTATTGATGGTAATGGCAGACTGAGGAAATTATTCGAGGCTAAAAGTTACAGGTTGTGGTTGAATGCTGTTTTGCTTCTCCTGCTGTAGTCTACAGCACTACATAAATACGCAGTTTTGAGCTGCAATATCTGCAATGCAATTCTGCTGTCTGTCCCTTAGTTCACATCGAGACCCATTCACCCATCAGTCATGTACTCAGTGACCTACTCTGGTTTCTGATGTGGTAACACTTCCATTTTCATACTCTCATTCTGCTGAGGGTCTCTTCCCGGGTCATGCTTTCAATCTGACACATTCTGCAAAACAATTAACTGATTTTAATCAATTGTTTAATTCATCTGAATCTTTTTTCTTGAGTAATACCATTTTCTGTGTTTAAAGTGAATGAGTTTCCTCTGTTTCTCTCCCTGACCATGATTAAGAGCTCTGTTGTGTCAGTGATGCCAGCCTTATGGAGTTTCAGAGCCAATGAATTCTCTGGATTCCCAATCATCTTCACCACATTGTATGTTTCTTTTTTTGGTTTGATGCCTTATTACTCATGGTTGCCTTGTCCTGCCATGAGTATGTTTCATCTCCTTTGGGATGAATTTCTGATATCCTCCGAAATATCCCCAGAAATTCCTGCTTTTGCTGTTCCATGGTCTGCCCTGCTCAGCTCCCCTTCCAATTAACTCTGGCCAGCTCCTCCCACATGCCTTTGAAGTTACATTGCACATTTATAATCACATTACATCAAGAAGAGAGCAATAGATATAAACCGAAAGAAGGAGCTTTGAGAGAAGAGACGCAAAGAATAATTGGTACATTTCTTAACTAGATACAAAGAGAGAAAGAGCGAGACAACATAGATGAGGAAATGTGAAAAATGAGAAAACTAGATCATCGAAAGAAATAGATGCATATCCCTCAATGTTTTGGCAATTCCTGTGCGCTGTGGTCATTTGTATAGTGCATGGACAACAGAGCAATGTGTTCAAATGCTGGCTCTGATGCCAGAATTTTTATTTCCAATAATATGACAGACACTAGCTTTGGAAAATATCCAACAGGCCAACATATTGAATTCTGGTAGAAAGGGGATTAACTGAAATAAGTTGGGACACCAGAAGCAAGCATTTATAACACATCCTGATAAGAAGGAGAGATTGGAGTGGAGAATTCCAGAAAAGGAGGGATCGTTGAGAGAAAGGGAACATATCATTTTAGATGAGAATCAAATGATGTTTTAATGTTTTATAAATTCTTTACATCATATGCATCACTTTTTGTTAACTGTGTCTCCGTTATTCATTTAGAATGTGTTGTGCACATATGAAAAATGTTACTTATCTGCACACACACATTGATTAAACAGTGCATATAAAATCATTGTTCCACCATTGAAACTGTCCTGTTGTTGTGTTACGCGGATACACGAACACCAACTAGCCACCAAAAGACAGGACGCACTATCACTATGTTCCATACATACAGACAAAGAAGGGCACCACTTTGACTGAGACAAAGTACACATATACTAAGACACGCAAGGACATTCTGAGAGGAAAGGCATTCTGACCAGAAGTCCATCAATAAACGCATCAATTTAGATCCTATCTACCTACTCTTGTAAAACAAAAGAACTGGAAATGACATCACCCATCTTAAGAACCCAAGACCTAAAAATAGAGAGGCGCAACATACCACCAGCACTTCAGCAGAGACTCTCACTGATGATGTTACCTAGTCATAGTATCGAATCATCAGAAAACAAACCTTCAAGCACAGCGGGCTAACTTGCATACATACAAACTGTTATTTTTCTTTTATTAGTGGAATTTGGGAGTTCTTTGTCACTCATGTATTAACAGATTACGAGGTGAGGTGAGCTTTCTTGGGTTTGTGGTTTTAATTAACAGAAGTGCTCGACATAGATGTCTCCACAGTTTGGGGCCATGCCGTAATGGACTGGGACAGATTTGAACAGATTTCAGGTACAAAATGTCCCAGCAAATTCCAACACGTTGCAATTAGTGACCTAGATCTTCAAATAAAACCGGTCTGAAAATCTGTTTAATTTTGTTTACTGGTGGTTGTTTAAATTAAAAGTGAGGGAAAAGGCTTTTAAAATTACTAAAGAGGTTCCCAAATTTGCCAAGAAAGTTTAGAAAGACAGAAGCAGGACATTTTTTAGAATTAGCAAATAGGTTGGAATTGGGTTTAACCAGGGACAAAAGGAAAGCTGAAATTGTAATGGATTTGGTCAAGCAATTTGATGTATCAAAGAAACAGACAAGTGCAGTCGAGTTAGAAAAAACTTAAATTGCAAATATGGCAACTGAAGTTAGAAGATAAAGAAAGAGACCGAAACAGAGAGAGAAAAAAGAGGAGAGGAAAAAGAAAGAGAGAGAGAATTTGAGATTCAGAAGTTGGGAATTAGACAAGAAAGTTGAATTAACAGGATGGAGATGAAGGGAGAACGTCGGGATGTATACAAATATATTAGTACCTTGCCATATTTCGGTGAGAAAAATGTCAAAACTTTTTTTATTTCATTTGAAAAAAATGACTCGGCAGATGACGTGTCCAGTGAACTTGTGGGGAATGCTCGTTCAGACTAAGCTGGTGGGCACAGCTGGTGAGGTATGTGTAGCGCTGTCAGATGAGGGATCAAGAGATTATGCAGGTGTCAAATTGGCTATTTTGATTGGTTATGAATTGGTACCAGAAGCATGTAGACAGAGGTTCATTAAAATAGAGACGGAACCAGGTCAGACTTATGTTAAGTCTGAAAGAATTAACTGCAGTCATTTTGATAGTTGTGTGCTGGACTTAAAAATAGATAAGACCTGTGAGGCTCGAAGGGAGATTATTCTGCTGGAGATGTTTAAAGACTCACTTCCAGAGATGGTAAGAATTCATGTGCACGAACAGAAAGTTCAAGAAGCGAGAAGCGCGGCAGAAATGGCAGGTAAATATGCATTGGTGCATGAGATGAAATTTAGCTTCCGGGAGAATTTACATGCAATGAGGGATAGAAATTGGGAGAAGGGAAGTTCACACATTACAAAGCAAACAGTAGCGCACAATAGTTTACCACAGGTGAAAAAAGAAGCCCAAAGGGGTTGAAAGGAGGTGAAAGGCCTCAGGTGTTCTCAGTATAAGGGAGTGGAACACAGAAAATGACAGTGCTGATGGTTTAGGGAGGGCACTGGGAAAAGGTGTTTTCATTGAAGTAAGCTGGGACACACTGTGATGGTCGTTGAAGGAAGGCACTTTGGGGAAAGATGCGGTAGAAGAGGCTAAGCCAGTGGCATTAGTGAAACTGGTAAAGGAGACCCCAAGTAGAGCCGAGGAGCTGCAGGAGAGTGCACAGCCGAGGCAGGGTCTGGGTATGGAGTCGGTACCTGATCTCTGAAAGAATTCACCTCTGTAGATAAAGTTTACTTAGAAAGATCGGGGGAGAAGGACAAGAAGTTATAATTTTGTGAGATGTGGGATCTGCTCAGTCTCTAATAGTTGAGAAGAGAGACGCTGGAAAAGCACAAAAGATCAGGCAGCATCCAGACAGCAAGACAATTTAATATCAGGCAGAAACCCATCGTCAGGAATTTGGGGGGGGGGGCGGAGACAAGGGGGCTGAAAGATAAATACGAGGGTAGTAGCTGGGCTGGTGGGAGGGTCACTGGGAAGGCGATAAGAAGATGTAGGTTGGAGTAATAGTGATATATCGGTTTGGAGGGTGGAGTCGGTAGGTGGGAAGGAAGCTGGGCAGTTCAAGAGGGCAGTGCTAGGTTGAACGGTTGGATATGGAAGAGGTTGGTGGAGGGGAGATTTGGAATTTGGTGAAGTCAACGTTGATGATGGTTCTAGTTTGAGGGTTCTAGTTGTCCTACCACCTATCCACAACACCCTCCTCTCCGAGCTATCACCATCACACCCCACCTGCGTCTACCTATCGCCTTCCAAGCTATCTTACACCCAGCTCCACTCCCACTCTCCTATTTATTTCTTGGCCCCCTTCCCCCTCCCTTACCCCACCTCCCACTTTCCTGATGAAGAATTTATGCCTGAAACGTCAACTCTTCTGCTCCTCAGATGCTGCCTGGTTGGCTATGCTTTTCCAGCCCCACACTTTTCAACTCTCACCTCCAGCATCTGCAGCCCTCACTTTCTCTCGGCCTCGAATAGTGAGAGATGAACGTATTTTCACTCTTTCTGTCATATTAATCAAGATCGTGACAATTTGTGGAATGGGGTTAGAAATTAAGTATTCCCTTGTGTAATATCAGGATGGAATGCCAAATCAAGGTTGGGGCAGTAACAGTGACAGTGAGTAACAGAGTGTCAGTTCCAGGAGTACAGTTTATTCTTGTGAACGATTTAACAGGATCCAAGGTGGGAGTGGCACCCCTTGTATTGGAGAAGGCAAAAGGAAAACTAGGGAATTGGGGAGTTAAAAGAAAAATACCCAGGATTTTTCCAGACTGTATAGTAACAAGATTCCACTGTCATCAGTTAGAGCAGGAAGGAAAACCGAAATAAAAAGCCAAAGGAGTTGATGTGCAGTTAACTGACCCCCTGTTTGCAGGAAAAACCTGAACAGGCAGAGGGTCAGGCAGAGGGGTTTAGTCCAGAAAGGCTCATGGACTTACAACAGATATATACACACACATTCACAAACACATACACATGCACACACACAGAAAAGGAATCAGAATATATTGTCGAACATTATTAACTTAAAGATAGAATCATAAAATTAAAATGGAGACCCCGATAGGTTACTGCAGAAGGGAAATGGGCTGAAGTGCACGATATTGTGTTAGCAGTAACGTACAGTGTTACGGGTAGCACATAAACTAACTGCAGGGGGTCACCTAGGTGGACAGAAGAATCAGGTTAAGGTACAGAGGCATTTCTAGTGGCCTGGAATGCACAAGTACGTGGTTTTTTTTTGTTGCACATGTCAAACATTCTAAACGATAGGTCAGTCACAGGCAGTAATAAAACCAGCACCTTTGTTACCAATTCCTGCATTCGAAGAACATTTCACGTAGGTTATGATTACTTGTGTCGCTCCCCTATCTAAAAAAAAGGTGGAAACCATTATTTGCTAGCCATAATGGATGTGTCTACCAGATTTCCAGAGGCAATTCTATTATGGAGTGTTAAGGTAAAAAGGGAGGTGGAGGAGTTGGTATCTTTCTTTACTCACTGTGGGCTCCGCAGAGAGATTCAGTCAGACCAAGGTCTCATGTTACCGCTCAGCTGTTTAAGGAAGTCATGGATAGCTTAGGCATACAGCAGTTTAAATCAAGGGCGTCCCATCCTGAATCCCAGGGAGCCTTGGAAAGTTAGCATCAGACGCTGAAGACCATATTAACAGTGTACTGTCAGGATTACCGGAATGATTGGAATGAAGGTGTCTCATTGAATTGTTTGCCATTGGACAAAAATTATTTGCCCCAAATAAATCTACTCAGTTTACTTCCTTTGAGTTAATATATGTACATGAAGTGAGAGGTCCTTTGAAATTAATTGAATATAAATTAACAGGACCGAAGTCAGAGATCTCACACTCGGATTATGTATCTGAGGTGAGGGAGAGATTAGATGGAGTAGGTGAGTTCGCTAAACAGCACCTGAAGGGCACAGCATAGAATGAAGCAAGTGGCAGATAAAAACTCGGAAATTTTGACGATTTCCTGTGGGGATGACGTATTGTATTGTCACCAGTGATAGGAATTCCCTTCACAGCCAGGTTTAGTGACTCAGGAACAGAGTTACAGTCAGATGAACAAATTGTGCAGTTTAACTGTATGATGTAGTGACCTTTAGCAAGTGATTTAAAGCTCACACGTTACAGTTGGCAGAGCATGTTGAACGATTACAAGAAGCAAACTTGGTAATAAACTTAAAGAAAACAGCATTCACGAAGGCAGAGGTGCCGTTCTTGGGACATTACATTAGACATGGAAGATTGACCCCATGGAACACAAAGACGAAGGGCTTTGAGGAATTTCCACAACCAACCTCGAAGAAAGAGGTGCTTCGATTTTTGGAACTGAGTGGATTCTATTGGAAGTTTGTTCCAAACTTCAGCAGCTTATGAGCACCACTGATGGACTTAGTAAAGAAGAACACCGAATTGTGGTGGACAGAACAATGCCAGGAGGCATTTGAGAATTTTAAAGCAGGATTAATCACCGCACCAGTTTTAGCCATACCAAATATTCTGAAACCCTCGGGATATCGGGGTCGGAGATGTATTGATACAGAAATATGATGATGGGATTGAATGGCCAATTGGCTACTTGTCAAAAAAACTCAATATCCACCAGAACCAAAATACAACATCTCCATTACTGAAAAAGAATGATTAGGTTTCGCACTGGCCTGACAATATTTTAATGTTTATGTGACAAATAAATTGTTGGAGATGGTTGTGGACAACGGCAAACATCTCGCGTTTTTTGGAATATTTAAAGACCAGAATATGAGAATATTTCATTGGAGTCTTATCACGCTGACTTTAAACTTACACAATGTACATGCTGTGGGTCCTAAAATGTGATAGCAGATGTGTTTTTGCGGATTTAAAGGAACAGGTGTTGATAAGATTTGACTTATCCCAGTGTTTTATATGTGTGCAAAATTAATATGAATGATATAACTGAGATTAATACTTTTGTATTTCATAATAATGGGATTAAGAATTAGAGGAAAGGAAACGAAGCCATCTTTTCATTCTGATGGTTCTTTTTTTTCTGAAGGGGGGTGGTGTTATGAAGCCGAAAGCATGTCAGGTCACTTTAAGACAGAACGGGTTTTGTTGAATACAAAGTACAGCACAGATGCCAGCTAAATGTCTGATTGTTCCATATGTCACAAATATTATTGTTTGGGTACCTGGAAAGCAATCAAATGTGAGAATTATTGTATCATTGGAAGTATATATATCCAGCATTTTGAACACTAGAGGGAGAGCCGCTGCCATCCAACAGCAGAGTAACTGCTGCAGAGCAGGAGTGGTAACTGACCATCTCAAACACTCTCTATCAAAGATACATGTTCATGTAAACCTACTTGCAATAAAAACATGACCCAGGGAGATCAGCAGCTGGAAGAGTGAACACAGCAGGGAAGATAGAGACTGTGTGGTCTTGAGATTGTTATGTTTCATATGTGGGTTGTTGGAACAGCAGATTTTGACAGAGTCAGAGTCAGATAGTAAGTAGCTAAGAAAAGAGGGGCTTGTATTTGTGAAGCCCCTCTAGTGTTCACTATTAAAGTTTCGAACTTAACTTGTTAATTTTTGTTTAAATAGTGGAATGTAGGAGATCGCTGTCGCTCATATTTTAACAGATTACGAGGTGAGGCGAGCTTTTCTGGGTGTTTGGTTTTAATTAACAGAGGGGTTCGAGTCCACCTTGTAAATGTCCATCCACGCTAACCCCAATTCCCTGCAGTTGGCCAATATCATCCTAGACTTTTCCTATCCACATATTTATCCAAATGCTTTTGAAATGTTGTTAATGTACCCCCCTCAACCACATCTGCTGGCAGCTCATCCACGTACCAGCCTCTGGGTAAAGAAGTGGCCCCTCAGGTTCCCTTTTATTCCTTCCCCTTTAACCTTAAACTGATCCCCTCTAATCCTCGATTCTCTACACCTTGGAAAAAGACTGAGAGCATTAACCCTACCATCGTGATCTTATTCAGCTCTAAAAGGACTCCCTCAGTCTCCTTCACGCTAAAGAAAGGGTGCTCGCTTGTCCAAACTCTCCCTATAACTCAGACCAATGGGTCCTGGCAACGTCCTTGAAAATTTCTTCTGCACTCTTTCTAATTTAAGAGCATCCTCCCTATAACAATGTGACAAAACTGAACACAATACTCTCAGTGCAGCCTGACCAAAGTCCAGTATAACTGCAACATAACTTCCCAGCTTCTCTGTACTCAATGTCCTCCCTGATGAAGGCCACTGTGCAAAAAGCCTTCTTCACTGCCCTGTCTACCTGTGACTCCACTCTTAGAGAACCGTGCACCTGAACTCCAAGGTCTCTCTGCCCACTACACTCTTGAAGATCTTTCCATGCACCATGAATCTCCTACCTTGATTTGAGTTCCCAAAATGTAAGACATCACCCATCTCTATTAAATTCCATTTGCCATTTCTCGGCCCACTTCCCCACTTGATTAAGGTCCTGCTGCAATTTCTGATAAACTTCCTCACTGATCACGTTACCACTTATTTTAGTGTCATCTGCAAACTTACTAATCATACCTTGTACATTCTCAACCAAATCATAGATAACAAACAGCAATGGACCCAGCCTCCGGTCTGACAAACAACCTTCCACTCAATCCTCTGCTTCCGACCATCAACCCAACTGTGTATCCAATTGGACAGTTCCCCCAGCATTCCACGTGATGGAACCTTCCTGAGCAGCCTGCCATGTGGAACCTTCTCAAAGGCCATACTGAAATCCATAGAGACTACGTCGACTGCTCTGTCCTCATCAACCTTCCTGGTCACTTCACCAAAGAACTCTAAGAAATTTGGGAAGCATGATCTCCCACTCACAAGTCTATGCTGACTGCTCCGAATCAAACCCTGTGTAACTAATGGGTGCAGTCAATGGTATGCTGTCTTCATTGTAAGATGATTCGAGTACATAAGTAAAGCCATCTTCCTGCTGTTGTAGAGCCTTGCTGAGAGAGCATTCGGGGCACTCTGTACAGATTTGATGCTCTTTGTAAGGAATGATCTCCTTACCACAGACACTGGTGATGGTAACATGAGGATAGAGTGAATAAGCTGAGTGTTTAATCTGTAGAGCTGTGAGAGACGAAGAAATTGTGATGCTGAAACACGAGGAGTGGCAGCGATCACTTATTTCCAAAAGAGACATTGATAGGGAGAGAAATTCCATACTTTACCCAGGATTGATTGGTTTGATTTATTGTCACGTGTACCTCAGTACAGGGAAACACGTTGTTTATGAGCAGTGGGGGAAGATCATATTAAGCAAGGCCAGACAAATCATAGGGTGGAAATAGACTTGGACAGAGTAAGGCATACAGGTTACACTGAACAGGACATGCACTAGACAAGGTCAATATGAACAAGATCACCATTATTTGAACTTAGAGAGTCCATTCATCAGTCTATCGTGACTTTCCTAATAGTTTATTTGCCTAAATTAACTCTCCCCACGTTATTGTGCAGTCGGCGTGTGAACCCTGTACTGAACATCAGGTTATTCACAATCCCTAACAGCAGCCACAATACCTTCCATCTGAAACAGGTAGCCATTCCCACCAGCTTCCACCCTACATAGAGAACACCAGGCAGCCTTCTCGGAGATGGTACGTGCCTTCTTGAGATTTCACACAACACATATGATTTCCCTGCTCACCGTGAGTAACCCACGTTAAAGTCCCACATGTGTATCATGAGCGTTGGAGCCACGAGGTACAACGTGGAGCAGTCTGTTTGTGCAGCCTCTGCTCCAATTGTTCATCACGTTAGAGCATCAATTAGGAGACACTGAGAACTGCCCATGCTGGAGATCAGAGTAGAGAGTGGTTTGCTGGAAAAGCACAGCAGGAGAGTCGACATTTTGGGCATAAGACATTCATCAGGATCAGCATCAATTACCTTATTCTGCCCCCGTGTAAGTGCATTGAGGTGGAAATGGCCTTCTACTGTTCCTATATAAATGGCTCAACTGGCTGAATGGCCTCCTCTTGTTCATGTGTAAGTAACTCAAGGGGCTGAATGGCCTCGTTCCGTTTCTGTGTAATTGACTCAGGGGACTGAATGACTTCTTCCTTGTCCAATTGGACAGGGCCAAGGGCCTGACCTTTTACCCCTGGTTCCTGTTTGAAAGCTCGATGTACTGACAAGTGTGATAATGCTGCAGCTTTAAGAGGTTATTTTGTCCTGGTTTCTTTTAAGAGAGAGATTGAATGATCGTTACCAAGCTGGTTAGTTAAGACCACTTGAGTAAACAGCGAGGGAGGCCTTAGGTTTATTTTAATGCAGCCTGAATGGGTGTGACCAGCTCTCACAGATTAGGATCTTTGAGTTTGTGGCAATCTGTGACGGAATATTCAGTTTTGCCAAAGGCTGTCTTTATGGGATTTTCGTATATCGGAACAGTTCATTAGTAATATCTCCACGCTATATTATTCTGATAACTTGTCCAATAGAATTAAGTTATTCTAATTTCCTTTTTCTTTGGTTTCATTTTATCTTTCGTGTTTAAATAGTGTTTAGCTTCACACCGAGTATTTTGACCAGTCACATTGCATCTGGAACAGACAATTTACATTCCCTTTAAAATAAGAAAACATTAGAGTCGAGGAGACTGCCTTCCAATATTTTCGAGGGGCTCTGGTGTGGTCCATCACACTAGACTCCTTCTCTTCCTGAGTAATAGGCTGGAGGCACTGAATGGGCTGTCCCTGTTCTTCTCCAATAGTGTCAATGGGCTGAATGGCTTCCTCATATTCCTGTGAAACCAGCGTGAGGTGCTGAATGAACTCTATTTTTACTGGGGCAATGTGCAGTGTCAGGCAGTGCTGTTACATGAATGTTACTGATACTTTAACAGCACAAGTCTCAATGGAGTCTGGGTCTTGTTGCACATGAACACAGATCAGTTCAGGAGCTGAGAGGGGAACAAAATGTTCTGAACATTGTGGAATCTTCAGTGACTATCCCCACTTCTGTTCTTATGTTGAGCAGGGTGAGGTTGGGGAGACATTGATGAAGCAGCTGAAGATGTTTGTGAAGAGGAAGCTACCCTGAGGATCTCCCACAGAGGTGACCCAGGACTGAGATGATGACCATCTTCCTTTGTGCCATGTTTGACACCAAACACTGGAGAGTTTACTCTGATTCCCATTAAGTCCCGTTTTGTTAAGCTCCTTTATGTCAACAGACTCAACCACTGTCTTGATATCAGGGTCTGTCATTTTTACCTGAACCCTTGTCTCAACCTCTTTTGTGCACATCAATAAACCATGATATAGGAGCAGCAAGTGTTTTCTTCAAACAGGTGGGATTGAATGTCAGGATTTCTCTTCTCAAGAGTGTTCGGGGAGCGAGATGTCTGAAAGTATTTGAAGAGGAGGGAGATGGATATTGATCTGTCAGAGAGGTGAGGGCTATGAGGAATTGGATATGAAAGAGGATTTGAGACCAAGAGCAGATCAGTCACGATCTTAGTGAAGGGCAAGGCAGGTTTGGGGAGTGAATGACCTGCCCCTGTTTCTGATGTTCTTACATTCTGTTATTGGAGTGTTAGTGGGTGTTATTTTCATGAATGTGCAATTACTAAATATTGCAGTCAGGGAGACCAGATGATTTTGTGAGCCAACTCTGGTTGAGGTATGGGGGCTGTATTCACAGTGAATCTGGGTCTAACCATGACCAACAAATGAAGCACAAGTTGCAGAGAGGGGAAGCTCTGTAAAGAGAGATGAGGGGCCTCTTTCATACCCGTGCCTGGATTTTCCAATTACACTTCCCAAATCACTTCAAAGCATGTGGGACAGTATTGAGAGGATGAATGGTCTCCTCTATTTCTGTGCACCAGGTTATAGGAGTAAGTAGCCTCCAACTGCTCCTGTCTAGCAGGTTTGAGGGGCTGAATGGAACACAGGAACATTGGACTGAGGAGCAGGAGTGAGTCATTAGATACTTTGAGCCTTCTCCACCTGGCAGTAAGATTGTGGCTGATCAGGTTGGGGTCTCAGCCCCACTTTCCTGTCTGTGTCCCATTATCTGTGACTCACTTCTCTGTCAAATATTTAACTAATGCAGCTTTCAATCAATGTGAACATAGAGGCACGATAAACTTCCAGTGAAGATAATTCCCACTTGAAAGGTCCTTTCAGAATTTTTCGTCATCCTTCTTATAGAATCAGAGAGTCATGCAGAATGGAAACAGACCCGTTAGTCCAATCTGTTCTCTCCGATCAGATATCAAATCTGATCCAGTCCCATTTGCCAGCATTTGACCAATATCCCTCTTCTTTCAGATACTTTTTAAATGTGTGATTGTAACCGCCTTCAGAACTTCCTCTGACAGCACTTTATGTACACACACCACTCTCTGTGTGAAACATTTATCTTCAGGTCCCTTCTAAATCATTCGCCCTCTCCCCTCCAACCTATGCCCTCTTGTTCTGGACTCCCCAATCCTGGGGAGCAGAACGTGGCTGTTCAGAATATCCATGCCCCTGATGGTTTTATAAACCTCTATAATGTCACCCTTCAGCCTCTGACACTCCAGGAGAAAGCACCTCAACCTAGCCAGCCTCTCCCTACAGCTCAAACCTCCAGTCCTGGAACATCTGTGTGTCAGTCATTTCTGCAGACAACCAAGTTGTACGCAGTATTCTTAAAGTGGCCTCACCAACATCCTGTACAGATGCACCATACCACCACAACTCCTATATTCAATCCTCTGACTGATTAAGGCAAATGTGCCAAATGTGTTCTGCACCACACTGTCTATCTGCGACTCCACTTTCAAGGAACTATGCACCTGCAGCCCTATGCCCCGTTGTTTCACAACATGCCCCAGGACCTGACCAACAATTGTATAATTCCTGCCCTGGTTTGCATTTACAAAATGCAAAACCTCGTATTTATCTAAATTAAACTTCATCTGTCCATCCATGCCCCTTTGTTCCATCTAATTGTGGTCTTGTTGTAATCTGAGATAATCTACTACACCACCTTTCTGATGTCATCTCTAACCTTTCGAACTATGGCCCCAATATTCACATCTAAATCCATTACATAAATGATGAAATGCAGTGAACTCAGTATTGATTCTAACAGCACACTGCTGCTCACAAGCCTCCAGTCTGAAAAATATCCCTCTTCCTTCAAGCCAATTGTGACGAGCTTCCTCTGTATCCCATGTGACAGAAAGTTACTGATCTGTCTACCAATCGGAATGAAATACTAGCTATGAAGAGAGGCTGAATAGGTTAGGTTTATTTTCACTGGAAAAAAGGAGATGGGGTGGGGGGTACCTGATTCAGGTTTACAAAATCATGAAGGGTATAGCCAGGGTGGATAGAGAGGGGCTTTTTCCCAGAGTGAAGGATTCAGTAACGAGAGGTCGTGCTTTCAAAGTGAGAGGTGGAAAGTTTAAGGGGGATACACGTGGTAAGTACTTCACACAGAGGGTGGTGGGCATTTGGAACGCTAGCAGAGGTGGTGGAGGCAGGCGCGGTAGATTCATTTAAGATGCGTCTGGACAGATGCAGGAGTAGGTGGGGAGCAGAGGGATACAGATGGTTAGGAATTGACCGACAGGTTTAGACAGTACATTTGGATCGGCTCAGGCTTGGAGGGCGAAGGGCCTGTTCCTCGGCTGTAAATTTTCTTTGGTCTTTGTTCTTTAAATGAACACCTTGCTGAAGCCCATATAGTCAATGCCTACCAAACTGCCTTCATCAATCTTCTTTGTCACCTCTTCAAAAAACTCAACCAAATTAATGAGACATGATTTCCCATGCAGAAAGCCATGTTGTCTACTCTGAACAGCCCTTTCCTTCCCAAATGTATGTAAATGCTATTCCTCAGAATCCCCTCCAACAACTTACCCACCACTGACATCAGGCTCACCCGTCTAGAGTTCCCCGGCTTTTTGGGGTCACTGTTTCCTTTTCTAGTCCCACTCCTCCACTGCTCACAACAAATGTTAAATGTAACCAGTTTGGTGATATGGCTGATGATATCGGTCTCAGACTGGGTCAGGGTCAGTTTTAGGAACAAGTCAGGCTAGTTTCTTTAATCTGCTCAAACAACACGTTTATGATCGAGAGCAATGTTACTCCAACTATGGTGGAAAGATTAATGGCAAAGTGTTTGGGTATTGCAAATATATAATCAATGGCTTAGAAAGGATGGATGCTAAGAAATTGTTTCCGTTAGGCGAGGAGACTAGGACCCATGGATACAGCCTTAGAATCAGAGGGGGTCAATTCAGAACAGAAATGCGGAGACATTTCTTCCGCCAGAGAGTGGTGGGGCCTGTGGCATTCATTGCTGCGGAGTGCAGTGGAGGCAGGGATGCTAAATGTCTTCAAGGAAGAGACTGCTAAATTCTTGATGTCACAAGGTATTAAGGGCTACGGGGAGAATGCAGGTAAGTGGAGTTGAAATGCCCATCAGCCCTGATTAAATGGCAGAGTGGACTCGATGGGTCCGATGGCCTTACTTCCCCTCCTATATCTTATGGTCTAATATTTCCCTTTCTAAACACACATACACAGACACAGACACACACACACACACACACACACACACAGACACACACACACACACACACACACACACACACACACAGACACACACACACACAAACACATGCATACAAACACATGCATACACACACACACAGATTAACAAAATTTCCGCAATTTTAACTTGAAACAACTTTGTCCAGATATTATTGTAACTCCTGATAAAAGTAAAAATTGAGATTGTCCAAAACGTTATTCTGCTTCTGAAGATATTGTACTCACACAGCTGCTAGCAATGGGATTTCATCCTGGGAGAGTTGAATTTGGCTGAATTCCCTTTGGTTTAGGCAGTGAGGAGATTCCAGTGAATTCGGCTCAGGGAGCACCCAAAGGGTAGCACGGTGGTTAGCACTGCTGCCTCCGAGCACTAGGAACTTGGGTTCAATTCCAGCCTTGGGTGACTGTCTCTGTGGAGTTTGCACATTCCCCCCTTATCTGTGTGAGCTTCTAATGGGTGATCCAGTTTCCTACCACAAACTGTGTAGGTTCGGTGGATTGGTCACGCTAAATTGTCTGTAGTGTTCAGGGATTTTTAGGTTAGCTTCATTAGTCAGGGGTAAATATAGGGCTATGGGTTGTGAAGGTTGGTATGGAGTTGTTGGGCCGAAGGGCCTGTTTCAACACTGCAGGGATTCTATAAAAATAAGAATGGTAACGATGACTGCAGATTTTTTTTTAGCTCGCGCACGTTGCTGTGATGAGGAACCACAAAGGAGAGAGTGCAAGAGGCCATTCTTTTTCGGGCAGATTACAGTTTCTCCCTCTCTGAGTTGAATCACACAGTAATGTCATCCTCTCCCAAACTGGACCATGTGAGGTCTCCTTGTACATTGTCCAAACTATGTCTCCATCACATTCCCTGTTCCATGTAGGTACATCATTGCTACTGTCATACACCGAGCCATATCCTTAGCAGAAAATGGTCTCGGCCGATTTGAAATATGTTTACATGGCCTTGCGTCAATAAAAAATAAAATAATTAATGTATTCAGAATACCTGTGTTAAAATGCATGCATTTTGTAACAAATACAGAAATTTGCTGGAAAAGCTCAGCAGGTCTGTCAGCATCCAGATGCCTTTTACATGCAGTAGTTGGACCAGCCTCCATCACTTCCTCTGGCAGCTCATTCCATACGCACACCACCCTCTGTGTGAAAATGTGCCCTTTAGGCCTCATCAAAACTTTTCCCCTCTGGTTCAGAGTCAGGGACACTACCCACTACACTACCATACCCAGACTTGGGTCAAATTTTAGTGCCCACTTTCAGCTCAGTGTGGATTTATTATAATCAGGTTCCCATTACTGAACTACACAAAACACTTTGTATTGTTAAACAAATACAAGATATTTGTCTCAACTGTAGGATATTGAGTGTACTTGCTATGCTATCAAAGTTAACTATAAACATCTTTAATTGCTATTATCTGTAGTCTGCAATATTAAGGAAAGAAATCCTGCAAACACACTCTGCCCAATGAAGAGTCTTAAATAGATATTTATTACTGAACACCAGAGACGAAGGAAGAGCTTAATTTCTGACTCCAAAACACCGATCACTCTTACCCACCTCTAACGTGCGACTGCCCTCTTCCTAAAACCATGAAGTGACACCAGGCCGCTGATTACTGTCCAGCCTCTCCTCCCCACTGACTGTGTCTGCAATCTGTCCCTCCTCTCCCTAACCACACAAGGCAAACCAAGCTCAGGGTCTTTGTGATAATCAAGGCCGGAGTGTGCAGGCCTCCTGGAGAGGGAGATGGGCATTTTAAAATTGAAGGGTGAGGGGGAGGTGACAGTCATATCACACACTGGGCTGAGGGGTGGCAGATGGAGTTTAGTTTGGATTAATGCGAGGCATTGGATTTGGTAAATCAAACAAGAACAGGACCTATACAATTAAAAGTAGGGTCTTTGTCAGTGTTGTAGAACAGAGACCTAGGCCGTCAGGTTTAATTCTTTAAAATTTGCATCTCATATAGATATTGTGGTAAAGAAGGTGTTTAACACACTTGTCTTCATTGGTCAGACCCTTTGAGTATCGGAATTGGGATATCATGTTGAGGATGTACAGGACATTGGTGAGACCTCTTCTGGAATACTGTGTCTGGTCTGGTCATCCTGCCCGCTCACTCCATAGGCACACCACCCTCTGGGTGAAAAAGCTGCCCCTTAGGTCACTTTTAAATGTTTCCCCTCTCACCTTAAGTCTATGTCCTCTAGTTTTGGACTCCCCGTGCCCTAAGAAAATACCTTGACTCTTCACTTTAATATTATTGACCTTGATATTATTAAACTGGAGAGGATTCAGAAGAGATTAACCTGGATGTTGCTGGGAAAGGAGGGAGTGAGCTACAAGGAGAGGCTGGATAGGCTGGGACTGTTTTCACTGAAGCATATGAGATTCTGCGGTAACTTTACACAAGGGCTGATGTCTTTTCCCTAGAGTTGGGGATTCAAAACTGAGGGATATTTTAAGATGTGAGGAAAAAGATTTACAAAAGTCAGGAGAGGTAATTATGTAAGACAGAATCTGGCTTGGGTGTGGAATGAACTTCTAGAGGAAGTGGTGAAAGCAGGGACAGTTACAATGTTTTGAGGACATTTAGATCAGTCCATGGATAAGACATCAGTTTGGATGGTGCGGTGAGCAGCTGCCCTCTCCCTCCCCCTCTCTGAAAGTATCCCTGTTGGTTTTCACCCTCTGCAAATGCCTGTGCATTGGCGTGTGGAGGCTAGCAGAGGGTGGCATTGCATCACTTTAAGCACCACAGAGACTGCCAGACCTGCCCCACACACAGACACACAGATACACACAGCAATTGTTAGGACACAACATTGAGCTCATCTGGTAATATAAACGAAACATAAAGAAACGCTCAATTTGTCTTGTAAACTGTTAAAATATGAGTGACAGAGAACTCCCAAATTCCACTGTTTAAACAAAAATATCAATTTATTTTTAACTCTGAAAGTGAACATTTTACATCAACTATTCACAACTCTGAGAGCCCCTTTCTTTAACTGCTTATTACCCTACTCCAACTCTACAGTAATGTACTGTTTCAAAAAGACACTTATTAAAATTACATAAACGTAATTTCAAACCCACACAGCAGCTGTTGTTCCATCTGACCTCACACCAAAATCCCTTTTTCCCATCTTTCCTGGGAAGACAGGCTCATGTTACAGGATGTTATCGAAGTGTCTACATTTCAGCATTCTGAAACCTGGGAACACATCCTTCCATGACACTGTCTCTCAGTCTCCCCCTCTCTGTCTATACCCCAAACCCCTCCCATGTGGTGATATTTAAACTGATTCCCCGCCTGGTCTCTGTGGCAGTGAGGTTCATACCCACAACACCCCCTTGTCATGGCAACAATGGGGATATGGAGCTGGAAATGGGTGGGAGCTGTACATCCTGTCAGTTACAGAACGGGCTGCAAGTTTCCCCACACTGGGCAGGGATCTAACACAGTGTTACAGAGGAATGCCCTGGGGTGGGGTACAGAGCTCCACATGCTGGGAGGGCAACTGCTCCTGGGTTACAGATCAATGCACTGGGGTGGGGTACACAGTCCTACATGCTGGGAGGGTAACTGCTCCTGGGTTACAGATCAATGTACTGGGGTGGTGTACACAGCCCTACATGCTGGGGGGGTAACTGCTCCTGGGTTACAGATCAATGCACTGGGGTGGGGTACACAGCCCTACATGCTGGGAGGGTAACTGCTCCTGGGTTACAGATTAATGCAATGCGGTGGTGTACATAATCCTACATTCTGGGAGGGGAGCTGCTCCTGGTTTACAGATGAATCCATGGGTGATCACTGCACAGGTCCCTGTGCTGGTCAGACTATCTAGTTGAGGTTTATAGATAATACAATGATGTGGTTTGTGCAGCTCCCAATGCTGGATGGATATTTGTTTTAGGTTTAGACATTAGTGTCCTGTTCTGTTCTGCACAGCTCCCCGTCCTGGACAGATATCTAGTCTGGGTTTATGGATCAATGCACTGCTGTGGTCTCCACAGCTCCCTGTCCTGGACAGATATCGAGTCCGTGTTTATATATCAATGCACTGCTGTGGTCTGCACAGCTCCCCGTCCTGGACAGATATCTAGTCCGGGTTTATAGATCAATGCACTGCTGTGGTCTGCACAGCTCCCCGTCCTGGACAGATATCTAGTCCGGGTTTATAGATCAATGCACTGCTGTGGTCTGCACAGCTCCCCGTCCTGGACAGATATCTAGTCCGGGTTTATAGATCAATGCACTGCTGTGGTCTGCACAGCTCCCCGTCCTGGACAGATATCTAGTCCGGGTTTATAGATCAATGCACTGCTGTGGTCTCCACAGCTCCCCGTCCTGGACAGATATCTAGTCCGGGTTTATAGATCAATGCACTGCTGTGGTCTGCGTTGCTTCCCGTCCTGGGCAGATATCTAGTCCGGGTTTATAGATCAATGCACTGCTATGGTCTGCACAGCTCCCCGCCCTGGACAGATATCTAGTCCGGGTTTATAGATCAATGCACTGCTGTGGTCTACACAGCTCCCTGTCCTGGACAGATATCTAGTCCGGGTTTATAGATCAATGCACTGCTGTGGTCTACACAGCTCCCCGTCCTGGACAGATATCTAGTCCGGTTTTATAGATCAATGCTCTGCTGTGGTCTGCACAGCTCCCCGTCCTGGACAGATATCTAGTCCGTGTTTATAGATCAATGCACTGCTGTGGTCTCCACAGCTCCCCGTCCTGGACAGATATCTAGTCCGGGTTTATAGATCAATGCACTGCTGTGGTCTGCATTGCTTCCCATGCTGAATACTCGCTGGAGGAACACCGCAATCCAGGCAGCATCAGGAGGTATAGAATTTGATGTTTCAGGTGTAGCCCTCCTTCAGGATCCTTACAGAATGGTTACACCTCCTGATGCTGGCAGGATTGCTGTGTTCTCCCACCTTCCTGACTGTCTTCTTTGGACTGCAGCATCTGCAGCTTTTCTCTCTCTATCACAGCTTCCCAAACTGGACAGATGTCGAGCCTGCGTTTGAAGATAAGTGCCCTGACATGATCTGTGTGCAGTGTTCCACTCTGGACAGATTGCTGGATTGTATTGACCAGTGTAATGGATGAATCTGGACAGATTGCTGGGTTGTACTGAGCAGGACACTGGCCTGGTCTGTACAGTGAACCACGGTGAACAGATATCTCCTCTGGGTGTATGGTGTCTGGGCTGGTTCTGGGAGGTGGATTGAGAATGTGGTATATCTAACCATTTCAGCTGATCTGGGAATGCCTTTAGTTCCCATTCCTGTGATTGGACTCTCCTTCTCTCACCTCATTAATGTTACAGTGTGTCCAGGAACAGTACCTCATGTTGGTGGGGTGGGTAGGGGGGAAAGGTCATGGACAGGTCAAGGGGTTACCCGGAACGTTCTGTCCCCAACATTCTATAACTGACATTTCCCGGAACGTTCTGTCCCTGACATTCTATAACTGCCATTCCCCGGAACGTTCTGTCCCTGACATTCTATAACTGACATTCCCCGGAACGTTCTGTCCCGACGTTCTATAACTGACATTCCCCGGAACGTTCTGTCCCTGACATTCTATAACTAACATTTCCCGGAACGTTCTGTCCCTGACATTCTATAACTGACATTCCCCGGAAGGTTCTGTCCCTGACATTCTATAACTGACATCCCCCGGAACGTTCTGTCCCTGACATTCTATAACTGACATTTCCCGGAACGTTCTGCCCCCGACATTCTATAACTGACATTCCCCGGAACGTTCTGTCCCTGACATTCTATAACTGCCATTCCCCGGAACGTTCTGTCCCTGACATTCTATAACTGACATTCCCCGGAACGTTCTGTCCCGACGTTCTATAACTGACATTCCCCGGAACGTTCTGTCCCTGACATTCTATAACTAACATTTCCCGGAACGTTCTGTCCCTGACATTCTATAACTGACATTCCCCGGAACGTTCTGTCCCTGACATTCTATAACTGACATCCCCCGGAACGTTCTGTCCCTGACATTCTATAACTGACATTCCCCGGAACGTTCTGTCCCTGACATTCTATAACTGACATTCCCTGGAACGTTCTGTCCCTGACATTGTTTGCGAACGGCCGGACGTCAGTGAATTGAACAAACGATAAGATCCCGAGGGAAGAGATCCCGTTCCAGGGAGAAGGAGACACTGTTCCGAAGGCCCCTCAGGCAGTTAAAGGGGTGAATACATTTTCCCTGCGTTTACATTTCTCCCCGACACAGGATCGACCACAATTTAGACCAAAATACAGGAATTCCCAAACTCCGTTTGTCTTCAGGAAACTGGGAGAGAATCCTCCAGGACAGCAACGTTCCCACCCTCCGTATTAGGAACTGGGAAGGAGTGACCTGTGTCTGCTCTCGAGTGATCGAGTATGTGGGAATATTCTAGAAACCATCTGTCCTTATGGATGTGTCTCTGTGTGTTTGGGGAGGGAGGGTTTCTTGTGGTAGATGTCACATTTTTGTAAGTAATTCCGACCTTCCCATTTGTTATTCCAGCTCCAATTATTTTAATAAATCCCTGAATACAGGGACACATTTGAAAATCTCACTGGGTCCCCAATCAAACGGGTCCCTTTGCCTCCAGGCTGATGGATAATGGGTTTGTTTTCCTTCCTCACAGTTAACGTAGTGACCATCTACGTCCTGCTTTATAAAGATTGTGGATTGTCTCCATGTGTCAGACGTTACCTGGGGGCCATGGCAGCGGCGGATCTCCTGGTCATTATCCTTGACCTGATCCTGAGACACATTCCCATTGTTTATGAGGAACAGTTTTATTTCCTGAGGGACTCCGTCCCCGTGTGTAATATCCACGCCGTCCTGCTTTATGCAGCCACTGACTGCTCTGTCTGGTTCACCGTTACTTTCACCTTTGATCGGTTTGTGGCCATTTGTTGCCAGAAGCTGAAAAGTAAATATTGCAGAGAGAAAACGGCGGCTGTGGTTCTGGGAGCAGTGACTGTGCTGAGCTGTTTAAAGAACATTTCCTGGTATTTTATGCTCAAGGCTCGGTATTGGCTGATGAACGCCCCCTGGTTTTGTTATGTAACAGAGGCTGTTCAATCCTCCATTGTCTGGGTCACAATCGAGTTCCTCCACCACATTCTAACCCCGGGTGTCCCATTTCTCCTGATTCTGCTGCTCAATGTTCTCACCGTCAGACACATTTTAGTGACCAGCAGAGCCCGCAGGAGACTCCGCGCTCACACCAATGGGGACGCTCAGTCTGACACTGAAATGAGAAACCGAAAAAAATCCATCATTTTACTGTTTGTGATCTCGGCCAATTTCATCCTGTTATGGTCAACGTTAATGCTGTTTTCTATATGGAGACGGATGTGGTGGATTGGGTATCGGTCTGTGTATCTCCATTACTTTGTGCAGGAATTGGGCTTCATGCTGCAGCTCCTCAGTTGCTGCACAAACACCGCGATTTATGCCGTGACCCAGACTAAGTTCAGGCAGCAGCTGAAGAATGTGCTGAAATATCCCTTCACCCAAATCCATCCATCCATCAAATTCCCTCATTAATCAATCAATCCGGGATTTTCTCATTTCAGTTCAGTGTTTCAGCGATGGAGCAGCCTGTCGCTATGGTAACAGACTGAGGGGAGCGCTGGTTTGTCCATCCTTATCCCCCAGGGGGGTTACAGGGAAACATTTCAATGTTTCTCACAACTCAGGGGCCAGTGAGAAAAGGCACCATCCCACTGACTGTATCCATCACTTCCATTTGTAACCAATAACAATGTTGATTAAATCGTGCCGAGCAGCAGAGTGACCGATGTTGTTGTGTGTCTTTGTGTTGGAGAAGCTGAGCTGGAGAGAGACAGACTCAGCCCCAAGTCCTGGTCCTCAGTGAAGGGGAGGGCACCGCGCCCTGAGCTCAGGAGCTGGGTTTAACTCCCTCTGTCCCCCCCCACACTGCAGCCTGGCCTCCCCATTTCCTCACCCCCACTTTTCCTCCTCAATTCTCTCCCTCTCTTTCTGCACACTCTCTCTTTCTCACCACCTCTCCCTTTCACTCTCCCTGGTCCCCTCTCAGACATCCCCCCCAACCCCGGTTTCTCCACCTGCCTCCACTATTCTTTCTGCCTCACTCTCCCCTCTCTCTCACACCCCCAACATGAATTTCTCCACCTGCCTCCATTCTTCTCTCTCCCCCTCACCCTCACTCTCTCTCTCTCCTGCCGTCTCTGTCTCCCTCCTGCAATTCCGTCTCTACCCCCATTTTCCCCGAACTCCTACATCCCGCATCTCTCTATCGTCTCACCCCCAACCCCCACACGCAGCCTCAACACCACCCCCAGTCTCTGGGTCAGAGTAAGAGGGAATGACCTGGGAGATCGGACTATGTCAGATCTAGAGGAAGGGTGGGAGAGAGATTCAGTCAAAGAGAAACGATGGGAGGTGGGGAGAGAGAGAGAAACGGAATTCAGGGGATCGAGAGTAAGAGAAGTTGGAGAAAGAGTGATGGAACAGGGAGAGAGAGAGCAAGAGAGAAATAGGGTGAGAGGGGGAGAGAGAGAGAGAGAGAGACAGGGGAAGAGATAATAAAGAGGGGCGAGAGAGAGGGGCGAGAGAGTGAGGGTGAGAGAGAGGGGAAAAGGGTGGAAGAGAGGGGGAGAGAGGGGAGAGAGAGCAGGGGAGAGAGAGTGGCCAGAGAGAGTGGGTAGAGAGAGTGCGGAGAGAGAAAGTGGGGGAGAGAAAGAGGGGAAGGAGAGAGAGGGGAGAGAGAAAGGGGAGAGAGCGCGGAGAGAGAGAGGGAAGAGAGAGCAGATAAAGGGAGAGGGAAATGAGCGAGAGGGGAGTGAGAGTGGGAGAGAGAGGAGGGAAGAAAGAGGAGGGGAGAGAGAGGGGGGACAGAGAGGAAGAAAGAGAGGAGGAAGGAGAGAGGAGGGGGAGAGTGGAGGGGACAGGAGGGCGTGAGAGAGGAGTGGGGGTAGAGAGAAGAGGGTAGAGAGAGGGGGTTAGAGAGAGGGTGAGGAGAGAGTGGGGTAGAGAAAGGGGCATAGAGGGAGGGGCATAGAGAGAGGGGGTAGAGAGAAGGGAGAAGACGGGGGGAGAGAGTGAGATGGGCAGAGAGAGGGCTGGGGAGAGAGACAGGGGAGGGAGAGGATGGGGGAGAGAGAGAGGGTGGGAGAGAGAGAGGGGAGGCCGAGGGAGTGGAGGGTGAGAGAGGGGGCGGGAGAGAGAGGGGGAGGGAGAGTAAGATGGGAGGGAGAGTAAGAGGGGAGGGCGAGAGAGGGGATGGAGAGAGAGGGGAAGGACAGGGAGAGGGGAGGGAGAGTGAGAGGGGAGGGAGATTAAGGGGAGGGAGAGTGAGAGGGGATGGAGAGTGAGAGTGGAGGGCGAAAGAGGGGAGGGAGAGAGAGGGGAGTGGGTGAGAGGGGAGGAAGAGTGAGAGGGGAGAGAGAGTGAGAGGGGAGGGCAGGAGAGAGGAGAGGGAGAGAGAAAGGAGGGAGAGAGAGTGGAGGGGAAGGCGAGAGTGAGGGGAGGCGAAAGAGAGAGGGGACGGCGAGATAGAGGGGAGGGCAGGGGTGAGGGTGAGAGGGGGGAGGGCGAGAGAGGGGGAGGGAGAAAGAGAGCGGAGGGTGAGAGAGAGGGGAGGGAGAGTGAGAGGGGAGGGAGAGTAAGAGGGAAGGGAGAGTAAGGGAAGGAAGAGTGAGAGGGGAGGGAGAGGGAGACGGGAGGGTGAGAGAGGGGAGGGAGAGTGAGAGAAGAGCGAGAAAGAGAGGGGAGAGAGAGTGAGAGGAGAGGGAGGGTGAGGGGGAGGGAGAGTAAGAGGGGAGAGAGATTAAGAGGGGAGGGCGAGAGAGGGGATGGAGAGAGAGGGGAGTGGGAGAGAGTGGAGGGAGAGTGACAGGGTAGGGAGAGTGAGAGGGGATGGAGAAAGAGAGGGGAGTGTGAGTAAGAGGGAAGGGAGTGTGAGAGGGGAGAGAGAGTGAGAGGGGAGGGCGAGAGAGGGGGAGGGCGAGAGGGGGGAGGGGAGGGCGAGAGAGAGGGGAAGGACAGTGAGGGGGAGGGAGAGAGAGGGGAGGGAGAGTGAGAGGGGAAGGAGAGTGAGAGGGGAGGGAGAATGAGGGGAGGGTGAGAGAGGGGGAGGGCGAGAGGGGGGAGGGGAGGGCGAGAGAGAGGGGAAGGACAGTGAGGGGGAGGGAGAGAGAGGGGAGGGAGAGTGAGAGGGGAGGGAGAGTGAGAGGGGAGGGAGAATGAGAGGGGAGGGTGAGTAAGAGGGGAGGGAGAGTGAGAGGGGAGCGTGAGGGAGAGGCGATAGAGAGAGAGGGGGAGAGCGAGGGGGGAGGTCGGGGGAGGGCGAGAGAGGTGAGGAGAGGGCGAGAGAAAGGGGAAGGACAGTGAGGGGGAGGGTGAGTGAGGGGGAGGGAGAGTGAGAGGGGAGGGAGAGAGAGTGGAGGGAGAGTGAGAGGGGAGGGAGAGAGGGAGGGAGAGTGAGAGGAGAGGGTGAGAGACAGGAGGGAGGGAGGAGGGAGGTAGAGAGTGGAGAGCGAGAGTGAGAGGGGAGAGAGGGGGTGGGATGGAGACGGGAAGGAGAGGGGGGAGAGTGAGAGGAGGGTGAGAGAGGGGAGGGTGAGTGAGAGGGGAGAGCGAGAGAATGGAGGGGAGGGTGAGAGAGATTGGAGGGAGAGTGAGAGGGGATGGAGAGAGGTGAGGGCCAGAGAGGGGAGGGTGGTAGAGCAGATGGTGAGAGTGGGGAGGGCGAGAGAGGGGAGGGAGAGAGAGGGGAGGGAGAGAGACGGGAGGGAGAGAGAGGAGAGGGAGAGTGAGAGGGGAAGAAGAGTGAGAGGGGAGGGAGAGTGAGAGGGGAAGAAGAGTGAGAGGGGAGGGAGAGTGAGAGGGGAAGAAGAGTGAGAGGGGAGGGAGAGAGAGGGGAGGGAGAGTGAGAGGGGAAGAAGAGTGAGAGGGGAGGGAGAGTGAGAGGGGAAGAAGAGTGAGAGGGGAGGGAGAGTGAGAGGGGAGGGAGAGTGAGAGGGGAGGGCGAGAGAGATGCAAGGAGAGAGAGAGGGGAGGGAGAGAGAGGGGAGGGAGAGAGAGGGGAAGGAGAGAGAGGAGAGGGAGAGTGAGAGGGGAAGAAGAGTGAGAGGGGAGGGAGAGTGAGAGGGGAGGGCGAGAGAGATGCAAGGAGAGAGAGAGGGGAGGTCGACAGAGCGGAGGGAGAAAGAGAGGGATGAGAGAGTGACAGGAGAGGGAGAGTGAGGGGGAGGCAGAGTAAGAGGGGAGGGAGAGTGAGAGGGGAGGGAGAGGGGAGGGAGAGAGACGGGAAGGAGAGAGAGGAGAGGGAGAGTGAGAGGGGAGGCAGAGTAAGAGGGGAGGGAGAGTGAGAGGGGAGGGAGAGAGGGGAGGGATGGAGACGGGCGGGAGAGAGAGGGGAGGAGGAGTGAGGGGAGGGTGATCAATGAGAGGGTGAGAGAGATGGAGGGAGAGTGAGAGGGAAGGGAGAGAGAGGGGAGGGAGGGTGAGATGGGAGGGCAAGAGCGAGGAGAGAGAGAGTGAGAGGGGAGGGCAAGAGAGGGGAGGGAGAGTGAGAGGGGAAGGAGAGTGAGAAGGGAGGGTGAGAGAGGGGAGGGATAATGAGCGGGAGAGTGAGAGATGGGTGGGAGGGAGACGGGTGGGAGACAGAGGGGAGGGAAAGTGAGAGGGGAGGGAGAGAGGGTAGGGATGGAGACAGGAGTGAGAGAGAGGGGAGGAAGAGTGAGGGGAGGGTGAGAGATGAGAGGGTGAGAGAGAGGGAGGGAGAGTGAGAGGGGAAGGACAGTGAGAGGGGAGGGCCAGAGCGAGGGGAGGGAGAGAGAGAGGCGAAGGAGAGAGAGGAGAGGGAGAGTGAGAGGGGAAGGAGAGTGAGAGATGGAGGGAAAGAGAGAGGGGAGGGCGAGAGAGATGGAGGGAGAGAGAGAGGGGAGGGAGAGAGAGGGGAGGGAGAGAGGGGAGGAATGGAGACGGTAGGGAGGGAGAGAGAGGGGAGGGAGAGAGAGGGGAGGGTGATCAATGAGAGGGTGAGAGAGAGGGATGGAGAGTGAGAGGGAAGGGAGACAGAGGGGAGGGAGGGTGAGATGGGAGGGCAAGAGCGAGGGGAGAGAGAGTGTGAGGGGAGGGAGATTGAGAGGGGAAGGACAGTGAGAGGGAAGGGCCAGAGCGAGGGGAGGGAGAGAGAGAGGCGAAGGAGAGAGAGGGGAGGGAGAGTGAGAGGGGAAGGAGAGTGAGAGATGGAGGGAAAGAGAGAGGGGAGGGAGAGAGAGGGGAGGGAGAGAGGGGAGGGAGCTTGAGAGGGGAAGGACAGTGAGAGGGGAGGGCCAGAGCGAGGGGAGGGAGAGAGAGAGGCGAAGGAGAGAGAGGAGAGGGAGATTGAGAGGGGAAGGAGAGTGAGAGATGGAGGGAAAGAGAGAGGGGAGGGCGAGAGAGATGGAGGGAGAGAGAGAGGGGAGGGAGAGAGAGGGGAGGGAGAGAGGGGAGGAATGGAGACGGTAGGGAGGGAGAGAGAGGGGAGGGAGAGAGAGGGGAGGGTGATCAATGAGAGGGTGAGAGAGAGGGATGGAGAGTGAGAGGGAAGGGAGACAGAGGGGAGGGAGGGTGAGATGGGAGGGCAAGAGCGAGGGGAGAGAGAGTGTGAGGGGAGGGAGATTGAGAGGGGAAGGACAGTGAGAGGGAAGGGCCAGAGCGAGGGGAGGGAGAGAGAGAGGCGAAGGGGAGAGAGGGGAGGGAGAGTGAGAGGGGAAGGAGAGTGAGAGATGGAGGGAAAGAGAGAGGGGAGGGAGAGAGAGGGGAGGGAGAGAGGGGAGGGAGCTTGAGAGGGGAAGGACAGTGAGAGGGGAGGGCCAGAGCGAGGGGAGGGAGAGAGAGAGGCGAAGGAGAGAGAGGAGAGGGAGAGTGAGAGGGGAAGGAGAGTGAGAGATGGAGGGAAAGAGAGAGGGGAGGGCGAGAGAGATGGAGGGAGAGAGAGAGGGGAGGGAGAGAGAGGGGAGGGAGAGAGGGGAGGAATGGAGACGGTAGGGAGGGAGAGAGAGGGGAGGGAGAGAGAGGGGAGGGTGATCAATGAGAGGGTGAGAGAGAGGGATGGAGAGTGAGAGGGAAGGGAGACAGAGGGGAGGGAGGGTGAGATGGGAGGGCAAGAGCGAGGGGAGAGAGAGTGTGAGGGGAGGGAGATTGAGAGGGGAAGGACAGTGAGAGGGAAGGGCCAGAGCGAGGGGAGGGAGAGAGAGAGGCGAAGGGGAGAGAGGGGAGGGAGAGTGAGAGGGGAAGGAGAGTGAGAGATGGAGGGAAAGAGAGAGGGGAGGGAGAGAGAGGGGAGGGAGAGAGGGGAGGGAGCTTGAGAGGGGAAGGACAGTGAGAGGGGAGGGCCAGAGCGAGGGGAGGGAGAGAGAGAGGCGAAGGAGAGAGAGGAGAGGGAGAGTGAGAGGGGAAGGAGAGTGAGAGGGGAGGGAGAGAGAGAGGGGAGGGAGAGAGAGATGGAGGGAGAGAGAGAGGGGAGGGAGAGAGAGGGGAGGGAGAGAGGGGAGGGATGGAGACGGTAGGGAGGGAGAGAGAGAGGCGAAGGAGAGAGAGGAGAGGGAGAGTGAGAGGGGAAGGAGAGTGAGAGGGGAGGGAGAGAGAGGGGAGGGAGTGAGAGAGGGGAGGGAGAGAGAGGGGAGGGAGAGTGAGAGGGGAAGAAGAGTGAGAGGGGAGGGAGAGTGAGAGGGGAGGGCGAGAGAGATGCAAGGAGAGAGAGAGGGGAAGGAGAGAGAGAGGGGAGGTCGACAAAGCGGAGGGAGAAAGAGAGGGATGAGAGAGTGAGAGGAGAGGGAGAGTGAGGGGGAGGCAGAGTAAGAGGGGAGGGAGAGTGAGAGGGGAGGGAGAGTGAGAGGGGAGGGAGAGAGAGGGGAAGGAGAGAGAGGAGAGGGAGAGTGAGAGGGGAAGAAGAGTGAGAGGGGAGGGAGAGTGAGAGGGGAGGGCGAGAGAGATGCAAGGAGAGAGAGAGGGGAGGGAGAGAGAGAGGGGAGGTCGACAGAGCGGAGGGAGAAAGAGAGGGAGGAGAGAGTGAGAGGAGAGGGAGAGTGAGGGGGAGGCAGAGTAAGAGGGGAGGGAGAGTGAGAGGGGAGGGAGAGTGAGAGGGGAGGGAGAGAGGGGAGGGATGGAGACGGGCGGGAGAGAGAGGGGAGGAGGAGTGAGGGGAGGGTGATCAATGAGAGGGTGAGAGAGATGGAGGGAGAGTGAGAGGGAAGGGAGAGAGAGGGGAGGGAGGGTGAGATGGGAGGGCAAGAGCGAGGGGAGAGAGAGTGAGAGGGGAGGGCAAGAGAGGGGAGGGAGAGTGAGAGGGGAAGGAGAGTGAGAAGGGAGGGCGAGAGAGGGGAGGGATAATGAGCGGGAGAGTGAGAGATGGGTGGGAGGGAGACGGGTGGGAGACAGAGGGGAGGGAAAGTGAGAGGGGAGGGAGAGAGGGTAGGGATGGAGACAGGAGTGAGAGAGAGGGGAGGAAGAGTGAGGGGAGGGTGAGAGATGAGAGGGTGAGAGAGAGGGAGGGAGAGTGAGAGGGGAAGGACAGTGAGAGGGGAGGGCCAGAGCGAGGGGAGGGAGAGAGAGAGGGGCGAAGGAGAGAGAGGAGAGGGAGAGTGAGAGGGGAAGGAGAGTGAGAGATGGAGGGAAAGAGAGAGGGGAGGGCGAGAGAGATGGAGGGAGAGAGAGAGGGGAGGGAGAGAGAGGGGAGGGAGAGAGGGGAGGAATGGAGACGGTAGGGAGGGAGAGAGAGGGGAGGGAGAGAGAGGGGAGGGTGATCAATGAGAGGGTGAGAGAGAGGGATGGAGAGTGAGAGGGAAGGGAGACAGAGGGGAGGGAGGGTGAGATGGGAGGGCAAGAGCGAGGGGAGAGAGAGTGTGAGGAGAGGGAGATTGAGAGGGGAAGGACAGTGAGAGGGAAGGGCCAGAGCGAGGGGAGGGAGAGAGAGAGGCGAAGGAGAGAGAGGGGAGGGAGAGTGAGAGGGGAAGGAGAGTGAGAGATGGAGGGAAAGAGAGAGGGGAGGGAGAGAGAGGGGAGGGAGAGAGGGGAGGGAGCTTGAGAGGGGAAGGACAGTGAGAGGGGAGGGCCAGAGCGAGGGGAGGGAGAGAGAGAGGCGAAGGAGAGAGAGGAGAGGGAGAGTGAGAGGGGAAGGAGAGTGAGAGGGGAGGGAGAGAGAGAGGGGAGGGAGAGAGAGAGGGGAGGGAGAGAGAGGGGAGGGAGAGAGGGGAGGGATGGAGACGGTAGGGAGGGAGAGAGAGGGGAGGAGGAGTTAGGGAAGGGTGAGAAATGAGAGGGTGAGAGAGAGGGATGGAGAGTGAGAGGGAAGGGAGAGAGAAGGGAGGGAGATTGAGATGGGAGGGCAAGGGCGAGGGGAGGGAGAGTGAGACGGGAAGGAGAGTGAGGAGGGAGGGTGAGAGAGAGGAGGGAGAGTGAGTGGGGGAGGGGAGGGCCAGAGCGAGGGGAGGGAGTGAGAGGGGAGGGTGAAAGAGGGGAGGGAGAGACAGTGGGGAGCGCGAGAGAGAGGGGACGGAGAGTGAGAGGGGAAGGAGAGTGAGAGGGGAGGAAGAGTGAGAGTGGAGGGCGAAAAGAGGGGAGGGCGAGAGTTGGGGGAGGGAGAGAGAGTGGGAAGCGCGAGAGAGAGGGGAGGGAGAGTGTGAGGGGAAGGAGAGTGAGAGGGGAGGAAGAGTGAGAGGGGAGGGCGAGAGAGAGGGGAGGGCGAGAGAGGGGAGGGAGAGTGAGAGGGTAAGAGAGAGGGTAGGGAGAGTGAGAGGGGAGGGAGAGAGGGGAGGGATGGAGACGGGAGGGAGAGAGAGGGGAGGAAGAGTGAGGGGAGGGTGAGAGAGGGGAGGGCGAGAGAGAGGGGAGGGCAAGAGCGATGGGAGGGAGAGTGAGAGGGGAGGGAGAATGAGAGGGGAGGGCGAGTGACACGGGAGGGATAGTGAGAGGGGAGAGTGAGAGAAGGGAGGGAGGGAGACGGGAGGGAGAGAGAGAGGAGGTAGAGTGAGAGGGAAGGGAGAGTGAGAGGGGAGGGCCAGAGCGAGGGGAGGGTGAGAGAGGGGAGGGCGAGAAAGGGGAGGGCGAGAGAGAGAGAGGTGAGCGAGAGAGGCAGTTGAAAGAGAGGGGAGAGTGAGAGAGAGGGAGGGTGAGTGAGGGGGGAGGACGAGTGACACGGGAGGGATAGTGAGAGGGGAGAATGAGAGAAGGGAGGGAGGGAGACGGGAGGGAGAGAGAGAGGAGGGAGAGTGAGAGGGGAGGGAGAGTGAGAGGGGAGGGAGAGTTAGAGGGGAGGGCCAGAGCGAGGGGAGGGTGAGAGAGAGGGGAGGGTGGGAGAGGGGAGGGCGAGAGATGGGAGGGTGAGAGAGAGGGAGGGAGAGAGAGGGGGAGGGGAAGAGAGGGGGATGGAGAGTGAGAAGGGAGGGCGAGAGAGGGGCGGGCGAGAGAGATGGGAGTGAATAGAGAGGGGAGGGCGAAAGAGGGCAGGGAGAGAGAGGGGAGGTAGAATGAGAGTGGAGGGAGAGTGACAGGGGAGGGAGAGAGATTGGAGGGCGAGAGAGAGGGGAAGGCGAGAGAGAGGGGAGGGCGAGAGAGAGAGGGGAGGGTGAGAGAGAGGGGAGGGTGAAAGAGAGAGGGGAGGGTGAGCGAGAGGGGAGGGTGAAAGAGAGAGGGGAGGGTGAGAGAGAGGGGAGGGTGAAAGAGAGAGGGGAGGGTGAGCGAGAGGGGAGGGTGAAAGAGAGAGGGGAGGGTGAGCGAGAGGGGAGGGTGAAAGAGAGAGGGGAGATTGAGAGTGCGGAGTGCGAGAGAGCGGAGTGTGAGAGCGTGGAGGATGAGAGAGGGGAGGGCGAGACAGAGGGGTGAACGAGAGAGGGGGTGAGAGAGAGGGGAGGGCGAGAGAGAGATGGGAGTGCGAGAGAGAGGGGAGGGCAAGAGAGAGCGACAGGGAGAGAGAGAGGGGAGGGCGAGAGAAGGCGACAGGGAGAGAGATGAGAGAGAAAAGGGTGCAAGAGCGTGATTGAGAGGGTATGAGAGATCGAATGAGGGAGAGAGTTTACGAGAGAGATGGGGGAGCAAGGGGGAAGACTGAGAGAGAGGGAGGGGGATAGAGAGAGGGAGAGAGGGGACAGATACGAGAGAGAGTGTCTGACAGAGAGAGAGAAAGAGAGACAGTGAGCGAGCAAGAGAGATGGTTGAGACAGAGAGAGAGAGAGAGAGAGAGAGAGAGAGAAGGGGCGGGATAGAGAGAGAGAGAGAGAGGACTGCAGAGAAATAGAGGTGGGAGAGTGAGAGAGAGAGGTTGTGAGAGAGAGAGAGAGTGAGAGAAGGGAGAGCAAGATAGAGAGACGGGCCAAGTGAGAGGTAGAGAGTTGAGAGAGGGGCGAAAGAGAGAGAGGTCGCAAGAGACGGAGGGAAGGCCGAGAGAGACAAAGACAGACCGAGACAGAGGGGTGAGAGATGAAGAGAGGGTGCGAGAGCGATGAGGCAAGAGCGAACGGGGGAGAGAGGTGGCGAGAGAGAAAGAGAGAGGCAAGAGAGAGAAGCAAGAGAGAGGGGCGAGAGAGAGAGCGAAACTGATGGGAGAAAGACAAGAGCGAGACAGATTGAGAGAGGAGAGAGAGGCGGGTGATAGAGGGAGGGATAGAGAGAGAGAGGGAGAGAGTGACTGAGAGTGGGGTGAGACAAGGGTAAGAAAGAGTGAAAAAGAGAGAGAGAGAAAACGAGACAGAGAGGGAGAGAGGTGAGAGTGAGAGAGCAAGAGAAAGGACAAAGCAAGGGTGGGAGAGAGGGAGAGTGTATATGGAAGAGAGGGTGAGGGAGAGAGGGAGAGAATGAGTGAGAGAGAGCAAGAGAGGGACGACAGAGGGGCGAGAGAGGTGCGACAGAGAGAGAAAGGGGAGAGAGAGGAGTGAGAGAGAGAGTGAAAGAGGAGAGAGGGGGAGAGAGAGGGACAGAAACTGCGAGGGGGAATAGAGAGAGGGATAGAGAGAGAGCACAAGCGAGCGAGGGAGACCAAGCGAGTGAAAGAGAGACGGGGAGAGCGAGAGAGAGGAGGACAGAGAGAGAGAGATGGGGACAAGCGAGAGACAGAGTAATGAGAGAGAGGGGTGCAAGAGAGAGAGGAGCTGGGGGGGGGAGGACTGAGAGAGAGAGAGAGAGAGACGGAGAGAGAGAGCAACAGACAGACAGAGAGAGAGAAAGAGCAAGAGTGAGAGAGAAGAGTTGAAAGAGGGAGGGAGGGCAGAGAGAGGGAGACAGAGACACAGACAGACAGACAGAGCACAAGCAATAGAGAGAGAGCACGAGTGAGAGAGAGCGAGCAAGAGAGAGAGTGAGATGAGACAGAGAGGGAGGCAAGAGAGAGGGAGAGAAGGAGGGAGAGAGAGACCGTGAGAGCGTAAGGGAGGGTGAGAGGGTGAGAAAGCGCGAGCGAGATGAAGAGAGCGAGAGGAAGAGTGAGAGAGAGAGAGGGGGCAAAGAGAGGGATAGAGATAGAGCGGGAGAGAGAGAGAGGAAGAACAAGAGAGAGAGGATGCGAGCGAGGGACAGAGGGATGAGAGAGAGAGAGGGCACAAGAGCGAGACAGAGGCAGTGAGAAAGGGAGGGAGAGCTGAGAGAGCTGAGAGAGCTGAGAGAGACAGAGAGACAGACGGTGTGAGAGAGATAGAGGGGGCGAGAGAGAGATAGAGGGATGAGAGAGAGGGAGAGAGGGGCAAAAGACACAGACAGAGGCAGCAAGAAAGGGAGGGAGAGCTGAGAGAGCAAGAGAGTCCGGGAGACAAAGAGACAATTTGAGAGAGAAAGAGGGGCGGTGGGGGGGGTGGGGCGGGAGGCAAGAGGGGGATGGAGAGGGGGAGGGAGCGGGAAGGGGGCAAGCGAGATGGCAGAGAGAGAGGGCAGAGAGAGTGGGGGAGAGAGAGGGGGAGAGAGAGGGGAGAGAGAGGGGAAAGAAAGAGGGGGAGAGAGGGTAGAGAGAGTGGGGGAGAGAGGGGGAGAGAGAGGGTGAGAGAGAGGGGAGAGAACGGGTGTAGAGTGGGAGTGAGATTTTGGGGAGAGGGTGGGAGAGACAAGGAAATAGAGGGGGGAGAGAGAGGGGAGGAGAAGGGGGAGAGAGAAGGGGAGAGAGGGGTGAAAGAGAGGGGGAGAGAGAGACGGGGAGAGGGAAGGGGAGAGAGAGGGGAGAGAAAGGGTGTAGAGAGGGAGTGAGAGTTTGGGGAGAGAGTGGGGGAGCGACAGGGAGAGAGTGGGAGAGAGAGAGGGGAGGAGAGAGATAGGCGTGAGAGAGCGAGGGTGAGAAAGAGAGAGAGTGAGTGAGAAAGAGAGCGTGGGTGAGAGAGAGGAGGGTGAGAGAGGGGTTGGGGGTGAGAGGGGTGTGAGAGAGAAGGGGTGAGAGACAGAGGGGGTGGGACAGAGAGAGAGAGAGAGACAGTGTGGTGAGAGAGTGACATGGGAGACAGAGAGGGTGAGAGAGAGAGAAAGAGAAGGTAAGAGAGAGAGAGGGGTGAGAAAGAGGGAGAGTGAGTGAAACAGAGAGAGTGTAAGTGAGACAGATAGAGCGTGAGTGAGAAAGAGAGAGCTGGTGAGAGAGAGGAGTTTGAGAGAGAGGGGGGGTGGGGGTGAGACGGGGATGAGAGATAATGGGTGATGGAGAGAGTGAAAGTGGGAAGGGGGAATAGGGAGAGTGGAGTGAGAAGGAGAGTGTGTGAGAGAGAGTGGGGTGAGCGAGAGGGGTGAGCGAGAGGGGTGAGAGGGGGAGGAGTTAGAGAGAGAGCGCGGGGTAAGAGAGAAAGGGTGTGAGAGGCGATGAGAGAGAGGGGTGAGAGTGAGGGCGTGAGAGACTGAGGGTGTGAGAGAGTGAGGGGCCGAGAGAGTGAGGGGGTTTGAGAGAAGGGGTGGTGAAAGAGAGAGAGGCAGTGAGAGAGAGGGAGTGTGAGAGAGAGGGGTGTGAGAGTGAAGGGTGAGAGAGAGGTTGAGAGAGAGAGGGGGTGAGAGAGAGAGGTGGGATGAGAGAGAGGGAGGGTGGGGGTGAGAGAGAGAGGGATGAGAGAGAGAGAAGGTTGAGAGAGAGGGGTGGGAGAGAGCGGTGAGAGAGAAGAAGGGGTGAGAGAGTGACAGGGTGGAAGAGAGGGGTGGTGGGAGAGAGGGAATGAGAGAGAGAGAGAGCTGGGTGAGAGGTCGGTGAGAGGGAGAGGTGGGAGTGAGTGACAGCGAGGAGGTGGGGGAGAGAGAGGGGGAGAGAGAGGGAGGGTGAGAGAGAGAGATGGATGTGAGAGAGAGCGAGGGGTTGAGAGAGAAGGGAAGAGACTGAGGGGGTGAGAGAGTGAGGGGATGAGAGATTGAGGGGGGTTGAGAGAGCAGGTGGTGAGAGAGAGGGGTGTGAGAGAGAGAGGCTTGACAGAGAGGGGTTGAGAGAGAAAGAGAGGGGTGAGAGAGAGTGTGAGAGAGAGTGATGAGAGAGAGGGGGGTTGAGAGAGAAAGAGAGGGGTGAGAGAGAGAGGGGAAGGGAGAGAGAGGGATTGGTGAGGGGGTGAGAGAGTGAGGGGATGAGAGAGTGAGGGGGGTTGAGCGAGAGGGTGGAGGGTGAGAGAGAGGGGTGAGAGAGAGCGGGGTCGAGAGGGAGGGGTTGAGAGAGAGAGAAGGGGGTGAGAGAGAGTGAGGGGTTGAGAGAGTGGTGTGAGAGAGGGGGCCGAGAAAGGAGGGGAGAGAGGAGGGGAGAGAGCGGGAGAGGGGGCAGAGGGAGTGAGAGGGGGCAGGATTGGGGGCAGAGAGAGAGGGCGCAGAGAGGGGGGAGAGAGATGGGGAAGAGAGAGGGGGAGGGAAGGGTGAGAGAGGGGGGAGAGAGAGGGGTAGAGAGGGGGAGAGAGATGGGGAGAAGAGGAGGAGAGAATGGAGGAGATGGGGAGAGGGAGAGAGAGGGGGAGAGAGGGGGTGAGAGAGAGTTGTTGAGAGAGAGGGTGTGAGAGAGAGGAAGTCAGAAAGAGCGGGTGAGAAACAGGGGTGTGAGAGAGAGAAGGGGTGTGAGAGAGAAGGGGTGTGAGACAGAGGGAGTGGGAGAGAGAGGGAGATGTCGGCTAAGAGAGAGAGAGTGGGGTGAGAGAGTGAGATGGGAGTGATAGAAAGAGGGTGTGAAAAACAGGGGGAGAGAGGGTGTAGAGACTGGGGTCAAGAGAGGGGGTAGAGAGAGGGGAGAGAGAGAAGGGAGAGAGTGTGGGAGAGAGAGGGGGTGAGAGAGAGGGGGTGAGAGAGAGTGGGTGAGAAAGAGAGAGAATGTGAAAAAGAGAGAGTGGGAGAGAGAGAGGTGTTGAGAGAGAAGGGTGGGTGAGGGGGTGAAAGAGAGAGAGTGAGAGAAAAAGAGAGAGAGTGAGAGAAAAAGAGAGAGAGTGTTGAGAAAGAGAGAGTGTGAGTGAGAAAGAGAGAGCAGGTGAGAGAGAGGGGGTGAGAGAGGGGTGTGGGGTGAGAGGGGGTGAGAGACAGAGGGGGTTGGACAGAGAGAGAGAAACTGTGGTGAGAGAGAGAGGGTGAGAGAGTGAGATGGGAGTTAGAGGGGATGTGAGATAGGGCTAAGAGAGAGAGGGAGTGAGAGACAGGGAGTGTGAGAGAGCGGGGTGAGAGAGCGAGGGGTGAGAGAGAGAGAGAGGGATGAGAGAGAGAGGATTGAGTGAGAGGGAGGTGGGAGAGAGTGGGGTGTGAGAGAGAGAGGGGTGAGAGAGAGAGGGGTGAGAGGGTGAGAAGGTGGAAGGGAGGGGGTGTGAGATAGAAGGGGGTGTGAGAGAGAGAGGGGGTGAGAGACAGTGGGTGTGAGAGAGACGGGGATGTGAAAGAGAGTGAAGGAGATGGGGAGAGAGGGGGTGAGAGAGAGGGGGAGAGAGGGGTAGGGAGAGGGGGAGAGAGGGGGGTGAGAGAGAGTTGGTGAGAGAGATTTGTTGAGAGAGAGGGTTGTGAGAAAGTGGGTGAGAAACAGGGGTGTGGGAGAGAGAAGGGGTGTGAGAGATAAGGGGTGTGAGACAGAGGGGGTGGGAGAGAGAGAGAGATGACGGTTAAGTGAGAGAGAGAGTGGGGTGAGAGAGTGGGGGTGTGAGACACAGGGAGAGAGAGGGAGTAAAGAGTGGGGTGCAAGAGAGGGAGGGGAGGGAGAGAGTGGGAGAGAGAGGAGTTGAGAGAGAGGGGGTGAGAAAGAGGGGGTGAGAAAGAGAGAGTGAATGAAAAAGAGAGAGAGTGTAAGTGAGAAAGAGAGAGCGTGAATGAGAAAGAGAGAGTGGGTGAGAGAGAGGGGGTGAGAGAGGGGGGTGGGGTGAGCGGGGTATGAGAGAGAAGGCGTGTGAAACAGAGGGAGTGGGACTGAGAGAGAGAGAGACTGTGGTGAGAGAGAGAGGTGAGAGAGTGAGATGGGAGTGACGGGGGTGTGAGAGAGGGCTAAGAGAGAGAGGGAGTGAGAGAGATGGAGTGTGAGAGATCGAGGTGAAAGAGCGAGGAATGAGAGAGAGGGGTTGAGAGAGGGGTTGAGAGAGGGGGGTGAGAGAGAGGGAGCGAGAAGGAGAGAGAAGGAAGAGAAAGAGGCAGAGAGATGGTGGGAGAGAGGGAGGGGGTGAGAGAGCGAGGATGTGTAAGAGTGTGTGTGAGAGAGAGGGTGATGTGAAAGAGATTGGGGTGGGGGAGAGAGGGGTGATGGAGAGAGAAAGGAGAGAGAAAGAGGAGGTGAGAGAGAGATGGATGTGAGAGAGAGGGGGGTGAGAGAGAGAGGGGTGAGAGAGGGGGGTTGAGAGAGAGAAGGGGTGTGAGAGAGAGAAGGAAGGTGAGAGAGAGGGGAGTGAGAGAGACGGGGGTGAGAGAGAGAGGGGTGAGAGAGAGTTGACGAGAGAAAGGGTTTGAATTAGAGGGGGGAGAGAGGATGAGAGAGAGAGGGGTTGAGAAAGATGGGTTGAAACAGAGAGGAGGTGAGGGGGAGGACTAAGAGAGAGAGACGGAGATAGAGCGACAGACAGAGAGAGATATAGAGCAAGAGTGAGAGAGAAGAGGTGTGAGAGGTAGGGTGGACTGAGAGAGATGGAGGGAAAGAGACAGACAGAAAGAGCATGAGCAACAGAGAGAGAGAGCGAGCACGAGCGAGAGAGAGTGAGCGAGAGAGCGTGAGATAAGAGAGGGAGGAAGGCAAGAGGAAGGGAGAGAGGCAGGGAGAGAGAGAGAGCGTGAGAAGAGGGTGAGAGAGTGAGAGAGAGAGAGCACGAGGAAGAGAGCGAGTGGAAGAGTGAGAGAGAGAGGATGCGCGAGAGAGAGAGGGGGTGAGAGAGTGGTGCGAGAGAGGCAGGCGAGAGAGGAGGGGAGAGAGGGGGCGAGGGAGCGGGAGGGAGAGGGGCGGGATTGGGGCAGAGAGACGGCACAGAGAGGGGGGAGACAGATAGGGAAGAGAGAGGGGGAAAGGAGGGGGAGAGTGGGGGAGTGAGATGGGGAGGAGAGGGGGAGAGAGTGAAGGAGATGGGGGAGAGAGGGAGTATGAGAGAGCCGAAGAGCGAGAGGGTGAGAGAGGGGGGTGAGAAACAGGGGTGTGAGTGAGAGAAGGGGTGTAAGAGAGAATGCGTGAGAGACAGAGGGGGTGGGAGAGAGAGAGAGACGATGGCTGAGAGAGAGAGAGTGGGGTGAGAGAGTGAGAGTGGGGTGTGAGAGAGGGGGTGTGAGAGACAGGGGGAGAGAGGGGGTAAAGAGTGGTGGGCAAGAGAGAGGGTAGAGAGAGGGGAGGGAAAGAGTGGGAGAGAAAAAGGAGTTGAGAGAGCGGGGGTGAGAGAGAGAGGGGGTGAGAAAGAGAGAGCGGGTGAGAGGGGGTGAGAGAGGGGGGTGGGGTGAGAGGGGGGTGAGAGAGAAGGGGTGAGAGACAGAGGGGTTGGGACAGAGAGAGAGACTGTGGTGAGAGAGAGAGTGAGATGGGAGTGAGAGGGGGTGTAAGAGAAGGCTACGAGAGAGAGAGTAAGAGAGAGAGAGTGTAAGAGAGAGGGGTGAGAGACGGAGGGGTGATAGAGAGTGGTTGAGAGAGAAGGTTGAAAGAGAGAAGGGGTGAGAGAGAGAAGGAGGGTGAGAGAGAGGGGAGTGAGAGAGAGGGGGGTGAGAGAGAGACGGTGGAAGAGAGGGGGTGTGGGAGAGAGAGGGGGGGAGAGAGCTGGGTGAGAGGGTAGTGAGAGGGAGAGGTGGGAGTGAGTGACAGAGAAGGGGTGCGAGAGAGAGGGGTGATAGAGAGAGGGGATGAGAGAGGGAGCGAGAAGGAGAGAAAGGGGATGAGAAAGAGGCAGAGAGTTGGTGGGAGAGAGGGAGGGGCTGAGAGAGCGAGGGTGTGTGAGAGTATGTGTGAGAGTGTGTGTGAGAGAGGGGATGTGAAAGAGATTAGGATGGGAGAGAGAGGGGTGACGGAGAGAGAGGGGAGAGACAGAGGGTGTGAGAGAGGGATGGATGTGAGAGAGAGAGACAGGGGTTGAGAGGGGGTGGTGAGAGAGAGAGGGGGTGTGAGAGAGAGAGGGGTTAGAGAGAGAGGGGAGAGAGAAGGGTTGAGAAAGATGGGCTGAAAGAGAGAGGAGGTGAGGGGGAGGACAGTGAGAGGGAGAGAGAGAGAGCGACAGACAGAGAGAGAGAGATAGAGCAAGACTGAGAGAGAAGAGGTGAGAGTGGTAGGTTGGACTGAGAGAGAGAGAGAGTGAGACAGACAGAGAGAGCATGAGCGACAGAGAGAGAGAGAGCACGAGCGAGAGTGAGCGCGAGTGAGACAGACCATGAGATGAGAGCGAGAGGGTGACAAGAGAGAGTGAAAGAGGCAGGGAGAGAGAGAGAGAGCGTGAGAAGAGGGTGAGAGAGTGAGAGAGACCGCAAGAGGAAGAGAGAGAGCGGAAGAGTGACAGAGAGAGGATGCGAGAGAGAGGGGTGTAAGAGAGAGGTGCGAGAGAGGGGGCTGAGAGAGGAGGGGAGAGAGGAGGGGAGACAGGGGGCGAGGGAGGGTGAGTGGGTGGGATTGGGGGCAGAGAGACAGCACAGAGAGGGAGGAGAGAGGGGGCAGAGAGGGGGAGAGAAAGGTGAGAGTGAACTGGAGAGAGAGGAGGAGAGAGACGAGGGAGAGAGGGGGGGAGAGAGAGAGGGGGGAGAGAGGGTTTGAGAGAGAGGTGTTGAGGGAGAGGGCGTGAGAGAGAGGAAGTGAGGGAGAGGGGTGAGGAAGAGAGGTGTGAGAGAGAGAGAGAAGGGGTGTGAGACAGAGGGGGTGGGAGAGAGAGAGACGTGGGGTGAGAAAGAGAGTGAGTTGAGAGAGTGAGAGTGGGGTGAGAGAGTGAGATGGGAGTCAGAGAGGGGGGTTTGAGAGACAGGGAAGAGAGGGGGTAGAGATTGGGGACAAGAGAGGGGGTAGAGAGAGGGGAGAGAGAGAGGGCAGGAGAGAGGGGAGAGAGAAGTGAGAGAGGGGAGAGAGAGAGGGGGTTTGAGAGAGAGGGGGTGAGAGAGAGGGCGTGAGAAAGAGAGAGAGTGAGTGAAAAAGAGAGAGAGTGTAAGTGATAAATAGCGAGCATGAGTGAGAAAGAGAGCGGGTGAGAGAGAGGGGGTGAGACAGAGGGGGGGATGAGAGGGGGTTGAGAGAGGAGGGGTGCGAGACAAGGGGGGGACAAAGAGAGAGAGACTGTGGTGAGAGAGAGGGGATGTGAGAGAAGGCTAAGAGAGAGAGAGAGGGAGTGAGAGAGGGGTTGAGAGAGTGGGGTGAGAGAGCGAGGGGGATTGAGAGAGAGGGTTGGTGGTGGGAGCGAGAGGGGTGAGGGAGAGAAAGGGTTTAGAGAGAGGGAGGTGGGAGAGAGAGGGGGTGAGAGAGAGAGCTGGCTGAGAGGGCAGTGTGATGGAGAGGTGGGAGTGAGTGACAGAGAGGGGGTGGGAGAGAGAGAGGGGTGAGTGAGGGAGGGGGTAAGAGAGAGGGAGCGAGAGAGTGGGTGATGTGAAAGAGATTGGGGTGGGAGAGAGAGGGGTGATGGAGAGAGAGGGGAGAGAGAGGCGGGTGAGAGAGAGATGGACGTGAGAGAGAGAGGGATTGAGAGAGAGGGGGTGAGAGACTGAGGGGGAGACAGACTGAGGGGATGAGAGATTGAGGGGTGTTGAGAGAGGGGGTGGTGAGGGGAGTGAGAGAGAGAGGGAGTGGGAGAAAGAGGGGTGAAAGAGAGGGGTTGATAGAGAAAGAGAGGGGTGAGAGAGAGACGGGTGAGAGAGAGGGTGTGAGAGAGAGTGGTGAGAGAGAGGGGTTGAGAGAGAAAGAGAGGGGTGAGAGAGAGAGGGAAAGAGAGAGCGGGGTGAGCCATGGGGGTGAGGGGGGAGGAGTTAGAGAGAGAGCGCGGGTTAAGAGAGAAAGAGTGTGAGAGAGAGAGGAGTGGTGAAAGACGGTGAGAGAGTGAGGGTTTGAGAGCAAGAAGGGGGTCAGAGAGAGAGAAGGGGGTGAGAAGGAGGGTTAAGTGAGAGGGGTGAGAGAGAACGGTTGAGAGAGAGAGGGGTTGAGAGAGAGACGGGGGAAAGAGGAGGTGTGTGTGAGAGAGAGAAGGTTTGAGAGAGGGGGAGAGAGAGGGGTTGAGAAAGATGAGTTGAGAGAGAGGAGGTGAGGGGGAGGACTGAGAGAGAGAAAGACGGAGAGAGAGAGTGACAGACAGAGAGAGAGATAGAGCAAGAGTGAGAGAGAAGAGGTGAGAGAGGTAGTGTGGACTGAGAGAGAGAGAGAGAGAGAGTGAGACAGACAGAGAGAGCATGAGCGACAGAGAGAGAGAGAGCACGAGGGACAGAGAGCGAGCGAGAGAGACCGTGGGATAAGAGAGAGGGAGGCAAGAGAGAGGGAGAGAGGCAGGGAGAGAGAGAGCGTGAGAAGAGGGTGAGAGAGTGAGAGAGAAAGAGCAAGAGGAAGAGAGCGAGCGGAAGAGTGAGAGAGAGAGAGGACGCGAGAGAGAGAGAGAGAGGGGGGTGAGAGAGTGGTGCAAGAGAGGGGGCGAGAGAGGAGGGGAGAGCGGAGCGGAGAGAGGGGGCGTGGGAGGGGGAAAAGGGCAGGATTGGGGGCAGAGAGATGGTGCAGAGAGAGGGGGCAGAAGGGTGAGAGAGAAGGGGAGAGAGAGGGGGTAGAGAGAGGAGGGAGAGAGAGGGGGAGAGCGGGGAGAGAGAGGGGTAGAGAGAGGAGGGAGAGAGAGGGGATGAGAGAGAGGTGTTGAGAGAGAGGGGGTGAGATAGATGAAGTGCGAGAGAGGCGGTGAGAAAGCGGGATGTGAGAGAGAGAAGGGGTTTGAAACAGAGGGGCAGGGGGAGAGAGAGAGAGGGGTGAGAGTGACAGTGGGGTGAGAGAGTGAGATGGGAGTAGAGAGAGGGGGTGTGAGAGACAGGGGAGAGAGGGGGTAGAGAGTGGGGGCAAGAGAGGGGGTAGAGAGAGGGGAGAGAGAGGGGGGGGAGAGAGAGAGGTGTTGAGAGAGAGGGGGTGAGAGAGAGGGGGTGAGATAGAGGAAGTGCGAGAGAGGCGGTAAGAAAGCGGGGTGTGTGAGAGAGAAGGGGTTTGAGACAGAGGGGAAGGGGGAGAGAGAGAGAGAGGGGTGAGAGTGACAGTGGGGTGAGAGAGTGAGATGGGAGTGAGCGAGAGGGGGTGTGAGAGACAGGGAAGAGAGGGGGTAGAGAGTGGGGGCAAGAGAGGGGGTAGAGAGAGGGGAGAGAGAGAGGGGGAGAGAGAGAGTGGTTTTGAGAGAAAGGGGGTGAGAGAGAGAGGGAGTGAGAAAGACAGAGAGTGAATACAGAGAGAGAGTGTAAGTGAGAAAGAGAGAGTGAGTGAGAAAGAGAGAATGGGTGAGAGGGGGGAGAGACAGGGTGTGATTGAGAGAAAGAAAGTGGGGTGGGGGGTAAGAGAGAGTGGAGTGAGAAGGAGATGGTGTGAGAGAGAGAATAGGCGAGAGAGAGAGGGGGTGAGCGAGAGGGGTGGGGGGAGGGGTTAGAGAGAGAGAGAGTGAGGGGTAAGAGAGAACGTGTGTGAGAGAGGGTGAGGGGGTGAGAGAGAGAGGGATTGAGAGAGAGGGGTTGAGAGAGAGGGGTGAGAGAGAGAGGGTTGAGAGACAGAGGGGGTGTGTGTGAGGGTGTGAGAGAGTGAGCGGATGAGAGAGTGAGGGTGGTTGAGAGAGATGGTGGTGAGAGAGAGGGAATGAGAGAGAGGGAGTGAGAGAGAGGGAGTGAGAGAGAGGGGTGAGAGACAGAGGGGGTGAGAGATAGTGGGGTTGAGAGAGAGACAATGGGATGAGAGGGAGGGGTCTGGGGGTGAGAGAGAGGGGTGAGTGAGAGGGTTGAGAGAGAGAGAGCGTGGAAGAGAGAGGGGGTAGGAGAGAGAGGGGGTGAGAGAGAGAGCTGGGTGAGAGGGGGTGAGACAGAGGGGGGTGAGAGAGAGAGGGGGAGTGCGAGTGAGAAGGGTGTGAGAGAGAAAGAGGTTGAGAGAGAAAGAGGGGTCTGAGAGAGAGAGAGGGGTGAGAGAGAGGGGAGTGAGGGACAGAGAGGGGTGGGAGAGAGTGAGGGGGATGAGAGAGCGAGGGCGTGTGAGAGTGCGTTTGAGAGAGGGGGATGCGAAAGAGATTGGGGTGGGAGAGAGAGGGGTTGACAGAGAGAGAGAGGGGGAGAGAGAGAGGGGTGAGAGACAGAGAGAGTGCGAGAAAGAGGGGTGATAGAGAGAGGGGTTGAGAGAGAAAGAGGGGGGTGAAAGAGGGGGAAGAGAAAGAGGGGGAGAGAGAGAGAGGAAGAGAGCAAGACGAAAAGTGAGAGAGGATGCGAGAGATTGAGGGGGGCAAGCGAGGGGAGCGAGGGGGGTGAGGGAGGGGGAGGGAGAGGGGGTGGGAGTGGGGGCAGTGAGAAGGGGAGAGGGAGGGGTGAGAGAGGGGGAGAGAGGGGAGAGAGGGGGGAAGGGGGAGAGAGATGGCAAGAGAGAAGAGAGAGTGGGGAGAGAAGGGGAGAGAGAGAAGGGGCAGAGGGGGGAGAGAGAGGGGGAAGGGGGAGAGAGAGGGGAAGAGAGGGGGGAGAGATGAGAGAGATGGGGAGAGGGGGGAGTGATGGGGAGAGAGTGGAGGAGAGGTCGTGACAGAGATGTGTTGAGACAGAGGGGGCGAGAGAGAGGGAGTGAGAGAGTGGAAGTGAGAGAGAGGGTGTGTGAGAGAGGTGGGGTGAGAGAGGGGGTGAGAGAGAGGGGCTGAGAGAGAGCGTTTGTGATAGAGGGGGTGGGAGGGATGGGAGAGAGAGGGTTTGGGAGAGAGAGCTGAGTGAGAGGGGGTGAGAGAGAGAGGTGAGAGGGGGAGTGGGGAGAGAGAGTGAGGAGAGAGGGGGGAGGGGTAAGTGGAGGGTGACAGAGAGAGGGGGTCTGAGAGAGATCATGTTGTTAGAGAGTGGGGGAGTGAGAGAGAAGGGGAGTGAGACAGAGGGGGTTGGAGAGAGACAGAGATGGGTGAGAGAGAGGGGTAAGAGAGAGGGGGGTGTGAGAGAGAGTGCGAGTGAGAGGGTAAGAGAGAGGAGGTTTGAGAGAGAGAGGGAGAGAGAGAGCGAGTGAGGGGGTGAGAGACAGAGGGGTGGGAAAGAGAGGGGGAATGGAAGAGAGTGGGGGGTGGGAGAGAGAGGTGGGTGGGAGAGAGAGTGGGGGGGTGAGAGAAAGGGGAGAGATAGAGAAGGGATTGAGAGAGAAAGGGGGACAACAAGAGAAAGAGGGATGAGAGAGATGGGACGCGAGAGAGAGAGCAAAAGTAGTGAGAGAGGTGGTGAGATAGACAGTGAATGACGGGTTGAGAGAGAGAGAGAGAACGAGTGAACGGATGAAAGAGTTAGAGGGGTGTGAGGGAGATGGGGTGAGAGAGTGGGCGGTAGAGAGAGAGACAGAACGAGAGCAAGGAGGAGGGAGGAAGAAAGGGGTCAAAAGAGAGAGAGAAATGGGGCAAACGAGAGAAAAAGGGAGCGAGAGAGGGAGTATACAGAGAGAGAGAGAGAGCGGGGTGTGAGACAGAGTGCGAGAGGGAAAGGGAATGAGAGAGAGAAAAAGGGAGCGAGAGACAGAAGGCAATAGAGCGAGAGAGAGGGCGGGATAAGAGAGAGGGCAGGGGAGAGAGGGGTGAGAGAGAGAGAGGGGAGAGAGAGAGAGACAGAGAGGTGGATAAGAGAGAGAGGGTGTGAGCTGGGGAGAGAGGGTGAAGGGGAGTGTGAGAGAGAGAGAGGGGGGTGAGGGAGAGGGTGTAACGGGCAGAGAGGGTGAGCGGTGACAGAGAGAAAGGGGTGAGAGAGAGAGGGTGAGAGACAGCGAGGGGGAGAGATATAACAAGGTGAGAAAGAAAGGGGGTGTGTGAGAGAGAGGGCTGAGAGAGAGAGAGGGGCTTAGAGAGAGAGAGCGTGAGAGAGAGAGGAGGTGAGAGACAGGGGGTGAGAGAGATAGTGAGTGGGGAGAGAGAGGGAGTGAGTGGTGAGAGAGATGGAGTGAGAAAGAGAGGGGGTGAGAGAGGGGTGAGAGAGGGGGAGAGGTGGTGCAGAGAGAGGGGTGTGAAGAGGTGAGAGAGTTAGAAGGGCGTGAGAGAGGGTGTAATAGAGAGGGGGAGAGAGAGTGGGATGAGAGAGAGTGAGGGGGTGAGAGAGAGCGAGGGGGAGAGATATAACAAGGTGAGAAAGAAAGGGGGAGTGTGAGAGAGAGGGGCTGAGAAAGAGGGGCATAGAGAGAGAGAGGGGGTGAGAGAGAGGGGGTGAGATAGGGAGAGTGAGAGAGAGGAGGGATGAGAGTGGGAGGGGAGAAAGAGGGACGGGACGAGAGAGGGAGGGTGAGAGAGAGAGGGGTGTGAGAGGGGAGGGAGGGGGAGAGACGGGGAGCGAGAGAGGGGGGAGAGAGGGGGAGAGAGGGAGGGTGTGAGAGAGAAGGGTGTGAGAGCGAGGTGAGAGAGAGGGTGAGAGAGAGGGGTGGGGGGAGAGAGAGAGAGGGGAAGAGAGAGTGGGAGAGAAGGTTAGAGAGTTAGAGTGGTGAGAGAGGGGTGACAGAGAGAGGAGGTTGAGGGGGGTGTAAGAGGAGGGTGGGGGGATGAGAGGGGGCGGTGCGTGAGGGAGTGTGTGGGGGATGGGGTGGAAGAGGGGGTAAGAGAGGGAGGTGAGGGAGGTGAGGGGGAGATAGCGGGGTTTTGAGAGGGAGATGGGAGAAAGAGAGGTGTGTGAGAGAGCTGGGTGAGAGGGCGGTGAGGGGGGCTGAGAGAGAGAGAGGTGGATGAGAAAGAGAGTGGGGGTGAGAGAGAGAACTTGGTGAGAGAGGGGGGATGAGAGAGAGCAGAGGGTGTGAGAGAGGGAGATGGGAGTGAGAAAGAGGGTGGTTGAGAGAGGGGAAGAGAGAGAGAGGTTGAGAACGAGGGGGGTGAGAGAGAGAGGGGGTGAGAGAGAGGGAGTCAGAAAGAGAGAGGGGATGAGAAAGAGATAGAGAGAGGGTTGGAGAGAGGGAGGGGGTGAGGGAGAGAGGCTGTGTGCGAGTGTGTGTGTGAGAGAGAGAGTGATAGAGGGAGGTCAGACAGAGGGGATGTGAGAGACATTGGGGTGGGAGAGAGAGGGGGTGACAGAGAGAGAGGGTAAGGGTGTGAGAGAGGGTGTGAGCGAGGGAGAGAGTGAGGGGTGTTGAGAGGTGAGGGTTGAGAGAAGGGGGTGAGAGGGAGGGGTTGAGAGAGGGGGTGAGAGAGAGCGGGTGAGACAGAGGGTGTGAGAAAGAGAAGGGGTGAGAGAGAGGGGTGAGAGAGAGAGAGGGGTTAAGAGGGGTGGGTGAGGGGGGTGAGAGAGAGAGGGTTCGAGAGAGAGGTGGAGAGAGAGGGTGGTTGAGAGAGAGAGGGAGAGAGAGAGGGAGAGAGAGAGGGGGTTGAGAGAGAGGGGTGAGAGAGAGAGAGAGTTCGAGAGTGAGGGGGTAAGAGAGAAAGCGGCTGAGAGAAAGGGGTGAGAGAGAAGGGGTGAGAGAGCGAGGGGCTGACAAAGAGAGAGAAGGGTGAGAGAGAGCGAGGGGTGAGAGAGGGGGGTTTAGAGAGAGAGGGGGTTTGAGAGAGCGAGAGACAGCGGGTGAGAGAGAGAGGAGGAGGAGGAGGGGTGTGAGAGAGAGAGGGTGAGAGGAAGGGTGAGAGAGAGAGAGTTTGAGAGAGAGGGGGTGAGAGAAAGAAGGGTGAGAGAGAGAGGGGTTAGAGAGAGAGAGGTGAGAGAGGTGTGAGTGAGAGAGGTGTTGAGAGTGAGGTGGGTTGTGAGAGAGAGAGGGAGTAAGAAGGAGAGTGGGGGATGAGAAAGAGACAGAGAGAGGGTGGGAGAGAGGGAGGGGGTGAGAGAGAGAGGGGTAAGAGAGAGGGGCAGTTTGAGAGAGTGCGAGTGAGAGGGTAAGAGAGAGGAGGTTTGAGAGAGAGAGGGTGAGAGAGAGCTAGTGGGGGGGTGAGAGACAGAGGGGTGGGAAAGAGAGGGGGAATGGAAGAGAGTGAGGGTGGGAGAGAGAGGTGGATGGGAGAGAGAGTGGGAGAGAGGGGGGGTGAGAGAAAGGTATTGAGAGAAAGGGAGACAGCGAGAGAAAGAGGGATGAGAGAGATGGGACCCGAGAGAGAGAGAAAGCGAAAGGGGTGAGAAAGGGGGAGAGATAGACAGTGAATGAGGGGTTGAGAGAGAGAGACAGAGACAGAGAGAGAGAACGAGTGAACGGATGAGAGAGTTAGAGGCGTGTGAGGGAGAGTGTGTGAGAGAGTAGGGCGCTAGAGAGAGACAGAACGAGAGCAAGGAGGAGGGAGGAAGAAAGGGGGCAAAAGAGAGAGAGAGAAATGGGGCGAACGAGAGAAAGAGGGTGCGAGAGAGGGGGTATAACAGAGAGAGAGAGAGAGTGGGGTGTGAGACAGAGCACAAGAGAGAAGGGGAATGAGAGAGAGAAAAAGGGAGCGAGAGACAGAATGTAATAGAGCGAGAGAGAGGTGGGGATGAGAGAGAGGGCGGGGGAAAAAGGGGTGAGAGAGAGAGACAGAGAGGCGGGTAAGAGAGAGGGTGTAAGCAGGGAAGATAGAGTGAAGGGGTGAGAGAGATAGAGGTGAGAGAGAGGGTGAGGGGTGACAGAGAGAGAGAGGTGTGAGTGAGAGAGCAGGGTGGAGAGAGAGAGGATGTGAGAGAGAGAGAGAGGGTGAGAGAGGAGTGAGAGAGAGGGGGTCAGAGAGAGCAAGGGGGAGAGATATAACTAGTTGGTTGAGAAAAGGGGTATGAGAGAGAGGTGCATGAGAAAGAGGGCCTGAGAGACGCGGTGAAAGAGAGGCGGTGAGAGAGAGGGGGTGAGAGAGATAGTGAGTGGTGAGAGCGAGAGGGAGCGAGAAAGAGTGGGTGAGAGAGAGGGGTGAGAGAGAGGGGTGAGAGAGGGGGAGAGAGGGGGGAGAGGTGGTGGAGAGAGGGAGGTGTGAAGGGTATGAGAGAGAGGGTGTAATAGAGAGGGGAAGAGAGAGTGGGATGAGAGAGTGGGGTGAGAGAGAGGGGGGCTGTGAGAGTGGGAGGGGCTGAGAGAGAGAGATGGGCTGAGAGAGAGGGGGTGAGATAGGGAGAGTGTGAGAGAGGAGGGAAGAGAGTGGGAGGGGGAAGAGGGACGAGATGAGAGAGGTAGGGTGAGAGAGAGGGGTGTGAGAGGGGTAGAGAGGGGGAGAGAGAGAAGGGGAGAGAGAGGGTGGAGAGAGAGGGGAGAGAGAGGGGGAGAGAGTTAGAGTGGTGAGAGAGAGAGGGATGAAAGAGAGAGTGGGTTGAGTGAGGGGGTGAAAGAGGAGGGTGAGGGAGGGGGAAGAGGGAGGGGAGTGAGAGGGGGCGGTGTGTGAGGGAATGTGTGGGGGATGGGGGTGGGAGAGGGGGTGGGAGAGGGGGATGAGGGAGGTGAGGGGGAAGATAGAGGGGCTGTGAAAGGGGGATGGGAGAGAGAGAGAGGTGTGTGAGAAAGAGCTGGGTGAGAGGGTGGTGAGGGGGTGCTGAAAGAAAGGTGGGTGAGAGAGAGAGTGGGGTTGAGAGAGAGACGTTGGTGAGAGGGGGGATGAGAGAGAGGGGAGGGTGAGAGAGAGGGGTATTGAGAGAGAGAGATAGATGGGAGTGAGAGAGAGAGTGTGTGAGAGAGGGGAAGAGAGAGAGAGAGGGTGAGAATGAGGGGGGTGAGAGAGAGAGGGGGTTAGAGAGATGGAGTCAGAAGGAGAGAGAGGGAATGAGAAAGGGATAGAGAGAAGGTGGGAGAGAGGGTGGGGTGAGGGAGCGAGGGTGTGTGTGAGTGTGTGTGAGAGAGAGAGAGTGAGAGAGGGGGGTGAGAGAGAGGGGGAGAGAGGGAGGGTTTGAGAGTGGGAGGGTGTGAGAGAGGGACGGGATGAGAGAGGGAGTGTGTGAGAGAGAAGGGTGTGAGAGAGAGGTGAGAGAAAGGGTGAGAGAGAGAGGTGGGGGAGAGAGAGGGGAAGAGAGAGTGGGAGAGAAGGTTAGAGAGTTAGTGTGGTGAGAAGGAGAGGGATGACAGAGAGAGGAGGTTGAGGGGGTGTAAGAGGAGGGTGAGGGGGGTGAGTGGGGGAGGTGCGTGAGGGAGTGTGTGGAGGATGGGGTGGAAGAGGGGGTGAGAGAGGGGGGTGAGGGAGGTGGGGGGGGAGATAGCGGGGTTTTGAGAGGGAGATGGGAGAAAGAGAGGTGTGTGAGAGAGCTGGGTGAGAGGGCGGTGAGGGGGGGGCTGAGAGAGAGAGAGGTGGATGAGAAAGAGAGTGGGGGTGAGAGAGAGAAATTGGTGAGAGAGGGGGGATGAGAGAGAGCGGAGGGTGTGAGAGAGGGAGATGGGAGTGAGAAAGAGGGTGGTAGAGAGAGGGGAAGAGAGAGAGAGAGGTTGAGAACGAGGGGGGTGAGAGAGAGAGGGGGTGAGAGAGAGGGAGTCAGAAAGAGAGAGGGGATGAGAAAGAGAGTGGGGGTGAGAGAGAGAAGTTGGTGAGAGAGGGGGGATGAGAGAGCGCGAAGGGTGTGAGAGAGGGAGATGGGAGTGAGAAAGAGGGTGGTAGAGAGAGGGGAAGAGAGAGAGGTTGAGAACGAGGGGGGTGAGAGAGGGGGTGAGAGAGAGAGGGAGTCAGAAAGAGAGAGGGGATGAGAAAGAGATAGAGAGAGGGTTGGAGAGAGGGAGGGAATGAGAGAGAGAAGGGTAGGAGAGAGAGATGGTGTGAGAGAGCGGGTGAGGGGGTAAGAGAGCGCGGAGGTTTGAGAGAGAGAGGTTGAGAGAGGGTTTGAGAGAGAGAAGAGGGGTGTGAGAGAGAGAGTGAGAGAGGGAGGTGTGAGAGAGGGGATGTGAGAGACATTGGGGTGGGAGAGAGAGGTGTTGACAGAGAGAGAGAGAGAGAGAGTGTGTGAAGGGTTGAGAGGGGGAGTGAACGAGGGGTGTTGAGAGGTGAGGGTTGAGAGAAGGTGGTGAGAGAGAGGGGTTGAGCGAGGGGGTGAGAGAGAGGGTGAGACAGAGGGTGTGAGAAAGAGAAGGGGTGAGAGAGAGGGGTGAGGGAGAGAGGGGTTGTGAGGGGGGGTGAGAGCGAGGGATGTGAGGGGGGGTTGAGAGAGAGGTGTGAGAGAGAGAGGGTTCGTGAGAGAGGGAGAGAGAGGGGGTGGGACAGATGGGGAATGGAGAAAAATGGGGTGGGAGAGAGAGGGAGAGAGAGAGAAGGGTGAGAGGGAGAGTGAGTGAGAAAGAGGGGAAGTGGAAGAGAGAGAGGGGTGGGAGAGAGAGAGTGGGGTGAGAGAGAGTGGGGTGAGGGAGAGAGCGGGTGAGTGAGAGAGTGGGGTGTGAGAAAAAGGGGGAGAGACAAAGTGGGAGTGAGAGTGGGTCAGAGAAAGAGTGGAGGTAAGACAGAGAAGGGGTGGGAGAGAGGGCGTGGGAGAGAGAGGGGTGGGAGAGAGACGGTGAGAGGGAGATGGGGTAAGAGAGAGAGGAATGAGAAACAGACAGAGAGAGGGTGGGAGAGAGGGAGGGAATGAGTGAGAGAAGGATAGGAGAGAGAGAGATGGTGTGAGAGAGCAGGTGAGGGGGTAAGAGAGCGCGGAGGTTTGAGAGAGAGAGGGGTTGAGAGAGGGTTTGAGAGAGAGAAGACGGGTGAGAAAGAGAAGGGGTGAGAGAGGGGGGTGGGAGAGAGAGTGGTTGAGAGAGAGGGGTGGAGAGAGGAGGCGTGAGAGCGAGGGGTGTGAAGGGGGTGAGAGCGAGGAGTGAGAGGGAGAGGGTTCGAGAGAGAGGGAGAGAGAGAGAGATGGGGATGGGAGAGAGAGGGGTGAGAGAGAGAGACGGTGAGAGTGAGATGGGGTAAGAGAGGGAGTGAGAAGGAGAGAGGGGGTGAGAAAGAGACTGGGAGAGAGGGTGGGAGTGAGAGAAAGAGAAAGGTAAGAGAGAGGGGGTGTGAGAGAGAGTGGGTGAGGGGTTAAGAGAGAGAGGAGGTTTGAGAGAGAGAGACGGGTGAGAGACAGTGCGGGTGAGGGGCGAGAGGGGGTGAGATATGGGGTTGATAGAGAGAAAGGGGGTGAGAGAGTGGGGGGCTGAGAAAGATAGAGAGGGAGGGTGAGAGAGAGGGGGTTTGAGAGAGCGAAAGAGAGTGGGCGAGAGAGAGAGAGGGGATGAGGGGGTGAGAGAGAGTGTGAGAGAGAGAGGGTGAGAGAGAGGGAAGGGGGTGAGAGAGTGGGTGAGAGAAGGGTGAGAAAGAGAGAAGGGGAGAGAGAGAGAGGGCTGAGAAAGAGAGAGAAGGGGAGAAAGAGAGGGGGTCAGAGAAAGAGTGGATGTGAGGGGTGTGGGAGTAGGGGTGAGAGAGAGGTGGTGAGAGAGCGGGGATGAAAGAGGGCAGGGTGAGGGAGAGGGGGGCTGAGAGAGAGAGAGGGTGAGAGAGAGAAAGGGTGAGAGAGAGAGGGGTTGAGAGAGAGGGGTTGAGAAGAGGGGTTGAGAGAGAGGGGATGAGAGAGAGAGGGGGTTTGAGAGTGAGAGGGATTGAGAGAGAGGGGAGTAAGAGAGGGGGTTGAGAGAGAGGGTGTGAGAGAGAAAGGGGTTCGAGAGAGACGGGATGGGGGAGAGATGGGGATGGGAGAGAGACGGGTGAGAGAGAGAGAGGGGTTGAGAGAGAGGGGTTGAGGGAGGGGTTGAGAGAGGGGTGAGAGCGAGGAGTGAGAGAGAGAGGGTTCGAGAGAGAGGTTTTGAGAAAGAGTGGTTGAGATGAAGAGGGGGTGGGAGAGAAATGGGGATGGGAGAGGGGGTGAGAGAGAGAGAGAAGGGTGAGAGAGAGAGTGGGGTGAGAGAGAGAGGGGGTGAGAGGGAGAGGGAGTGAGAAAGAGAGGGAGTGGAAGAGAAAGAGAGAGGGTGAGAAACAGGTGGTGGAAGAGAGAGAGGTGCCGGAGAGAGAGTGGGGTGAGAGAGAGAGTGGGGTGAGAGAGAGAGAGGGGGTGAGTGAGGTGAGGGAGAAAGGGGGACAGACAAAGTGGGATCGAGAGTGGGTCAGAGAAAGAGTGGAGGTGAGACAGAGAGGGGGTGGGAGAGAGGGGGTGGGAGAGAGGGGGTGGGAGAGAGGGGGTGGGAGAGAGAGAGGGGTGTGGGAGAGAGGGGGTGGGAGATAGAGGGGGTGGGAGAGAGGGGGTGGGAGAGAGGGGGTGGGAGAGAGAGAGGGGGAGAGAGAGAGGGGGTGGGAGAGAGAGGGGGTGGGAGAGAGGGGGTGGGAGAGAGAGAGGGGGAGAGAGAGAAATGGGAGAGAGAGAGAGGGGGAGAGAGAGAGAAATGGGAGTGAGATGGAGTAAGAGAGAGAGGGATGAAAACTAGACAGAGAGAGGGTAGGAGAGAGGGAGTGAGTAAGAGTGAGAAGGGTATGAGGGAGAGGCAGTGTGAGAGAGAGCGGGTGAGGGGGTGAGAGAGAGCATGTTTGAGAGTGAGAGGGGTTGAGAGAGAGGTGTTGAGATAGAGAAGAGGCGTGAGAAAGAGAAGGGGTGAGAGAGAGGGGTGAGAGAGAGGGGGATTGAGAGTAGGGGTTGAGAGCGAGGGGTGTGTGGGGGGTTGAGAGCGAGGGGTGAGAGGGAGAGGGGTAGAGAGTAGGGGTTGAGAGCGAGAAGAGGGGTGAGAAAGAGAAGGGGTGAGAGAGAGGGGTGAGAGAGAGGGAGATTGAGAGTAGGGGTTGAGAGCGAGGGGTGTGAGGGAGAGGGGTTGAGAGTAGGGGTTGAGAGAGAGAAGAGGGGTGAGAAAGAGAAGGGGTGAGAGAGAGGGGTGAGAGAGAGGGGGATTGAGAGTAGGGGTTGAGAGCGAGGGGTGTGAGGGGGGGTGAGAGCGAGGGGTGAGAGGGAGAGGATTCGAGCAAGAAGGGGAGAGAGAGAGATGGGGATGGGAGAGAGAGGGGTGAGAGAGAGAGAAGGGTGAGAGTGAGAGACGGTGAGAGTGAGATGGGGTAAGAGAGGGAGTGAGAAGGAGAGAGAGGGGATGAGAAAGAGACTGGGAGAGGGTGGGAAAGAAGGAGTGACTGAGAGAAAGAGAAGGCTAAGAGAGAGAGGGGGCGTGAGAGAGAGCGGGTGAGGGCTTAAGAGAGAGAGGAGGTTTGAGAGAGAGAGGGGGGTGAGAGACAGAGCGGGTGAAGGGGCGAAAGGGGGGTGAGATATGGAGTTGAGAGAGATAGAGAAGGGGGATGAGAGAGAGGGCCTGAGAAAGAGAGAGAGGAATGAGAGAGAGAGGGTGAGAGAGAGAGAGGGATAAGGGGGGTGAGAGAGAGGGTAAGAGAGAGAGAGTGAGAGAGAGAATGGGGTGAGAGAGAGAGCGGGTGAGTGAGAGAGAGGGGATGAGGGAATGAGAGAAAGGGTGAGAGAGAGAGAGACGGGGGTGAGAGAGAGGGTGAGAGAGAGAGTGGGGTGAGAGAGAGTGGGTGAGTGAGCGAGAGGGTTGTGACAGAGAGAGGACGATGTGAGGGGGTGTGAGAGAGAAAGGGGGAGAGAGAAAGGGGAGGAGAGACAAAGGGGGAGACAGAGTGGGTCAGAGAAAGAGTGGAAGTGAGACAGAGAAGGGGTGGGAGAGAAGATGTGGGGGAGAGAGAGAGATTGAGAGAGAGGGTGAGAGTGAATTGGGGTGAGAGCGAGAGGGAGTGAGAAAGAGAGAGGGGAGGAGAAAGAGAGAGAGTGGGAAAGAGGGAGGGAGTGAGAGAGAGAGGGTAAGAGAGAGAGAGATGGGCTGAGAAAGAGAGAGGGAGTGAGAGAGAGGGGGTGAGAGAGAGGGGGATTTGATGGTGTGAGAGAGCGGGTGAGAGAGAGGGGATGAGGAGGTGTGAGAGAGAGAGGGTGAGATGAGAGGGTATGAGAGAGAAGAGGGTGAGAGAGAGAGGAGGTGAGAGAGTGGGTGAGAGAGAGAGGGGTGAGAAAGGGAGAGAAGGGTGAGAAAGAGAGAGGAGGAGAGAGAGAGGGCTGAGAAAGAGAGAGGTGGTAGAAAGAGAGGGGGTCAGAGAAAGAGTGGATGGGTGGGGGGGTGAGAGAGGGGGTGTGGGAGAGGGAGTGGGAGAGAGGGAGAGTGGGGGTGAGAGAGAGGTTGGTAAGAGAGCAGGGATGAGACAGAGGAGGGTGAGACAGAGTGGGGATGAGAGAGAGAGATGGGAGTGAGAGAGAGGGGGGTGAGAGAGAGGGGAGTGAGAGAGAGGGGGGTGAGAGAGAGGGGAGTGAGAGAGAGGGGGGTGAGAGAGAGGGGAGTTGAGAGAGAGGGTGTGAGAGAGAAAAGGGTTCGAGAGAGACAGGGTGGGAGAGAGATGGGGATGGGAGAGAGAGGTGTGTGTGAGAGAGAGAGAAGGGTGAGAGAGAGAGTGGTGAGAGAGAGGGGGGTGAGATAGAGAGGGAGGGGTGGGAGAGAGAGTGGAGTGAGAAAGAGAGTGGGCTGAGAGTGACAGCGGGTGAGTGAGAAAGAGGGATGAGAGATGGGAAAGAGAGAGGGGTGAAAGAGAACGAGAGAGGGGAGAGAGAGATATGGTTTGGAAGAGCGAGAGAGAGCAGGTGAGAGATAGAGGGGATGAGGGAGGTGAGAAAGAGGGTGAGATGAGAGGGTGAGAGAGAGAAGGGGTGAGAGGGAGAGCGGGTGATGTGAGGGGGGTGAGAGAAAGGGGAGAGACAAAGGGGAGAGAAAGAGTGGAGATAGAGAGAGGGGGAGAGAGGGTGTGGGATTGAGAGAGAGGGGGTAAGAGAGAGAGGTGGTTTGAGAGAGCGAGAGAGAGCAGGTGAGAGAGAGAGGGGTGAGGGGGGATCAAAGAGAGAGAGTGAGAGAGAGGGGTGTGAGAGAGAGGGGAATAAGAATAAGAGAGATTGGGGTGGGAGAGAGAGGGGGTGACAGAGAGAGGAGTGAGGTGGGAGAAAGTGAGGGGTTGAGAGATGGGGGTTGAGAGAGGGGGATGAGAGAGAGGGGGGTTGAGAGAGGAGGGTGAGGGAGAGAGGTGGTGAGGCAGAGGGTGTGAGAGAGAGAGAGAGGGGTGAGAGAGGGGGAGTGAGAGAGATGGGGTTTGGGAGAGAGGGGGTGAGAGAGAGAGGGGGTAAGAGAGAGAGGGGGTGAGAGAGAGAGGGGGTGAGAGAGAGGGGTGTGAGAAAGGGTAGTGAGAGAGAGGGGATGAGAGAGAGAGGGAGTGAGAGAGAGGGGTGTGAGAAAGGGGTAGTGAGAGAGAGGGGGGTGAGAGAGGGGGTGGTGAGAGAGAGCGGGGTGAGAGAGAGGGGGAGAGAGAGAGGGTGAGAGAGAGTAGGGGTGAGAGAGAGAGTGGGTATGAGAGAGGGGGGAGTGAGAGAGAGGGGGTTGAGAGAGAGGGGCAGTGTGAGAGAAGGGTGAGAGAGAGAGGGAATGAGAAAGAGAGAGGGTGGGAAGAGGGGGAGAGAGGGGGTGAGAGATGGGGTGAGAGAGAGAGGGGAGAGAGTGACGGGTTGAGAGAGAGTGATGGGTTGAGAGAGAGAAGAGGGTGAGAGAGAGAAGGAGTGAAAGCGAGGGTTGAGATGGAGAGGGGTTGAGAGGGAGGGGGGTGAGAGAGAGGGGCTTTGAGAGAGAGGGTGTGAGAGACAAAGTGGTTCGAGAGAGACAGGGTGGGCGAGAGATGGGGATGGGAGAGAGAGGAGTGAGAGAGAGAAGGGTGAGAGAGAAGTGGTGTGAGAGAGAGAGTGGTGAGAGAGAGGGGGTGGGAGAAGGAGAGGGGTGAGAGAGTGGACTGAGAGAGAGTGGGGTGAGAGAGACAGCGGGTGAGTGAGAAAGAGGGGTGAGAGAGAGGGGTGTGAGAGAGAGGGGTGAGAGAGAGATCGGGTGAGAGAGAGACAGGCTGAGAGAGAGAGAGAGGGTGAAAGAGAGTGGGTGAGAGAGAAGGGGTGAGAGAAAAGGGGTGAGAGAGAGGTGAGAGATAGTGAGGGGTGAAAGAGAGAGAGGGGTTAGAGAGAGAAGGCCTGAGAGAGAGGAGGTGAGAGAGACTGGGTGACAGAGAACTGGTGAGAGAGGGGGAGAGAGAGAGATTTGTGTTAGAGAGAGGGATAAGAGAGAGAGGGGTGAGAGAGAGAGAGGGATGAGAGAGAGGGGTGCGGTAGAGAGAGTGGTGGAAGAGAGAGCGGGTGAGAAAGAGACAGGGGGTGACAGAGATACAGGCTGAGAGAGGGGGGAGGGAGAGAGTGGGTGAGAGAGAGGGGGTGAGAGAGAGAGGAGTGAGGGAGAAAGAGGGGTGGAAGAGAGAGCGGGTGAGAAAGAGACATTGGGTGACAGAGAGACAGGCTGAGAAAGAGAGGAGGTGAGAGAGAGAGAGGGCCTGAGGGAGAGGGGGTGAGTGAGAGAGGGTGACAGAGAAGGGGGGAGAGAGAGAGGTGTGTGTGAGAGAGAGGGGTGAGAGAGGGGGTGTGTGAGAGAGATCAGGGTGGGAGAGACTGGGGAGAGAGAGGGGGCTGAGAGAGAGAGAGGGCTGAGAGAGAGGGGGTGAGAGAGAGAGGGGTGTGAGAGAGATCGGAGTGGACGAGAGAGCGGGTGAGAAAGGGGGGGTGAGAGAGAGACAGACTGAGAGAGGGTGAGAGAGAAGGTGAGAGAGAGGCGTGAGAGAGAGGGGATGAGAGAGGGGGTAAGAGAGAGTGAGTGGAAAGAGAGTGAGGGGTGAGAGGGTGAGGGTGAGAGGGGCGATGAGAGGGATCGGGGTGGAAGAGAGAGCGGGTGAGAAAGAGAGAGGGGGTGAGAGAGAGTGGAGGAGTGAGAGTGGGTGAGAGATGGGTGTAGAGAGTGGGAGAGTTGGGGAGTGATGGAGAGATGGGGAGAGGTGAGAAAGGGGTGAGAGAGGGGTGTGAGAGAGAGGTGAGAGAGAGGGGGGAGAGAGAGGGGGGAGAGAGAGGGGTGGGGAGGGGAATGAGAGAGGGGTGTGAGAGAGGGGTGAGAGAGAGTGGAAGAGAGAGAGGGGGAGAAGGGGGAGATAGAGGGAGGTGAGAGAAAGTGGGTGAGAGAGAGGCGGAAGAGAGAGGGGGAGAGAGACAGGGGGAGGGAGAGGGGTGAAAGAGAGGGTGAGAGAGAGAGTGGGAGAGGGGGAGAGAGAAAGGGGGTGAGAGAGGGGGTAAAGAGAGGGGGAGAGAGAGGAGGGAGAGAAAGGGGAGAGGGTGAAAGGGGGAATGAAGCGATAGGGTGAGAGAAAGGGGGTGAGAGGGGGAAGAGAGCACGAGAGGGGCAGAGAGAGAGGGTAAGAGAGTGAGAGGCGGGAGAGAAACAGGGTGAGAGAGATGGGTTGAGAGTGCGAGGGGGTGTGAGCGAGAGAGAGAGGGGGGGCAAGAGAGAGAGAAAGGTGCAAATGAGCAGGAGGGAGGGGATGGAAATGAGACAGAGAGTTTGAGAGCGAGAGAGCGCACGAGAAGGGGACAAAGAGAGAGAGAGCGAGCGAGAAAGAGAGAGAGATAGCGAGGAGGCAGAGCGTGATAGGGAGAGATAGAGGGCGATCCAGTGACAGAGGGATGAGAGAGAGAGGGATGGGAGGGGAGAGAGAAGTCGGGTGAGAGAGAGAGTTTGGGTGGAGAGTGAGTGAGGGGGTGAGAGAGAAAGAGAGGGTGAGAAAGAGAGAATGAGAGTGAGGGGGTGAGAGAGAGAGTCAGAGAGAGATGTCTCAGGGAGGACCAGTCCAGCAGAGGTGAAAGCAGGTCCCTCACAAGATGATGTGAATGAAGCCTAGAATGTAGCTGTTCCTTCCCCAGCTCTGTGTCTATGTCCTGTCTTCCAGGTCTGAATACAGAAGGTCACTAACCCCTCCCTGTGCTCTTCACTGTGAGTGATCTTACCGACTGCAGGATTTACTGAAGGCTCCAGACCTCCCTCTTCATGTCTCTCTGACTGACCAACCGTCTTTGATGTGGTTATGGACGAGACAAGAGTTAGGAATTCGGCTGAGACAGGAACATCCAGATGACCTACAGGAGAAAGAGAAACAGACAGAATGGGAAATTAGACTGATGCAGTGAAGGTTACACATGGAGAATGGCACTGAGTCCACAGAGATCTGGAAAATCCCTGTCTCCATCCCTGGCCTGTGCTGCTGCGTCTCTCTGGAATGGAGAATTCTGTTGGCTCAGGATCTGGAGTAGCTGCAAGAGTGAGAGACGCTGACAGAGGCAGCAATCAGACCCACACAGTGAGGGATACCACATGGAGAGATACTGAGTGATATCACCAGAGTGCAGGAAGGTATCAGGATCACACAATGGTCATGATGAAAGGGTTGTGATTCATGGTGCACGGGGATCAGTACTCAGTGACGGTTGACCTACGAGTGGGACAGGTGATGGCCTCGTGCTATTCTCACCCGACTGTTCATCCAGATGTTAATGCCGGTGTCCAGTATAACCCATCTAACTGCTTAATATCCTTTTAGGAAGGAAATCTATTGTAGACAGCGGGTCTGGCCTACACATGATCCAGACCCAGAGCGATGGGGTTGACTCTAAACTGATCTCTGTAATGATCCAGCAAGGCACTCAGCTCAAGGGCAGCTTGGGGTGGGCATGCGATGCTGGCCAGCCAGAGACAGCAACATCCCATGAGTGAATTAAACACAACACTGCTGGGAGCAGTGTCCTGGTCAACCATGTCGGTAGGCTTATGGACAGGGCTTTAAACTGACAGAGAGGATGCAGGGCCAGGGTTCAGGTGAAAGGAACTTTCCAAATCCAAAGAGAAAATGGTGATGTAGCTGAAGACAAGCAGAAAGGAACAGGAAGAGACAGAGTTTAACTGAAACTGTACATCAGTGAATTGGACTGTGACAAGAAATTGTGGAAAGAGTCAATTGTGATGTTCTTTTTTGGAATGGACAAAGTCTCTGCAATAAGGAGGATGGACTGGGGCACAGAGATAAATGAGATTTAGTGGTGACAGGGTGAACAATTGGTGGAACATGAATATTTTATTGTACACCTCCTTGAGGGGTGTCAGGGAGTGCAGGATGGGTAACCCTGACAGTAATGGGTAACAAAGGCATTACAGCGAAAGCATTTGGCCTTAGATTATGCAGCTGAATCAGTCTGAATGCAGATTCTGGGTCACGTGTCAAAAACACAAGCAGGAGAACAGTTTAGAGGCTGCCTGACAGCAATTCATTGCTCAACCCTGTTACACATTCCAATGTATTCCTGTGTAATGCAAAGGCACTGTGATAATTCTGGGAGACTTCAGTCTTTGTATAATCTGGGACAGTCACATCGGCAAAAGGGATGGTCTCCGAACTACTCTTTGAATGTTTGTGTCAGTGTTTCTTGAAATAACACATTGTGGAAACGGCCAGGGAGGTGACTATCTCAGATCGCCCGTTGGGTGATGACGCTGAGGGAAGGAGTAATGTCCCACTGAGATATCCTCTGGGAAATTGTAGTGTAGTGGAATTCAGTGAGATGATGGATTTTTAAAGTGACCATAAAGCACACCCAACAATCACAACCAAAGCCATTGACATGTGTTTGAGAGGAGAACTGACCAAGGTAAACAGGGGAAACAGTGAAGTGTATGGCTGGAAATGGACAGTGCAAAACATTTACAGTCAGAGAGATGTCCGGCACAGAAACAGGGCCTTCGGTTTCCAACTCATCCACACCACCCACCTATCCTAACATAATCTCATCACATTTGCCAGCACTTGGCACAAATCCCTCTCAACCCTTCCTGTTCATATACCCATCCAGATGCCTTTTAAATGCAGTAATTGTACCAGTCTCCACCACTTCACCAGGCAGGTCATTCCATACACGCAACACCCTCCACATCAAAACGTTGTTCCTTACGTTCCTTTTATATCTTTCCCCACTCATCCTGAACCTAGGCCCTCCAGTTCTGGACTACCCCATCCCAGGGAAAAGACCTTGTCTGTTAATCCTAACCATGCCTCTCATGGTTTTATAAACCTCCATATGGGTTACCCCTCAGCCTCAGACATTCCAGGGAAAACATCCCCAGCCCATTTCACCTCTCTCTTTAGCTCAAATCCTCCAATCCTGTCAGCGTCTTTGCAAATCTTTTCTGAACCCTTTCAATTTACACAACATCATTCCAAAAGGGAGGAGACTAGAATTGCACGCAATATTCCAAAACTGGCTTATCCAATGTCCTGTGCAGCCACAACATGACCTCCCAACTCCTCTACGCAATGCACTGATCAGTAAACACAAGCATACCAAACTCCTTATTCACTATCCTATCAACCTACAATTCTCCTTTCAAGGAACAATGAACCTACACTCCAAGGTCTCTTTGTTCAGAAACACTCCCTGGGACCTTAATATTAAGTGTATCAGTCCTGCGAAGAGTTGCTTTCCCAAAATGCAGCCCCTCCCATTTATCTAAATTAAACTCCATCTGCCACTCCTCAGCCCATTGGCCCATCAGTTCACTATCCCATTGTAATGTGAAGTAACATTCTTCACTGTCCACTACACCTCCAATTTTGGTATCATCTGCAAACTTACTAACTCTACCTGCTGTGTTCACATCCAAATCATTTATATAATTAATGGAAAGTAGTGGACACAGCACCGATCCTTGTGGCACTCCACTGGTCACAGGTCTCCAGTCTGAAAAAAACACCCTCCACAACCACCCTCTGTCTTCTACCTTCGTGCCAGTTCTGTATCCAAATGGCTGGTTTTCCCTGTATTCAGTGAGATCTATCCTTGCTCTCCAATCTCCCATGTGGAAACATTTCGAATACCTTACTGAAATCCATGTCGCTCACATCCACCTCTATGCCCTCATCAATCCTTTTGTTACTTCTTCAAAAAATATCTTGAGCCATGATTTCCCACGTACAAAGCAATGCTGACTATCCCCAATTAGACATTGCCTTTCTGAACACATGTAATTCCTGTCCCTCATGTATCCGTCTCTCAAGTGCCCACGACTGACGACAGGCGAACCAGTCTGTAGTTCCCTGGCTTGTCCTTACCACCCTTCTTAAACAGTGGCACCATGTTAGCCCAACCTGCAGTCTTCTGGTACCTCACCTGTGAATATCGATGATACAAATATTTCAGTAAGAGGCCCAGCAATCACTTCTCTAGCTTCCCACAGAGATCGAGATTACACCTGATAAGGTCCTGGGGATTTATCCACCTTTAACCATTTCAAGACATCCAGCACCTCCTCCTCTGTAATGTGGACATTTTGCAAGATGACATCATCTCTTTCCCAATGCTACTTCTCAAACCATCATTCTATTCGATATCTTCCATGTCCTTCTCTACAGGAAATACTTGTTCAGTTCCTCCCCCATCTCCTGCAGCTACACGTGCAGGCTGTCTTGATCATTGAGGGGCCCTATTCTCTCCCTAGTAACCCTTTTGTCCTTTTTGGATTTATAAAAACATTTTGGATTCTCCTTAAATCTATTTGCCAAAGCAATCTCATGTCCCCTTTTTGCCCTCCTGATTTCCCTCTATCCCTAAACAACACTGCACTCACCCCCTCCCTGACTGATCCCTACCCAACACTGCAATCTCCCCATCCCTGACTGATCCCAGCCAACACTGCATTCTCCCCCACGACTGATCCCAACCCAACCCTGCAATCTCCCCCTCCCTGATTGATCCCTACCCAACACTGCACTCACCCCCTCCCTGACTGATCCCTGCCCAACACTGCAATCTCCCCCTCCCTGACTGATCCCTACCCAACACTGCAATATCCCCCTCCCTGACTGATCCCTACCCAACACTGCAATCTCCCCCTCCCTGACTGATCCCTACCCAACACTGCAATCTCCCCCTCCCTGACTGATCCCTACCCAACACTGCAATCTCCCCATCCCTGACTGATCCCAGCCAACACTGCAATCTCCCCCACGACTGATCCCAACCCAACCCTGCAATCTCCCCCTCCCTGATTGATCCCTACCCAACACTGCACTCACCCCCTCCCTGACTGATCCCTACCCAACACTGTAATCACCCCCTCCCTGACTGATCCCTGCCCAACACTGCACTCACCCCCTCCCTGACTGATCCCTGCCCAACACTGCAATCTCCCCTCCCTGACTGATCCCTACCCAACACTGCAATATCCCCCTCCCTGACTGATCCCTACCCAACACTGCAATATCCCCCTCCCTGACTGATCCCTACCCAACACTGCAATCACCCCCTCCCTGACTGATCCCTACCCAACACTGCAATATCCCCCCTGACTGATCCTTACCCAGCACTGCAATCACCCCCTCCCACGGAAAAAAAATAACTAGAGAGAAAATAGGACCCTTCAAGGACCAAAGTGGACGTGTGTGCAGAATCAGAGGAATTATTTCCCCTCTGTGTTGACCTTGGAGAAGGACAAAGAGGCTTGGGAACTTGGGCAAGTTAGTGATGATCTCTTGGTGTCAGTCCATATGTGATGAGGATGTTAGGGGATTACAGGGTGACCTGGACAAGTTAGGTGAGTGGGCAGATGCATGGCAGATGCAGTTTAATGTGGATAAATGTCTGGTTATCCACTTTGGTGGCAAGAACAGGAAGGCAGATTACTACCTCAATGGTATCAAATTAGGTAAAGGGGCTGTTCAGAGAGATCTGGGTGTTCTTGTCCACCAGTCAATGAAGGCAAGCATGCAGGTACAGCAGGTCGTGAAGAAGGCTAATAGCATGCTGGCCTTCATAACAAGAGGGATTGAGTATAGAAGCAAAGAGGTGCTTCTGCAGCTGTACAGGGCCCTGGTGAGACCACACCTGGAGTACTGTGTACAGTTCTGGTCTCCAAATTTGAGGAAAGACATTCTGGCTATTGAGGGAGTGCAGCGTAGGTTGACGAGGTCAATTCCTGGAATGGCAGGATTGCCTTACACGGAAAGACTGAAGCGACTGGGCTTGTATACCCTTGAGTTTAGAAGACTGAGAGGGGATCTGATTGAAACGTATAGGATTATGAAAGGATTGGACACTCTGGCAGGAGGGAACATATTTCCGTTGATGGGGGAGTGCCGAACCAGAGGACACAACTTAAAAATACGGGGTAGACCATTTAGGACAGAGATGAGGAGAAACTACTTCACACAGAGAGTGGTGGCTGTGTGGAATGCTCTGCCCCAGAGGGCAGTGGAGGCCCAGTCTCTGGATTCTTTTAAGAAAGAATTGGATAGAGCTCTTAAAGATAGTGGAATCAAGGGTTATGGAGATAATGCTGGAACAGGATACTGATTGGGAATGATCAGCCATGATCATATTGAATGGCGGTGCAGGCTCGAAGGGCAGAATGGCCTACTCCTGCATCTATTGTCTATTGTCTATTGTCTATTGTCATATCACAGGAGAGGATGTGTTGAATGCATTAGAATGTATGAAGTTGGATAAATCTCCTGGACCTGACCAAACATATCCAACAGCACCTCAAGAGGCGAGGGAAGTTCTTGTGGAGTCCCTGCTGATCTTTTTGCCTCACTGTTAGCCACGGGTGAGGTCCCGGAAGACTGGAGGACAGCATATGTTGCGCCCTTATTCAAGAATGGCTGCAAAGATAAACCTGGGAACTATAGATCAGTAAATCTAACATCCGTGGTAAGTAAGTTACTTGAGAAGATGCTGAGAGATTAGATCGACATGCATTTGGAAATACAACATTTGATTGGCAGTAGTCAGCAAAGCCTTGTGCATGGGAGACCATGCCTCACAAATTTGTCAGCGTTCTTTATTGAAGTGATCAGGAAGTTTGACGAGGGCAGGCCAGTACATGTAGACTCTACAGATTTCAGGAAGGCCTTTGATAAGGTTCCACATGGTACCTTGCTCTGGAAGGTTAGATCGCATGGAATCCAGGGGGCGTTGGCAAGCTGGGTACACAATTGGCTTGATGGTAGGAAGCAGAGGGTAACAGTCAGACTGGAGGCCTGTGACTCGTGGTGTGCCTCAGCGGTCATAGAATCATAGAATCCCTCCTCTGTGGAAACAGGCCCTTCGGCCCAACAAGTCCACTGGCCCTCTGAAGATTATTTCACTCAAACCCATTCACCTACTTTATTACTCTGCATTTACCCCTGACTAATGCAACTTACTTACACATCCATGAACATTCTCGGCAATTGAGCATTGCCAATTTACTTGACCTGCAGATCTTCGGATTGTGGGAGGAAACCGGTGCACCCAGAGGAAATCCACGCAGACATGGGGAGAACATACAAACTCAGTTGGTGTGGCATGGTGGCTCAGTGGTTGGCACTGCTTCCTCACAGCGCCAGGTACCCAGGTTCGACCCCAGCCTCGGGTGACTGTGTGGAGTTTGCACATTCTCCCTGTGTCTGTGTGGGTTTCCTTTGGGTGCTCCGGTTTTCTCCCCATTCCAAAGATGCGCAGGTCAGATGAATTGGCCAGGCGAAATTGCCCATATTGCTAGGTGCATTTGTTAAGGGTAAATGTTGGGTAGGGAGAATGGCTCTGGGTGGGTTACTCTTCAGCAGGTCGGTGTGGTTTGTTGGGCCAAATGGCCTGTTTCCATACTGTAGGAAATCTAACCCTAACAGAATCTAACCCACACAGACCATCCAGTGAGGTTGGAATTGAATCCAGATCCACGGTGCTGTGAGGCAGCAGTGCTAACCACTGATCCATTGTGCCACGCAGCTGGTCAGTGCTAGGCCCATTGCTGTTTGTCATCTATATCAATGATTTGGATGAGGATGTTTAAGGCATGATTAGAAAGTTTTCAGATTACACTAAAATAAGTGAGGAAGGGTCTCAGCAATTGCAACAGGACCTTGATCAGCTGGGGAATTGGGCTGAGAAATGGCAAATGGAGTTTAATACAGACAAGGGCGAGATCTTACATTTTGGAATGTCACATCAAGACAGGGGTTTCATGGGGAATGGTAGGGCCTGAAGGAGTGCAGTGGAACAGAGGGTCCTTGGATTCCAGGAGCACGGCTCTCTGAACTCAGGGAGACAGGGCAGTGAAGGAGGCTTTTGGCACACTGGGCCCTTCACCAGTCAGGGCATGGAATATCGAAGTTAGGAAGTTCTGTTGTAGTTGTGCAGGATGTTGGTGAGGCCGCACTTGGAATATTGTGTTCAGTTTTACCCACCTTGCTATAGGAAGGATGTTATTGTTCTAGAAAGAGGACAGAAAAAATTTACAAGGATGTTGCCAAAACTCAACTAGACAGATAAAGAGAGAGGTTGGACAAGCAAGGACATTTTCTTTCGTGTGTAGGAGACTGAGGGGTATCCTTATAGAGGTGTATAAGATCATGGGAGGCATGGATAGGGTGAATGCACTCAGTCTTTATCCAAGGCTTGGGGAATCAAGGATGAAAGGGCATCAGTTTAAGGAGAAAGGGGAAGATTAAAAGGGAACCTGAGGGACAATGCTTTTACCCAGGGGGTGGTACACATACGGAATGAACTACCAGTGCAAGTGGTCGAGGAGGATACATTTAAGAACAATTAAAATGCACTTGGACAAATACATAGAGAGGAACGTATTGGAAGGATTTGGTTCAAGTGCATGGAAACGGGGTTAGTGTAGATGGACCAGTTTGGGCCAAAGAGCCTGTCTCCATGCTGTAGAACTCTATGACTCTATGAGTATACCCAGGTGTCCCATAATACAGAAGCGACCAAAGCAATAGGAACACGAGCCGGGACAAATGTGAAACAGTCCTGCAGAATTTCACAGGAAGCCAGCTTGGCCTTGCAGTGAAGGGTTCCTGGTACAGGAGCTGTGGTGAGATGCCCATAGAGAACCGGGGAAGGAAGCTGGAAGGCTCACTCCACTGACGATAGCCTGGAGGACCCCCAGCTGGGATAAGGCAGCTGGGATCCGGTCACCCCAGGGAAACCTACAGGCTGTGACCGAGCTTGGTCTCCGACACAATGAGCAGGACAGAAGGTTGCAGGAACATGGGACTACTCCAGTTCCAATTGGGAAGAGCCCAATCCAGTGAAAGGAGGGTCTCTGGGGATGGGGAGGCAGCCTCAGGTTACATTGACAATCTGGAAGGACAGTGTATGAGCTCCAAGCAGCTGCATGGGTCCTGTACACCTGCAACATGGAACAACACACATCAGGCCCTAGTAGGAGGTGTCAGGAGCAAATACAATCCCTAGGGAACTAGGGGTCCTCCCAGAATGGGATAATGTGTGCCTTTGGGGTTCTACCTCCCCAGGGAGATAACATCCACACCCGCTCACAGATGGGGACTCCCACTGCCTTGTTCTCAGGTCACTGCATCTTTTGCCCCCAGCCCTGACCCACAGCCGAACTCAGATTCCATGAATCCTGTGGTTCCCCAGTGTAAAGCAGCTTATGGTCTTCACTCCGTACACAACAGCCATTCCAGGCACCCAGCTGGTGGGCAGCACCAAAAAGGCCACTCTCTTTGATCCTGTCTCAAACCCAGATACATTTTTGAATGAGATAGACCGACAGTCTGTCATACACGGACTGGATGCTGACAAATAAATTAAATTAATCACCATGTGACTTTGTCCACCAGGCCATTCAGCCCTCCCTGAGGGACAACAGTGAGGGAGGGACATCCATGATGAAATGAAGGCAGCAGTCCTCACTGCTCGAGAAAAGTCCCATCCCGGATTAGTAACAAACAGCGTAAATATTTGTTCCAGGAGAACACCCACACTAACATGTCTCACTGTCAGTTACAGCAGCTCACCAAGGGCTGGGTTAATGACAGCTGTAAGGACACTTTCGGTGGGGCACTGGGCCGGGTGCGAGGGATTCCAGTTATCCCAAGTGATAATGTTAGGATGGGGATCTTTGAAGACGAACGTATCGGAATTATATTAAAAAAGGTACTTGGATGGGTTATCATGATTCCCTCCCACATGCTGTGGAGATAGAGGGGACATTGACAGGGACCACACTTACGTAAATAGAGAATAGACAATAGACAATAGACAATAGATGCAGGAGTAGGCCATTCAGCCCTTCAAGCCTGCACCGCCATTCAATATGATCATGGCTGATCATTCCCAATCAGTATCCTGTTCCAGCCTTATCTCCATACCCCTTGACTCCACTATATTTGAGAGCTCTATCCAATTCTTTCTTAAATGAATCCAGAGACTGGGCCTCCACTGCCCTCTGGGGCAGAGCATTCCACACAGCCACCACTCTCTGGGTGAAGTAGTTTCTCCTCATCTCTGTCCTAAATGGTCTACCCCGTATTTTAAAGTTGTGTCCTCTGGTTCGGCACTCCCCCCCATCAGCGGAAATATGTTTCCTCCTGCCAGAGTGTCCAATCCTTTCATAATCCTATACGTTTCAATCAGATCACCTCTCAGTCTTCTAAACTCAAGGGTATACAAGCCCAGTCGCTTCAGTCTTTCCGTGTAAGGCAATCCTGCCATTCCAGGAATTGACCTCGTCAACCTACGCTGCACTCCCTCAATAGCCAGAATGTCTTTCCTCAAATTTGGAGACGAGAATTGTACACAGTACTCCAGGTGTGGTCTCACCAGGGCCCTGTACAGCTGCAGAAGCACCTCTTTGCTTCTATACTCAATTCCTCTTGTTATGAAGGCCAGCATGCTATTAGCCTTCTTCACGACCTGCTGTACCTGCATGCTTGCCTTCATTGATTGGTGGACAAGAACACCCAGATCTCTCTGAACAGCCCCTTTACCTAATTTGATACCATTGAGGTAGTAATCTGCCTTCCTGTTCTTGCCACCAAAGTGGATAACCAGACATTTATCCACATTAAACTGCATTTGCCATGCATCTGCCCACTCAGCTAACTTGTCCAGGTCACCCTGTAATCTCCTAACATCCTCATCACATTTCACCCTACCACCCAGCTTTGTATCATCAGCAAATTTGCTAATGTTATTGCTGATACCATCTTCTATATCATTTACATATATTGTAAAAAGCTGCGGTCCCAGCACGGATCCCTGCGGTACCCCACTGGTCACTGCCTGCCATTCCGAAATGGAGCCGTTAATCACTACCCTTTGTTTCCTATTAGCCAACCAATTCTCTATCCAATCTAGTACTTTGCCCACAATACCGTGCGCCCTAATTTTACTCACTAACCTCTTGTGTGGAGGAACAGGCCAGACCATGGCATTCCCATTGCCTGTCATTAAAGAATTCGGGTCCTCTCACATCAAGCTGTGGTCCTAACCACACTCACCTTGATATATCTCGGGATACCGGTGGTTAGGATTGCAGGCTGTAACAGATGGGTACGATCATGGTGAATAATGCCTGGATACACCCCCAGGGACTGGAAGGTAGATGGAACTCCCCGGGTGATCACCTTAGTTTCCTTCATTTGCAGTGTTTGAGTGTTCCTGGCTGGGTCAGTATTGATTGCCTGTCCGTAGCTGCTCGGGAGCTGGTTTTGGTGGTGAGCTGTCTCCTTGAACTGTTGCAGGTGGTGGACCCACAATGTCCTTCGGGAAGGAATTCCTGGAGTTTGAGCCAGGAGGTCCCATTCCCTTGCATTTATTCTGCTCACCGGATGTTGGCTATGCATCACAATTCTGTATGGATTCTCAGAACGGAATATGTTTTGTCGAAACAGTTTGGAGAGCCACAGTCACTCAGTGGTGAGCACTGTTACCTCACAGCGCCAGAGACCTGGGTTTGATTCCACTCCTGAGCCACTGTCTGTGTGGAGTTTGTACATTCTCCCTACATCTGTATGGGTTTTCTCCCACTGTTCAATGGTGGGCATTTTTGACAGATTGCCCATAGTGTCGAGGGATATCCGGTTAGCTGGAATAGCCATGGGAAATGCAGGGTTTCACAGATATCATCAGGGGATAGATCTGAGTTGGATTCTCTTCAGAGGGTCATTGTGGTCTCGATGGGCTGAAGGGCCTGTTTCTGTTCTGTAGGGATTCTATGATATCACTTATCAGCCATATGATAATCGGTTTGACCAATGTACAAAATGGCTTTCGCTCAAACAGCAGGCTACTCTGACAACAAACATAACCAGCTTTTAAAATTAGGTTTGTAATTCATTGTATAAGCTTCTTTCTATTCAAAAGACTGGGTGGGGGAGGGGGAATGGGTGAAATGTTCCTGCCTCCTTGCTAAAACACAGGTAGACAGCTAAGAGATGCTGGGTATATTGGACAAGTTATACTCCCAAATCACAAAAGCCAGACAGCAGCCAGATGGTTATCCCATCAGCATAATGTAAAAGGCAACAGTTCCCCTGGGCAGACATATCCCTAATAACGTCTCCACCAAACAAAGGAGGGCCCAGACAGGAAGGTACCGGGTCCTGCTACACAAAGAAACTAACAGGACCAAGCCATCCAAATGATTAGCAACGCTTCAAACTATTAACTGATTCTCTGAATTGGCCAGAAGTATAGAAAGTTCGGAGAAACCATCCAGAAATGAACGAAACCAGGGATCACCTGCTGACTGATCTCTTGAATTTTCTGGAGGCTTTCTGAGGTGACCAACATGGCAAGGGACAGAGACCAGCTCACCATCCAGAGAGAGGGAGAGAGAGAGGGAGAGAGAGACAAGCTGAAGGAAACCTCAGGAGCATGGGAGAGAGGGAGTGTGAAAAACCATTGAGAGAGAGAGAGCTGGAACCAACTGGAATACTGAGTGTCACCCCTTCAGTCTGTCCATGCTTTAACGCCTGTTTGTCTCAGTCTGACTTCCCCTTCTCTCTTTGTCCTTCTGTCTCCCTGTCTGTCTCTTTCTCTCAATCTGCCTTTCTCTCACACCATCCCTCTCACTATCTGTCTCTGCCCCATCTTTCTCTCATCCCCCTTCTCCATCCCCACTCGCTCTACCTCTCTCTCTTTTTCTCACCCTCCCTTTCTCTTTTTCTTTATTTCAGACCTGAAAGTGCTCACCCAATTTTGACCCCGCTAAAAACATTTGCCCCTCATTTTAACTCTCCTCCCAAATTTATTCCCTTCCCCAAATACCTTCCCTCCCTAATACCTACCTTACCAACTGTGCCCCCCTCAAATATTTCGCTGCCCCCAACATTGCTGTGATCCCCACTCCCTGAGGCAGAGGGATTTGAGTGGAAAAGTGTGGAGCTGGAAAAGCCCAGCAGCTCAGGCCTGACCCATCGACTCTCCTGGCTGACCTGCTGTGCTTCTCCAGCTCCACACTTTGTAACTCTGACTCTCCAGCATCTGCAGTCCTCACTTTCTCACACAGGTAAATGAGTCTGGGTTGACTGACTCGCCTGTAACGATTTTAATGTACAGCAAGATCCCAGTCCGAGAATTACAGAAGGTTTACATCACAGATGGAGTCCTTTCTGCCCATCATCCCCCCTCACCCATTAAATGATCCTGGACCGGTTCAGGATCCTCAGGATTGGCCCCTGAATGGCCTCATTGACTATCCTTCCTGTGCAGACCTCTTCACAACCCTGTCTCAGATTTTGCATCACATGCTATCCCTCCCTCCATCTCTCTCTGACAACAGCCCCTCCTTTCTCCACCAACCCCAAAACCCCATCAAACCCTCCCCCTGTCTCTGGCTGTCCCACTCTCTCCTTGTCTCCCACTCTCCCCCTTCCCATGCAGACTCACAGTCCCTGGGCTGGAGGACATAGTGCAGAGACTAACTCACCTTTTGACTGACTGCAGTAATGCACAACAAGATCCCACTCTGAAACCATCGCCAAGTACACACACTGTCCTTCTCCCTCCATATATGCCCTTCTCACTTTCTGTCTCTCCCTGTCTCTCTCACTCTGTCCTTTTCTCACTCCACCTCCTTGACTCTTACTGCCCATTTCTCTCTCTCCACTTTCTCCATCTCCACTCTCTCCATGTCTTTCTCTCTTTTTATCATTCTCCCTTTCTCTTTCTCTTTTTCTTTATTTCAGACACACTCAGAAAATTACTTCATGTTCCTTCCACTCACCCCCTCCCCACAGTGGGTGTAAAACCTAGGAGAGACCAGGCACTGAGGCAAGCTCTTCCCAATGCCCCTTCCCCCAGTCACTGGGACAGAGCAGAGGGGTCCAGGGAGAAAGAGGGAGAGCAACTACAGGAGAGAAAGAGAGATGGATGGACAGACAGTGAGAGGGAGGGAGAGAACAAGAGAAAGGCAGAGGGGGGTAGAGGAAGTGAGAAGAACTGAGAGAGAGCAGACAGAGACAGACAGAGAGAGAGAGAGAGTGTGTTAAACTCCAGGAAGAGAAATACAATGTCAGACAGATACAAGGAGAAAATGGGAGGAGAAAGACAGGGAGAGTTCAGGCAGACAGCAAGACAGAAATCCCAGGGAGAGATATAGGACAGAGAGAGAGAGGAGTTACAACAGCAGAGAGATAGAGCTGAGAGAGTGGGGTGGTAGTGGGGGCTATGATGTTGCTAGAGTGATGTACAGACAGGAATAGCAAGATCCCACAGAGCTGAGAGACAGATGCAGAGAGAGATGAGCAAGGTGTTAGTTTTGTGAAAGACTGAATGATTAAGCATTCCTGAAAAACCAGGTGAGGTGACAAAGGGGGAAGGGAATCTACTGGGAAATGTAAACAGGACAGAGATGTGAAGGATGGTGAGATATAGAGATTGAAGGAAAGATGTGGGAGAGAGAACTGGGAAAAACAAAAACAGACATGAGAGCTGCAGAGAGAGAGGGAAGGAGTGAAATCTGTGGGATCAGATCCCTCTCTAGCATTATGCTCCTTTGTCTCTCCCCGTTTCCACAGACGGCCTGAATCCCACGATTTGTGTGTGTGTGTGTGTGTGTGTGTGTGTGTGTGTGTGTGTGTGTGTGTGTGTGCTCTCGTCTGATAATTCCGTATCGCAGAATAATTTGATTCTCTGTCTCTGTACTGTCCAGGTTTCAGCTCCCAAATCAATACTAAATCATTCACGATTCTATTGAATAGTAGAGCAGGCTCGATGGGCTGAATGGTCTCCTCCTGTTCCTATTACAGATGGTTTTATGTCCTTAACACTACCTCCCAGCTCTTGGTCCCCACACTGGAGGTTATGACTCCACAAGGCCCTGATCTGTAGAGTGCTGCACCCTTCCGTGAGTCTCGGAGGGAACCAGTCTGATTTGGATTGGAGTTGGAGCCTCTCAGTGAGAAGTGAAATCTCCTTGAGGTTCCCCTCAGTCTCTCACTGTAAGGTGGAGCAGGCCAGTCTCAGGGAAGCAAACAGCAGGCCCGGTCTGCCCTGTCCTCCAGCTCCATTTCAGAAGGCCACATGGGAGGGGCTTGGTTCCTTCATCAGCTTCCCGTGCTCTCCCTTCTGGGTTAGGGTGGGGGCCGAATGGCCTTGCTCCTGGCTCTTCTTGAGGTGCAGTCTGGCAATGATTGTGTTATACACGGCATGCCCCTGGAGTGAGGTTGGTTAGCTCAGTTGGCTGGTCAGTTAGCTTACTACACTAGCTGAAGTTACTCTGAAGGACTCTCCTTCCCAACCTCTCCCCTCAGTTGGGCCATAGTCACCCTCTGATTAAATCCCCACCAGACCCCGCTCTGTAATGAGGAGCTGTCCCATGCTCTGGTAAGACTACGGTGACATTACATTGGTTTGTACCTGGAGCTCTGTGTGCAGGACTAGTCACTGCATTACCAGAGGGATGTTAGTGTGTGGGGAAGGTTTACTGGATGAATCCCCACTGGAATGAACAGCACTCTCTTTCCCCCAGTTAATTCACTCTTGCAGCCTTTGTGTCTTTGGAGACACGAGGACCACCTCACCTGAAATAGCAGCTGGATTTTATATTCATGGGCACCTGATAAGATTGGCTAGTTTACACACACACACACACACACACTCTCTCTCTCTCTCTCTCTCTCTCTGTCTCACAAACACTCACTCTCTCAAACATACACACACTCTCACTCCCTCAAACACATACACACACACTCTCTCACAAACACACACTCAGACAGACACGTAAAAAAACACATAATCCCTCTCTCACACACACAGACACACAGAGATACGCACACATGCACTCTCTCTCACACACACGGACAGACACTCGCTTTCTGTGTCTCTCTCTCACAGAGATAAGCACACAAAACCACAGTTACTGTACAAACGTGGAGGAAGGTTCAATGGAGAGGTCACTTTCCAAGGACTGAACCCTGATCTCGCATGATGACTGCTCCAGGGAGACAAACAGCAACTGCAAATGACTTGTTGGATCTTCCTGTGCACCGCATCTTGCATCGATAGCATTGGTCTGTTTGGGTGCCTGCTTTTCTAGAGAGTCTCCAAGCATCAAGTGACCATACATTGACAACAGTTTTTCTCCAATCCATGTTTAAGGCACCTGGTGATGTTATTTTTCACTGATTGTTTAAAAAGATCTGAATCTTTTAAAATGGACGTGGCCTCCATCCCAAACCATTTCCACAAGCCACGCTGACCATCCCTAATCAATCCTTGCTTTTCCAAATCCATGTAAATTGTCTCTCAGAATGCTCTCCAACAGCTTACCCCCCACTGCCATCAGGTTCACAGCTCCATAGTTCAATGGCTGTTCCTTGCAGCCTTACTTCAATAATGGCCCATCATTAATCACCCTCCAGTCTTCAGGCACCTCACCCGTTGCCACTGATCGGTCCATCTGACAAGGTCATCTCCATCCTTCTGTAATCTAAGGCTATCATCCTCAGTATTTATCACCCAACCAATCTTCATATCATTCATGAACCCAATGATTAACCCTCCACCATTCAAATCTAAATCTTTTCTATCAACCACATCAGTAAGACCCCAACAGTGAGACATGAACAGACAGAGATTTCTAATTGGGCCATCACTGTCTGCTTCCTGCCACTCAGCATTCTGCGCCAAATTCCTTGGATCTTGAGTTTTTATGTTCACTATCAGTTTCCAATATGGGTCCTGATAAAAGCCTTACTGACCTCCAAGCAGGCGACAGGAAAGTATTGCCCTTATTTAAACACCTGGTCACCTCCTTAAAAAGTGCAATCCCATTGGTCAGACCCGACCCCTCCTTAACACAACCATTCTGACTGGTCTTCATGTACTCCAGTCTCTTTAAATGCTGATTAATTCTCTCTCCCAAAATTGCTTCCAACAGACGTCCCACCCACGATATTAGCCTGACTGGCCTGTAGCTGCCTGGTATATCCCATGTCCCTTCTTGAATAACAGTACCACATGGTCAGTCCGACGACACCTCTCCTGTGGCCAGAGGGGATTTGAAAATGTTTGCAAGTGTACCTGCTACTTCCTCCATCACCTCATTCGGTAAACTGAGATACATTTCCACCGTCTTTGGAGATTTATTGGGTTGGAAGAAGGCCAGACCACTCAGAACCATCTCTCTCTCTATATATATGCTAATTCATTTAATTGTATCAAGGAGCATCTTCACAATTTCATATCAACCCTGTCCCAATGAGCACTGACAAAATGAATCCATTCACTGTAGCCTCTGGGTCCATGCACAAATTCTCACTGTGTTCCACAACTTACTCTTTCTGTCATTATCAATTCACCCTTAATGTCACTGTAAGGTACTTTCAGATTTTTATTTCCTCTCTTAGCACTCCTCTCTCCCAGGTAATTCGCCTGCGATACGATTTGGAGGAGTGTGGATTAGCATTGGGAAGCTAAGAAATGAGGAACACCCGACTGTGCTGAGTGTGGGGCAGTGGGATTCATTTGGGATGAGGACATGGAAGCTGAGGAATAAACCTCAGTCCTGCAGCATGAAAATATACAATTGAGCTGGCAGGTCAGTCACACGAAACGAAAACTTGATCCCTGGGAAAAGAGGGTGGTAACCAAATGAAGGCGGTCTGTTTGAACACAGTCTCTGGAATCTGGACGTGGGAATCATTGCTGAGCAGGGTATGTAGGAAGCAGAGGCAGAAATATACTGAACAATTTCAGATATTCCTCTTAGACCACAAGACATGGGAGCAGAAATTAGGCCATTCAGCCCATCTGATAGTGTGGCACTCACTCAGTCCTGCCTCTCTTACAATGCAGGGATCCCCCAGACTGATGCGCTGACAGTGCAGCACTCCCTCAGTCATGATCCTCTGACAGTGCAGCACTCCCTCAATACTGACTCTCTGACACTGCAGCACTCCCTCAGTACTGACCCTCTGACAGTGCAGCACTCCCTCAGTACTGACTCTCTGACACTGCAGCACTCCCTCAGTGCTGTCTCTCTGACACTGCAGCACTCCCTCAGTACTGACCTTCTCACAGTGCAGCACTTCCTCAGTACTGACCTTCTCACAGTGCAGCACTGCCCCCAGATTGACCCTCTGACATTGCAGCAATCCCCCATTACTGACCCCCCTGATAGCGCAGCACTCCCTCAGTAGTATCCTCTGACAGTGCAGCATTTCCACAGTACTGACCTTCCGACAGTATGGCACACCTGCAGTGCTGACTCTCTGACAGTGCAGCCCTCCCTCAGAACTGACCTTCTGACAGTGCAGCACTGCCTCAGTACTGACCCCCTGACAGTGCATATCTCCTACAGTACAGTCCCTCCGACAATGCAGCTCTCAACAGTACAGACCCTCGGACATTGCAACACTCCCTCAGTAATGACCCTCTGACAGTGCAGCACTCCCTCAGTACTGATCCTCTGACAGTGCAGCACTCCCTCAGTACTGACCCTCTGACAATGAAGCACTCCCTCCGTACTGACCCTCTGACATTGCAGCACTACCTCAGTCCTGACCCGCTGACAGTGCGGCCCTCCCTCAGAACTGACCCTCCGACAGTGCGGCACTCCCGCAATACTGAGCCTCTGACAGTGCAGCGCTCCCTCAGTACTGATACTCTGACAGTGCAGCACTCCCTCAGTACTGACCCTCTGACAGTGCAGCACTCCCTCAGTACTGGCCCTCTGACAGTGCAGCACTCCCTCAGTACGGACCCTCTGACAGTGCAGCGCTCCCTCAGTACTGACCCTCTGACAGTGCAGCACTCCCTCAGTACTGATCCTCTGACAGTGCAGCACTCCCTCAGTACTGACCCTCTGACAGTGCAGCACTCCCTCAGTACTGACCCTCTGACACTGCAGCACACCCTCAGTACTGACCCTCTGACAGTGCAGCACTCCCTCAGTACTGACCCTCTGACAGTGCAGCACTCCCTCAGTACTGATCCTCTGACAGTGCAGCACTCCCTCAGTACTGACCCTCTGACAGTGCAGCACTCCCTCCGTACTGACTCTCTGACACTGCAGCACTCCCTCAGTACTGACCCTCTGACAGTGCAGCACTCCCTCAGTACTGGCCCTCTGACAGTGCAGCACTCCCTCAGTACTGACGCTCTGACAGTGCAGCACTCCCTCAGTACTGGCCCTCTGACAGTGCAGCACTCCCTCAGTACTGATCCTCTGACAGTGCAGCACTCCCTCAGTACTGACCCTCTGACAGTGCAGCACTCCCTCAGTACTGACTCACTGACACTGCAGCACTCCCTCAGTACTGGCCCTCTGACAGTGCAGCACTCCCTCAGTACTGACCCTCTGACAATGCAGCACTCCCTCAGTACTGGCCCTCTGACAGTGCAGCACTCCCTCAGTACTGATCCTCTGACAGGGCAGCACTCCCTCAGTACTGACCCTCTGACAGTGCAGCACTCCCTCAGTACTGACTCTCTGACACTGCAGCACTCCCTCAGTACTGACCCTCTGACAGTGCAGCACTCCCTCAGTACTGATCCTCTGACAGTGCAGCACTCCCTCAGTACTGACCCTCTGACAGTGCAGCACTCCCTCAGTACTGACTCTCTGACACTGCAGCACTCCCTCAGTGCTGACCCTCTGACAGTGCAGCACTCCCTCAGTACTAACCCTCTGACAGTGCAGAACTCCCTCAGTACTGACCCTCTGACAGTGCAGCACTCCCTCATTACTGGCCCTCTGACAGTGCAGCACTCCCTCAGTACTGACCCTCTGACAGTGCAGCACTCCCTCAGTACTGACTCTCTGACACTGCAGCGCTCCCACAGTGCTGTCTCTCTGACACTGCAGCACTCCCTCAGCACTGACCCTCTGACAGTGCAGCACTCCCTCAGTACTGACTCTCTGACACTGCAGCACTCCCTCAGTACTGACCTTCTCACAGTGCAGCACTGCCCCCAGATTGACCCTCTGACATTGCAGCAATCCCCCATTACTGACCCCCCCGATAGCGCAGCACTCCCTCAGTCGTATCCTCTGACAGTGCAGCATTTCCACAGTACTGACCTTCCGACAGTATGGCACACCTGCAGTGCTGACTCTCTGACAGTGCAGCCTTCCCTCAGAACTGACCTTCTGACAGTGCAGCACTGCCTCAGTACTGACCCTCTGACAGTGCAGCTCTCCTACAGTACAATCCCTCCGACATTGCTGCACTCAACAGTACAGACCCTCCGACATTGCAGAACTCCCTCAGTAATGACCCTCTGACAGTGCAGCACTCCCTCAGTACTGATCCTCTGACAGTGCAGCACTCCCTCCGTACTGACCCTCTGACATTGCAGTACTCCCTCAGTCCTGACCCTCCGACAGCGCCGCCCTCCCTCAGTACTGACCCTCCGACAGTGCGGCACTCCCTCAGTACTGACCCTCTGACAGTGCAGCGCTCCCTCAGTACTGACTCTCTGACAGTGCAGCACTCCCTCAGTACTGACACTCTATCAGTGCAGTACTCCCTCAGTACTGACCCTCTGACAGTGCAGCACTCCCTCAGTACTGACCCTCTGACAGTGCAGCAATCCCTCAGTACTGGCCCTCTGACAGTGCAGCACTCCCTCAGTACTGACCCTCTGACAGTGCAGCACTCCCTCAGTACTGGCCCTCTGACAGTGCAGCACTCCCTCAGTACTGACACTCTGACAGTGAAGCACTCCCTCAGAAATGACCCTCTGACAGTGCAGCGCTCCCTCAGTACTGATCCTCTGACAGTGCAGCACTCCCTCAGTACTGACCCTCTGACAGTGTGGCACTCCCTCAGTACTGACCCTCTGACAGTGTGGCACCCCCTCCATACTGACCCTCTGGCAGTGCAACTCTCCCTCAATACTGTTCCGATGACAGTGCAGCACTCCCTCAGTACTGACCCTCTGACAGTGAAGCACTCCCTCAGAACTGACCCTCTGACAGTGCAGCACTCCCTCAGTACTGACCCTCTATCAGTGCAGCACTCCCTCAGTACTGACCCTCTGACAGTGCAGCACTCCCTCAGTACTGACCCTCTATCAGTGCAGGTCTCCCTCTGTACTGAACCTCTATCAGTGCAGCACTCCCTCAGTACTGACCCTCTGACAGTGCAGCACTCCCTCAGTACTGACCCTCTGACAGTGAGGCATTGCACGTATACTGACCCTCCCACAGTGTGGGGCACCTTCATACTGACTTTCAGATGATGCGGCACATTCTCTGATCATTCAGTACTCCCTCAGAACTGACCCTCTGACACTGCAACAGCCCCTTGGCCCTGCGCCCCTGACGGTGCTGCAATCCCTCAGTACTGACCCTCTGACAGTGCAGCACACCTTCAGCACTGCTCCTTTTACACTGTAGCACACCCTCAGAAATGACGCCCTGACACAACAGCATTCCCTCAGTACTGACACTCTGACACTGCAGCACTCTCTTTGCACTGACATTTCTACAATGTGGCATTCCCTCAGTACTGACCCTCCGACAATGTAGCCCTCCCTCAATACCGATGCACTTACAGTGCAGCACTCCCTCGATACCGACCCTCTGATAACGTGGCATTTTCTCAGTACTGACTCTCCGACTGAGCAGAACTCCCTCAGTACTGACCCTTTGGCAGTGCAGCTCTCCCTCAGTACTGACCCTCTGAAACAACACTCCCTCAGAACTGACACACTGACCGTGTAGCGCTCCCTCAGTAATGACCCTTTGAGTGTGCATCACTCTCTCAGTACTGACCCTCTGGCAATGCAGAAATCACTCAGTACTGACTGTCCGGCACATAGTGTGGTGCTCCCTCAGTACTGACCCCCTCACAGTGCGGTGATCCCTCAGTACTGACCCTCTCACAGCGCAGTGATCCCTCAGTACTAATCCCCTCAGAGTGTGGTGCTCCCTCAGTACTGACCCCCTCACAGCGCGTTGATCCCTCAGTACTGACCCCCTCAGAGTGTGGTGCTCCCTCAGTACTGACCCCCTCACAGTGTGGTACTCCCTCAGTACTGACCCCCTCACATCGCGGTGATCCCTCAGTACTAATCCCCGCAGAGTGTGGTGCTCCCTCAGTACTGACCCCCTCACATCGCGGTGATCCCTCAGTACTAATCCCCTCAGAGTGTGGTGCTCCCTCAGTACTGACCCCCTCACAGCGCGGTGGTCCCTCAGTACTAATCCCATCAGAGTGAGGTGCTCCCTCAGTACTGACACCCTCACATCGCGGTGGTCCCTCAGTACTGACCCCCTCGCAGTGTGGTGATCCCTCAGTACTGACCCCCTCACAGCGCGGTGATCCCTCAGTACTGACCCCCTCACAGCGCGGTGATCCCTCAGTACTAATCCCCTCAGAGTGTGGTGGTCCCTCAGTACTGACCCCCTCACAGCGCGGTGGTCCCTCAGTACTAATCCCATCAGAGTGAGGTGCTCCCTCAGTACTGACACCCTCACATCGCGGTGGTCCCTCAGTACTGACCCCCTCGCAGTGTGGTGATCCCTCAGTACTGACCCCCTCACAGCGCGGTGATCCCTCAGTACTGACCCCCTCACATCGCGGTGATCCCTCAGTACTAATCCCCCTCAGAGTGCAGTGCTCCCTCAGTTCGAACCCTTTCACAGTGCAGTGCTCCCTCAGTAGTAACCCTCTCACAGTGCGACACTCTGACAGCATGGCCATCCATTAGTACTGACCATCAGAGAGTGCGCACTTCATCATTACTGACCCTCTCACTGCACAGCAATCCCTCCGTCCTGACTCACTGACAATGCAGCACTCCCTCCATACTGACCCTCTGACAATGCAGCACTACCTCCACACTGATCCTCTGTCAATACAGCACTCCCTCCACACTGACCCTCTGACAATGCTGCACTCCTTCCACACTGACCCTCTGAGAATGCTGCACTCCCTCCACACTGATCCTCTGATAATGCTGCACTCCCTCCATACTGACCCTCTGACAATGCAGCACTCCCTCCACACTGATCCTCTGACAATGCTGCACTCCCTCCACACTGATCCTCTGTCAATACAGCACTCCCTCCACACTGACCCTCTGACAATGCTGCACTCCCTCCACACTGATCCTCTGACAATGCTGCACTCCCTCCACACTGATCCTCTGATAGTGATGCACTCACTCAGTACTGACTCTGACAGTGTGGAAGTGGCCCTATACTGACCCTCCGACAGTGTGGCCCAATCTCAGGACAAAACCTCTGACAGTACAGCACTCCATCATAACTGATACTCTGACAGTACAGCACTGCCTCAGTACTGACTCATTGACAGTGTCGCACTCCCTCTGTACTGACTCATTGATAGTGAAGCACTCCCCCAGTACTGACCCTCAGGCTCGGTCCTGCTCCTCTGACAGTCCAGCAGTGCCTCAGTACTGACCCTCTGACAGTGTAGCACTCTCTCTGTACTGACCTTCTGACAGTATGGTGCTCCCTCAGTACTGACCCTCTGTAATTTTTGACCCACCCTAAGCTTCTTCATTACGCTGATTTGAACAGAGGTAAAGAAACAGAGTTAGTGACCATCCACCGTCACCCTGTTATAAAACTTATTTTCAAATGTGGCTTGTATGTGATTCCCACAGCCTCTAATAGTTGCCTGGAAGGTGGGGGTGAGCTGTACTCTCCTGCTGCAGTCCTTGGGTGTCCCACAGTGATGTTAGGGAGGGAGCTCCAGGAGTTTGACCTGAACCATGTAAAGAGCTCTCTTACTGGAGTGCCCTTTTTAAAGTTGGGAAGTTAATATAGACCAGGAGGACCCAAGAGCTGCAGTCTTGTCAGGGAGAGAGGCTGGTGGGTCACACACCTCAGGTGAGAGGCGAGGTTGAGAAGCTGGGGCCTTCATGGTAATTTCAGACATGATAGAGATTGAACCAACAATGTTGGCATCACGAACCTGTTAGCTGTGGTAACAGACCCCCCTTTGTAGCAGAGGGATTCAATCCCTTTAATAGAGCAAGCTGGAGAATTCAACACTAAAATCAATCTGTACGGACGCACTAGAGACCTGAAACATCAATACAGAGATTGCTGAAGAAGCTCAGCATGTCGAGCAGCATCTCTGAAGGGAGAGGGAGAAAGAGACAGAGAGAGAGTTCACCTTTCAATCCAGTGATTTCTGCGGGAAAGTTCCTTCAGAACAGACCGTTTTGAGGAAGAGTCACTTGGAATGCGAATTGTTCCTCTCTCTCTTCACCGTTGCTACCTGCTGAATTGTGCTGAATTTCCCCACCATCTGTTTACTTGAGAACTTGACCTGATCCAAGTGTCACTGAGTAATTCAGTCTGTGTTCAATGCCCTGAGGCTGCTTCTGCTGAAAGTTGACAAACAGGTTTAAGGCTGTGTAAGGTATTGTATTCGGAGGGCGGGCTACATGGGAGAACAGATACAGAACAAAGGCACACGGAAATGTTAGGTCTGAGCTGTTCCTTCTGAACTAATATCACAAAGTTACATTGATCAGGATCTTTGTGAAGTGCCTTTGTCAAGTGACCCTTCCTCAAAACCCTGAGATTGGGCCACACTGTCAGAGGGTCAGTATAGGGCCACTTCCACACTGTCAGAGAGTCAGTACTGAGGGAGTGCTGCACTGTCAGAGGGGTCAGTACTGAGGGAGCACTGCACTGTCAGAGGGCCAGTACTGATGGAGCGCTGCACTGTCAGAGGGTCAGTACTGAGGGAGTGCTGCACTGTCAGAGGGTCAGTACTGAGGGAGTGCTGCACTGTCAGAGAGTCAGTACTGAGGGAGCACCACACTGTCAGATGGTCAGTCCAGACGGCAAGCCTCACTATCAGAGGATCTGCACTGAGAGAGCACTGCACCATCAGAGGGTCAGTACTGAGGGAGTGCCTCATTGTCTGAGGGTCAGTACTGAGGGAGTGCTGCACTGTCAGAGGGTTAGTACAGAGAGAGTGCTACACTGTCAGATAGACAGTACCCTGAGGCACTGCTGGACTGTCAGAGGTGCAGGACCGAGGCAGAGGGTCAGTACTGAGAGAGTACTACACTGTCAATGAGTCAGTACTGAGGGAGTACTACACTCTCAATGGGTCAGTACTGAGGGAGTACTACACTGTCAATGGGTCAGTACTGAGAGAGTACTACACTGTCAATGGGTCAGTGCTGAGGGAGTACTACACTGTCAATGGGTCAGTACTGAGGGAGTACCACACTGTCAATGGGTCAGTGCTGAGGGAGTGCTACACTGTCAATGGGTCAGTACTGAGGGAGTACTTCACTGTCAATGGGTCAGTACTGAGGGAGTGCTACATTGTCAATGGGTCAGTACTGAGAGAGTACTACACTGTCAATGGGTCAGTGCTGAGGGAGTGCAGTACTGTCAGAGGTTTTGGCCTGAGATTGGGCCACACTGTCAGAGGGTCAGTATAGGGCCACTTCCACACTGTCAGAGAGTCAGTACTGAGGGAGTGCTGCACTGTCAGAGGGTCAGTACTGAGGGAGTGCTGCACTGTCAGAGAGTCAGTACTGAGGGAGCACCACACTGTAAGAGGGTCAGTCCAGACGGCAAGCCTCCCTATCAGAGGATCTGCACTGAGAGAGCACTGCACCATCAGAGGGTGAGTACTGAGGGAGTGCCTCATTGTCTGAGGGTCAGTACTGAGGGAGTGCTGCACTGTCAGAGGGTTAGTACTGAGGGAGTGCTGCACTGTCAGAGGGTTAGTACAGAGAGAATGCTAGACTGTCAGATAGACAGTACCCTGAGGCACTGCTGGACTGTCAGAGGTGCAGGACTGAGGCAGAGGGTCAGTACTGAGAGAGTACTACACTGTCAATGAGTCAGTACTGAGGGAGTACTACACTGTCAATGGGTCAGTACTGAGGGAGTGCTACACTGTCAATGGGTCAGTGCTGAGGGAGTACTTCACTGTCAATGGGTCAGAGCTGAGGGAGTGCTACACTGTCAATGAGTCAGTACTGAGAGAGTACTACACTGTCAATGGGTCAGTACTGAGGGAGTGCTACATTGTCAATGGGTCAGTACTGAGAGAGTACTACACTGTCAATTAGTCAGTACTGAGGGAGTCCTACACTGTCAATGGGTCAGTGCTGAGGGAGTGCAGTACTGTCAGAGGTTTTGGCCTGAGATTGGGCCACACTGTCAGAGGGTCTGTATAGGGCCACTTCCACACTGTCAGAGGGTCAGTACTGAGGGAGTGCTACACTGTCAGAGGGTCAGTACGGAGGAAGTGCTACACTGTCAGAGGGTCAGTGTGGAGGGAGTGCAGCATTGTCAGAGGGTCAGTGTGGAGGGAGTGCAGCATTGTCAGAGGATCAGTCTGGAGGGAGTGCAGCATTGTCAGAGGATCAGTGTGGAGGGAGTGCAGAATTATCAGAGGATCAGTGTGGAGGGAGTGCAGCATTATCAGAGGGTCAGTGTGGAGGGAGTGCAGCATTGTCAGAGGATCAGTGTGGAGGGAGTGCAGCATTGTCAGAGGATCAGTGTGGAGGGAGTGCAGCATTGTCAGAGGGTCAGTGTGGAGGGAGTGCAGCATTATCAGAGGGTCAGTGTGGAGGGAGTGCAGCATTGTCAGAGGATCAGTGTGGAGGGAGTGCAGCATTGTCAGAGGGTCAGTGTGGAGGGAGTGCAGCATTGTCAGAGGATCAGTGTGGAGGGAGTGCAGCATTGTCAGAGGATCAGTGTGGAGAGAGTGCAGCATTGTCAGAGGGTCAGTGTGGGGGGAGTGCAGCAGTGTCAGAGGTTCAGTATGGAGGGGGTGCAGCATTGTCAGAGGATCAGTGTGGAGGGAGTGCAGCATTGTCAGAGGGTCAGTGTGGAGAGAGTGCAGCATTGTCAGAGGTTCAGTATGGAGGGGGTGCAGCATTGTCAGAGGATCAGTGTGGAGGGAGTGCAGCATTGTCAGTGGGTCAGTGTGGAGGGAGTGCAGCATTGTCAGAGGGTCAGTGTGGAGGGAGTGCAGCATTCTCAGAGGGTCAGTGTGGAGGGAGTGCAGCATTGTCAGAGGGTCAGTGTGGAGGGAGTGCAGCATTCTCAGAGGGTCAGTGTGGAGGGAGTGCAGCATTGTCAGTGGATCAGTGTGGAGGGAGTGCAGCATTCTCAGAGGGTCAGTGTGGAGGGAGTACAGCATTGTCAGAGGGTCAGTGTGGAGGGAGTGCAGCATTGTCAGAGGATCAGTGTGGAGGGAGTGCAGCATTGTCAGAGGATCAGTGTGGAGGTCGTGCTGCATTGTCAGTGAGTCAGGATGGAGGGATTGCTGTGCAGTGAGAGGGTCAGTAATGATGAAGTGCGCACTCTCTGATGGTCAGTACTAATGGATGGCCATGCTGTCAGAGTGTCGCACTGTGAGAGGGTTACTACTGAGGGAGCACTGCACTGTGAAAGGGTTCGAACTGAGGGAGCACCACACTCTGAGGGGATTAGTACTGAGGGACCACCGCGCTGTGAGGGGGTCAGTACTGAGGGATCACCGCGCTGTGAGGGGGTCAGTACTGAGGGAACACCACTCTCTGAGGGGATTAGTACTGAGGGACCACCGCGCTGTGAGGGGGTCAGTACTGAGGGAGCACCACACTCTGAGGGGGTCAGTACTGAGGGACCACCGCGCTGTGAGGGGGTCAGTACTGAGGGAACACCACACTCTGAGGGGATTAGTACTGAGGGACCACCGCGCTGTGAGGGGGTCAGTACTGAGGGAGCACCACACTCTGAGGGGGTCAGTACTGAGGGACCACCGCGCTGTGAGGGGGTCAGTACTGAGGGAGCACCACACTCTGAGGGGATTAGTACTGAGGGACCACCGCGATGTGAGGGGGTCAGTACTGAGGGAGCACCACACTCTGAGGGGATTTGTACTGAGGGACCACCGCGCTGTGAGGGGGTCAGTACTGAGGGATCACCGCGCTGTGAGGGGGTCAGTACTGAGGGATCACCGCGCTGTGAGGGGGTCAGTACTGAGGGATCATCGCGATGTGAGGGGGTCAGTACTGAGGGAGCACCACACTCTGAGGGGATTAGTACTGAGGGATCACCGCGATGTGAGGGGGTCAGTACTGAGGGATCACCGCGATGTGAGGGGGTCAGTACTGAGGGATCACCGCACTGTGAGGGGGTCAGTACTGAGGGATCACCGCACTGTGAGGGGGTCAGTACTGAGGGATCACCGCACTGTGAGGGGGTCAGTACTAAGGGATCACCGCGATGTGAGGGGGTCAGTACTGAGGGATCACCACACTCTGAGGGGATTAGTACTGAGCGATCACCGCGCTGTGAGGGGGTCAGTACTGAGGGATCACCGCGAT